>NC_134710.1:444486235-445138948 GCF_043290135.1 Rhipicephalus microplus
ACATGGGATATACCCACAAAAAATAAACTACATGTTGCCAAGCCGCAGCTTGGTAACTGGCTGCCAGTATCAATGTTACACCACACTGAAGTTAGACTTGTGAGGATAAGAATCGGATACACTTACAGTACGCATTCATACCTTCTGTATGGTGGTAATGCAACCATCTGCTAGAAGTTTGGCGAACCACTGACCGTGTTTCATGTTTTAATACAATGCAGTAAACTTTACTCTATCAGGAAAAAGCATTCCCCATTGCTGTGCAGAGAGCGGATTCCTTTTCATCCAGCGATATTCATTGCTAAAGATCCACTTTTTAAACTTGATTCGCTGTTCCATTTTTAAATGATATCCATTAGTTTCACATTATCAACCCTGGTTATCCGCAGCACAACCTCTGAACAGAGGTCGCTGCTGCGGTAGCTACATTACAGAAAGCACTGGCCTCCCTGCTTTTGAGTACCAAGGCTCTGAGAAACCACCTGTGTGTGGCATTGTTCATCTCTTCATAATTTTATTATCACAACAGCATAGGTGCAACAGCTGCGCTAATTGTGCCAATTTGATACAATTCCTCATTCTTTCACCAAGCTTTGCCAAAACAATGAAATTTGTTGAAGTTGTGCCACGTTCCGGCAAAATGCCCGACCAGCTTTGAGGTTTTTTCAGTTGCGCTAATTTCAGCTAGAAACGGCGGCCACGTTGGCTGATCTTCTTGCAGTTTGTGTGATCAATCAATCCAAGCGCGCACCCACCCGAGCTAACGGGTGAGTTTCGGCTCCCTCCCACGCCTAGCCGTGCGTGGCTTTGCCGTGTCCGGGGAAAAGGGGATCCTGGGGGTTGAGCCAATGCTGGGTGATTGGACCTTTAAGGCCCCCCGGCAGAGGCAACACATTCCTTTGGCCCCGGCTTCACGTAGACGGCACCCCTGGGCTGACCCACCCAGGGGAAATCGGCAGTCGCCTTTTCCTTTCTCTCTCTCCCTACATCTTCGTCTTTATCTCTCACTATTTATCTGTCCTGTCTTCTACTCTCTTCCGTTTACTTCCAAACTTCCTGGCGGCTAGGGTTAACCCTGTGCAAATAGCCTACCTTGGTCTAGGCGCATTGGGTTATAGTGGCGTTGTACGGCTGGCGTCTGCAGGTTTCAGCACCCGCAAACTTGTAGCGTCCCCTCGTTGGGCTCCATGGTGGGTTGCCGCCAACGCTGCTGAACAAAAGTAAGACAGGCATGCATAGAGCATTCCCCCTACTGTCTGATCGTACCGGCTTAAAGCGGGTACGCACCGATGATATAAATTTTTTCAACCAGCCAAAAGAAACATATCCTCACTTTCATGTTATCCACTGTCAAAAAACTGAAAAGAAAGCCAGGAATGTCTCTCCTTTCCTAGTTTCTAGATGTCTTACCGAAACTCTTGGCACAGGATACAAGGTAACCAAAATGGCTAGTGGAGACCTTCTCCTTGAAATCCGTGACAAAGAACAATTTGAAAAGCTAGACCGTCTTTCAGATTTCGGTGGCATACCAATAACCATAACACCACATAGATCAATGAACACAACTCGCGGAGTGGTATCTGACACGGACTTAATTGACTTGACGGAGACTGAACTTTTGGAGGGGTGGAAGAGCCAAAATGTCACTAATGTACGGAGAATCATCATCAGAAGAGATAATAAGGAAACACAGACAAAACACCTAATACTCACGTTTGCATCCAGTAAACTACCGGAATCTATTCAAACAGGGCACACGAAGACATCTATCGGGCCGTACATACCAAACCCTCGTCGTTGCTTCCAATGCCAGAGGTATGGCCATGGCTCTAAAACCTGTCGTGGTCGCCAGACTTGTGCACAATGTGGAGTCCTAGGCCACGTGTCTGAGAACTGCAAACAACCACCACACTGTGTAAACTGCGAAGGAAATCATGCCGCATATTCACGCTCCTGCACATACTGGAAAAAAGAAAAAGAAATAATTACGTTGAAGGTGAAGGAGAACATTACATTTAAGGAAGCACGGCGAAGAGTCGCTCCATTCTATGGACCTACATACGCTGATGCGGCGCGTCAGGGGGCACCGCTGCACCAGCCCTCGCCACTCCTTCGGCCCACGCATACCGAGCCGGTGGTTGTGGCACCTGCCCCCAAGGCGGCTGTAGCCCAGGCTACACCGCCTACTCGCAAACAGAGACCGGAGACTCCAGAGTCCTCCGGTCTCAAGGCCTCACCTCACCAGGCGAGGCCCGAAATTCGAACTAACAGCCCGCACGTGCGGGCATCCAGTGCCGCCGAGGAGGCAATGGATACGTCGGTACCCTTGGTGCCGAAAGAGCGGCGTGGCTCCTTGGAGCGCGCCAAGAAAACAAAAAAGCAGATAACAGGGCCTGGTGACGGCCCTGTTAAGTGAACTCAAACTCCCTGTCTAAACAGCCACTCGCTTTTCATACACACAGCACTATTTTACATTCACCATGAACACTCAAATTATACAATGGAACGTCAGGGGCCTTCTCAGAAACCTTGACGACATTCAAGAACTCTTACACGAACACTCACCAAAAGTGCTGTGTGTACAAGAAACACACCTTAATTCAAAACACACAAATTTTCTTCGTAAATACATTTTTTTTTTCTGAAAGGACCGTGTTGATGCCATGACATCATCCGGAGGTGTTGCCATCATAGTGAATCAAGGAATTGCATGCACACACAACTCCAAACATCCCTTGAGGCAGTGGCTGTTTGAGCAGTTCTTTTTGATAAACTGATCACAATCTGCACTATTTACATTCCTCCTAGCTATCAGCTGCAAAAACGTGATTTACACTCTCTAATTCATGAACTTCCGGAGCCTTATGTTCTCCTTGGAGACTTTAATGCGCATAGCAGGCTATGGGGTGACTCTCGGTATGACGCGCGAGGTCGACTGATCGAACAGTTCCTTCTCTCGTCGAGTGCGTGTCTCCTAAATCGAAAAGAACCAACCTATTATAATCTCGCTAATAACACCTACTCCTTCATAGACCTAAGCATAGTATCTCCATCTCTTGTGCCTCTACTCCAGTGGAAAGTCGTCAGTAATCTGTACGGAAGTGACTACTTCCCCGTAGTTTTGAGCACAACTACAGTAACTGAGTGCCCACCACGTCTTCCCAAGTGGCTCATAAATAGAGCCGACTGGGAACACTTTTATACCATCGCTCGTCTAGGTTGGAATGACATATGTACTTTGAACATTGATGTTGCTGTCAACTACTTCACAGCGTTTTTGATTGATGCTGCAACAAAATGCATCCCACAAACAAATGGACACCCTGGAAAACGGCGTGTGCCATGGTGGAACTCTGAATGCCTAAACGCGTGCAAACAGCAAAACAGAGCTTGGAGGCTGCTTCGGAACTCACAGACAGCCGAAAATCTTGACACCTTCAAGAAAATAAAGTCTCAAGGCAGGAGAACGCGTCGGCAGGCCAGAAGAGAAAGCTGGCAGAAGTTTTTGTCAGGGATCAATTCATACACACAGGATGCTAAAGTCTGGAACATGGTCGGTAGGATAGCAGGAAAACAAGTACACACATTTCCACTCGTAAACACTCAGGGAGATACCTTGGAAGATCAGGCAAACTTCCTCGGTGCACACTTCGAACAGGTGTCCAGCTCATCCCACTATACTGACACTTTCCAAAAATACAGAACAAGAATAGAAAAGCAGAAACTCGAACACAAATGCACTAGATACGAGGCATATAACCAAGCTTTCAGTCTAGCTGAGCTGCGAACGTCTCTAAACTCCTGCAGTACTTCTGCCCCAGGTTCTGACCGTGTGGTGTATGAAATGTTAAAAAACCTACCAATCGAAACACTAAAAACCTTACTTTGTTTGTACAATGCTATCTGGTTTTCTGGCAATATCCCTACCTCCTGGAAAGAGGCTATTATTATTCCCATTTTGAAAAAGGGCAAGGACCCTTCTTTACTTTCGATTTATAGGCCTATTGCACTTACAAGCTGCTTGTGCAAAGTCTTCGAAAAAATGATAAACTGCCGACTTGTACATATCCTTGAAACAAACAACTTGCTCGACCCATTTCAGTGCGGGTTTCGAGAAAGTAGATCCACCACAGACCATCTTGTTCGTATCGAGGCACAGATCAGGGACGCCTTCGTCCATAAACAATATTTTCTCTCTGTATTCCTCGATATCGAAAAGGCTTATGATACAACATGGCGTTTTGGAATTCTAAGAGACCTGTCCCACCTTGGCGTGCGCGGAAGAATGTTTCACATAATCGAAAGTTACCTGTCAAACCGGACATTCCGTGTCCGAGTGGGCACGGTTCTTTTCCAAACATTTGTCCAGGAAACAGGCGTGCCACAAGGTGGTGTACTTAGCTGCACACTTTTTCTCATCAAGATGAATTCCTTGCACTTGTTCATCTCTCGCAGTATGTTTTATTGTACATATGTCGACGACGTCCAGCTTGGCTTTAGATCTTGCAATCTGGTAATGTGTGAGCGACAGGTTCAGTTAGGTTTAAACAAGGTCTCCAAATGGGCAGAGGAAAACGGATTCCAACTGAACCCACAAAAAAGCACTTGTGTCTTGTTCTCTCGAAAGAGAGGCATGCACTCTGAACCTGACATTCGACTGAACGGTGAATGTCTGTCTGTTAATACGGAGCATAAATTCTTAGGATTAATCTTGGACAACAAGTTGACCTTTGTTCCGCACATCAAGTATCTAAAAACAAAATGTTTAAAAGCCATGAATGTTTTAAAAGTGTTGTCACGTACTAGGTGGGATAGTGACAGGCAATGTTCTCATGAACCTATATAGAAGCCCCATTCGCACCCGCTTAGATTATGGGGCTGTTGTTTATCAGTCTGCGACTCAAAGTGCTTTGAAGATGCTGGACCCCGTGCACCATTTGGGCATCTGCCTTTCTACGGGTGCTTTTCGCACCAGCCCCGTAGAAAGCCTTTATGTTGAGTCAAATGAGTGGTCGCTTCATCTGCAGAGAACTTACATGTCCTTTGTTTATTTCCTTAAGGTGGAAGCAGACAAGAAGCACCCCTCATACTCTACTATTAATGATTTGTCGAGCTCAATTCTGTTTCAAAACAGGCCTTCGATGAGGCAGCCCTTCTCAGTTCGCCTAAAGAGTCTAGCTGAGGAAACTGGAGTCTCACTTGAACACAGTTTAATGGATCCTGTAGCATACCCGCCACCGTGGCAATGGCAGACTATAGACTGCGATGTGTCTTTTTTAGAAGTTACAAAACATGCGCCTATTGCCCATATCCGAACATACTTCCTGGAACTTCAACACAAATACACACGTCCTGAGGTCTTTACAGATGCCTCCAAGTCTAACTCCTCTATGTCCTTCGCTGCTGTCGGCCCATACTTTTCGGATGCTGGCCCTCTAGATCCAGGCACAAGTATCTTCACAGCGGAAGCTTACGCGATACTTGTGGCGGCTAAACACATCAAGCAATTACAAATACAAAAAACAGTAATTTATACGGACTCCCTCAGTGTGGTTACGGCTCTGCACACTCTTAAAAAACACAAAAACCCAGTCCTCGTCTCACTTTACTCCATTTTGTGCACACTCTGCACACTCAAACAACATGTTGTAGTGTGCTGGGTGCCAGGGCACCGTGAGATTCAAGGCAACGTGAGGGCGGATCAGCTCGCTGCATCCGTCCACAAAAGCACCGCCACTACACCCATATCAATCCCGGCCCTTGATCTTAAGCCCTCTCTCAAACGAAAGCTCAGGGACTACTGGCAGAGCAAGTGGGATAGACACATACAAAACAAACTACACGTTATCAAGCCACACCTTGGCCATTGGCCACTAGTATCAAAATTGCGTCATACACAGGTAACATTAACGAGACTCAGGATAGGACACACATACACTACACACTCATATCTTTTGTCCGGTGGCGATCCACCATTGTGTGACAGATGTGGTAAAGCACTAACAGTTCTTCACATTTTAATTCAGTGCAAACAATTGGACACTATAAGAAAACAACACTTTCCATTACCCTACCGACAACATATACCTTTACACCCTGCAATGTTCGTCGGTAGGGAACCGCTCTTTAGTCATAAATCATTGTTAGCGTTTTTAAAAGAAATCCATAGTTTTCATATCACATACCCGGGCATTCTGTAGCACGACCTCTCCAGAGAGGTTTTCGCTGCGGTGGCTTCACAAGAGAGCACTTGCCTCACGGCCCTTGGACGCAAGGGTATGAACGAGTGAGGCACTTGTGCTAATGCCATACATATCCACCATCGTCCTTTATTAGCACCAACTTTTGTCATCAATTCACACCACACACACCTTTCACAGCATGGTCATGATTTCATTACTTGTATGTTCTTACCCGCCTTACCGCGAGGAATTTTATGGCCCTTATACAGCCGCTAATCACAGTCATTGTCCACATTCCTTGTCCCATGAACTGGCGCTCTTTGGCCATCGAATGGCCCTTGCGCCAAAAAAAAAAAAAAAAAAAACACCATATATCATCATCATTAATCCAAGCGCGCAGACCCTAACCCTAAGTTACGGTGTAAGGTATATCCCCATTAGGTCAGGGCACTCGCGACACGCGTTCGACTAGATAAAGTAACAAAGCCATGCACCATTGGTTCGCTGAGCACTGCGGATACCTATCAGCGGGACGACGCAACTTGAAAACAAACAAAGAGTTGCTGTAATCATTAACGCTTCGCGAAAAATATGAACTTCCTAGTCAGCAAACGTTGCTGTGGCATGTTAGCAACTAAAGCTGGAAGCATATGCCGCATTTCCTGCACATGAACAGACTTGACGTGCTGCGAAAATCGGCGTTGCTGGCGACCACATTGGTTGCCATAGCAATGGCACATAAAACATTTTTCTGTCTGAAGTTGCATCATTCCTGCGATAGATATCCGGTGCTGTTGCCAGACCAACAAGCGGGCACCGTTGTTACTTTATCTGGTGAAATGCTAATGTAGATGTTATCATTATTTGCTCAGCGAGGTGGTTTTTAATACTAATTCTATTGAAACAGCAGTGCTATTACTCACACTGTACAATGTAGGGCGTGTTGAATGATTTGTACATATTTTTTCCTAAATGTAAGACTTATTTTTCATACAGCTCCAAATTTAGTATTTCGTGATAAAAAATAAATTGTTCCCCCTGACCTTCTCCAAATTTGGATTTTTGTGCCTCAAAAGTAACATTTTGCTGCTAGAAAAACTGCTCCAAATTCTGTTTTGACTGTTGCACCCCTGCAACAGTGAATGGCTAATTTTCAATGCATGAGAAAAAATCATGAGAATGACATGACATAGTTCATGTCATTCTCATGATTTTAATACCTATGTTTTACCCACCTTCAAGGTGAGGAATTTTAGGCCTCTATACAGCAGGCCCCGAAACACTTTTTCAAGTAGCCATGGAATGGATTTACTAAAAAAGCTTATTGCCTCAAGATGCTCGAGGAATCCGTCCAGTGCGAGCGGAGTTATAATGATTTGTCATACACTGCAATTGCATTCTCTCTTCTCGTGTCCTGACTAAAGCACTGGAAGCTAAGCAGGCAGGGATGGCATGGGCAAACAAAATACGTTACATGCCCCTCATGACCATGAGCACTTTTATTTTTTTTCTCGAATATGCAATCTTTTCATGGGGATCATGCGCGCACGCATGCACAAGTGACGGCCTTCCGCGGTGATCCCTTTAATGACCAAGCACGCCATGTTCAAATAAGCCGATGGCTGATTGATGGCCTTCTACCAGTGATTTTTGAGTTTCCTCCGTCATTTGTGGAGAGAAGAGAAATCAATTTTCTGCTGACTGATAATTTATTGTGATTTCCAGGTCACGTGCTGCGCTACATATAATATTTGGCTTGCATGTTCTCGGGAGCCTCTATTACCAATCGGCAGCGTTTTCTTACCATACTCAAAAAGCATTGCAGGGTTCTTTAAGATAACCATTGTTCACACTCTTATTCATGCACTGGTGCTCTTTGGTCATCAAATGGCCCTTGTGCCAATAAACATTACATATCTGTCAAGTTGTTGGTCAATGAGAAATTGCAAATTTGCTTTTGGAATTTTGCTGCAATTCGAGGCAAGCATGTGTTCCTTACCTAGGAGCACTGGCAAAGTCTGTGTTCAAGTTGAAGAAATTTGACATTATGTGTCAAGCAATTGTCACTGCTACGTGGAGAAACATCACTTTCAAGCCCCGCCGCGGTGGTCTAGTGGCTAAGGTACTCGGCTGCTGACCTGCAGGTCGCGGGTTCGAATCCCGGCTGCGGCGGCTGCATTTCCGATGGAGGCGGAAATGTTGTAAACCCGTGTGCTCAGATTTGGGTGCACGTTAAAGAACCCCAGGTGGTCGAAATTTCCGGAGCCCTCCACTACGGCGTCTCAAAATCATATGGTGGTTTTGGGACGTTAAACCCCACATATCAATCAATCAAAAATCACTTTCAATCACAAAAATAGCTGTTTTCTGTGACAGTTCTCTGAAATCAAAGTGGGTGGGGTTCATGGAGGCAAGAAAAACTTAGCAGAGGGCTTGTCCAGCCATAAACTAAAGGCTATGGCCCTGCCTGTGCCCTGGTCGGGATTTCGGAGGAAATGATGCCTTTGCAACTATATTGACTGGATACAGTGACATTGTTGTTATGGTTATATAGTGTAGTGCAGGCGTCAGAGGTTCTGCACTGTTCAGTGGCATACTGTAGGTGCTTGACAGTATTCATTCTTTGTTACATTATTAGATATACAGTGTTCTCCAGGTGGGTCTAGCGAAGGAATCTGATCTAAAGTGTGCGGAATCAACACACGCTCACGTACCTTGAGTATGAGTTTAGTTTATTTACTACATACATTTGTACAGTAAGTGGCTGGGACAGGGGAAAAAATCTGTGTAAAAACAGCTTAACAGGGCCTCATATCCCCGTGGTAATGGTGTCAACAAAACGGCAAAAGCAAACACTGGACAGTTTAAACCAGCAATGCACATGCTTTTCGTCGGAACAAAAAGTTATACAAGCTTATAGAAACCAGAAACGCACAAGCTATACCTCGAAAGAAAGAAGTACACAAACACAAAATAATACTACACGCAAACTAACAAAGTAGGTATATTGAAAATAGAAATATTAGAAAGCATACGAACATTTTCACGATTAATTCCTAATTTATTTAGTGTATTCGGCAAGCAATAACGCAATGTCTGAAAACCATAATTTGTGTGCGGTCTCGGCACATGCCAATATTGAGAGTGTCGATTTGGATGCGTCGAAGGATTTAATTGTAGGTTAGCTAAACTACGTATCTAGCTGCGACCTTTTATGGTATCAGATCTAAAAGAGATTACGAAAGAATATTCGTAGAGCAGGTTTGATTTGATCCTTCCTCCACCTTGTCGTGGATGAAGGATTTGCAGTTCTCAGCGATATCTTGCTAAGGTCCTGCCATAAAATGAAAGCACTGGTTCCACAGAAGGTGATCAATAACTGATTTAGAAGATGGTTTCAGCAGAATACATTGAGATGATTGAAGGTGAAAGCATTCTGTGTGGTTATGGGAGCTCTGAGCTGCCAAAACTGAATCAGAGAAATTGCTTTGTTGAAGAATTGATGATGAAGTTTCACTTGAGCAGTCTCGTATGCAGAGAAGCTCCCAGTTTCACTCGGAGCTGCTCAGCATAGGAGATTGCTGAACTGCGTGATTCAGTTTAGAGTCTGAATGCCATGAATAAAATGTTTATGGAATGGGAAGTGTTATAAAGTGTATTTCGCTATTGGCAGTTGTTCTTGGAGTGCTGAATGCCTCTGGTTTAAATCTAAGCTAGTCAAGTCTTGTGGCACTATATGCAGTTGCTTGACAGGGAGTTGACAGCAATGGGCAGTGGCTTTCCTCATCGACTTGAAAAATGATCAGTGCTAGTTTCCCAGCACACTATTGTTGCAAACTTGCTGCTATAGGGCATTTTTGTGAGTCGAGAGCAATTGCAATGTGCTATGTGCCGCTGCATGCCCACATAGTTACAGCGAGGGAAGTGGTACTTGCACCACCTAAACAAAGTTCGTGCAAGTATTTACCTTGTGTAGCCAGTGGGTCAAAAGAAAAGCTTGATGCGTTAACCGAGGCGAAGTAAGTAGTAAATTAGACAAGGATAGCTGTCTGAATATATGCTGCATTCATTGCAACCAGGCAGTAAGAAAGACCTTTTGCAAACAGTAATTTTTTTTTTTTGACAGTGAGGATGCAAAGTGACCCCATTGCCCAGCTTGCTTTTGCTATGCATCTAGAAGATACAGTTCTTGCATATTTGTAATCTGGCACTTGAAATGGTTTGTTTCTGACATTTTGAATGGAATTCGCAGATGCTGTAGATTCTCCACTTTACAAATGCAAAGTTTTAAACAAAGCCACAACTGTGTACCCGCCGCCATGGTGGTCAAGTGGCTAAGGCACTCGGCTGCTAACCAACAAGTCGCGGGATCAAAAACTGGTTGTGGCTGCCGCATTTTCGATGGAGGTGAAAGTGCTTGAGGCCCATGTGCTTAGATTTAGGTGCACGTTGAAAAACCCCAGGTGGTCGAAATTTCCGGAGCCCTTCAATTTGGCGTTTCTCGTGATCATGTGGTAGTTTTGGGACATTAGACCCCAACAATAATCATTATTACTCACCATTGGGTGTACTTAATAATCTATCTTTCCATTTTCAGACATTTGCATACAACATACTGTGGGATCTGGGCTTCCTGCTAAGGTGAGCATTTTGTTTGGCTTACTGAATCAGTGGGGCTACTGTTGTGAGATAGCTGCATGCCCAACTTTGCAATAGCTTCACCGGAAAAGACTTGCCTTAATGGCTCAATTTTCATTTAATAATAATATGTTAGGAAGTACAGAACTGTAGGCCTGCCCATACCAGGGGTGGGGCCTGAGTGGCAGTGCCTGGCAGCTGAGGCAATCCAAATCGTGCATGTTGTGGCTGATTGATTGTGTGCCAAGCGGATACACCTGTGAGCGAAAGTATACAGACCAAGAGAGCGCGAGCCGAAGTCGCTGTCTATGCCTTCTAGTCAAAAGCAGTCTTTTGATGGAACAGCTGTCAAGAGCATTATAATTATGGAATTTGTCAAGATAAATGCGCTTGGCAGCAAATGGCATGCCGCTAGATGGTGCCAACAGCAAAGATGATGTTGAAAGAAAATGGGAAACCTTTCTAAGCTGTAGAGGGGATGCATCCTTTCTGATCAATGAAAAGATTAGAAGAAAAGGAGCTCAGTGGCTGGCAGAAGTACATAAAAAAGATAGAAAGGCAGCTGCGAAATTTTGGAACCGTCTAAACTCTCTAAGAAATGAGACGAGCCTAGAGCAGAGGTTTATAACTACAGCCCAAGGTGCTAGGCTAGAAGGGGACGAAGCTATTGAATATATAAGAACAAGGGTGACAGAAAAATTTCAACAAAGAAGTGCTTTATGCACAACAATAGACAAGGATGAATCAAGGGGTGCGATGGCTCCATTTTCACAACGAGAGTGGGAAAGGGCTGAGAAAAGGGTTCCTAGTAGTACATCAACAGGCCCAGATGGCATTTCAATTATGCCGATAAAGACATTTTTATTTATTTATTTATTTATTTACATTTCACCTACATCGCCGTGAGGCATCACGTAGGGAAGGTACACATAATGATTTGACTACATAGTTTTCAATTGAAACAATAGAGTTAACAAATAAAACAGCACTCGAAATATTCTAAGAGAAAAAAATAACACTCGAATATTGGTGAGTGAAAACAACGTCACAGTCATGCATTTGAAAACACGCACACGCTTCGAGACAGCGAACCATTCTTAGTGGCAGTGATATTGTAGGAGTTGTTACAATGAAGAAAAAAAGGATCCATTATCAGTTTCATTGACGAGATCATCTGGTAGACGGTTCCATTCCTGTATTGTTTTTACGAAAAAAGAACTACCGAAAGAGTGGGTTTTGTAACGGTATTTTAATATTTTTCGTGAATGGTCTTGACAATTAGAGACGTACGTTGGTGTGAACAGATAATCAAGAGGGTTAATGGCATTTCCATTATAATATATACAATGAAGAAATTTAAGCCCGAGTTTCTGCCTCCTTACCATCAGTGTCTCCCATTTCAATGCTCATTTCATTTCTGTGATGCTTGCAAAGGAATTATAGTTATTGCTAACAAATCTGGCTGCTTGGTTTTGAACTTTTTCCAATGCGTCAATCAAGTATTGCTGATGGGGATCCCAGATTACGCAAGCGTACTCTAAAATAGGTCTTAAATACATGAGATAAAGGGTTTGTTTCACGGTCTGTGAAGCTTGCCTAAAATTTCTGCGTATGAGGTATAAAATCTGGCCTGCCTTGGTCACAGTTATGTCAATGTGTTTATTCCACTTGAAATTGTTGAAAAATTGACGCCCAGGTACTTATAATAGGATTTATTGCTAATTATTGAATTATTTATTTCGTATATTGTGTCTAGTTTACTAATCCGGTTGGTGAATGATACACAGCAACATTTATGGACGTTTAGACTCATTTTTCATTTTTGGCACCACGTTGATATTCGGTACAGATCATGCTGCAGAATTTCAACATCCTTGTGCGATTTAATCACTCTAAACACTACACAATCATCTGCGAATAACTTAATGTGAGAGGTAATACCATCGACTATGCTATTAATATAAATCAGGAAAAGCAAAGGTCCTAATACGCTCCCCTGTGGTACACCCGACGTAACGGTTACCGCAGATGATTTAGATCCGTTAAGCACTACGTTCTGCTGTCGATCGTTTAGATAGTTCTTTACCCAATTGATAACTTTAACGTTTATGTTTGCAGAGAACATTGCAAATTCTAACAGATTGTGTGGGACGGTGTCGAAGGCTTTCCGGAAGTCAAGGAACACTGCATCTACTTGAGCGCCACTGTCTATAGATTGTGCGATGTAATGCTGAAATTCGACTAGTTGAGTTACGCATGACCGTCTATTTCTGAAACCATGCTGAGATGGAGTGAGGAAGTTGATTGACTCTAGGTGTTTAACTGTTTCACTGTATATGATGTGCTCAAATAACTTACAGCAAATTGCTGTTAGCGAGATGGGTCTGTAGTTTTCGACAAGCTTTTTATCACCTGATTTATGAACCGGGATAACGTTTGCAACTTTCCAGTCATGTGGGACAACTCCAGTATTTAGTGTAATTTCATATATAACGCATAAATACTTTGCAATAACGCTGTGACAGTTTTTAAGAACAAATGGTGATAAACCATCTGGTCCAACTGCTTTAGTTGTATCTATCTGCCGTAACAAGCAATCAACACCAGTAATGTCAACCTCCACGTCTTTCATGGAAGTCCACGTGACTGGAAGCGCCACACATCGCCAGGTGTGCTTTGAGTAAAAACTGATTGGAAATAGTTGTTAAAAGTTTCAGCTTTTTCTTCATCGGTGCACAAAGTATCACCCTCCACGGTCAGAGCAGGAATACTTGTATCGTCTTTTCTAGTTTGTTTAACATACTTGCAGAACTCTTTCGGGTTTTGCTTTAACCTATCGCTTAATTGGGCAAAAAAAGTATCCTTCCTTGTTTTTATTGCCGATTTCAGTGTCAGGTTTGCATGCCTAAGTTCTTGTTCATTAGACGCGGTACTCCTATCGCGAAATTTTCTGTACGAATTTCGTGCTTTCCTAATTAACCTGCGAATTTTTTTATTAAACCAAGGCTTTTGTTTTGTTCTCTTCTTTAGAATTCTGTTTGGTACATGAGTTTCAACTGCGTGAAGTAGCTTATCACGAAAATAAGACCACAGAGCTAAAGAGCAACGACTTTCTGCCAAAAGCAAGAATGTTGGGTAATACGACTCTAATTCTGCAGAAACAGAATCGTAGTCCACGAGTGTTGAAGATTGGGCGAGTTGGTTCGTCGTACTTGAACTGGTATAGCGCATTACGGGAAAGAAGAAACGGTCGAGCTATTTTGGTCCAGCATGATGAGCATGCTGGACCAAAATAGTGTCACCAAAATATGTCGTTACGTAGACGACTTTTAAATTTTCGTTGACTGCAGCGACGCTGCCTGCCAGCACCTAACCGACGGTATTGTAATGAGTTTTAAAGAATTTTAAAGTATGTCCTTAGTGACATATACCTTGCATATCATGACCGGTTGCTGATGAGCATGCTGGACCAAATAGTGTCACCAAAATATGTTGTTACGTAGACGACTTTTTAATTTTCATTGACTGCAGCGACGCTGCCTGCCAGCACTTAACCGACGGTATTGTAATGACTTTCAAAGAACGTTTTAAACCGCTTTTATTGACTCATGAGTTGCCAGTTGACAATAGCTTACGCTTTTTAGATTTGAATTTAATTCTTTCACCTGACCATGTGTGCTGGCTATTTGAACCTAGAAATGGAAAACCCCTTTTACCCTATGACTCTTCCCATTCCAAGTTAGTTAAGCGCAGCATCACAAATCGTTCTCTCATCAATCCTCTTAGGAAATCGTGTCATACTGTCATGCAGCGCAGCTTTGTAGCTCAAGCTGAAAGGCTTTTGAGTGCTGGGTACCCAGCTATCCTACTGGCATCTATAGCTGAAAAGCTACTAAAACAGATAAAGAAAGGCTGCAACTCCGAGGCTCAGCCGGAATCTAACGATCGAAAAAGACCCGTAGTTTTACCCTACGTGCATGACATTTCCCACCGGCTAAAAAAGATGGGGGAGAAATGCAGCGTCAGAGTGGTGTTTTCAGCGCCGGATAAGTTACAGCGGCTTTGCAAAGCAGTCAACCCTCTCAAATCACGTACCACTGGTTGCGCAACTAAGCACAAAACTCGGTTTGTGCCGTGTGTAGCGGGGGTTGTTTACGCGATTTCATTCTCATGTGGTATGTGGTATTTCGGCCAAATGGGGCGATGCCTTAATGAAAGGCTAAAAGAGCATCATTATAATGTTCACAAAGCAATCCAGGGCCACATTGGAATTCACTGCCACGATTGTGGATGTACCCCCATGTTTGATCAATGTGAAGTGGTAAAAAAGCACCCGTCACAATTAACTCGAGAAATTATAGAAGCGCATTGTATAGCAAGAGCTGGCAGCACGTGTATTAGCGCCCCTTCTTTGATTTTATCTGAACATGAAGTGGCCTTCCTTAATCAGAATAACCGCCTATGAATCTGTGATATGTGACGGTGTGATGCTGTGTGTTATCTTGTCGTTGCGTTAGGGTGGTTTTGTATGCTTGCGCTGGTCTACATATTTGATGCAGTTTGACAATAAAGCTCAGTTGGAAGTTAGCGCTCTGTCCTCTTGTGTCGGTCTGCTCGGCTATTTCTTCTTCCCCGTAATGCGCTATACCAGTTCAAGAATCGTAGTCACCTTGTTCATACAGGAAAATTTGTCGGGGTATTGCCTGTGCTACTTGGCAGTATTCTATCTTTAAATCTGCCACAATGGCCTTATGGTCACTTATACCAGGAATCACCGATACAGTGGAAACAATATTTGGGTCATTACATAATATTAAATCCAGAATGGCATCATGTCTCGTTGGAACATTCACATATTGACAAAAACCAAACACTCTCAAGAATTCGCCGAACAAAGTATACACTGACGACCTGTTTTGTGTACCACTGGTTATCCAGTCAAAATCTGGTAGATTGAAATCTCCACTCAGGAGTACACTGTCTGGAATTAACTGTACCATTTCAGAAAGCAGTGTCATAGGAGTATCACCGCTGTATGGTGGTCGATAAAAATAACCAAACACGACAGTATTTCCCTTCGGTAAAAAAACACGGCACCAAACTGCCTCGGCAGAATTGTGGAAAGAAACTTCCTCGCTTAGACATCAGGTCCGAAGTCTAAGCAGGCTTTGAGAGAGGCAGCGAGCAAACTAATAATCGATGGTGAAGTTCCCGATGGATGGAAACTTAGCAGGATGAGCATGATCTATAAAGGAAAGTGGGACAAAGCGGACATAAACAACTACCATCCTACAACAGTGACATCAGTGGTCTACAGGCTGGTGATGCAGATTATAAAGGAAAGACTGCGGGCATGGATAGAGGGTGAGGGGGTGCTGGGGGCCCGCCGCGGTGGTCTAGTGGCTAAGGTACTCGGCTGCTGACCCGCAGGTCGCGGGATCGAATTCCGGCTGCGGCGGCTGCATTCTCGATGGAGGCGGAAATGTTGTAGGCCCGTGTGCTCAGATTTGGGTGCACGTTAAAGAACCCCAGGTGGTCAAACTTTCCGGAGCCCTCCACTATGGCGTCTCTCATAATCATATGGTGGTTTTGGGACGTTTAACCCCACAAATCAATCAATGAGGGGGTGCTGGGGGAACCGCAGAATGGGTTTCGGAAACACAGGAGGTTGGAAGACAATCTGTTCTCACTGACACAGTGCATCGAAATAGCAGAGAAGGAACACAGGCCCCTGTGGCTAGCATTTTTGGATATCAAGGGAGCGTACGCTAGCGTGGTTCAAGAGGAATTGTGGGTAATACTGGACACACTAGGCGTGGAACATGTAGTCACTAATCTTTTAAAGGATATCTATAAAGGTAACAAGGTAATTATAAAGTGGGAAAAACAGGTATCCAAGCCTGCAGAGGTAAAACGGGGGCTTAGGCAGGGGTGCCCCCTGTCACCCTTATTATTCATGATGTACCTACAAGCATTAGAGGCCAAATTAGAGCGAAGTGAAATGGCCTTCAACCTCTCTTTAGTCAAACAAGGAAAACTCATTGATCAGGCACTACCAGCATTAATGTACGCAGATGATACAGTGCTAATGGCCGACAACAAGGAAGATTTGCAGAGATTGATGGACATCTGCGGTAATGAGGGAGATAGGTTAGATTTTAGATTCAGTAAGGAAAAATCAGCAGTCATGATTTTCAAGGATAACGAAGGTAGTGATCTTAGAATACAGGTCGTCACGCTAGAGATAACAGATAAATACAAATATCTGGGCGTATGGATAAGCAATGGGACCGAGTACCTAAGGGAACACGAAATATACGTGACGAGTAATGGTAACAGGAGTGCAGCAGTGATGAAAAATAGGGCACTGTGGAATTACAATAGGTATGATGTTGTGAGAGGAATATGGAAAGGGGTCATGGTTCCTGGGCTGACGTTCGGCAATGCGGTCAGAAGTTCAAGCAAGATTAGAAATTAAGCAACGTGGAATAGGTAGGCTTGCTTTAGGAGCTCACGGGAATACACCAAATCAGGGAGTACAAGGTGATATGGGATGGACATCATTTGAGGGCACGGAAGCTAGCAGCAAGATAAAATTTGAGAAGTGAGTGAGAGAAATGGGGGAGGAGCGTTGGGCTAGGAAGGTTTTCAGCTACTTGTACTTGAAGAATGTCGATACAAAATGGAGGAAGCGAACCAGGAAAGTGACTGGTAAATACTTAGAAAACAGCAGGTGGCCAAACCAAAAAGAACTATCGGTTAAGAAGAAAGTGAGAAAATGGAGACTGACATGTGGAGAATTGGCATGATTAAGAAATCCGCACTAGAGATCTATCGAACTTTTAAGCAGGAAATTGCCAAGGAAAGGATCTATGATAATACTCGGGGTAGTTCTCTACTGTTTGAGGCCAGGACGGGAGTATTGCGAACCAAGACATATCGGGGCCAAATACGAAGGGGTAGACACTGTATGCAGTGCGTGTGGAGGGGAAGAAGAAACTGCCAAACACTTGATAATGTTCTGTAAAGGGCTTCACCCTATAGTTCAGGATGATGGCGCAGAGTTCTTCAAAGCACTGGGGTTTAGGGACCGGGAGGGCAAAATAGACTTTAAGCGGGTAGAATTAACTAGAAGGAAATTATCTGATTGGTGGCTAAAGTCAAGGCACGAGTGAAAATTAAACCCTTCACTGCAAAGTACGAATTCTTAAATTAAAGAAAAAAAAAGATAAAAATAATGGTTAGTTCGCTAGGTATTACGGCTAGGGGGCGTTAGCCGCCGCCCGATCTAAAGGGTACAGCCACATCCATCCATCCATCCATCCATCCATCCTATGCACAGCAATGGTACATATGCTTTTGCTCGCGGGTTTACAGGTTGTCAGGCAAGTTATTAAAGGGCCACTGACATGAAATTTGAACCTTGAGATGTTCCCTTCCTTCGACTGCTGAGTATTCACAAGCCTTTTTGGCAAAGTCTGAATGGCATTTGTTACCTGGAAGGTAAAGCCAAGGAGGTGCTCACATTGACATTACTGTGACATGTCCAGTGTGGCCCATACCATCCCAAGTGAGAATGTGCTAGTAATGATGACATTGACAACCTGAGTGTTCTTATCGCTTGGAAATGTTCTCACTCCCTGACACTGACTTCACCAACCTTGCTCCTCATGCTTGTATTAAGACGATGGCGATTAGACACTGCGATCAGACTCAACTACGTCTTTAAGATATAAGGCGAAAAATACTTGTTTATTTAACTGCGCTCGGAAGCGCTCTGCTGTAACTTGAGCTTCCCCGCGCCTCTCGCTCGTGCTCTTCTTTCTCGTTTCCTTGTCCCAGCCCAGAACGTGAGAAATAATCAACATTCCCAGCCGCGCAAAGTTGAACACATAGTTCAAGTGAATACAGTCTTTGTATCGGCCTTATCACAAGGTGACTGCCTTGCAACTTGATCTTGCAGGAACGAATGAGACCGTCGGCACTGCGGTACACTTCCGTGACCCTTGCAAGCTTCCATAGCTGGCGTGGCGTGTTGTCCGCATGCACGAGAACGATGTCTCTTTGCTTCAATGCTGTATTTGATTTCGTGTCGGCAAAGTGTGCAGATCGTATTTTCGACAGGTATTCTTTTTGCCAACGCTTTCAGAAACTTTCAACCAGCAGCTTTCTGTAGATGTGTCTGCGTATGGCGTCTGCTCGCTTGGAGTTACTGGTGACTTCGTCAGTGGTTGCATACGGTATGGAAGTCAACCTTTGTCCAAGGAGAAGTTTGGCTGGTGTCAAAGTGCAAGGTTCTCCTGCATCTGTCTCGATGAAAGTCAGAGGCCTAGAGTTTATGACTGCTTCGACCTCCGCTAGCACTGTCGATATTTCTTCATAGTTCAGACGAGCTTTGCCGATAATTTTTCGCAGTGGAAGCTTCACTGATCGTACGAGGTGCTCCCACCATCCACCCCACCAAGGAGCATTTGGTGCAATAAACTTCCACGAAATGCCGTTGGTGCTGAGGTGACCAGAGACGTCCTCTTCAGAGAACATTCGGTGTAGTTGCTTTATGTCTGCCGATGTCTTGTGAAAGCTTCGTGCGTTGTCAGAATAGATCACCCTAGGTTATCCTCTCCGAGCTGCAAATCGTCGAAGGCACAGCAGGAAAGCCTCGCATGTCATTTCCGAGACAAGCTCGAGATGCACGGCTCTAGATACGGCGCACGCAAAAAGTGCAACGTAGCACTTCACGTCCCCTTTCTCCGTGCGTGCATACAGAGGGCCCGCGAAGTCAACTCCTACAACTTCGAACGGGTTCGTTGGTGACACTCGATGACTTGTTAACGGAGCACTGTCAGTACTTCCTGGGCCCGCACTGAAACGCTTGCATATATTGCAGCCATGCAGCACTCTTTTTACCGAGGAGCGAGCTCGACAAATTCAGTAGCGTTCCCGAAGCTGCGTAAGTGTATCTCTAACTCCTCTATGTAGGACTTGAAGATGGGCTCTGTTTGCCAAAAGTGCCCTTGACGGCATTATGATTGGGTGCTTGACATCTTGTGTGGAATGCATCAGGTATAAATGGCCTCCAACCCGAAGAATTCCGTCTTTGTCTATGTAAGGGCGTAGTTCACGGATCCTAGATGTAGACTCGACTGGTTGGCCGTTAGTCAAAGCGGTGAGTTCTTCAAGAAAGCCTTGCTCTTGTGTACATCTTATCCAATACTGTTCAGCGTTCAGGATTTCTGTTACCACGAGATGTCCTGTATGATCCGTCCTTTTTCTGCATCGGTCAGTAAACCTGAAAACCCACGCAGTGGCTCTGAGTAGGTGCTGAAGCGTGCTGAAGCGTGCTGTACCGTTGAATATCAATTATCGGAACTGAGAAGTGTGTCATTAGTGCGATGTGGACTGTTGTAACTTCACCTTGGGTGGCTTCCGCTATGTCTAGTTCACTGAACTGTAAGGGCCATTCAGACATCGGTTTAGTTAGCCACTCGGGACCACGCCACCATTTTGAGCTGTGCAGCAGTCTTTCAAGCGTCGCGCCACGCGTGAGTAGATCAGCTGGGTTGTCCGTTCCAGGACAGTATCTCCACTTTGATGGATCTGTAGTGCACCTAATTTCATTGACTCTGTTGGCTACGAACTGTTTCCACTTTTTGACGTCACCTTTTATTCATGACAACACGATGGCGGAATCTGTCGACATTGTGTAGTCAACTTGAACATTCTTTAAAGTGCTTTTCACGTATGCCAACATTCTTGAGCCGATTAAGGCAGCTGGCAGCTCCAATCGTAGCTGCGTTGTTTCCTTAATGGGTGGTACACGAGACTTCACAATCAACAGTTTCGGCTCCTTAAAACTTGACACGACATATATCGCTGTTTCGTATGCCACTGGACTGGCATCGCAGAGAACACGTACTTGAAGCAAATTGGGTTTCCTTGCTCCACCGCCCAGATAGCGAGGAACGACGACGTCTTGCAGTTGCGGCAGCTAGATGACCCAATCATTCCATTCTTTTTGCAGGTCATTGGGTAGTACTTCATCCCCGCCAATCCCTCGTATCCACAGCTTCTGAAACAACATTCGTATGGCAATAGTATATGGTCCTACAAATCCCAACGGGTCAAATATTCTTGATGCTGACTGCAAGACAAATCGTTTTGTGTCCATCGGTGCTGTGGGAAACCGGAGTAGATTTTCAACCGAAAAGTTGAATTCATCCTTTGCAGGATTCCAAACCAAACCCAGGACCTTGACCGACGTTTCGTGAAGAACGACTATCTCATTACTAGTAGATTTTACTTGATTTTCAAGCGTTCGCATCAAATTTCCTGAATTTGTTGTCCATTTCTGCAATGTCATGCCGGTCGATTTTATTATTGTGCGTCCTTCTCAGCAAAGTTTAGCGGCTTCCTCTTTTGTGTCGGCATCAGTGACTAAGTCATCCACGTAAAACGACTCGGCAAGAGTTTGCGCAGTTTGAGCCATAGCAGCTGCTGCTCTTTTCACGTGGTAGAGAATAGTAGCTGTGAGCAAAAATGGGCTACATGTAGCTCCAAAAGGCACTGGTGTCATCCTCCATTCTTGCAGCTCGCCCTTGGATAAATCTCCTTCTGCAAACCAGAGAAAGTGGAAAGCGTCTCTGTCGTCCTCCCAAATCGCAATCATAGGAATGCCTTTTCTATGTCCGCGAGAACTGCCACCGAGTGCGTTCTGAAGCGTAGCAGAATTTGCACGACGTCTTGGTATAAGTTGTCACCTTTTTCAAGGCAGTCATTAAGGGACTTGCATCCTTTGGCATGTGACGAAGCGTCAAACACCACTCTCATTTTCGTCGTCAGTGCTTGTTCATGCATGACTTCCTTGTGCGGCATGTAATATAATTTCGTCACCTCTGCAGGTACATCACTGACTACTTCGGCGTGTCCTGCCCTCAAGTACTCTCTTATGGTATGGTCATACGTTTCGAGCTGTCCTTTCCGGGAGTTGAGACGGTTGAAAAGCTTGTCCAGTCGAGTTACGGCGACTTGCTTGTTGCTTGGAAGCTCAAAATTATCCTTCCAAGGGAGGTCCACTTCATATCTTCTGTTTATAAAGCTAATCGTTTGCTCAAAATGCCTCATGGTGTGTTGCTCATTTCAGGTGGCTTGTTTATCGTGTTCGTAATTCCTATGTTTTCATGTTCCCAAAAGGAGCGCAAAATCTCGTCGGAATCGGTAGCTTGGGCTTTTAGCACGCACACCATCATTTGTGAAGCAGTTGGTCGGGACACCAAGCGCGATGTGCTTCCCTGGAAGGTCCATCCAAGCTTGGAGTTCAGTGCGATCAATGATTTGTTGCCTTCGCACCGTCAAACTTTGCCAGTCAACACTTTCCACATCTGATCGGACCCGATAAGTACGCTGATGCCACTCTTAGTGATGATAGATGGATGTTTGAGCTCATTGGCGACATCGTTTCCCAGCTTCTTGAAAGACGCAACGAAGGCTAAGTTCATTGCAGTCTGGCAGATGCTTGGGATCTCTATTGCAGTCAAGACTATTTCCGCGTCGGAAAACTTGCTTCGCAGTCGTAGTTCTACAATGCGACCCCTCTTAGCCTCTTGGTTCTATGTACTTGCGAAAGTATTGAAGGCTATTCGAATTGTTCCCACGCTTTTCAGCTGTAGGTGCTTGGACAGATCTTCAGTTATGAAAGTCCTCTGACTGCCACCATCAAAAACGCCTCGTATTTAGCGGCAGGTGTCATCATTCATGGCCCATGCTCTGAAAGTCTGATGGAAAACGCAAGTGATAGAGCCTTCCTTGACGGGTCTTCTTCCAAGTGATGCGCAGACTGTCGTAGTTTTTTCGTTGTTCTTGTTAGCATAGTCTGACTTCCGTGAACACCTATCGGGATTGCACATGCTTGTAGCGTGTCGAGCTTGGCATCTGGAGCAGGAAATCTTTTTGCAGTCCCGTGCGTGATGTCCTTTGGTGGTGCAGCGGAAACATCTTTTGTCGTTGGAAAGCAGTTCCTTTTGCGTCAGTGACAAGTCAGCTGTGCAGGCTTCCGATCTGTGATGGCTGGACGAGCAGAATACGCAGTTGTCCTTTTTTTCTCGTACCGAGTTGCTGTGAAGCACAAATGACGTCGGTTTCCCACGCCGAGAGTACGTCGACTGACTGGCCACGGGGAGTGTTCCATGTTCTCGTCCTCTGGCATCCTTAAAATCACTTTTCTCCAGGCTTTCCAGCTCGATAGAAAGGAAGTTGAGCACACGGTCCAGTCCCACGGGTGTAGCTTCAGCTCTCGAGTCATATGCCAACTGGACGGCACATGATCGATGATACTGCACGACTATATCCCGTGGAAGTGCACGCAATAGGATGTCGCAGAGCATTGACGAAAATGACGACTTGTGCACACCCAAAGTCTCTAAGCCTTGGATATCCACTAGAACTTGGTCGTACAAGCTGCGTGGCGCTTTGGTGTCAGTCGATGAATGGACAGGGCTTAACATCCGTAGCTTGGCAAATATTCTTGCTCCAGGCGCGTCTTGTCCCCAAATCGCTTTTGTAGCATGTTGATGGCGTCACTGTAGCAACTTTCTGTCGTCGGAAGGCCCGCAATTACTGATGCAGCATCTCCTTTCAGATACAGTCGCAGGTAATGAAGCTTCTCTGTGGCAGTGATGCGATTGTTACTATGAACAATTTGGTCAAATGGTTCCCAAAATTCGGTCCAGTTGCATAGGTCTCCAAGGAAAGGAGCTATTGTCAGTTTAGGAAATTTTAACTCCAGTTCCGTCTGATGGTGCTGCGACTGTCTGGGCAACTGTTTCTTGAGTTCCGGTCAATGTCCTTAGCATGCGATCTTTCTTGCTGAGAATCTCTGCGAGAATACACGTAGCACTGTCCTCGTATTGTAAGCCGGCGTTAAACTCGACTTTGACCTCCTCGTCAGGTATATGCTGCTCAATCTCGTTGTTCAAAGTTTTAAGCTCTTCGTTATTAGCCTTCAGCCTCTCATATATGGAATTGAGCTGGTCATAGGAGGCAGAGTCGTTAGCGAGGAGAGCACTTGCCTCGTTTATAATCCTCATGTTCTGTGCTCACCGCGACGTCCGCTTCGATTTCAGTCGGTCCATGCCGCTGCAGTTGACTGTTTAGCGTCCGTAAGGTCCTGGTTTTCAATCCTGGTCACGGCACCGAATTTCAAGACGATGGCGTTCCAGACACTGCGATCAGACTCAACTCCGTCTTTAAGGTAAAAGTAAAAAAAATACCGCTCGGAAGCGCTCTGCTTTCACGTGAGCGTCCCCGTACCTCTCGCTCGCGCTCTTCTTTTTTCTCGTTTCCTTGTCCCAGCCCAGAACGTGAGAAATAATCAACACTTGATTTTTGTCGCGCTGCTTCAAAGGATCTATCGTGGGCTTGTCAATAAGCATGTCGCGGGAACTGTTGTGAGTTGCAGTCGCGTTCTTCGGAGCTTGGAAAAAGAGTGGAAAGCATCTGTCGCTTCGACATACTTGGGGTACGTGTCAATGTGACCACAAGCTATCAAGAGGGAATGTATCTGTCCGTTTCTTGTCTATTACTCGCTCGCTCGCTCTTCTTGAGCGTGTATTAGCACAGTACATTAAAGAAACAAACGTGACACTAACATAGAGATAGGTAGGTGCTATACTTCCAATTCATGTATAGGAAAGTAGGGTATAGAGAAATGTGGTAACAAGTAATCAGCAGGCAAAGAAGGGTTGTGGCTAGGGCAAGCTGGTCATCCATAAAGTGGCGTGTATTAAGTTCGTTCTTAAAAAGACGAGGTGTGCAAATGTAGACGCAAGAGAAAAGAGACGACACCACAAGCACTAACGACTGCGGAGTTGCACAAGGGCGGAAAAGAAGGAAGGCGTTGTTTACCTGTGCTACTCAGGCAACAGGTGAACTTATCAGTCTGGCGCGTGAAAGATGACTGTTAATTAAGACATTTGATTCTCTCTTTATACATGTTAAACGATGGTTGGCTCATTCTTGCGCTGTCACTATTATTGATGAGCCTTGCCTTAATCATCATCAGATGCATTTCTTCATCCCTGTGTCTGTACAAAACTGTATATTCATAGAGTTTCGACGGGCACTTGACTCTCACATATGTAAAGATAGATTAGGAGGTGAGCCTCCGGTTAACAATCTCTTACGTTCTAACAAATCCTGGTTGAGCAGCGGTCCATCGGACCTAGATAGAAATGGTTCCAGCTAAAGGGGACTTTTACACTGCACGTCCATGGCATTTATTGACTATGTGCTTTTTACGTAATGTGTGTCAGTCCGTTTCTTGTCTATTACTCACTCGCTATTCCTCAGCATTTATTAGCGCAGTATAGTCGACGTCTGATTTCCTGGACCCTCAAGGGACCGCAGAAACGTCCGCAAAATCGGGCAGTCCGGAAAAATGAATGAGAGCGAACACACACTTTTTAGTGTGTTTTAGTATTTATTTTTCACTGACGGAGAGGGTCGCAGCAGGAATACAGGATTCTCATTGCAATTCAGCAAACGCATCGTTTAGGCAGCTCTGAAAAGAGCCGGAAGAAAGACAGAACAGGAAAAAAGTCCGAAGTGGCCGGCGCTACCATATTTGTAAACAGACGCCAAAAAAATTGCTTATTTTCGTTTCCACGGCTTTCTATTTGGCCACGATGATGTCTGCCACAACTTCAGTTTATGTCATGCTGTCACTGTACACCAATGACAATTTCAGCGCTTGCGTCAACTCCAAGCTCTTTGGCTGTGTAGGCGCTGCCTCTTCAATCTTGGTGTCGGAGTCATCTGAATCTTCCGAAACTCGACGAATGATTTCATCATCGGTTTATTCCGCACACAGCTCAAGGTCTTCGTAAGCATCAGCGGAGCCCTCAAGGGCTGGAATCATTATCATGGCTGGAATCTAAACACCAGCTGCATGCAGATTGTTGAAGGCAACATTTACGGGTGGAAGTTCGTCGCACATGCTGTCCACTTCAGGCCTCAGCATCCAGTATGAAGCTCGCGTGGCAAAAACAGTTCCGGAGGGTCTTTTGTGTAACCGCCTTGCACGAGTCTAAGCACACACCATAGGTCCACAGTGGAGCTTTTCCCACTGTCGAAGCACAGCACCATGTGGCCTAAGCAATGACTGGCAACGGATTGGCATGCACCGGTTTGGTTTGTTTTCGATTTTACATGGTGAGGTGAGTTTGGGGGTCCGAAAATAACCAAAATGGTGGCGTTGGTAGTGACTTCGAGTCTGCGGTTAGCGGTAAAGAGTCCAGAAAATTGGATGGCGAAAGTTATAAACGTTCGGAATTTCGGGTTTTTTGATACATTGACTCTATTAAGAGGACGAAATTGATGGTGCCACAGACCAGTCCTGGAAAACAGGCATGTCCGGAATTTCGGGCATCCGAGAAATCTGACGACTGTTTTTTGCAGAAATAAGTATGACACTGACATAGAGATCAGTAGATGCTATACTTGCAACTTATGATCTTTTGCAGCAATCTTAGTCACGTGTGCGAAAACAACCCGGGGTGCAACAGCTGCACCATTTGTGCAAGTTTGATACAGTTCCACATTTTGCACCAAATGGCCAAAACTCTGACATAGCTGTAATTGCGTCATATTGCATAAAAATGCCTGACCAGTCTCAAATTTTTCTCCGGTGCGCTAATTTTAGCGAAAAATGGAGGCTGTGTTTGCCACGTGCTGTTTGCGTCATAAATCAACCCAAACGTGGAGACCCTAACCTTAAACGAAGGTGTAAGATTTTATACTCATTAGCTTGTGAAGCTTTCTATTCTCGACCCACCAGATAAAATAACAACGCTGCTTGTCCTACGGTCCGCTGACCGCAGTAAACACCTATCGGAAAGACGAGGCAACTCCTAGACAAAACCATTGATGATTGTTATAGCGTGAGCTCAGAACGATAACAAAGGGACAAGAAAAATGAGTGCTAGCTTTCAACTGAGTTTAATATGCAGAGTGCGAAAACATATAAAGGACACAGTAAGCCACATGACAAAAAAGAGCAATGCAAAGAAGAGTAAGGCAAGAAAAAAGAAATCTAAGGAAACGATACAGAAAACTAAACGAACTATCAGTGGTTGTGCGTGCTGATACTTTTGAGGAACCTTAACTCCTTCTCGGACAGAGACACAGGACTAGCTAAGGCACGAGTCCTGTTCATGTGCCATCTGCATAGCTTCGGGTGCAATCATCTCTGTGTTTATACAGCGTCACTGTGTTCTCGAAAAGGGGCACACAGTTGCACACAGTGCAGTGCTGTGTAAGAAACCCATCTTTCCCATTTCAGACCTTGTCAGCGTGTTCCTCGGTTGATCGTTCAGACACCTTTCGGTCTGTCCAACATAACATGCACAATAGGAAAGGGATATCGTATAGACAACTTCTCAGAAACATTGTACATATGAAGTCCTATGTTTAACTTTGATTGATTGAATGTGGGGTTTAACGTCCCAAAACCACTGTATGATTTTGAGAGACGCCGCAGTGGAGGGCTCCGAAAATTTCGACCAACTGGGGTTCTTTAATGTCCACTCAAGTCGGCACACGGGCCTGTAGCATCTTTGCCTTCACCGAAAATGTAGCCGTTGCAGCCAGGATTCGATCCTGTGACCTGCGGGTCAGCAACCGAGTACCTTAGCCACTAGACCACTGAGGCGGGGCTATGTTTAACTTTATTTTTTGAAGATGAATGAGTCTTCAGGGGATTTGTCTGTTTAGTAAGGCTGATTAATTTGAATGGGGCCGAAAGCAGCACACGAACTCCCGCACATTTTCCAATTTTCTTGACCCTGTGAGATATCTGGTGTTTGTGCGGAATAACTGCTATCTTTTCACGCTCTGTGTCCGTGTTGCTTGAATCTTGTCCTTGTTTCTGCTTTGCCGTACTAGTCCGCACAATAGACTCAGCGACAGACGTGATGAATGCCTCAGGAAAACTGGAAGCCATAAGCCAGGACACTTGAGTTTTGAAGCTCGTAGAAATGCTGTGGTGGCACGACCTGTTCAAAGCATTCTCAAGGCAGGTCTGTGCTATGGCTTGCTTTACTAGCTTGCTGTGAGCGTAAAAAAAAGGAAGCAATAGTTTCTGCGCACGTGGTTCGTAACCACAACAAATATGCTGTGTGCTAAAAAAACAGTCCACTGTTAAACCTGGATATAACGATATTGATTAATTCCAGAAAAAAACTTGTTATAAAGAGGATTTCGTTATATACAGGTTCTTATTATATACAGGTTCTGTATCAAAATTTGGAAAATAAATGCGCAAATTAAGCAAAAGGGGAACTGAAGGCAGAGCTAACCCAAAACACTTATTTTACAGTAAAAAACTGCATTATTATTGCGATAGCAATTATATGGACACTCTCGGCGGGTTTCTGCCGTCGCAACGATGTTTCATAACAAGTCCAAATTGATAACATGCCCCCTCGCATCGTAACTTTCACGAGCGGGTAAAAGCGCACGAGCGCTGCAGAAGCAGAGATCAAATGAGTCGCCAGATTATCGCCTGGAAAGTGCGTAAGATAACATCCCCTGCGTGTTAAAACTGCCGTCGAATGCTCAAACAGAAAGTAAAGCACCCGTCTTGAACAAGCATGAAACAACGCGGGAATGAGGGAGGGGGGGAACCACTCGTGTAGGATTTTAAGGGCAGTCGGGATGGCTGGTGCGCTTGCTATCTCGGCGAGTATCAGTGCAGTTTCAGCGCGAAGGGACTGTGTGAAAAGAGCACTTCTACCTTTAGTGGCCATATTGGCTCACACCAGCATTTTGTACGGGTTCCTTGATATCTGATCTAAAAGAGTTGGCTGCCAGCCTTACTTCCTATAACATTAAAATTTTTTGCTATCGCATTCGTTGTATTGCATTCAACGCGCCGTCGTGTTGCCAGAACTAATCTGCTAATCGTGAAAGCTACCAGCCTATAAAATCGCGGCGCGGCACAAGACGGAAGCGCGTGACGTGTCGACCTCTGAAGATCCGTCGTCACTGTGGTCTCGGAGTTTCCATCAGCGCCTAATCTGATATCCTCGCAGTGGTGAACGACATGGTTGTTTGAAATTAAGAAAAGCCAGTTTCTCCGCAAGGGTAAAGCAATGAATATAGCAACAACTTAGAGTGTATACATAATGCTGAGAACGGCAAGCAGATCGAAATGTGCAGCGCGCTGCTCAAGCACAAATGGCGCATGAAAACAACATACACAGGACGAGAGTGAACTAACAATGTTTACCGCTTGACACTTAATGTGCTGTTTAAACAAAAACGAGGCACGAAATGTAATCACAGGTACAGATATGAGTGCGAACTAACAAGTGCCCCAGTTGTTACTTCGCTGTGTTTGAAAAGCGCACTCTTTTTACAAACGGCGCCTGTCCAGCGAGTGAAGGGTTCCTTGTGTGCCCGGCAACTAAATGCAGTCGTACCGGTCAAAGTTGAAGGTGCGCGATTCTCCCCACCGAAGGATAATTGCTCGCGCACAAGCATCTACTCCCTCCCCCCCCCCCCCCCCCAGTCGCGGGGCAAAGTACGCATGGGAGATAAAAACGCGTTGGTGCATCGTGACAAGCTGGGCCCTGAGCGCGGGCTGCTTTTTTTTTTCTTTCTTCAGTTTATAGATGCATATGCATATATGGTGAATGACTGCGGCAACGGCAAAAAAACAGTCGAGACTGTCCATATAATTGCTATTGCAATTAAAAAAAAGAAAAAGCAGAGCTGAACGTTGTCAGGGTCCACACCATGCGTACGGTGAAGCTATGTACGCGGGCACAGCGTCGAAAACGAAGATCGAACGACACGGACACAGACACGGATACCGCGGAAAACTATTACTATTTTGTAAAGCGCCCTCCATATGCAGCGCAGCCCCACATGTGTGACGCTAACTAAAAGATTGGCACTGCCAACACGCAAGAGTAGCTTTTTTTTTTTGTTTAAATCTTGCTTTGTGCCCCGCCGCGGTGGTCTAGTGGCTAAGGTACTCGGCTGCTGACCCGCAGGTCGCGGGATCGAATCCCGGCTGCGGCGGCTGCATTTCTGATGGAGACAGAAATGTTGTAGACCCGTGTGCTCAGATTTGAGTGCACATTAAGGAACCCCAGGTGGTAGAAATTTCCGGAGTCTTCCACTACGGCGACTCTCATATTCATATGGTGGTTTTGGGACGTTGAAGCCCACATATCAAATTAAATCTTGGTTCGGAGGGGGAGGGCGGCACACCCGCACATGCGCCTGTGGCAGCGACAACGGCGGCGGTGCCGGCTCGTGGGGTGCAGGCCCGCCTCACGCTCACCCGCACGAAATAATGATCGCTTGCTCTTACCTGGTGCGGTGTGCACGCCACCGGCGCTTCGTCAGTGGCGGGGCAGCTGTGGAAGATGCATGCTTGTACCAAAATGCCGAAATGCGGAGCAGAATTCCTAGATTGTCCTTGGGGAAAATTAGTGACGTCAAGGTTGTCTCCCACTTTTACATGTTGCAAATACATGTGTTTGTATGGAGCGACGGTGGGGCATAGAATAATTCATTATATTGAGCAGTTCATTATAACGAGCTGTTCGTTATATAGAGGTTTGTTATAAGCAGGCTTTACTGTATAATGTGAAGAGCTTAAAGTCCTAAAAGACCTGTATTACTCACTGCCTCACGAGGAGTTATTTATTTTACCCCTCAAGGCCAAAGGCATTACAGAGAGAGGTGGAAACAAAAATTACATACATATGTACACCAGTAAAACCAATAGAGTGAGTAATAATAACAGTAAAGTAATATAGGCTACTATGTTTAAATAACATTGGTTCTCGAAAACGTTTGTCGAAAACGTTTGTCGGAAACGAAAACATTCATTATTCATTTCATTTTATTAGCTTAAAAGCCCAACATGGGCATTACAGAAGGGGTGGGTTTACATACGTTCACTATACAATAGTTGGTAATAACATGTGTATAAGCATTATTAAACACGGTATGAGTAATATGGGTACATGATTCTGCAATGTATACAAGCAGTCGGAATGATGAAAATGACATCCAGTAGTTTTTATTCTGTAAAATGATCGGATATTTTTTGTATGAACGTGGGTGCGCTGGTTAGGGCAGCAATTTCGTGGGGCAGGCTGTTCCAATCTGTGGCTGTGCGGAAAAAGAAAGACCCTGAAAAAGTTGCAGTATGAGTACGGGGGCGGCCCACTTGGTTCATGTGCTGAGTTCGATGTGACGTTCGGCCAGCGGGAATAATGTACGATGGTTGATTAAGCGAACAATGATAGAACTTATGAAAAAGAGATAGGGATGATACACGGCGACGAGTAGCAAGTGTCGGTAGTCCTAATTCATTTAGCAAAGACGACATGCTGACGTGATATGAATATTGAAAATGTATCAACCTTGTAGCATGGTTTTGTACAGATTCGAGAGCGTTGATTAAATATGTTTGGTGGGGGCTCCATACTGCGCATGTGTATTCGAGCTTAGGGCGGATTATGGTTTGGTAGGCAAGTAATTTTACATGATTTGGAGCTTGTTTTAGGTGGCGTTTAAAGAAACCGAGTGCCTTATTAGAAGATGAGATGACGTTAGTAATATGTGCGTTCCAAGACAAATCATTAGTTATGGTAACACCAAGATGGTAATGGTAACACTAGCTTCTAATGGTATGTTATTGATTGCGCATAAATTAGCCAGAGGGTTACGTCGGCGGGAGAAGGTCACAACTTTGCATTTATTTGGGTTTAGTGTCATTAGCCAGCAATCACACCATTGTTGCAGACTGTTAATATTTTCCTGAAGAGAATTTTGGTGAGATGTATTATTAATTGTTTTGTAAATGACACAATCATCCACAAACATGCGAATATTACAGGTTACATGAGCAGGCAGATTTGATAATATGTAATAAGAAGAAAAGGGGCCCGAGAATAGATCCTTGTGGAACTCCGGAAGTTACTTGCAGGGAATCAGACGAGCTGTTGTTAATAAAGACAAACTGTGAGCGGTTATGAAGGAATGCTTCGATCTATGTAAGATGTCGGGGTGTACATTAGCCAAAGACAGTTTTAGTAGCAATCGTTGATGTGGTACCTTATCGAATGCTTTCGCGAAGTCTAAAAATATGGCATCTGCCTGTAGGTTAGTATCTAGATTAGTGTGAAGATCATGTAGAAACGTTGCCAATTAGGTTTCGCAGGAAAACCTTTTCCGAAATTCATGCTGTGAAGGATGAAAAAAGTAATTCGAGTGTAAGAATTTCATGATTTCTGTAGAAATGACATGTTCCATGATTTTGCAGGGTACGCTTGTTAACGAGATGGGGCGATAGTTAAGTGGGAAGGTCTCATTTCCTGATTTATAGATTGGAACAATTTTTCCCACCGTCCAATCATGAGGTATGATGCCAGTGGAAAGTGACTGGGAGAACAATAGACACAAATAAACAGCACTGCTATCTTTATTTTTTAACACTTTTGAGTTTATGTTATCGACACCGGCTGAAGATGACAGTTTAAGATTGTCAATTAAGCACAAAATACCATCGACATGGAAATTTATCGCTGGCATGGCATTAGACGTGCTCGTAGCTGTAGAAGGGAACGGTAAGTTAGCTTCTTTGGAGAAAACTGACGCAAAAACTGCATTGAAAATGTTAGCGCACTCCACATCATCGGCCGTTTCACCGTTATCGTTAACTAGTGTGTTGCTGTTTATATCTCGAGGGTTAACCACCTGCCAGAATTTTCTTGGATTGTTGACCAGCATCTTGGGTAGATCTTCGTGAAAGAATGATTCTTTCGCCTCGCGGACAGCTGATAAATATGCGCGTTCCGCTGTGTAATATCTATTTCATGCGCATCCGTATGTGCTACTTTTTGCTGCTCGGTATAAACGTTTCTTTTTGTTATCCAGCTTTTTTAAAGAATTGGTGAACCATGGCTTTTCTGGCTGCGTTTGTAATGTTATTTTTGGAATGAACCTGTCCGCTAGGCCGTTTATTTTTTCTTTAAACCTTTGCCAATTTGTATGGATGGTGTGTTCATTAAAAAATGTTTCAAATAAAGCCAAGAATTCACGCAAGTTATCACAGATAGTTTCGTAGTTCACTTTGTTAAAAAGATGTATAGTTTTTTTAACTATCAAGCGTGGAACTGCCGTGAAGTTGAAGGATGCATGAATAACCTTATGGTCACTAATTTCCTGGAGATAGGTGATCGACGATAATCTGTCAGGTCGATTTGTTAGTATTAAATCTAATACGTTAGCTGTATCTTCTGTAATGCGCGTTGGTTGGGATACAGGTTGAGTAAGATTAAAGTCAAGACAAACATCAAGAAAATGTTTCACTTCTGTATGATTTACTAAGTGGGGAATTAAATTGTGCCAATCGATATCTGGAAAATTGAAGTCTCCGAAAAGGAGGTCAGCCTTGGGGTGCTTAGATGTTATATCACAGAGTACATTGTTTAGCTCAGCGGCAAAATCTTGGCTACCATGAGGGGGTCTGTAGCAAACGCCCACAAGTACTGATTGTGGAGCGGCGTGACAATGAATGAAAAGTAGTTCTAAGTTGGACCTGATACTAAGAAAGGAGCATGATAATTGCTGACTGACAGCTATAAGGACAGCTCCTCCGCGTGCATCCGTACGATCAGCACGAAACACATAGAAATGAGGCAAATCAGCCAGAACTTCCGAGTCTGAAGTGTGGTTGCAAAGCCAAGTTTTGGTGAGAACTAACATGTTGCTTTTAGATGTTAGTACAAGGTTGGACACTTGTTCGCGTTTTGAAATGAAGCTGCTTATGTTAGTGAAGATTACTGAGATAGAAGGACGTGACTCGCTTGTTACTTTCGGACAACGATTTATTTTTGTCTTGTTAAGTTGTTGCTATGCTTCTTTTACCGTCTAAGAAGCGTCGCCGTATATGTAGCGCTTTGGGCCCATATATAGTGTTTTAAAACGCAGGGAATAGGGCGTAGGTTTCAGCGAAGGCAACAAGGTGTTTACGGGCGTTCCTAACCGCTGGTGAAAAATCTTCGGCAACACTATAGTTAGTGCCTTTGAAGTTACGCCCCTTTGAAAGGACCTCTTTTTTAGTTTTATGGGACACAAATTTAACTATAATTGGGCACTTGTGATTACAGGAATGCCGACCAATTCTATGTGCCCGCTCTGTTTCCTTAGGCTCAAGTCGTACACTGAGGTAGTCAGAGCAGTGATTTAAGATAATTTTTTCGGAATCTGATGAAGGCTCTGATGCAGATGGATCTGGAAGGCCGTAAAAAACCAAATTATTTTGCCTAGACCGGCTCTCAGCATCGTCTACACGCGCTTCCAGTTTATGGATCAGCTGCGCCATTCGTTCGCTGTCTGTCCGTATGGATTGCATGTCGGCTTGCAAAGATAATACACTTTGGTAATTACCCTCCAGGTTCGTCAGCCTCTTACTCAAAGTGTCCAGCAATGCGGTCGTAGCCACAGATTGATTTTTGAGATCTTGCATCTCAGCGGTCATCTTTGCCTGACCAGCGGAAAGGTTTTTCATTTCGGCAAGCAGAGCGGCATTATCCGGACCAGGATTACTTTCAATATCCCCAGCGAGCAATAATAGCGATCTAATCACACAAAGACACTCAGAAGCATTGTAAAAGCAGCACTGCGGGCTCGGTAGCTGCACGAAGCAATAATTACTTGTTTTCTTAGCGAAAAGAAGATGGAGTTGACAGACCTGCATGATGAACAGGATCGGATTAGTGGACCGTATCGTGGCAATGCCACCGAGCCCACAGCGCGCGGGGGGTAGTCGCTGTTCCTTTATAGGCAGCTGGCTGGCTATTGACGATGGCGGTATGGTGAATGGCATCTCGTCAAGGATCCCTGTTTTGACTTGTGGCGCCGCTGAACGGGACGATCAGTTGTCCATTCCTATGGGCCAATTCATGACACAGCTGTGCACGGTTGCGACAGTGCCAAAGAAGCGCTCGTCGATACCACGAGAGGAGGCAGCAACGTTCGCATGACGAAGGACGTCATAATCTGCATGATGAACAGGATCGGATTAGTCGACCGTATCGTGGCAATGCCACCGAGCCCAAGTTGGTAGGTATGTCACTGCATACTAGAGTACGGCGTGTTTAATAATAAATATAAACATTTATTAGATGCTTAGCAGATGTTTTAGACATCGAAAGTCATTAGGAACATGCATCCGCTCCGAAAACACCAATAACAACCCTAGTGACGAATTCCATTGAGAGAACAGCAGTAGAGGGGCAGGGCACTGAGAGCAGGGCAACTCAACCTGCCACTGAAATGTGTCGCGCTCCTGGAGGGCAGGTGAGAAGGTGATGAGTTAGGGAGACCATGCAACTGAAACAACTCAAGCCTCGGCATATTCTTTGTGGGGCAGCAGCAAAATATGCGTGAAATCGGTCAGCAATATATTCTTCACTATCCTAATACCTAGTATGCTTGTGCATGACTAATTTGGCAAACGTCCAGCTCTCATCGTAGCCATCCATACAAAAAAGCTGTGTCAAACTACACATGGTTGCGACCATTGCCGCCGCGCTCGCCAGCTGAAGAAAAATTTGGAGACTGTGACGTTCAAGAACCATGTGACTCGTCGTTCTGTGCCTACTCTGTTTTTCAGGTGAGAGCACTGCAAACTGCTCCTGGCTGCTCTCGGTGCAGCAAAAGCACTCGCGCTCTATCAGTGGATGACAGTGCTCCTGCACCTGTTCGACCACTGAAACACGCCGGCTCCGAAGAGAGCGCTGTCAGCGTGCTTTTGAGTGCTCCTCTCTCACTGGAATTCACCATAAGCTATAGCATTTTTTTCTGCTCCCAAGACACTTAAGGCTGCTCCAAAGCACCATCTTTTCTGCTCCAGAATCTGCTCCAAAAAGCAAATTGTCGCTTTCATCACTGAAAATGCCGACCTTTAACTGTCTCTCCTTACGAGGGCTCCTCAACAGGTCGGCAGAGGGATGGGGTGGGAGAAGGGGAATGAAAAAGATAGAAAAAAAATAGAGGTTTATAGTAAGAAGAGAACACGCACACGGAAGTAGAGAAGAGATAAGAATGATGGAAACGGTCAGAGGAGATCGAGGACGGGTTGCGCCGATCTGGCGACAGCTGCACAGCACTGGAGATGACGGACGACTCGCCGATCGGCGGGGGCTACGAGGCACAAGTCAATCGAGACGACTCACGGAACCAAGAGTTCGCAGGCGACGAGCCGATCGGTGAGATCTTCACGGGCAGGAGATCGCGATCGACGCAAAACCATTCAGCTTGAGTTCCTTGGAGCGAATCCTGCATGCCTAGCGAGAGATCCGCAGTGTATTAGGATGCGATGTGTGCACCAGTACGGCTTGCATACTGTTACACTGCGCAGAGAGAGACAAGTAAAGCACCGGGAATAGAGCGTCATTTCGTATTGAACGCGAGTGGCACTTTGCACGCCCATAGGCATGTCTATATGAAATGTGACGAAGCGTGGTGCTTTCATATTCAATTTAGCTAGTGCGATGCTTTCCACCGAAACATGAGCCACTGAACTCTATTCCTCAAATGTTTACGTGCAAATATCTCGAAGACGCGCGCTTTTACGGTGCCGAGGAGAATATTTAACTGCTTTCACAATTACAACTCATCTCACTGCGCAGTTGCACAGTGTCCCGAGATGCTCTTGCCGCTTTCGCAGCAGCGCTCGGCGCTAGCAGACGGCAGGGTGCGCAAGGATACACTTAGATGTGCTCGCCCTCCTGATTGGTTGAGAAGGCCTATAGCTTCCACAGTGCTGCACAGAACTTCTGGAACAGAGTATAGGAACAACTACGAAATGGTGTCGTGACTAGATCAACATGTAGCACAAGGTTGCCAGAATATGTGCAGTCTCACATGAGACCCCTCTTTTTTGTAAAATGCTCAATTGGCATTAATATCACATCCCACGCCGTTTTTTTTGTCTCGTAGTCGTGCAGTCGCCAAAACATCTATATGGTCTGCGAATCATGGAAGAGTAAGTTTCTTCTTGAGACTCTTCATCTTGGTCTAAAGCTTAACCTGTTGGTGTGCCTTGATGTTGTCCCGACGTTTCTGGTGGCTTTCTATCTGACGTTGCTTGATGTTCTCAGTGCTTGAATCCCACTTCTTGCACCTCTTCTGCCGCTTTTCAAAGGTGCCTTCCTCAAAATATGCTCACCTCGGACCTTGATTTGTTCTTCCTTGTCCAGAGCCCAGCGAAATTTTTCATTTCTCCTGAGCCCCTTTCGCACGGCACATTTCACATTCCTTAAGGTGCTTCACCTTTTCCGCCTTCATCTCCGGTCGATGGACAACCTCCCCCTCCTTTTCAACCTTAGGCTGTGCATCTGTACTAGCGGACAGGTCAGTCAATTCAAGCTTACTGTTGACGTTGTAGCTGTCACGGTAGAAAGCAGTTGCACCCTGTGGTGCTTTACCTGCTTTCGGGTTGTGCGCAGTGGCTAGGCTTTCTTGACTCAGCTTGCGTCGCTTCGCTTATTCTGGGTTGGCTTAGCAGCTGGCTTGGTGGCTTGTTTGTTGTTCTTGCGCTTATGTTCTGCAGGTCTTTTACCTCGGAGTGCCTCAATCTTACAGATGAGACGCTGATTAATAGATGTGTGGGGTTTAACGTCCCAAAACCACCATATGATTATAAGAAACGTTGTAGTGGAGGGCTCCGGAAATTTTGACCACTTGTGGTTCTTTAACCTGCACCCAAGTCTGAGCACACGGGCCTATAACATTTCTGCTTCCATCGGAAATGCAGCCACTGCAGCCGGAACTCGATCCCGCGATCTGCGGGTCAGCAGCCGAGTACCTTAGCCACCAGACCACCATGGCGAGGTCAGCTGAGACGCTGTTGAAGCTCATTCAGAGAACTGACAAGTTCCCATGGCGCTGAGTAGATACTTGCCTTGGCATCCTGTTGTTTCTTTCCTTGGCCTGCAGCAACTGCCTTGCTGTCTGGTGCAGTCCTTGTTCTTGCTGTGTCGACTTCGTGACCGAGCCTTGAGCGGTAAACAATTGACATTGGCACTCCATGAAATTGCCATCATTTTTGCCACATCTGCATGATTGACGTGCATATGATGATGCATCTGGCAAAAAGGTCAGTGGAATGCTCAGCCCCTTTGCAGAGCCTTGACTCATCTTTATTTGGGGCGAACAGGTCACTAGGTTGATGCGAAATGTCGTTAACTGCAATAACTTCTTGCAGCTGTGAGCCTATCTGAGCCCAACGTAGCCATGGCATGTCCATTGTAGCATCCCTCATGCAAAGTGCTGCGTCCTTTGGTTCGTGTGGCTTCTGCCACATGAACCAAAAAAAAAAAAAAAACATGAAAGTCTATCTAAAATTACCCCTTCAAAAATTTTTGACATTGTTGGAAGCACAGATATAGGGCGGTAGTTTGCAAAAATATTTATATCACCACCTTTATGTACTGCAGTCACTTTTGACACCTTAAACTGCTAAGAAACTACACCGTTAGTGAAGGTGAGCTTGATAACATAAGCCAACACGTCAGAAATAAGTGGTCATATCAACTTCAACATGACATAATCTATTTCATCGATTCCTGATAAAACATTATTTTTAAGCTCACCGATTAAGCCGAATCTGTGGGTAGGAGAAAAATGTAATGAGGCATGCATAATAGACCTATCAGTGGTTGGAGCACTATCCCTATTTGCATCCATTGAAACGTAGGGGCCTGCATTGATGAAGTATTCATTCATAACATTGGCCAACTTTTCACCGCTGTATGTCTCACCATTAATTGTAAAGTCGTGTGTACTGTATCGTCCCTTATTTCTGTTCATAAGCCCATTTATGACCTCCCATAATTTTCTCTGATCATTGTGGATTCTTTCAAATAATTTTTTATAGTAGTACATTTTAGTTTTCCGTATTTCTGAATTCAAGACGTTTCTGTATTTTTTATATTCAGTTAAGGCATTCGCGTTCCGCGAACGGATTAAATCATGGTACAAACTTATTCTTTACTTGAATGCGCCGTTAAAGATAACAATTTATCCAAGGATTTCCACATTTTTTGTTTCTATCATGGGAGCGCTCCTGAAGTGGAAATGCTGCATTATAAGTGGTACTCAACAGACGCAGGAATGTGTTATAAACAATATCAGGGTTGTCTGGCCTATACACATTAGTCCAGTCAATATTCTGAACTAGATGAACAAAATGTTTTTGACTTTTGTTGTTTTTAAGTTGACAGAAGGATACCTTAGCTTTCTAACAAATCTGAAAAGTAAGTGGTGCAAGGAAGAAGATGGGCATATGATCACTCCTGTCGAAGAAAAGCACACCGGTTTTTATATAATCCAAACTTAAATTTGAAGCTCGTATATCTAAGAGCGTAGCACTCGTTAATGTAACTTTAGTTGGTAGCCTTATAAAATTTGCACTTCCATATGCAAGTAAAAGAGTTTCAAAATCTTTGGCATAGGGATCAGTGGAACAGAGGTCAATGTTTATATCACCCATGATTATGCAAGGAGTATTCTAATGAACAGTTGATGATAACAAAATGTCAAGAAACTCAATAAATTTCTTTTTGTGGCCATGTGGTTATAGAGCGTTATACACCAAAACTGAAAATTGGCCAACACATATGGTCATGCAATCGATGTCATTGTTCATGTCACTATATTTATCAAGCAGTTCACTCGAAAGGGCATCCTTAAAATAAATAGCAAGGCCTTCACCTTTTTGCTGATTATGACAGAGCACTTCATGACGATAGTCTGGAAGGAACCGGGCATCTTCTTTATGAGTAATCCATGTCCCAGAGAAAATTTGCACATCAAACACAATAGTTATAGACCGTAAAAAAATAGTAATGTCATCAACCTTTTTCGTTATGCTACTACACCTAATGTGTAATATAGCAAAAAAAGTTTTTTACAGAGTGAAATACACTATGAAATCCTTTGACATCGTAATACTCTCCATCATTAACAAGATCATTCATTGTGAAGTGTTTTTTAGTTTGCTATGCCACAATCCATGCCTAATTTTTAATTTTAGGAAGGCTTTCCTCGTCAGACAAGGAGAGCAGAAAGGTGGGTCTTACAATTAATCTGCACAAAACGAAAGTAATGTACAACAACCTCGGAAAGGAGCAGCGCTTCGAGATAGGTAATAGTGCACTTGAAGTTGTAAAAGACTATGTCTACTTAGGGCAGGTAATAACCGCAGAGCCGAACCACGAGATTGAAGTAACTAGAAGAATAAGAATGGGGTGGAGCACATTTGGCAAGCACTCTCAAATTATGACAGGTAGATTGCCACTATCCCTCAAGAGGAAGGTATATAACAGCTGTATCTTGCCGGTACTTAGCTACAGAGCAGAAACCTGGAGACCTACAAAGAGGGTTCAGCTTAAATTGAGGACGACACAGCGAGCAATGGAAAGAAAAATGGTAGGTGTAACCTTAAGAGACAAGAAGAGAGCCGAGTGGATTAGGGGACAAACGGGGGCTAAGGATATCATAGTTGAAATAAAGAAGAGGAAATGGGCATGGGCCGGGCATGTAGCGCGTAGACAAGATAACCGCTGGTCATTAAGGGTAACTAACTGGATTCCCAGAGAAGGGAAGCGGGTTAGGGGGAGACGGAAGGTTAGGTGGGCAGATGAAATTAAGAAGTTTGCGGGTATAAATTGGCAGCAGCAAGCACAGGACCGGGTTAACTGGCGGAACATGGGAGAGGCCTTTGTCCTGCAGTGGACGTAGTCAGGCTGATGATGATGATGATTCCTCGTCTGCAATGTGTATCGCTCATGATCCTATATCTTTACGAGCTAAAACTTTGCCACCGGATGTCCAGACAAATTTTCAGGCAGCTTCTTTCTCTTTCTGTATTGCTGCTACGAGCAAAGCCTTGCTCTTCTGCGTCAAATGCTCATTTACAAAAATGGGCGTTTTCTTTTCATCCCCTAGCACAGAACTATCTAGCCTTTTCTTTCTACACTTCTTCAAGATGTCGTTACAGGTTGTTCTAACAAAAGGAACGGTTATCTTTCGCATAACCGGCTTAGGTGTTGGAATCTTGTGGCATATATCGATGCAGAATGCTTGGGTTCGATTCTAGCTGGGACGATGACACTTTTTCTTTGCATTCGTCGGGTCGAGGTACCAATGTGAGGTATTTCTTTACGCTCGCACGTTAAAATTGCCCATGTGTGTTCTCAACGTTCTCCGGTAGATACTATCACTTACCTGCAGTACATATACGCATATCAGTGGCACATACTCACCCATGGGTATGTGCCACTGTCTGGCAGGAAGTGTTTAATGACGTGTGCAACGGGAATGTGACATTATTCATGTTTTGACGAGGGCGTCATATTCATCGATCCACCTTACCCTCTCATGCTAATTTTGGTTCACACCAAGTTAAAGGGGTGATCACGAGAGCACCCAAACATAAGGGGCTAGATAGATAGATATAAATAGATACTCTCAAGGTCGTGGAAGTTCGCTAAGAAGTGCTTGGCGTTTAAAAAAATGTCTGCTTGCGCATTGCCTTCTCGATCGTCAGCTCACGCGTGGGGTCTTTGTCATTGAGCGATCTGTGAAGCCAGTTAGTCGAGTCTAAAATAGTGTATCTGCATGACAACACAAGATATACACTTATCAGAGATTGTTTGGTTTCGAAATTGTGATCATGGCACCCAGATTTTGTCCTGTGAAGCTTTGTGCCAGTGCATCGGGGAACATTAGGTGCAAGTTCTACCGATTCCTGTCTAATCTGGTGCTGACACAAGCGTGGGTCGACTTCATGTGCCGCTGCTGAGGAGGAGGAGACCGGGTGCCAACCAAGCGGAGTTTACGCTGTTGTCTACACTTTACTACGGAAGCATACACCCGGGACATTCAGTTGCTGACCAACTTCGGATTGTCGACTAGGAATTATGTGAACGTTTCGTCCCCCTGCCGCGACAGGTGTCACTAGTGCGGCGCGCAGCACACCAAGAAGGGGATCAAAGAAGCAACGCATGGACGAGGACGCGTCACGAAAACTTGCGCATGCACATACTACTGCCTGGTGGCGCTGCTCATACCATGTATATCTAAATTAGAAACTATCTGAAATAGGCCATTAGAAATATCCAAAATAAAAAAAAACAGGCCCTTATACATAGCTTATCCGGACATCACTGGTGCATATGACAACGTAAATAAAAAAATTTTGTAGGCTAGATTGAAGGAACCATATGTGACGTCTATATACAGCTTTTGAGAGAGGTACACTGAGAAAATACTGTTTGAAAAAAAAAAAATGGTAAGAAATAAGCAGCAATCACAGCGTTGAAATTAGCAAGAAGCTGAGACAGGGATGTCATTTGTCCTCACTGTTATTCATGCTGCATATAGTGACGATAGAAAAAGCACTAAAAAGTTGCAACATTGGGTTTAATCTATCACACAATCCAGGCTGGTGCAATGGTTGAGCAGAAGCTTCCAGGTCAATTTAATCTGACGACATTGTCCGATTTGCAGACAGTCAAGAAGATACAAAGCGACTGGCTGATATATGTGGAAAGAAAGGCAAGGCTCTAGGACTAGGATTTTGAGCAACAGAATGTGGATTGATGGTATTCGATGATCATGAAGACCAGGTGGCGATCATGAAGACTAGACATATCATATATTTGAAAAGAAGACTAAAGCGTAAGCATCAGGCCTTTTCACACTTTGGTAGCCTTCATCCGAGTAGTATTATCAAGGATATGAGCCTGGAACTGAAGTATTTAATCAAAGATTGAAAAAAAATAAGTTCTACAGCTCTACTTTAGTGTCGTTCCTCAAAAGTTCTCCCAGTGAATTCTGGATATATATCAACCCCCCTCGTAATGTCGGAACGGACAATAATCAAGTTAGAGCTTAGACTCTTAACACATTTTTCACCACAGTTTTTACGAACGATGATGGTACCGAACCTAAATTTGATGCAGGTTTCAATCAGCCACCTATGAGTGACATCGAAATAAATGAACAGGGGGTAATAAATGTGTTATTGAACATAGATATCAAAAAGAGTCCAGGTCATGATAATATTCCCAATGAGTTTTTGTATAGATATGCCGAGTGGTTCGCTTCACACCTCACCGTTATCTATCATTTTTCAGTTGCTACTTGCTGCTTCCCATTTGACTGGAAGACTGAAAAAATTGTTCCTATTTATAAAAGCGGTAATAAGTTAGACGTTAGTAACTATAGACCGATTTTTTTAATAAGTAAGTGTTTGAAATCGTTTGAACATATGGTCTCTAAACAACTATCTCTGTATCTGGATAATTTCCATATCCTAGATCATTGTCGACATGGTTTTCGTAAGCAGCACTCGACAGTAACTCAGCTGAATGAATTAACCCATGATCTTGCTAGTGCATTGAACGATCGCAAACAGGTAGACATAATATTCCTTGACTTCGCCAAAGCTTTAGATAGTTTCTCACCCTAAATTGCTTTTAAAGATTGATAAAATTTTCAAAAAACCATTCGTCACAAAATAGTTTTCTTCCTATCTCTTCAATAGAGAACAGTTTGTGGTGCTTGAAAACAATCGCTCTAATCCTTCCACTGTTCTATCTGGAGTACCCTAAGGCTGTGTTTTCGGCCCACTGCTATTTTTAATTTTCATTAATAATATGCCCAATGATATCACAGTACCCATTCGGCTTTTTGCAGACGGTTGTGTTTTTTACAATAAAGTAGATGTTCCCCATGATCAGACTCTCCGTGAATCAAACTTGCAAAAGATTAAAACTTGGTGTGACACTTGGCAGATGGTATTAAACACGAAGAAAACTGTCGTCATGTCGGTTACAAGAAAAAAGAAAACCATGCTTCATAAATATTTCATTGATGGCACTGTCCTAATAAGAGTGTCTGCCTATAAATAACTTGGTGTCACCATAACATCTTTTTACTCATATTGATGCCGTGTGTTCCAAGGCAAAGAACATACTTTGGCCCTTAAGAAGATGAATTTACAGCACGCCTCCTAAAGTTAAAATTCTGGCATACAAAACGTTAGTCAGGCCTATTTTAGAGTATGCCAAAATAATATAGGACCCTTACACAGAAACAAACAAATCTAAACTTGATAAAATTCAACACCTCGTGCTAAGGTTTTTTTATAAGTATCAGCGACATGACTCCCCTTCAGAACTTGACAAAATTGCCAACTTGCAATCCCTAGAATCTAGGACTGCTCTTGAAAGACTAAAATTTCTTTTCCTGATCATTCACAATCTCATCACCATAAACAAGAGTGACTACTTCATCATCCAAAGTGACACTTACTTTAGGCACGGTTACACTATGCACATTCCTCCACCTTCTGCCTCTATCAATTGTTTTAAGTTTCGCTTTTTTCCTAGGGCTATCCAAGAATTGAATGAGCTGCCTGATGCTGTAGTGCAAGCGTTATCATTTGGTGAATTTAAGCAACGTCTAAAGCCTATATATTATACTTAATTTTTATACCATATCTGTATTGTTCTGAAGTGATTGTTCAATTTTGTGCTTACTTGGCTGCTGCTTACTTTGTATTCCTGACAAGAAACTTGTCACATTATCATTGTATGAAACACTGTATGTTTCTCGTGAAAGGTGCTTTTCTTTTTACTGTGTGTACTGATGTTGGTACAGTTTATCTGATTTATCATGTTTGTATCTAACAAAAGCTTGCACCTCTTATGAATGTTTCACATGTACAGCATGCTATTTTGATTTTGTGGGATGTAGCACTTTTGTACCTTCCTTTTTTTGTTCTCCACTCCTGTAATGACCCAGAATGGGTTGACAGTATCATTAAATAAATTAATAAATAAATACAGGGCCAAGAAATACTGAGGAAACACGGTCTTTCAGCCGGCTCCTAGGCGGGAACCCAGCCTGGTAACCTGCAGGAACTGAATTATGTTGTTCACTCACTCACTATTTCCTTTTTTGACAAAGCAATTGATGTAGAGCTCACACGCCCTTCCCAATTTTGTGCTAATAGCTTCAGCGTCTTTTATTTCCTGTGTGAGCCAGTTCTTAGAAAGGCCAATAACAATACTCTAGAAATTCGGGTAGCACTCACATCCTTTGCATTGTTCAGTCTGCCCAATTTAGTACTTCCCGCATGGTAATGAAAACTTGTAGACAACTATGCTAACTCAGTCAACAAAATCTAATGTGGCCTTCTTATTGCAGGCTGATGGAGCGACACTTTTTTTAGGCTAGTCTGCTAGCAAAACTTGCCTAATCTTTTTAGATGCTGAAAAAACTTGTATGTTAGCCTACAGGGCAGGCTAATATAGAGAATAGTTTGTCCGTCTGTTGCATTTTGAATCGAGAATCGCTGCTCGGGTTTCAATAACTACTCATAGACAAATAATATAAAAAAATATAGACATGTGAATCTCATGTCAGTGCTCCATTGAAGTGCCGCCAAACTGCAGAGATATTGAAATTTAGCTTTAATGTTGCAGTTGTGCATGAGTATACAACGAACACATGACCACGAGTATTTTTTTGAAATCATGGGAGTTACACATTTCTAGATCGAAATGGGACCCTCATTGGTTTAGCTCTTTCCTTTGCTGCACTTCGTTTGACGGATTCTGACTCCTCACTGTGCGTTGATCAACACAAGGAGCAGGGAGCATGGCTACCTACTAGGAGACAGTTTCTTGTTCAACCAATTGACAGCATCTGCTTTTGCTGACATCACTTCATCAAAATGGTGGTGCCAGACAAAAGAGCATGGTATTGTTTTTGATTTTGTAGGATGCCTTGGGTGCATAAAGTGCTGCTGTGTTTGAGAGTTGATTGTTATGGCATTCTCAACTCTATACGCATGTTTATTTTAAAACGTTAATGGGGGGGGGGGGGGGGCAAGAGAGATTTTGTGGCTGAGAGCTTGCGGGATCGATTCTCGTAAGCATGCGCATATCGTCTAGCAAATCTGAACACCAAATGAGCTTAGAAATTAATTTATGTGAATTTCGAAGTCACGTGTGCAATCTAATGCCATACACCACACCTGATGACATTGACATAATACAAAGTGATCTGAAAGTGAACTGAAATTCACCACAAACGTCACCACAACAACTGAGCTCTGAGATGCTCAGCTAAATTATGTTGTCATAGTCGCCAGTGCGTGTTTGCCACGCTTGTGCCAGTAGGCTACCATTCAGTGGCTGCTTGCTAGTCTGCGCATGGGGCAAACGTGTGGAAGCCTCAAGAAAGTCTTTTGCCACCTTGTGATAATGATGACAATGATAGTGACATCACTCTGCACATGCCATATGTGAAATAACGGGAACAGACGATGCAACACCAAAATTTTTGTTTACATAGGAAGACTGTAGGCATTCATCATAGCTTGTTCTATCACTGCAAGGTACAAGGCCTTCTTAGATGAAGCTTTTGTACAACATTACTTATATTGTGCTAAAACAATATTTATATATATGGCATACATGTAAATAGAGGAAAGAAATCTGGCATGCACATGCAAATAGACACACTATAGCCCATTCTGCAGTAGTCATGCGATAGCATGCAAAGTTAAAGTTATTTTTTTGAGTAGCATTAACTTTTTTTGTTCTGAAGAAAGTACAGATATGTTATGAACAGATGATGCGTACTAGCACAATGTAAACAACAGCAACCAAAATTTGCTTGCAAAATTCCTGAGAGGTTTTAAGTGATTGCATGAGACATGCGATTTCTTCAAGCTGGGTGTGTAGATACAATGAATGACAGTTCCAAAATGTCAGAACAAAACAGCATATCAATTTTATTCAATAGGTACAAATACAAACAAATATACAAATAGCTGGTCACAAGTTGTAGTTAGTTTCTTCCCCTTTTCGAGTGCATTAAAATAGTGTTGAAACGTGCACTTGTGCAACAGACTTTTCTTTTTGATATGGGGTAATGGATCCAAGAATGCATCATATGTGATGCAGCGTCTGAGAAATTAGCTTGATGATATGGAAAACACATGAAAAGAAGGTATAACCATCTTTTAGTGACTCCAAGCATTCACATACATGGGAAAATTCATTTCTCTGACCTGTCCCACGTTCTCTCTGTATTGCATCATTGCATGCGTATGCTCACTAGCAAAAGCTCTTTGCTGTATTGATTGCTGGTGTAGGCATTTTATTAAAGGACCCCTTAAAGCAAAAGCTTTGTTTGTGACTTTGCAGTAATTTGTATCTTTGCATCTGGTATTGCCGAAACTGAATCGTGAATGCTCTTAACGCATTGTATAATTAATGCTAGTGTAATGAAGAACTGAGACAGCCTTGACAAGATACATAACACCACAGGAATGTAGGCCTAGCCAGCGAGAGCGGCCCTAAGTACGAGCCTTTCATGCTTAGTGCTGACGATGCGACTGCTATGATGCAGTACTTCTTCATTACATCTTTCCTCCTTGCTGAAGACGAAGCCAAGTAGGTGTTCTAAGGTGTCATGAGGACAAGGGATTAGCGATACAGTTAGAGGCGATCCACGTGAAAAATTTCATGGCCTCGGCGACGAAGGTCCACAGTGAGGGTGAGGGGACGGGAGAAGTTTGCTTTAGGACGCGGTAGCCCCGCCACGGTGGTCTAGTGGCTAAGGTACTCGTCTGCTGACTCGCAGGTCGCGGGTTCGATTCCCGGCTGCGGCGGCTGCATTTCCGATGGAGGCGGAAATGTTGTAGGCCCGTGTGCTCAGATTTGGGTGCACGTTAAAGAACCCCAGGTGGTCGAAATTTCCGGAGCCCTCCACTACGGCGTCTCTCATAATCATATGGTGGTTTTGGGACGTTAAACCCCACAAATCATTTAGGACGCGGTAGGGTCTATGGTACCTGCTGACGAACTTCAAAGAGGTACCTGGTGCAGAAGTGGGACGCACCCACAGCTAAACGAGACAGTTGGGCGAAAACTGGTTGTGGGGCCCTCCATCGTCATGCCGAAACTTTTGTAGTCCTGTGTTAGATTCGGTGGTCATGACAGCAGGTAGAGTCTGGCTGCGCAACTCCAGGATTCTAGAACTAGCTACTTCCACCAATTATAATAAACAACTGAGAGAGCCTGGACAAGCAGAACTGTTCATTCATACACCCCAGGAGCGTAGGCCTAGCCAGCAAGAACACCAACAACATGCTGCACAATTCTCTCCTGCTTAGCACTGACGATGTGACTGCGGCGCTTTTCGGGATGCGCTATTTCTTCATTGCACTAGCGTCGTTAATTCACAACAATTTTGCGTCAGTTTGAAATGTCGCCTAAATACAGTCAAACCTTGTTAACTTGTAGCAACTAGGACTGTGAAAAGTCTTGGAATTAGGTGGGTTTTCGAATTAACAAAACATGCGAAATGTCGTATGCAAGGAACTTTTAAAGTAATCAGAGGTGATCGTTTGCTGTGCTAAATAGTTCGTAGCTTCAAGGGTAACGTTTGCCCACAATACCTGGTCTGAATTTTGCCCCGAACATGGGTGAACGTCAGGCACAGTTGCTGCCAGCAAGCAGAAAAAAAAAAGTAGGGATCACCTAACATGTGTGCCGCGGAAAAAAAGGCATGCTTTTCTTAAACACGTTGGTGACACGCCAGCAGCATGTCACCTGCTCCTCAGTGTCAATGCGCCATGATGTGATCATTTGCCCATTCTTCCTGGTATGTTAAATAAAGAATTTAATAATGGCCAGTGTGACCAAATATCCAATGTGTTTTGGCCAAAAAAAAAAAAACAATCATTGAAGTTTTTGAACTGAGTTTTCGAAGTAGGCATTGCAGGCAGGCACTCCACCAGTAGTGCGAGTGTGCAAATTTTTGTTGGTGCAATCATCATCTGGAAGTGTACATGCATTGTGAATTGCATTAGACTGACCTTTGTAAATTTCTTTAAATTCCCAAAAAGAACGGGTAAATCATGATGCGGTGACATTGCGAGAACCATGCGACGGGCTGCCCGCGTGTCATCACTGTAGTGCAGTAAAGCATATCATCTTTTCTGCAGCCGCACATTTAAGTATATCACAAGGCTTTCTTTCTTTCTTTTTTTTGTAGTGGCAGAAGCGTGGCTGCTGGGGTGCTTCATCTGTCACTCATTAGTATGGTTACATTGCATTGCCTTGCGGCTCCTAAGGGCCGCCGTTCTTATGGATTTGCGGCTAAATCGGGATTGATAATTGGCACATGGCACCCAAAGTTTTTGAATTAATCGGACTGGGCCTGACTGTCTCTTTAAATTATCTGCTCAAACTTGTATGGCAAAATACGAGACCATACAAATCCTTTGAATTAAGTGGGATTTGGAAATAGCCAGGTTCGAGCTCAAACTTGTATGGCAAAATACGAGACCATACAAATCCTTTGAATTAAGTGGGATTTGGAAATAGCCAGGTTCGAGTTTGAGGTTTTACTGTACCATAAGGAACTAGCGCCCTACAGTGGGGCAGTGCCTGAGACTACGTGTGCTCAAGCTTCGGTGATGCTGAATGCGCTGTTCTCAAATCGGGGGGAATTGCGAGGGGGGATGAATGAAACGAAGTGGGTGGTTTGAGCATCTTTCTCTCTGAAGAAAGAAAAAAAACATTCCTGGCATAAGCAGCCAAAACCACCCTAAGAGCAGCCCGAAAAAGAGCGAGAGGGGTGATGAACAATAGTCCTTGCCTGGAGCCAGTCAGGGTATTGTGCACACCCCGCAAATGTTGGCTGACATTTTGGCAATACTTGCTTGACCTCTGCAACGTCACGAGGGGCCCCCTGTCTACATCAAGCCAAAGAAAATATTGGTTGGACTTGAAAATACTCGGATGAGCACTCACCCTTACTTTAAAACCAAATTCAAACATTTCATAGGTAATGCTCGTCGCTAATTATCGGTCAGAAGTGTCCCTGCATGTAGTACTCTAAAACTGCAGTTTCTGAATTTGGTGTCAGGGGTCTTTTGATAATATTTTGTCACTGATTTACTATCTAGCCTAGGTGGAGAGTGGTGATTAAACTGTGCGAATTTCACCATTTTGCTGCTATTTCCTATTCCTCTGCCTTGCTGCGCATATTCAAGTACAGGTAGCACCAACTGTGCCAAAGTTCCCAGTCCACATGGGTACATGGCATCAACTGTTTATGGCCTAAGAATATTTTTGGTCTGGCAGGAAACACAGCTAGAGCGTTTCCATAATGTCACTGATGCCCTCTTCTCGATCCATTCGAGCGATGCACTTTTTGTCATCATGTTCAACCTAACCAAAGTCTCCCTGCTGTTGTGTTTGTGTCCGTTGTTGAAAGGTTAGCATGCCATTGATAGTGTCTCTTATTTGTTAGGGAACTGGCGCCAAGACGTAGAAAAGTCATTTTTTATCAGTTGCAACTCGCCCTGCATACCGTAATGTATCAAAAGTGGCAACAACTATCGGCATTGCGGGCAGTAAATGGCGTCTTCACTCAAATGAAGATTTGGCTGTGCAAAAAGTTTGATCATTCACAAAAAAAGTAAGCGCTCCTTGAACACGCTGCACTGGAATGGCGTTTTGGAACTTGTTGCATGCAGAAACCGTACATGCCATGTTTTTTGTCACTATGCCTCATCAAAATACACTTTTATATATTACTACGTGGGAAGAAATGCTGTTCTCCACTGGTTGGCATTCTTCTTTGTGTCCATTAGAGTAGCATTTGCTGTTTACTCATTTATGATAATTTGCACAAAATATTCAGATGCCATTATAGACTTCAAGTGACCCCGAACATTATTATTGTTCTTCTCGAAAATTGCAGTAAAGCACAATCATTTCTTGTCCGAATCTGCTGCTATACAGCTTTTTTTTTCTTGTGCCAAATGCTGCTTCAAGTCTTAAATTGGCTAGATCACTACTGCTAATGTGCAGCAGACAGGAATCAGTGTGTACAAGAAAACGAATGCCAATTTCTATTAACCTGGCCAGCAGAAGTGGTTCAGTCTACTGCTCTGGTGTGGATTCCCAAATAACATTCGACAGTTTTTTGTTCCTAAAATCCTAGCAAGTATCCCTGCTGTGTCGACCACATTTTGATGTAGGCAAAGTTCTTAAGGCTCGTGTAGTTTGGTTTAGATGCAGGTCAAAAACTTCAGGTGGCAGCAATATCCAGAGCCATCCATTGAGGCATCCCTAATAATGATATCGTGGTCGTGGACATTAAAGACCTATAGTTATTATAGAATACTAAACAAGGGCTTGCTGCTTGATTATTGAACATTCCAGAGTCTACACCTAAATTGTTTTTCTGACACTGTGGTCACGAGCAATGAATCGCATTGCCCTCTGGCTCGTTGAAATTGTGGATGAGCTTTTTCTGTACTGGCCGCCCACCCCCCAGTCAAACCCGTCGAATAGCAACCTCTCGGAGCACCGGCAAAAGTGGCTAGCAGTTTTGCACGTTGGCACCCTAAAACGGAAGACCAAGTATACTGCTCACCGATTTATGATTACTAACTTCATTTTTCATTGTTAAACTGTTCCGGAAGTTGAAATTTTCGAAATAAAAAAAATTGGTGTTTATCAAATCGAATAGAAAAGTATTTAAAAATTCAAACACTTGCACACCCCTACCAAAAATACTTCTTGGGCGAGTCGGAGTGAGCTCCATTTATTTTGTTGACTTATGGTCTACACTGTCTCTATGCTTGCCTTCAATGTCCTTCAACTACCTGAAGCAACTTCAGTGAAAATGGTATACTTCGATGGACAGATTTTCAGATACTGACATACATTTTGTTTATGTAGGCTAGTCAAAGTTGAAAAGTATTAAAGCAAACATTTCTTGAAGCAAAAATTAATATACTAGTGCATACATGTACATTATTAGATATTTGAGAAGAAATTTGGTTATAAGTGGATAGTATTGTATTGAAATTAAAAAAAGCGATTGCAGTAATACTTTTCAAGAATAGACTGTTTGGCTAGTTGCTAGCTCTTGATGAACTTAATAAGCGTGAAATAACTTCAGTTGAGAGTCTCAGTCTCATCCCCATTAATTTAGATATTTTAGATCCAGATACAAGGTCACTCGACAAGTCGGTGATCTCGTGGGCTTGTATCTAGATTGGAAGGATTTGTCGCATGAAGTACTTGTTCTCTGTCATAGTACGCAGCCCCGAATAGCATAACATGAAGTGTATTCCCTTTGGCAGCTGTCAAAGAGTCACACAAAAACAATAGCTCAATCTTGGAAAGTGCTCGATGTATTGCAGCTAGTAATAATGGCTCACTGCTGAAAGCATCTGTGGTCAGGCAAGTTTCCACAAGGTGTTGTTGTGGCTCGGGGTGCTGATTCGAATCCCACCGATGCCAACCAGTTGTCGTGATCCCACCGCTGATCACCAGTTGTTGTGATCCCGGGGTGCTGTGGTAGCGTGGTGTAGCTTCGGGTTGAGGAAACGACCGCTTACAAGATGGGGATACGAAAAACAAACAAGGTTTATGGCACTATTTACAAATATTTACAGCATGAGGTTAAGAGTTCACAAACCACGAGCGTGGTGGTTAAACCTTTACTTGGTTCAGAGCGACGTCCTGCACTCTGCGGCGCAGTTATAAGCCCTGTCGGGCTCCTCCTTCTTCAGTCGAACACCAATCACACACACACACAACAGGTGAGGGGTACGAGCATGCACGGCGCACGTGAACAGCCAATTTCGAGTCAAGATCACTGCACTTAAAGGTGGCGCCAGAGAGGCTCTTGCTCGTCGTGTATGTCGCTGGTCGAGGGGTCCCAAGCTTCGGACAGCAGACATCAAACGGTCCGCCAATCTGTCTGCTCAATTAGCAGGGCACTTTGTGGCGGCGGTCGCCGTTTCTTCAAAGGAATACGCTGTCTTTGTTGTCCCCTCTGGCACGGCTTACAGCTTCGTGGCGACACCACGTCTCATCCGCCGGCTAGCCGGGACAATACCTGGCGGGCATAAGCATTCGGCGAGTCGGCTACTTGTTTGAGGGTTAAAAGAGCGCCGCTCCCCCGTCAGCTCTCGACGCTGGTTCCAAGAAAACCTGGGTTCCAGGCGTGGGAACGCTGCCCGGCTACGCTTCTCAGCGACAGCATGGCGCCTACCGATGGCGGTCGTAACAGCTTCCCCCTCGCCAGATGAGTCACGGAGGGCAGCGGTCAACACTGCTGCTCGCAGGGACGACGAAAGGGTCAGTAGTTGAATGCCAAGAACTGGCCTTCGCTTGTGGCATGGTCCGGGTGATCGCCGAATCTTCGACAGCATCTCTGATACTCGACCACATGTACAAGTAAGCACTCGGCCCCCTTCGAACAAACCAAGCCAAAAGAGGGATAGCAAACCAATTTTAATTACTAGCTTTAACAAAAGCTCACACTCAGAACTCTCAGGATTCACTTGTGCTGAGAAATCAAACGTGCTACCTTAAAAATTTGCATACGATGCACGAAAAAACTAAAATATCAATTTTGTTACACCAAGAGCACTCCAGAATGGTTTAGAAAGAGCGGCTGAGCGCGTCCGCGTTTCCATTCAATTTGCTCTTTACAATGCCAAAATTATACTTTTGAAGAATCAAGCTCCGCCCCACAAGGCGACTGTTCTTTGATGTCACGGTTTGCAGCCAAGTAAGGGGAAAAATGGTCTGTTCCTACTTTAAATTTAGCCCCTTTGAGATAACACTGCCACTGATGAATGCCCTACACAAGGCAAGCGCACTCCTTTCCTGAAGCGCAGTACGTTATCTCCTGTAGCCCAATTTCTGGCTCAAGTAAAGTGCAGCTTTGCTTGTTACCACTGTCGTCCTGACATAGAACGGCACCTAGGCCTCGATCTCTCACATAACACCGAACCATTAATTCTCGGTAGTCAACAGAAGCTTTCAAAACCGGATGACGATCAGTATTGCCTCTTCACTTAAGGCTGCCTCCTCTTTTTCATCGCTGACTACTTTCATCGGTTCTGTCCCGCTGAGAGCATCAGTCAGGAACTCGGATTCAGTGAGCGCTACCTTTGTCCGAACGTCCGTCTTTGTTTACGGCCGCCCATAATTGTCTTCCACTGAGACATAAAGCTCTCTAGCTTTTCTGAATCTTTGGCCTACACTGTGGCCAAAATACTCTTAGTTTGCTCAGAATTAGAAAAAGCTTCCCGTTTCGCTCATATGATCACCTGACCAATCGCTCTTCAAAATATAGCCAACAAAACATAGGAGACAACAGTGCTTTTTAAAAGGCTCATTTGCCTAAAATTACCTGCTTATGCAAACGCTTCTGAGAGAAAAAACCCACTGAGCTCTCCTGAGCGATCAATTACTCTAATTTCTACAGCATTGCAAAATACACGGCACTATTAACTAAACGCATAATCCCTCCGAGTTTTTCTAAATTCTCAATCAAACGTTACGTTGTAACACACCGTGTACAACAGGAAAGTAATTCTAGGCAAAAACACCTAAAAAGCAATTGCATAGGTTTTATGCCAAAACCGTGCAATAATATTCTCAATGCGCGCAACGGAAACTCTACCGTGTCGCGCCAAACTTAATCATTTTACGAATCACTTGGTCTGTGTTAACATCTTCCTTCAAATGCTCGTTCACTCCAAATCCACTTGACAGTGAAGGCATACGATATAACACTAAACCTTAAAAACACTCGAAAATAACACTTTTTCTCGGTTTTTACCTTACGCAAATTTTCGCACTCGTGATTAAACTGATTCAATGCTGACTTTCAGCCTTTGGCTCGGCGGTTTTCCTTCTGAAAATTTTCCACCGCATCACGTAACCTACCAAATTTAAAGTGGCTCAAATCTGCATTTCCAATGCAACACTGAGTAACAATATTTGACACGCCCGTGCAAAAGTTACTCGAACTGACCGTTCCCCCTTTTCTCGTGGTTCCTTTAATCGTACACGATGGGGTCGCGGTCCCGGCGGTTTTCCTGCAGGCCTGAGGCTACTAAACACACGAACGTTAGGCTGTGTCCTGCCGTCACGCCTCATTCTGCACTTCGGCTGGCTCCACTCAGGAATGTGCAAGGGACGCCAGAAACAGGGTTGAGACCGGGGACATTGTCTCTTTGTGCTCGCCCCGACGCGGTTTTTAGCCACTCTGCGCTTTCGACTTTGATCCTTCAGGCAAGGCCGTTTTCCCGAAGTTGTCGAACGCAACCGCGCTTTTCGTTGGGGTAACGCACCACGTTTCCCCCCTCTACACCTGGCTTGCCGCTTGTACCCCTCGGAACGCCACCATGGAAGTTTCCTGGAATGCATTAACGGCCTACCCTCTCGTCTTTCTTGCGACTGAGTGGGACCTGTCCTAGGTTTACGCAGTGACAAACGCTTCTGCTTCTTTCTTTTTCGGCGATGTTTTCTGGCCTCCTTTCTCTCGATGCCATCATCATGTCGCGTCGGGAACTGAGGGGTCGGGAAGCTCGTTGGAACTTGTGCTACATTTTCCCCGACGCTCAAACATTTTGTACTCGGTGTCACGACGGACTGCCGGGCCAAATTATCTTTGTTAATGCTGATGAAACCATTAACTGGGCCCTCTCCGATGGCATCGCTGCACTCCTGAAGCGTCGCGTTCTCGCTGTGTTTAGCCACTGTGCTAATCCTATCTGCATGTGACGATCTCGACACGTCCTCTCGAGGCATGAGGATGGTTTCCAGCTCCTTACTGAGCCCATTAGGGCTGTTGGCACACACCTCATCCTCACAAGGACCGTCTTTTAATACTGTCTCTACCTCGAGACCGGCCAAGGCCTCGTTCTCTACATCATTTACATTGCTGCATTCGAGAATATGCGGGCCCTTTTCTAGCGCGACTTCTGGTTCTGGCCTTTCATGACGCGCTTCAACGTCCAGCGCTTTCCGACGCGCCTGAACTTCCGGCTCTTTGCGACTCGCCTCGCTTTCAGACTCCTGTGCGAGTCTTTCTTTCTTTTTGCTAACAGAAGTTCCGAATCTTCTGATTAGCTCTGATTTAACAACTTCGTAGTTGTTCGCGTGCTGCTCACTGAGTCGCGCAACAACATCCGCTGCCTCGCAGGGCAGAACCGTGCGTAGCTTCTGAGACCAGGTGTCTCGCTCACACTTCAGTTGACTACACTTTCGTTCAAAGAGTCTAAGATACAGGCCCATATCCCATGATACCTCATATGGCTGCATGTACCTAGACATCTCGAACTCTGCCTCCTTTTCGAGAAGTACTCCTCGCTGGGGTCCCATTCTCATACGCAACTCATAGTCTTGTTTGAAAAACTTTCTCTTGAGGCCTTCTCTTTCGTGTTCACTCTTTCCTTCCATCTGAGCTGCTCTTAGTTTTCTTTCGATGATGAGGTCCCATTCTTCACTTAGTTCCTCATCATCAGCCCCCAAATCATTAATCGCTTGAATGATTATGGGTTTTCGTGCCAAACCCTTTGTATCGATCCCCAATTCCGCACACAACAGCAACAAGTCTGACTTCTGCAGCTCCCGTAAGTCCATGATCGTACTGAGTGCTCGCTACTTCCAAAATAACTTTCCGAAACGGCGAAACTGAGTCTTTCGGCAAAGTTAACTACCAGTTCTAAAATTTACCCTCTTTTAGAACCTGGTTCACTCAAAGGAAAAGCCAAGCACTCACCCATACGTGATCCATGTCTCGAGCCAGCTGCTTCTCCTGGGCCGACTGTTGTTGTCACTTGTAGCTTCGAATCCCGCCGCTGCCAACCAGTTGTTGTGGCTCGGGGTGCTGATTCGAATCCCACCGATGCCAACCAGTTGTCGTGATCCCACCGCTGATCACCAGTTGTTGTGATCCCGGGGTGCTGTGGTAGCGTGGTGTAGCTTCGGGTTGAGGAAACGACCGCTTACAAGATGGGGATACGAAAAACAAACAAGGTTTATGGCACTATTTACAAATATATTCAGCATGAGGTTAAGAGTTCACAAACCACGAGCGTGGTGGTTAAACCTTTACTTGGTTCAGAGCGACGTCCTGCACTCTGCGGCGCCGTTATAAGCCCTGTCGGGCTCCTCCTTCTTCAGTCGAACACCAATCACACACACACACAACAGGTGAGGGGTACGAGCATGCACGGCGCACGTGAACAGCCAATTTCGAGTCAAGATCACTGCACTTAAAGGTGGCGCCAGAGAGGCTCTTGCTCGTCGTGTATGTCGCTGGTCGAGGGGTCCCAAGCTTCGGACAGCAGACATCAAACGGTCCGCCAATCTGTCTGCTCAATTAGCAGGGCACTTTGTGGCGGCGGTCGCCGTTTCTTCAAAGGAATACGCTGTCTTTGTTGTCCCCTCTGGCACGGCTTACAGCTTCGTGGCGACACCACGTCTCATCCGCCGGCTAGCCGGGACAATACCTGGCGGGCATAAGCATTCGGCGAGTCGGCTACTTGTTTGAGGGTTAAAAGAGCGCCGCTCCCCCGTCAGCTCTCGACGCTGGTTCCAAGAAAACCTGGGTTCCAGGCGTGGGAACGCGGCCCGGCTACGCTTCTCAGCGACAGCATGGCGCCTACCGATGGCGGTCGTAACAGTGTAACCTAGTTTTCTCAAGGGCATTCAACCTATTGTCTTGAATCTGCATTCTCAAACTTAGTTCAAGTGTGGATTCAGAATTATTTCCGAACTCTCCTTTACGATTCAGCTGAAATATATGAGATTCTATGCGCTTTTTCAAAATAATAGTTACAAAACTGTGGAGGCACCAACAACGACAAGGAGCGGCGAGCAGTGCAAGTGGAGAGAGCGTGTGAGCTCTGAAATTAATCAGTTGTTTTTCGGTGGTGGCGGCATTTTTTCTCCCGCCTTCGCTGCAACAGTGTATGGACCTCTCCCCTCCCTTATTTCATGTGCACGCCTGAGGACTAAGAAGGATGCGTTCTTTCTTAATCTGGGAGCAAGTTGAAACTTGAATGTGTTCGTGCATGATGACTTCTTTTTTTCCCTCTTCTTGTGTGAAATCGCTATGAGAAAGTTGGGCATGAAACCTTGGCCTCGTAGAAGTTTAATGCTTGCTGCTTGTGTACTTTCCAAACAAAAAGAAAGATCTACTCAACCAAAAACGTAAGCGCTCTTCCCTGCCATGGCTGAAATTGTTTCCCTGTATAACAATATTGGGATTAACTGGATGGCGCTTGTGGACATTAGGCAGTGCATGTGTGAAATTCATTATAGTTGATAATAATAGCAGTTACCTTCTACAGTTTCCAATGCTATGTTTTTAAGAGTACAATATCTACACGAGAGTAAATGTTGGTATTGTGAACAAATCAGTCTAGCATTTTTTGTTGGCTTCTGAGGCTGTTTTTCTGTTCCTTCACTGACTCCTACATCATCGACCGACCACTTAAACAGTGCATGTTGTGTTGTCCTTAGTGCCCAGAAAGTTCGCTCTACCATGACAGGCCTAAATATTTCCTCAGCAACGTCAACATCTGAGGATGATTGACTTGTGACTTGGTGATGCCGCGAACTGCATGTGTAGAAAATCAGAAAATACTCCTGAAAAAGTTTTCAAACCTTTGCATAAACCACACCCTTGATTTCTGGGAAAATTGGCAGTGCTTTACGTTTTGTGGTCAAGAATCATGCAGTTTTTTAAAATATAGTTTTGATAATCAACAAAATGTAGCTCTCGGAGTTTTCAGTGCCCGCGAGTAGCTGAAGAATAACCCTGAGATAGTTAACGACTGTCTTTAAGACACAGTCAATAAATCAATCAACTTTTTTCTTTTTTACATTTGACTATAAAGTAGAGATATACAGTAGAAGGTCTCATAGCATAAACTGATCTAGGATTTTCTCTTTGACTTAATACTTTCACTGGCAACAGCAGTAGCAGAATTACCGTATTTACTCGATTCTACCGCGCCCTCGATTGTAACGCGCACCCGGTTTCCACGACGAAAAAAAAAAAAGTAAGACATCGATTGAAACGCGCACCCATTTTTCTTGTTCGCCCGCACGATCACATCACTCGGGAAAACGACTCCTTTCGGGGGCGTCTTCCATTTAAATATGAGGTACGGGGAAAGCTTGTGCCTATGTGACGTGCAACGGAGCATTGCCGTCACTCTAGTTTTACTGTGGCCAGATGTCAGCACGCGATTTTGCTTCGCCCCTCTCTTCTCTATGGCTGTGGTGCCAGGCATGTCGAAGTAAAGAGGCGTGTGATCGGCATTTCCGATTTGCCCAAGCAGGTAGCCGTTGTTGTACCGCAAGTTTAGGACGAACCTCTGAAAACTGTGAAGCTTTTCTTCGTACTCCTCCGGCAACTTTTGGCATATGCCCGCTCGCCTTCGGAGGGAAAAGCCTTTCCTCTTCATAAAGTTAGTTAGCCAGCACATGCTCGCTTTATACTGGCTCCGCATTAGCCCTTATTCTAAGGCTAACTGCATTGCCTGGACCTGGAGCAGTTGTGTCGTCACGGGCCGCTGTGCCGCTCGTTGCTCAAGCACATATTCGGCGAGCAGCTTTTCAATTTGCGGAAACCGGCCCTGCTGTGGTCCACTGAAGCATTTGCATGAATCTTTGACAATCTTCTGTTTTTGTTTCCGCAAGTCCCACACGCACGTTTCGGGAACTCCGGACGACCGCGATGTGGCCCGATTTCTGTCTGTTTTGGCACATACGATGACTTTTCTTTTAAAAGCGGCATCGTGGTGCACTCGTCGAGTTTCTGGAGTCGGCTCTTTCATGCCGTCGATGCTAATGAACTACAAGATGACGAACTCCTCACCACACGTACGAATTGCCGCATATGGGAAACACATTGGCAGAAATGGCTGACGCAGCATGCTGACGCACGCATAGAGTTTCTCAAAATTAACTAGAGGGCACTCTGGTGCTGCGATCGTTCAGCGATCGTGGGAATGATGGGTAGTACACACATTTGCCTAGTCTTCGTACTTGCGGGCGACGAATCGTACTTGCGGCTTCGTTTATTGCTGTGTTTCGATTTTGTTTTGAAAGAAAGATTCAACCCTTTTGAACTTCGTGACCCAATTTGGAAGGGTAATTCGAAAAAAAATAGGGTGGTGAAGCGCAATCGCTGAACATTTGCTGATTTTTGTTTTGTGAGAAATCGGCTCCAAGCCACACGAGCACACACGGAGCCAAAAGCAGGTCAGAAGTACGAAGTTTAGACGAATGTGTGTACTACCCATCATTCCCATGCACACTGAAGCACCGTGCGTTGCAGCTCCCATAGACACTAGCGCCAGAGTTCTCTCTAGTGTATATTAAGAAACTCTATGGACGCACGTAGGGGGCAGCCATTTTGGAAATGCCGATGGCAATAAAATGACCGTATTCATTTTTTTTTTCGTGCTAGATTCTAACATGCATGCAATTTATGAACTCGCTTAACCGGAAAAAAGGTGCGCGTTAGATTCGAGTAAATACGGTAGTGTGATTATAAAAAAAATATCAATAAGAAACATGGTTTATCCCCTTTTTTAGGAATGTGTATAACACGAAAGTGAAACGTATCCTCACAGATGTAGTTAAGCATTCATTGTGCATTGTTTTACCACAAGAGCACAGAAATGAATGCTACAGCAACAAATTGCAATGTCACGTGGCGAACAGCAAGCAGCTCAAAACTTGTAGCACACACCTCAAGCAGAAAGCACGCATGAAATGAATATCATTAGGACGAGTGGGAAGAACAGTCACAATTCTTCTTCCGTGTGCGAGCAGTGCGCTTCTTTCGTAAACACGGCCGGGGCAGCGAGTGAAGGGACGTTTGTGTTCTTTTTAATTACTGTAACTTCAAAGCGAACTTGCGGTACAAGCAGAAGAAGTACAAAGCGTTTGAATTCCGAGATTAGCGTGCGTGCGAGTGAGCTCACCACGCTAGAGAACATCTACATGCACTTTGACCATGCCATGGGGAGGGCAGGGTGCGCATGCACAGTGACACACGGGGTGGTGCAACACGACCTGTAGAGCACTTGCGCCTGTCATGCCATCTCTCTACGGTGACGAAAATGGGCTGAAGTTGCCGAGCTCCGAGCACTGCTAGTTGTACATGGTGTATATAAATGGCTCGCTGTTAACGTAGTGGACAAGGGTCACTCTGCGGCATAGTAGTTAGCATCTCGCCCTGAGGAGCGCGAGGTCGCTGGTTCGACAACCCGCTGAGGAACTTTTCCTTCTAGACTTTTTTTCTTTGCAGTCTATTAGTAAATATTTTACATTGTATTCATGACAAAAATACGTCACGAAGGTGTGGTGGGTTCCAGCATTAAACACTTTCATGTTAAAATGACATGGTTATAAGCAAAGCAAAATATCAATAAACAACAGTGTATAAGCTGCAATTAAATCTATACATTAAATACCAATAAAAAGAAAAGCAGCGACAATTTGAAGAGAGAATGACATGTTTGGTGGCACTGGAGTCCTATTGGACCTGAAAGTGGTTGTCACAAAATTTTAGTTCATGGGAAAGTTAATGGGCTTTCTGGAATTTTGGAAATGCATTCCTTAATGATTTGGCTGTAAAGTGAATTGTCTGTTTACCATAGTTAGTGTAACAGTGTGCCAATATCTCATTAAATCTTCTGACGTCTAAAAGCTCTTTCTAAAATTGAGAGCAGGGAAAAAAAAACATGCACGGCTGCTGTGTGTAAATATTGTATTTAGCATACATATTTGTGAATTTCTAAATTAATCTGTGCTTGTATAGGTTGTTACTGCATTGCGTATTCGTTTCGCCTCTACCATGGTTTGTTGTATGTTTAATATTTATGCATTTCCCAATTTGGGGATAAGACAACATCCTCTACCACATACCCTTGTCATGGAACAAATGCTACATCAGCTAGACTGCCTGATGTTTCAATGACAGGCTTTGTCAGCACCACTATAATGTAGCTAGAGCGTGGCCGAGCTCACTGCAAAGTTGTGTAGTGATGCCAATCGTGGCATATTTTTCAGCTATCGGGAGAGAGCTTGGCCCTCCTTGTGAGCGTGCAGTGCCCCCACTTGCTTGCTTATGCCCTCGTAGTTATCTTTTGCAAAGCTGATATCAGAGCAGGGTAAAATGAGGGCGAGCGTGAAAGCGATTCAAGGCGATACACCCTTGTAGGAACCGCGAAACCCTCCCCTGATAGCTAAAAAAAACGAGTCACAATTACAGCCACTGTAAAACCTTGTAGTGTGCTTGGCTATGCATTCCCGCGGTGTAGCTCATAACGAGTATGATTATACAAAATGTCGCTGTATAGTAGTACTTTTTGCTGGTTAATTGGTTCATGTTCATTTGCAAGCACAAAGACAGTGTGGCTGTTTTGCGCAATGAAATGATGAGCGTAGGGTTCCTTGAATCATATCCTTGTTATTTCGTCACATGAAACAGCCATATCTTTGTAGCTTGTGGGTGAATGTGGCTGTCACTCTGGATTTGAAAAATGTCATGTGCTAGCTAAGAGCAGTAATCAAATGACAATATATATTGTGAATGTGCATAATATTGCAATGCTAAAAGAAAAGCTTGTCAGTACACAGTCTATTTTGCTGTCGGATAAAGAAATACTTGGTTTTTGTGTCTTTGTTTCAGTTGTGTTTTTATTGTGTTATTTTAGATTTTTGAAGTTTTTTCATACCTTTGCATTCAGGACATTGCATTTGTGATCTGCTGGATGATGCATTTTACTTTTTTGCTATTGTTTCATGACTATTAGTGCAGCCAGGGCACTGCTTTTCTGCTTGCGTAGTACTGAGGGGTATCTGGCCGGCATAGCTTTGTTTGGGCGTTCGAAGTGATCGTCTCGCGTTGAAAAGCTGCGACTTTAGAAAGTGTGTAAAACATGCAAAACATAGAAGGAACGAAAAGAGCGAGCATGTTCATTATGCACTCTGGTTGCGGCACGTTGCAGTCTGAATACAAGCAGCTTTGTGCAATTGGCGGTGACATTTACTTGCAGGAGTGTATCGCTAATAGGGGCCCTGCTCCTGCTGGTCGCTGAGAGCCGGGTGGAGGCCAAGAGCTTGTTTGCAGGCGTGCCTTCTCTAGGCGAGAACAAGCCTAAATCGTACATGCAGCTGACTGGTCGCATCTTGCTCGTCTTCATGTTCATCACCATGTTGCGCCTCGAGCTCTCTGTCCTCCAGGTATTTCTTTTTCAGTTTGCCGATAGATTACCATATGCTGCAAAAGAGCGTGTTCTAGTTCATAGGGGTGTGTACATTGATGAATATTCCTGTATACCGTATTTACTCACCTGATTCTCGCACCCGCATAATTCTCGCACCCCCCACATCGCCCAACAAAGATACGATTTTTTTTCCCTCGAGTAACTATTGCACCTCCGAAAACTGTCGCAGTAATGTCGTCTGCTCGTTTCAGCCACTGATGATGGTAGCGCGCGCCATCTCTTAAGCATCAAGCGTACTATTATTGCACGGAGATTCAATCCAATCCAAGCTAAGGCGAAGTGGCAAGTGCGCGTTGCGGTGCGTTTTGTATGTTGTGTCTGTAATGTTGTCACGTTATGGGGTGATACCGAAGCTGCCTTCAAGTTGAAAGGGATAGATCATGCACTAAACAACGGCAATAGGGCCGCCGGTAGACCCTTCGGAGTTGTTTTGTGTTCGCTAGTGGTGACGGCAGCTGAAAATCACCAAAACACGTTGGGCCTGCCGTGTGCCTAAAGCTGGGATTGATGGTAAACTTTATTTCTTCAAAAGGAAACTGCGGACGATTCTGTTAAATAGCCATCAGCTCAATACTTACGTCCTAAGCGTACCTTTTGAGGGCTCCTGTTAAGCAACGAACACTACCCCTACGCCCGCAACGCCCACAAGCTTTGCATATGGTATTCTAATTCTCAACTATTTTCTTGCACTTTTTGTGTCTCAAATAAATCTTGCCCCGTGTTGAACCTGTGCTTTTATTGTTGAGGTAGTTTTAGTTAGTACATCTCAAAGCTTGCTGTTGTAGTACATCTCAAAGCTTGCTGTTGTAGTACATCTCAAAGCTTGCTGTTGTTGCTGGTGTGAGAATCCGATTTGCGGCCACTTTGTTTTCTTTTTCGCTCTGTACGATTTCTTGGAAAGTTTTCCCCGCGTAATTCTCGCACCCCCCAACTTCGCATCGATTTTCCGACAAAAAAAGTGCGAGGATTATGCGAGTAAATACGGTACTCATGCTACATGTTTCAATTGTAATATATTTTAATGCAATAAAGTAAAAAGCTCATTTTGCAAAAAATCCATCATTAGTTGTTAGTTTTGTTGTTTGTGAGCGAAAGATAAGTGTCATCTGTGAGCAAAAAAATTGAGATAGGTGCTTGTAAATAAATTGATTTAAAGGGGCACTGACATAAAATTTTGCGGCCGAGATAGCCTGCGTGATTGATTTTTATGAACATGTGTATATAATCTCCAAAATATCAACAGTGAATATAGCTTGAAAGGTATTTTACAGCAGTTTTGAAGTTAGAATTGCGAAGGTATTGACAGCATCAAAAGGGACCCCATGGGGACCACCTTACTTTACTCACGTCACCACGCTGCAGTCAATAAAAAAAAGTCATGTTGACGTCATAGGTGCCATTTATTTTGCTGTGTTTGTTCCAGCAGTCTATACTTCTCAGCAGGTGGTCGCAAGTGCTTGCCTGCGGTGCAAGCGTTAAAAGTGTTTTGTTTGGCTACACTGGAGTCTAATTTCCTATTCGAAAGGAATTCTTTATGTGGACTGTGCGTAAGTTTGTCACAGTTCCGTGTGCTGATGTCGACAGCTGCACCTGCTAGGTTGGAAGAGTTGCTCCCGGCGGCTTGTCGTTTTTTGAGCTCTCTCGTACTGAAACTGAAACTGGTTGATAATTAGGGGCCTGTAATTAATTATCCATCACGTGCGGCAGCAAACATTGTGCCGTGTTATGACTAAAAGGCTCTCTGCAACATATTGCAGCGAAAAAATGCCAAGCCAATGTTTTTGTGTCAGTACTCCTAAAAAAAAATCTTCAGTTCGAGTTCAAATAGAACCCAGGTCGTTTGCATGGCAAGCAGGCATTTTTCTACAGCTCATATCCATAAAGGAGTTTTGACATGATTTGAAGACATCACAACAAGGACAATTTTTATTTCCTTGGCATGCATTGTCAACGCTCTTGAGACATTGGAGTCGGACAACACGCATAAAATATTTTACTTAGATTTTTAAAGATTTCATCGCTGAGCATATGCAAACCAGCTCCACTAAGGTGGACATTATCTCAACGAGCCAAGAAGGTTACTGAATTTGCGAGTTCTGCATCTTCCATGCAGCGCACATCGCAGAAATTGCTCGCAAGGTCACTCGATGACAGGTCACTCATCGGTGTTTACGTGCACTTCGAACAGATGACAGATTTGCCGTTAGTACATCGCCAGTTGCCGTCTTCCCAAGGCATCACACTGCTATGACACGTCACTGAGAAGCCACCCCCTCGATGTTGGAACCGAAATTGTCTTTGTAAGGTAACGGTAATAAAGATAAGTTAGTAATTTTTAGGAACCACAATTCTGATTTTAGGCTTCTTGAAACCAGTAGTAAAACCTCGTCAATTCATTAGGACCATGAGAAATTTTCGAATTAAGCAGATTTCGGATTAACAGATCTTAAAAAAAGTGGGATGCAAGGAACTTGAATATATTCAAAGTAATCAAGACTTGTTGTTCGCTGTGCCGGCTAGTTTGCGGATCCAAGGGTCGTGTTTTGCAGGAATATTATGTCACAATTTTGCTGCAAAATAGGGGGAACGCCGGGCCAGGCTGCTGCTGTCGAAAAAAAAAAAAAAAAGATCTACTGAAGTGCGCGTCTCTGAAAAACATCTTCACTGCAACACAGCAGTGACACACAGGCAGCATGTCTCCTGCACCTCGCTGCGTCAGCACGTCATGATGCGACCATTTGCTCATTCTTTCTGTTAAAATAAAGAATTTAATAATGGACAGTGTGAAGAAACTTGCAATGTGTTTTGGTTGGAAAACATGATTACTGAAGCTTCCGAACCAAGGTTTTGGTGTGAACGTTGCAGGCAAGAACGCCACCTGCAGTGTAAGTACACAAATGGCTGGCGCAAGTGCAGAAATGCCAAGTGGGCACCCGACACTTGGAGGTCCTCACACATCACAAATTTCACTAGACTGTCCTTTATTAATTTCTTTATATTCCCAAGAAGAAGGGGTAAATCATGACACGCGGACATCGCGAAAGGCATGTGACTTGGTGCCGCATGTCACCACTGTGTTGCAGTGAAGTGTGTCATTTTCCGCAGCTACACATAGCAGTTGATTACGAGACTGTTTTTTAAAATAATTTAATTTTCGTGCTGGAAGTAGCGAGGTTGGGGTGCTGCAGCTGCCACTCATTAGTACCACAACAATGCGTTGCCTAGTGTCTTTTAAGGGCCGTTGTTTCCGCAGATTTGTAGCGAAATCGTGATCGGGAATCGGCACACTGGAACCAAAGTTTTCGAATTAACCGGACTGGTTCTGGCCGTCGCTTGAAATTATCTGCTCAAACTTACATTCCAAAACACGGGACCATGGAAATACATTGAAATAAGTGGGATTTTGAATTAAACGAGTTCGAATTAATGTGGATTTACTGTACTTTAGAGCAACAGTCCAAAAATTTTTAATATTCATGTCAGTACTTCAAGTAAAGTTATGCCTTGATATCATATGTATCCAACATAACTCTTCACTTAAACAATAGCTGCCAATTCATACTTTTAAAACAACCTCATATGAATATAATTGGACAACCGGTATTAACTGCTGAACTGGATATATTTGGAGGGGACACAAAAGTGCCAAGAGCATAATATGGTATTCTTGCTTCTAAAAAGTGAAGTTGCGTGCGAATTTCGCTGTGGAATGTTCGTGCCACTATGCCCAACAGCCAGTGTATCCCATAGCTGGTACAACGCCATGCCGCTTGCGTGCATTGATGCACTCATTATGTTGAAGAAGTATACACAGGTCAAATTGTCAGCATAAGGATGAAAAAAATAAAAGGGCTTTAAGTAGTCATTATTGTTTGGACTGCTTTCAGCAGATCACTACACGTAAAAAAAAAAAAAAGTGCCAGTGGCATCACATTCTTACTGAACGAGAACAGTTTGCCAAAGATGGGAAAAAAACTGAAATGGGAAAACGGGAGAACATAGCTGAGTATTACAGTGGATGTTCCACCAGCTACATTTATTGGTGTGTGTGCGAGAAACCACGTACACGTTATTATTGTGTGTAGTATACATTGAAACCTTGGTGATACGATCACGCTTCCTACGAATTCTGGGGTGATACGAATTTGATTCGGTCCCTGCCAAGACCCATTGTTCAGCAGTGTAATGGACTACGGTTATTGTAAACCGATTTTCATCCTGCGATGAAAGTGCGCTACTGCACAGGTACGAAGAGATGCTGTCTGCCCTGTTGCGGAAGATGTGCCAAGCACACACGGCTGGGAACCACCAGTTTGTCAAAAAATTACGGTGGGAGAAAAGCACTTTCTTGAAAAGTGGTTAGAAAAAACCTTCAGTGATGCGTCGTAGTCTCCCGAGATTGTGTATGGGAATCTTGGAGGCCCTAATCAGCCTTCATGTACTTTCATGTTTAGATTACAGTTGGCATTGGCATCATGGTATTTCTTTTTTAACACGTTGACACATCCTTGTACTGTGTTTACACAGGCCTGCCACGTCGATGCAAGCCATGTCCTTGTGTATCAAACATCCAATGAAAGGTGGACGAGGATGATACTGGTGAAATAGCTAGGCTTCGCAATGTAAATGAACACGACTGTTTGGGGGCGCACTTGTGGGGGCATGGCCGTAAGCCTACTGAAAGACATCCCAACACCACTGCGATAAGAAAATACCATAGGACCATGGATCTGACATTTTCTGGCCTTCATCTGTCACTTCCATGTGCTCCTTAAGGTACTTTTGCTGTATTGCTCTGTGCAAAAGCATACTAATAATTGGAAGGGGGCTACTAGCTGTTGCAGGCCACAACACATATGGTTCATGAACTAGTCGTACCCATTGGCCGTACATTTACTAAAGCAGGTATGATTGTTGACATCTAAAAACTTCACTGGCCTTCAGTCAGAGCTGTTCGTGTCTTGGCTGCAACCCTTAAAAAAAATAATAATAAATGAAAACGTAAGCCAGCTTTTTTTTGTCACATGCTACTTTTCTATACTTTCGGGTAATAGGAATTTCGGATGATTCGAATATTTTTGGTAATCACTGAGGTTTTACTGTACGCATGCTCACACTGTTCTATTCCTGATCTCATAGTCAGTGCCAGCTTTAAAAAAGATTATTTTCCCGGCGCCATTCTTTTCAGTGTGCAACTTGCTTCCTGCCAGTTAAGTAGCCAGAATAAACATTCCTCTAGTGTTACGCTCTCTGTGCTGCGCTGTTTTGGTATGCTGAAACATGACTTGTCTATGGGGTTGGGATCACTGTATAGAAGTCACTTAGCACTTGGTGCTTGTCGACAAGCAGGATTAGTAATTATAATGGCACTCATGTCATTGTGGCATGCACTCACAATTGACAAAGGCGCTTCTCCTTGAGCCTGCCCTTCAATTGATTATTTTTTTAATAACTGAATTTACATGTACTAGATGTGAACTTGCAGTAATGTTACAACTTAGGATAAAGAATGGCCAGTGTTGGCACTTCATTACCTTAAGTGAGTTACTGCAATGCCCTTGTTAAATGGACATGACAAATTCATGGGTTTCATTGGGGTAGCATGGGAGATCAAACAGAGTTCGTTAGATCCAGGCATTCGTTACGTCCACTTCTGTAAACACTATTTTTAACTGAATGGGGCTGGTGAAATGACAAAAAAAAAACAAGCACAACAGCTGGCTCTCTTACTCGTTGCAGATGCTGCAAAACCTTGTGGCCACTGCCCTCATGGTCCTTGTAACTGTAGGCTACAAGACCAAGCTGTGCGCCCTGGTGTTGGTGCTGTGGCTGACAGCAGTGAACGTGTGGGTCAATGCATGGTGGTCGGTCCCGTCGTACCGGCCCATGCGCGATTTCCTCAAGTACGACTTCTTCCAGACTATGTCGGTCATCGGTGGGCTGCTTATGGTTGTCTCACTGGGGCCGGGTGGTGTGTCCCTTGACGAGCACAAAAAGCATTGGTAGAGTGTGCAGTTGCACATGAAATTATTTGCAGCTGGCCCACCTACACAAACTGTGCTATTTATTTTGTGCTTCTACGCTGGTGATTTGTATGGTCTTGTGCGTTATTGTGTGGGTTGCAACAAATGATTCGAGAAAAAGATTTATTTGAAATGGAAACAAAGTGAACTTGTACTTCAGTCATATGTTTGAAATAGAGTGAATGAAATGGCCATTAAACAATTTCTCAACATATTCGTTTTGTGCTTTCTGGTGCAAAGTTCGTTTGAAGATAAGGATGGCAGTAATGCTATCAGGGAAAATGATTTCTATTCATTCATTTGTGACTTAAGCAAGAAGCTTTTTGGGCAAATGCATGCGAAAAGACTTTTTTTGCTTGATTGATAAGCAAGCAGCAGTGATGAGACGGGACGTCGCGGCCGTACTGACACAGTGTGTCATTCACTGGCTCCATGCAGCGAAATGAAGAAATAGTGTGGAATCCTTGTGCAAACCTGTAAAATTTCAAAGTCTGCTTAAGATTTATTGTTGTGATGCTCTTGAAGAGGGTGATTGTGTTAAGATGTTCTTCTAGGCGAGATTGTTGACAACTGTAGTGGAACTGTACCCTAATGTTGTTTCTCTGTGGGAAGCACTTCCGTGACAAGCATAATTTACTGTAGAAACTGCTCAAACTGCTCGAGTTACACACATCAGTGTTTTTGGTAATTGTGTTGATTGTCAAAATCAAGATGCAAAATTCTTGAAATTGTTCAATGTCATTTCTTTCTTGCAAAAAGTAGTGCAGTATCCCATTTTATTGAAGCTTCGGCGATACATTGGGGCATGTTTTATTTTTTCAAAATACATGTACCGTGTGGATTATCGTCAACGTTTTTCAAATGGATTACCATCATTCCCGAGATCAGCGAACTTCCCAGATCTCTTAGTAATGTCTCGCATTATGTTTCTGAATGGTAATTGGGCCAAGCTGCATTGTTAAAAGTTACTCCTATTAATTCACGACAAACATCAAAGCATGTTTTTGATGCCAATAGTAAAATACTGACATAAAATTAAAGCTCACTGTAAGTGAATCTAGATTTGGAATTTCGTATGATGACCATGATTGGCCAGTACTCATGGCACACTCGGACACACTTTACGTAATGTCTGCTATCCAGCAAGTGCTCTTGTTATCTGATAATGTACGCTGTTACTATGGATACGTACTTTGGGTATAAGCTCTCACTTAACGTTTGTCACTACTAGAGCGGCCCCTTGTTCTGGTGGCCACTGTTTGGGTGTATGCTACCTTATGGTTGCGCCAGTAATAGTGCCAACCTGCTGAGGCCAGATGGGCATTAATCTTGCCAATGTACAGGTGTTTCGGTGTTTCAGGGCTGCCATATGTTGGCAACCAAAGTGATAAGAACAAGGCACCTTGCCCTAAGGTTGCCCAGTGACTAAAATTGCTTACCTAATATTTTTTTTATTTTTTCAACTTGTTTTAACGATTGCCTTTAGTTCAAACAGCAGTATAGTAAAAGCTCATTAATTAGACCCTCGTTTGGAAAATCTTGTAACGCAGACTTGTTCTCTGGTCCCGGCTAGCGTATGCATTGTTTATTAGCATCAAGGTCGTTGATTCAATCACATTTGGCAAACCGGTTAATTTGGGCGAGTGTCGGGTTCAATGCGTCTCAGATGAGAGATGCATTTGAATGAAATGGCGCAGTTCGCATTGTTTTCATTGTGAACTATACAGGTAGGCATCTTAGTGCCGCGATGACATGAAAGAACTTTTAACGCCCATTTTTGTTTACCAGAGCATGTGGTAAGGCATCATCGCGAGCCGCGAGAAAAATAAACTTGGTTGCCATTCACAGTGGTCTTGGTGAAAAAGTGTTCAGTGACGCACGTGCGTGGGCGCCTTACCTGTGACAGCATTGATGAATGCAGTTTCGTCTACAGCGGCGACGACAAGCAGCAGTTGGTTTTTGCCACGTATCTTTAGTACTGAGTAGTCTCCATTCATGATTGCGCATTAGCGAGCCAGGTGAGGGCCAGGTTTCTTTCACAGCTGTTGTGGTTCTGGGTAGTTTCTGTTTGTACTCTGCGTGTAGGCTGCGTGCCTGCATTCGAAACTGCGTGGATGCTATCAATGACCGTGGCACTTGGGACCATGCTCTCATCTAAAGTGAATGCGGCCGGCACTTAATAGCCTTGTTTTGGCTTGTTGCAATGCTTGAGCAGTGTCGCCAAACTCTAAACATAGTGGAAGCTGTTAAAGATGAGTGCTTAAGCCACAGTTCGTGTGCTGTCTTAAAGTGTGCTCGCTACGACGAAAAACAATTATAATCTCAGATGGGTGGTGGTGTTGAAGGTGGAGTGCAGAGCACATTTGGAGTGAATGAAGACGTGGTAGTCCTGCTGCGCTGTCACGTTGTGACTGAAGTAGCGAATGAGGGAGATTGCGGCTTTTACACTGCTCCTATGGAAAATGAGTACACCATTTACGTATTCATTAATAAACTGAAGGCATATTGAGTAGGCTTGTACGAATAGTGAATTTTAGGTCCAAAGTGAGCTTCAAGCAAATAGCAATTTTAGTCGAATAATTTCAAATTGAATTCAAATAGTGTAATCACATACAGAGAAAAATACGAATATTCATCATGACCTAACTAACCTGCACCATATTTTTTAAAAATTAAAAGAGGCATGTGCAAATGTCATTATTTTTAGTCCAGAGAAAGTGGAAGCAACTTTGAACAGCAGCAGTATTTGACTTTAAGTAGAATGCGTGTGCTAACCTGTAAATACTTTACATTTCAAAATTTACTATATTTAGAGCACGTAAGCCAGCATAACAAGTTTTTAAACTTAAGATATGATGTATCAATGTGAGGGTAGTATGTTCATTTAAACGAATAAGGGGCTTCACGGCAGTGTAGGTCTGCCCCTGAAATAGTGTTTTCATGGCTTCACATTCCTCTACTGCTGTAAAACCACCTTTGCATGTGGTTACTTGCGAACTAATAAACACCTATTCGTTCATTTCAAATATTTCAAAATTTTTAATAATTTGAATTGGTATCAAAGCAAATTTGAATACTCTAATATTCATAAGAATATTTAAATATCGCACAAGCCTAGTATTAAGGTAATAAGCATTTGTTTATTGTTTCCTTCATACTCTTGATAATCCGACATTCCAGTTACTTCGGACTTTTTTTTTTTTTTCGTTTCCGAGAAATTTGAACTAGCGAGTTTTTACTGTGTACGTGGTGTGTCATCATTAACAAAAATTTTAAAGCTTGCTGTAGCGCCAGTTTCACTTGCAACAGCCTTTGGATATCATGGACTTTGTATGTAGTGTATATACACGTACAGAACACAAAGAAGGTAACAAGTTATGATTAAGTAAAAAAATTTAGTTAAATGCATTTAAGAATGGCTGCATCACGAAAATAACTGCTGAATAATTGCAATGTAATAAATTACATTTATGTTGCTGTCCTTCTAGTCTTTGTGCCGTGCGTTTCTTTGGTCACCAGAAAAGTCCTCCACTCGATCTTGTTTCCAACAAGGGTATGGCCCAGAGCAGTGTGAAAATTCTGCAGTTATAACTACTGCTGCACATCGTACAACAGACTTTGTGCATGGGACCAAAGTGACTTGACTACTAGGCCACATGCGAAGGTCTTGAAGGTGTGATTAAGCCTCATATTTGCACGAGGTGCTTGTGAGGAACGAAACAGCAGCATACTGGTTTCTCGTAAAACGTGCAGTTGGTTTCAATGACATAGTGTCTGCCCCAGGTCATTCCGTGGAGCAACATCGTAAATGTATGGACGGTGAGCTTGCAGAACATACTGAGATCCTGAATGTGGTGCTGATGATACGAGCCAAGCCTGCTGCAACATAGGCATCCGTCTGTTGCATGCCGTGTTGCACATCAGTCTCGCGTGTAAACAGGTTGAGTGTAATGGAAAACAGAAAAACTTTAATTATAGAAGCATTGCCTTATAAAAGAAAGGTAATCAATAATTGAAAAATGACTAAAAGATTTGGTTATAACATGTAATCTGCTACGTGTGAGTTCATGGTTCGCTGCAACATGTGTCAAACTTAATTGCCCAGTGGCTTGATTTCCCCCATATTGCGAAGTTGTAACCAATTTAGCCGGAGCGTAGTTTTTCTTGCAGTTGACTTTTGATTGAAATACTTTCTGCCAGATGTTGGGTATAAAAAATATTGTAGAATCATGCTAGTCTCTGCTAAACAGGCAATATTACGATTACAGTATGAAAGACAGAAGGCTTGGCAGCTTGGGTACTGCATTGCTCTTGCCGGTTTATTTCCCAGCTAAGGGGCTGCAGTTTAATCAAATGCAAAAACGTGTACCTGCTTTAGATGCACATTAATACCCTTCCCTTGTGACAGAAATCATAACGTCATGGTTTTGGCATTTAAAGCCTTAAAGGGACTTTGAAATGGTTTGAAGTTTTATCAGCATTTAGACTAGAGCATCATCAAATATTAAGTACCACAAATTTAGTGAGATGTTGTGTACCAAGGCTGCTGGGAACAATTATGTATATATCGTCCTTCTTATGCGTGCCTTGCCTCCTCAACACATGAGACATGCTGGCATTCCTGGCAATCGCAGCTCACTAGACGGTTTGAGCTTTGCCCAGTCATGGCTTCCAAGGCTGCGCTCCCTCAGGTTGCACGCAATCTCGGAGGCCATAGTTCAGCTTGCCCAGCAACACTTACACCATCTGGCATGAGAGACGAAGATAACTAAGTGTTTGATAAGTGCTCTGACAGGTGGCGCTACACAACCAGCCAATCTTATTTTTTTTCTCTTGTACAGTGACAACCTGCAAAGTCATGCTGACAAACTAAAATAATTCGATAATGATCACCAATAAGCGTAAACTCGGTTGATGTGGTTGTGTCTTTAGAGGTGAAGTTACAGCCGTTCACACATGGATTGTAACATTAAGGGGACAGCGAGAGCATGATGCTTATTGCAGCGATGAGCTGAAGCGATTTTGCTCTCCAGATGTGTCTCAAGTATTACACGATGTCGCAGTTTTAGAAGTCAACGATTGCTGGAAACCTCGAGATACACTCGCTCAGCTCACGTTAATACAGAGCACATTGTAGCACGAGGAGAGGTCGCCCGTCGCCCACAGAAGGTTACATGACATAGACTGAGATATCCAATGACATCGGTAAAAGGGTGCTATGCCTACTCGAACATTTCTATGTGTAAAAGGTGCTAGAAGTTAAAAACTGGGCTGTGCGATCTGGAGTGATTCACATGTTTAAATGCTTGTACTAAATTACACAGTTGAGGAAGAGATCTTAAATTAGTCTTCAAATGATCTTTAGGACTTGCTTTGACAGCTCAATGCCTTTATGCGAAATTGTCTAAACTCTTTGCGGCTGCGACTGATCTGGCTTGCGTTTTTGAAGCTATTCGTTTGTTCTTTGCACTTTGATATGTCGTGCTTCGACATGCGGCAGAATGTATGTGGGAACTGTTTGGGATAACACGGCGCTGTAGAAAGAAACGGGTCACATTGCATCAGTCATTTTAAGGCATTCGACAAATCGGTGCGCCACATGATGAATGAAAGAACGAATCATGCTGCATGTGCAAGCCAAGGTCGTAACTAGGGGGAGTTGAGGTGGTTCGACACCTTAGAAATATTTTCACTCTTTAACTCTTTGGGTGATGCCAAAGCATCTACAGGCCTTCATATGGACCACCTATTGCCAAAATTAGTCGTTATACACACAAACACTTAAAAAAAAAATCCTGAATGCAGCTCTGGTGTGAGCCAGTGCAGCCGCAGCAGGCCCATTCAAGGGGGTTGGGAGAGAAGGTGACACCAATTTGACGTATAGTCGCCCCTCTCTACAACTTCTGCCACATTGGCAGGTGGTTTTGGTGCATTCTCGCACACGCTCTCGTAGTCCGTGTACTTATCTGCCTACTATCCCGGTTTGCCCAGAAGACTTCCAAATGTGGATGATTCGTCTTTGGGCATGAGAGCTGTCTTGTCATTTTAGCACATGCCGTGTAAAATGCCTCCTTGTTAACTCCAATAAGAAATAACACTTGGTGTTTTATGTGCAAAAACCTCGATAGGATTATGAGGAACGCTGGAGTGGAGGGCTTCGAAAATTTTGACCACCTGGTGGTCTTTAGCGTGCACTGACGTCGCAGTGTACCCAGGCCTCGAGCATTTAGCCTCCATTGAAATGTTAAGGCTGCAACTGGGATCGAACTGCTGATTTTCGGGTCAGTAGCCTCTATAGTGCCGTGGCAGACCACAAAAGAAACTTAAGACTGATAAAGATAGCCCCGTGTCCCATTAACATTGCTGTTACTCTTTCTTTTCTTGACAAAAATGATAGATGTATAAAAATATGTCAAGAAATTGAGTTGCATTTTAAGACCATGAAGCATATTCTATGATAATGGTAGAATGGTTGAAGAATACAGTTGATGAAAGAAAGTTTTACAATGCAGCCACAGTGTGTACATATAAAATCGGAGTTGACTATCTTTCTTGGGCTTCAAGTCAAAAATTTATTTCATTTTTTTTTTTTAGCATCACTGTGAACAATCCCCGTGGCAGGTTCACAGTGAATGTTTACTTAGGGAGGCCAAACACTGTACTTATAGTGAGCAGTTTTTGGTGGGACATTATTTGCCACCAGTGTTGTGGAATGGGCACCTTCATTCCATTCTAATTACACTCCAGGGAATGGTAACTTGTTGTAATTCCATTCTTTTCAATTCCTCATAATGGAAAAACAGACCATTCCCACTCCGAGAATGGCCAGGCAGGTCAATTCCATTCCTTCAGTTCCTCAACATAGGAAAGGAATGTCTTGATAGCTTTATTGAGCTCAGAATGATTGTAACAACATGAAGCTGATGTCATCACATGCATATTACCTGTTAAATTACCCTAAACACATTGCCACAGTCTAGTGATAGCAGCTTGGTGATTTGTCTCATGCAGTGCAACCACGCTACTAGTTCCCATAGGGGCAGTTCTCCTGCTACCTATAATATATGCATGGAAAATCTTATAAAAAAGTTTGTAAACAGTTTGCAATGCAAGCATTTACTTGTTTCTAGCATATTTTACTACCTTTGCGGTATCCCTTTATGTTAGCTTGAAACTTTAGCTTGAAACTTTTGCCGTTACTAACCAGGAATGATTTCTTACTCTTTTAACTAACTAACTACTCAGTAGTATACATTGCCAGATCTGAATACCACCTGATATCTTGCAGTAATTGTGACATCATAAGGAAAAATTTAGACCAATTTTAATTTTATCGATTACTTTAAAATAGAAATGTGCTGAGTGATGACACACAGGTATAAATAAGGGCATACGATGATGCGTAGAAAACATCCATTATTTTTCTAAACTTTATGGCTACTAACCAGTACCCAGTGAGATATTCCCAAGTTGGAGCATAAGTAGCCTTTAGACAGCTACTGCACTATACGATACCGGTTAGGTCTAAATTCCAAGTGTGCATTTGTGTGTATGTCCTTGTTTGTGATTTGTTCATGCCTCTATGTATGTTGCTGTGATGTCTACTTGCCATGGTAATTACATGAATTATTGGCCACTAAATAATTATGGTGGACAACTACCTTTTACTTACTATCCTATATATATACTTCTGTTATTGAACTTGATATGGCAATGTACATGAAATATAAATGCCCATTAACTAAAAAGTCGGTAATGTATTATTCGAGTCAGCACTATTCACGAACTACTCTGCAAACTAGCAAGTTTCAATAATAAGCATTTTATTACAACCTTCACTTACTAGGAGGTCTGCACTTTTTAAGAAAATTAAACGGTTAATATTTAGTTAAGGAGAGGGAGGGGCTGAATAAACAGGCTTTTTTTCAGGAGTGTATGTTTAAATGAATTTTTTAATATTGTTTAAGCTTGAATGCGTTAATGCGAAAATGACTCAGTGAATCATCGCGTAGGGATTTGAGGTGCCGCATTGGTTACGTGGGATTGCGTGCTTTGACTGGCTACCCGAACATATGCTTTCAACAGTCTATTGTATCTTTCTCTGGACAGTTCATCTTGTACGACAGTTGATCGCACACACAGTTGACACAGCACACAGTTCATCATGCATGAATGTGCGCTGCGCTGACCTACAGACCTTTGCAATAATGTTCCAGGCAAAGGCACCCCTGTGTGTAGGCCGGGGGGTCAGTATTGCAAAAAAGGGGAGGGGGCATTACGTAATGACACTGCACGCAAGCTGGCATATGAAAGCTTGCAGTAAAAACAAGCATCACACCAGCGTCAATGCTCATCACAACTTAGAGAAGCAATTCTTCGAGTATGCATCCGAGTCACCGATGGTGGTAGTAGCAAAAACAAAGTGAAAGATGAGGGCACTGCAGGCGGCTTAGACGTCACCATGGGAGAAAAAAATCACAAGGCGTAATGTGGGGATGCCATGGCTAAGCAAAGAATAGATAAAAACTTCGGAGCAACACAGTCTACATAAGGACATAATTATAGTAGAAGCCTTGCTTATAGATGTACGATGCTTGTAATCAGCCAAGCCTTTCTAAATTATTGCTTTATTGTTAAGTTTGAAGGTCTGACTTAGGAATGTTTGAAGTTTGAAAAACAGCACGTCCATGAAAATTTGGTGTATTTTCAGAAAAAGACGTAATTCAATTCCCATTCCATTTCATGGAAAATGCGCTGAATTTCATTTCCATTCTATTCCTCCAAGCTTCATTGCCATTCCATTCCTATTCCATTCCGGGGTCACGAAAATGTGGGATGATTCCAGCTTCATTCCGATTCCGAAGTGGCCATTCCGCAACACTGTTTGCCACTACATGTGTCTTACCTTGTCCTAAGTTATTTGTTTGTGGTGCATTTGCCCATGCTCGGTAGCACACTCTATTAAAAGCCAAAAGGAATGAACCATTAAAGCAGCTTGTATTTCCATTTCAGCAATATTCTTGAATGAATGTGCCGAACTCGAGTGGTTGTTGCCATTTTGCTTCCTCAGCCTGAACGGGGTCATGAGCCATCCTTAGGGTTTCGTGAAAAACGTGTTGCACAAAACAAACTGCTACGAACAGCTGAGTGAAATATTTCATTAGAGCGCGGCAAGCAGAGTTGTTTTAAGTCCCAGCTCGAAGGCATCCACTTATCATGCATAGGCCTGTGCCCACTCTCTTTGGAGCTACCGGCACCTGCTGTGCGATGTCGAACAGCAGATAGCTTGGCTATTGGCCAATAGGTGCTATAAATGAAAAGCAGTCTTTGGAACCGGTGCACTTCTTGCCACTGAGTGCCGCCATGTGCTGGCGCCGGGCGCCATAGTGTACTCACATTACAGAGTTAGCCACTCTACCGTACACTAATCACAGCACATGAGAGCGATTGTACTTTATCACGCACGCTCAAGGTCATGGCGCATGCTAAGTAATTTCTTGCCCCGCCACGGTGGTCTAGTGGCTAAGGTACTCGGCTGCTGACCCGCAGGTCACGGGATCAAATCCCAGCTGTGGCGGCTGCATTTCCGATGGAGGCGGAAATGTTGTAGGCCCGTGTACTCAGATTTGGGTGCACGTTAAAGAACCCCAGGTGGTCGAAATTTCCGGAGCCCTCCACTATGGCGTCTCTCATAATCATATGGTGGTTTTGGGACGTTAAACCCCATAAATCAATCAATCAAGTAATTTCTTTCCCCCATGCCATTCCTCTCGGCCTGCTGCATTTATGTGATGGTATGTTGACACAAACGATGGTCGACCCCCCCCCCCCCTTCCCACCCCTAAACCGCACGAAAAAATAAAAACGCGAGGCCTGCAAGGAAGGCACAGCACAGTCACAGCGAAAGCTAGAAGAGTGGCCTTTCAGAGCGTTTTCAAAACCCTTGTTGGATAACTGCTGCAAGCACACTTGTTTCATACCCACTAGGGCATTAATAATGACTAGAGATTAGATTATAGGCAAATGCCTATTTTGTTCCTTGCGCTCCTATCGTGCGATTGTGATATATGAGCATGAATGAGAGGGAAAGAGGGGCCTATATGGTGTTTTTAGAGTACCTATATATGCCTATTTTGGGTGTTTGTGCCTAAATGCCTACAAGTGCTTATAAATGCCTATTTTCCAAATCAGCGTCTGTATGAGTGCTATTCAAGCCAAAACTTTGTTTTCAAGCTGGTGTGAAACCGTTATTCACGTAAAAAAAGGCAACATAGGTATTTCAAAACACTATAAGGTTCAACGAAGACAAAGCTGACATGCTGCGAGCGATTGGAGCTAGGAGGAGCATGAGTGCAAAAGATGCTATTTCTGCAGCCCTAAGTGGAAGAACGCCTCAGCGTCTGCAGGAGAAGAAGGAGAGAGAAATAAAGTTGGGGTAAGAAAATAAAAGTGATGTCTATGGCCGAGGACGTGGCGACCACCTTCTAGAAATAGCTGTGGAGTGCCCTGAAAGAACTGAAGAACACCCCTGAAAACTTGGGTGTTGCGGGGGAAAGGAAGAGCAGGTTTTTCTGAGCAGCCGCGGGTAGCTGGAGAACGAATGAAAAACCATGGAGGACTACTAATGGACCACTCTTGATGATTCAGTGGTGGCGAAGGTCGCCAAATCGTTATACTTTATAGAGCAAAGCCTGAGACAGGCGCTGGCATGTTTACAATCAATGGTGTATTTAGCATACATTCGCTGTATGCTTGAATACGCTTGTTCTGTATGAGATCCCTTGTACGTTCTTAAGTGACAAACATGAAAAAAAAAAATACAGAACAGGGCGTCAAGGTTTGTCCTAAGCCATTACTAAAAAATGATAGCGGTAACAATATTAAAAATGAACTTGGATGGGAATTACTATCATCGCGTCGAATAAACTGGGGTTAAAGCTCCTGTCAAGCATTTCATGCTAAACTCACATTAGAAAATTAATGCACCTAAACAGTCCTCTTTGGGAAATGGTAATTAAGATTTAGAATGTCAGATATAATTTTGCTAATAATTTGTTTTTTGTTAGTTTCATAACAGAATGAAATGGCTTATAAAGAGAACAAAGTGTGTTGTGTCAGTGAAGGCGTGTTTTCTTTGACATTGTAATCCATCTGCTGCAGTGCCTTCAGGTAAAAAAAATGTGATGTTCACGCAGCTTTTGTCTTGTTTGTAATTTTTCGTTTTAAGCGTCCCTCTCTAGGCGACATAAAAGGTTGTAGTTAGGCCCTAGAAGTTCTTGCGTGCCCAAAGGAAAGCATTCTGCCATGGTGATTTTTCAAATTGGTTCGCTACGAGCCACCACAGCATCATGCGAAGAAGCAAATTTGAATACCTTGCCTTTCGTCCTTTGTAGTCATCGTGAGCCTTATTTCTTCTCTGTTTTCTTCGGTATCAGGGCTGGAGAATAACATGATGCATACGCACCAAGAACAACATGTGTAAGCAAGGTCACGCGTGTATGACGTGCCCCAGCCTACTCGTGCGCATACACCACTGATGTTGTGTCGATTCCGCGCTCTCTGTTCTGTATTACCAGTTTCTGTGGGATGGATCAGTCAGTGCGTGTACTTTAGGAGAGGCTGGCAAGGATCATGTATTGTGACCGCGATAGACCACCTCGCTCCGCTGAAACTGCGGTCATAGATGACGCACCGAACACAAGCTAAGCGTTGTGATGGTTGGTGAAGGCACGATGGAGGAACGACGAGAAGACGAACGCAAGTGAAATGGGGTAGTAGTAGCAGTAGTAATAGTAGTAGTAGTAGTAATAGTACCAATAGTATATAGTAGTAGTAGTATGCGTGGTTTTACGTAAAAACCACGATATGAATATGAAGGACGCCATAGTGGAGGTCTCTGCAAGTTTTGACTAGCTGGTGTTCTTTAACGTGGCCTGACATTCCACAGTGCACGGGCATCTACTTCTTCGCATCCATCTAGATGTGACCGCCGCAGCTACAATCGAACCCGCGGCATTTGGGTCAGCAGCAGAGCACCGTATAGTGACTGGTCCACCTAGGCCTTCACTAAACGAGGGCCGATTACTCTATATCATCTCGAGGCTATTCAAAACAAAATGAAAATCATAACAGGTTAAAATTCTATTTGCAAATTTTAATATTTTTCTCAGTGTTCATTCATTATACTGATTTTGAAAGGGCTGTGCTAAGACGGGGAAAATAAAGACATAGAGACAAAAAGTGCTGTTTTTTTTCCCTTTGTCTTTGCGCTTCCCTTTCGAATTGATTTGAAGCAGCTAGTCCAAATCAGAGTTCTCCTCATTCATGCCAAGTAGAATAATGTCACGTGCAACACTTTTAATGAGGTGCCGTTTAATAATATGTAGGGTTTGACGTCCCAAAACCACCATATGATTATGAGAGACGCCGTAGTGGAGGATTCCGGATATTTCAACCACATGGGGTTCTTTAACGTGCACGCAAATCTGAGCACATGGGCCTACAATATTCCCGCCTCCATCGGAAATCCAGCAGCCGCAGCTGGGATTCAATCCCGCGACCTGCGGTTCAGCAGCCGAGCACCTTAGCCACTAGACCACCGTGGCGGGGCAATGAGGTACCTTTTAAAATGCAAGATATAATCAAGAGATGGAACAATCTTCGTGTATTTTTATAGATACAGCTAGCATTTAATGAAGTTTTAAAGAAGAGCCTACAGTATGCGACTTCAGCGCACCAATGCCAACGCAAAGGAGCGACGTAAAAACAGGACCATTCCTTGCTGTACGTCACTGCCTAGATCCTGTGGCTCATGCCTGTGAGAATGGCTAGTGGTATGAATTAGAAATTGAGCATTTTTTTGGCGACATGTAATTTTGCAAATCTTAACAGGAATGATCGGAAGTGCCTAGTGCACTATTGCGCTTCTCAGCTCGAAGTGCTCAAACCTAATGAGGGGCCCTTTAAGGTGTTCACCAATAGGGGAGAAATCGGTCCTATGCGATCAGACCTAGCATGCCTCTCTTCTGAGGTATCAGTGGTCTGGTTATTTGCTCCTGCGCCGCCCTTAACCAGCCACAACGAATCGAAAGAGACCCCCGAGTGTTAATTGAATGGTGGACACTTGACGCACATTGCTAGACAATAAAACGAAAGACCACGTACTGTGAATCGTGCTGGAAATACATGCCTATGTTATATCGTTGGCACCTTTCTGCTGTCTTAAACATCTTTTTTTTTTGCTTCTTGCCGTAGATACAAGTCACCAACGACATTGTTTTGGGATATTTCAATCTATGTAGAAATTTATTGTGCCTCTAAATATGATTTTGAGGACCTAAAATGATGTTTTATCTGCCTGTTTTTGGCACCTGAAACACACTTTTCATTGCCTAAAAATCCGGCCTCTAATGATGACCTTTTGGGTAGTAGGCTGGTATTCGCTATGCTATTTTTTGTCATTCTTCTGAGAAGTGTGGTATCCGCTAAACACCTGCGGGGAATTTCGTGCCACTTATACATGCAGTGGATGACAGCGATGAGGAATTATGGCTGAAGTGGGTATGCACCACAGTTAAATGGAAAACAGAACAAGTTTTTGTAGTGGGTTGGAGCATTGGACGGCCCACTTGTTACGCTATTTGCTTTGTGCCACGACTGGTTATTCTATCGCTGTTTCAAAATACTTTATAAGTCGTATTAACGCAATTGCTTTCGCGACATCAAGCCTGCCTAAGGCAAGTTTTCCAACAAGTCACAAGCACCAGCGTAGCTCAGTGGTAGAATGCGGCGCCGGCACCCAGTTGACCCGGGTTTCGAGCCCCGCTGTCTCTGGTGCTAGGTTTTTTTTTTTTAATTTCGCGCGACGTGGTTACAAACGCCAGCAGAGAACTGCGCGTGACCCTAGTTGTGATCTCATAACAGCTTTCGCCTTTAAAAAGTAAAAAAAAATGAGGGGGGGGGGGTGTTTACAATGTCTCCAATAAAAAAAGTCAAAGTTTGGTGTTCCAAGTTGGCTTGACGGCAATGCTTAAGAGCTGTGCAAAAAAAGTTTGCTTCGCAAGACTATGCCGGATCATTTTCTTTACAACTGAAGCTAGTTTTCTATTCTAGGTTGAGCCCCCAACTTTAAATTTCCAATTTAAACAAACTGGGTGGACCTGAAATATGTAAGTACGGTAGCTTCTAGTGTGCTCGTCGGGACGAGAATAAGCAGAAAGCGTGCGCCAAGTTCTTGTTCGTTCTTTGTGCGAAATTTTCGCGAGGCAACAAACTCTGATACTGAGACCACTTCATGATCACTGTGAAGAAGTGGTTCAGGGCCCCTTGAAGGTTCAATAATGCCAAGCGTGTACAAAATTACCATACATAGTTTTGCACAAAATGAGTCTGCTCTTTTGTTGTCCTTGTGTTCTTAAAATTGATCTCCAAGAACAAACATGAAATGAACTGCTCCACAAAAACCTCACAGCTGGTTTTGTGAAACGGCATTCAAGTTTGAGCAGTGCGAACCTTTATTGAGCGTTCGGCATACCGTATTTACTCGCATAATAGGCGCACTTTTTTTTTTTCAGAAAATCCGGCTCGAAGTTAGGGGTGCGCCAATTACGCGGGGTAAAATTTTCGAAAAATTTTTCAACCCGGTTCTCGTGCTTTAAATCTGCACACTTGTCAAGTAAAAGGCGACTTTATCGTTTACCAACTAATTCAGCATAAAACAAACATCGGTGTGTCTAAAGGTACGTCGGACGTACCCGAATACCAAAAGCTAAAGGTACGTCCGACGTACCCGAAACCGTGAGTCTAAAGATACGTCGGACGTACCCGATTACCCGAACTGCTTGAAAACGACGGACGGGCAGGTGGAACTTGAGTCGCTTGAGTGAAAACTTGCGAGAAAGCGCACGTCGGACGTACCTTTAGCTTTTAGTATTCTGGTACGTCCGACGTACCAGAATACTGTGTGTCTAAAGGTACGTCGGACGTACCCGAATACCAAAAGCTAAAGGTACGTCCGACGTACCCGAAACCGTGAGTCTAAAGATACGTCGGACGTACCCGATTACTAAAAGCTAAAGGTACGTCCGACGTACCCGAAACCGTGAGTCTAAAGATACGTCGGGGGTACGCGAAACTGAGTCTAAAAAAAAAAAAAAGATACGTCGGACGTACGCCGGGAGTTGCCGGGTGGGTCCACGGCTACCGCGTACCAATTTTTGCATATATACGAAGAAACGAGCCTTCGTGCGAGCCTGCTCACGTAAAAGACTGACAGGGAGCGAGTACTACCAGACTGACAGGGAGCGAGTACTACCGGTGACAATGGAAAACTTAGAGCATCGCGTGGTTGACGAACGGCGTCGATGTCGGCGGTGCCGTTCTCTCCTAGCAGATCTTTTGAACGGAAAGGGGGAGGCTCGCACGTAAGTACAGAGGCTGATGTCCTTCCCTCGGCAGAGCAATTTTCGGGCAAAGAGTTCTGTGCGGTACTCTCGCGAACGCGGTTTTGTGTGATATGCGCCTATGTAGCCAGCTGAGTTTGCACGAAAACCATTCTGGGAGCCGACCTACTCGCTGACCTTTGAAACCGTAACTGCGACCGGCTCCCAAAAACTAACCAGCGCGCTTGAGTCCACGAGGTTTCCAGATGAGCGGGTCGTTAGCTAATTACTGCAGGGAAAAAAACAAGATGTAAGATTTTTAAATGCAAAGCATTTCTTAGCAAACCAAACGAATTTATTTATCTGGTTAGCCAAGTTAGATCACTAACTAGCTAGCCGCCTACGCCTGGGTGCTCTCATGATCTCCTCCTTAGCAGGTTGCAAAAACGAAAAAGACAGGCCAGATAGCATTTTAATGCTCTTATTATACATAGTTTTCACGTGACATCACAGACAGGTTCTCTGCACTGGGTGCTCCGAGATGGCGGCAACCGTGACTTTTTATGTCATTAGAGAGTACCATTGCAGAGGAGGACACACAGTTGTTCGGTCCCCGTGTTCTTTTGTGATGTCCCCACTTTCTTCTGTTCGCAAGGCGCGCTGTGGGGAATCAAAGGAACGCGAAGGGCACCGGCACAAATCCTATGTCACCGTTTGAGCTAACCCAGCATCTCAAAGTAGCTGGGGGCCCTAAGATGGCGGCCATGGTGACGTCAATGCAAACTATGTATACAATGAATGAATTCAGTGTTCACTGAAGGCACAACTAATGCAAGCTTTAATCAAAGGATCACAATTGTATGAAGAATAATAGGAACAAATACACAGACACACAATACATGTAAATGTCACTCGCATGAAACAGCACTAAGCTTTCTTCCATTTTTTATAAGCATGCCAGTGGGGCATACACTCAGCCATCTTTTGTTGTGCTTAAGCAAACCCTGCTTGCGAGCTCCCCTGCTTGCGTAGAAGCAAACCCTGCTTGCGTAGAAGCTTTGGAGCAATTCTGCTCATTTGTAGCATTAATGTAGTAGCTTTCACAAAACGTAGCAGGTTGGAGTAATTTTGCTCATTTGTAGCATGTATGGACCAGCTTTAACAAAATATAGCACGTAGGAGCAATTGCAGCAGGTTTCCCATCGCTGTGTTCCACTCACGGAGCAGCTCCTTTACATTTGGGCTGCTGCTACACACTTCGCACAAAACCAGGAACTATTCCTGTTGCGGCTGCTCAGTGAAGTACAGATTTGGTGGAACCAACACAAACATAAGTCACAAATCACAGAAGGGTCCTCTTCTAACAGGTCCCGACATTCGTTGCATTTCCACTTTATGGTTTGCTTCTTCACCTTGACTGTTGCCAGCACAGCTGTCCAGCCGTCTTCAGTGAAGTATTTCTGGACACAGTCAAGGTGAACTTCCTCGTCGAGGATTGTCTCTGGAATCCTGGAAGGTATGGTTTCCACCTGGTCCTCACCTGTAAAAATTACTGAATAAGTGTTCTGAACCTGCCATCAGATGGCTTTAAGGTACAACAGAATGCTATGAATCTGAACAAGGGGAACTTATTTCTAGGGCTCAGGTTTATTTTGTGAATTGAACACTCAATATTCTTACAGAATGTAGCTGTAGTTGCAGCCCTATAGGTGATATCAGACACCTTCGTACTACACCTTAGATAGCGACTGAAGTTGCAACAAAATAGGAAATTTAAGCATAAATAAAGGTAAATCTCACAACTCACCGAGTAGCAGTTTCCCCTGCTGAACCTCACTTAGCAGGCCCTGAGGAACTAAGCAACTTAGGATCCTGAGCTCCTTTTCCTGAGGAGGCAGATCGCGAAATGGCTGCAGTGTTGCTGCTGATTTGTGGGGTCCCTGCCGCCGTCGTGGAAGCCCAATAACGGTTTTCTCCGCCCCTTTGGGTCGACCTCGTGACTTCACCTTAGCGGGCACTTTCAGCTTTCCGAGGCGTTCGCGCATGTAGTCTGAAGGCCCGGCGCTGCTTGCAGGGGCCAAGGTATTCTCGCGTGGCTGTGCCTTTCTCACTTCATCAGGAGTTTCGCATGCACCTGCATTATGGGCACGCTGCTCTTTCTCAGGAGTGGTATGAAGTGGTTCTGCCCCGGTATGGCTTAAAGGTGCTTGAGGCAGATCTGGTTGATCATGTGAATTATTCTGATCTGCAGTTTCAGACGTGTCCCAATCCTCACCTGATGCAGCTTTGGGTGACTCTGCATTCTCTTCTACGGACACAGTCAGCTCCAGCTGGCGTCTGACTTGCTCTGGTGATGAAGGGGATGAGGCTTCATGACGCAACACTTCCACGATTTCAATTTCGCGCCCTTGCTCCCATGCCTCAGAGAGTGCCAACAAAACTTTTAGACGGCCCTGGTATCTTTCACCTGTTTCTTCTGCAGCAAGTTGAGCTATGTACTTGCATGTAGGAAATACCTCCCTGTATTTCTCATGCTGCGACATTGGCCTCCGAGGTTTTGCAGCCTGCTCCGAAATGGAATGTTCAGTTGTGCACTTCTCTTGAGAAAGGAAGGCTCTCTGATGACAGTAGTAATATGCCTTGGACCACCTTTTTAGAAAAAGTTTGTCATCAAAGAGACTAATGTTCAGAGTCCGCCTAACTGCAAACACATGCCGGCATGGCAGTCTCATAGCGTTCCAAAAGGAACAATTGCAGTTAGTTTTTGTTGTTGACGTGTTGCCAGACGACGCCTCGAATGTGAACACATCTGCTTTTTGGTCACTTGGTACTCGCTTGGCTGACAGGTAGATCTGCTCCCTTACAAGCTTAAAGGCATAGGGAGTCAATGATTCCTGATACATAGCTTCTTCAGGGCTAGAAGGTGCTTTGCAAGGTCTTTTGGATATGCTTGTCAATGCTCTGTGGTCACGTTCATCGCTCAAGGCGTTCAATACTGTGAAAAGTGAGCACACAAACTCTTCAAGGGAGCTATTCTTTTTTATAACACTTTTCAGTTTTGCGTTCAGACTTTCAATTCTGTTGTTGGTAGTGTTGTTAAAGTTTTCAGACATAAACTTGGGTCCAGTGTACCACTCATCCTTGATGGGACGCCAGTTTTTGTCATAGTAAGAGCGGATCTCTTGGCAAACATTATTGTCAAATTCCAGTTGAAGCTCCTCAAATTTTTCACTCGATCGTGACAGGACCATCTTCTGGAGCAGTGCCAGGGCTTGGTCCCTTTCCTCTGCAGTGATGTTCATCTTGTTGCAGGCAATCTCGCGTCGAAAAGTCTTTAAAGTGTGGAACACACAGATGAGCACCTTCGACTGCGGGAAGCTTTCTTTGAGAAGGTCACGCTCCAAAAGGTCCTTGTCTGCCATGACACACTTTACTTTTGGCCAAGATGGGTGCAGTTCCTTGAACTTTTCCAACATCCATTTGATAGTGGGTGCAGACTCATTCACAAGAATTGCAACACATACTGTCTCTGTGTCTCCATTGGAGTCTTCAACGTGCATCACATAGACTGGTGTTCGTATTTCTAGAAGCTTGTAGGTGGCATCAATTCCTAGGAATTCTGGGTAGGCATCCATATTTGACCGCATAGACTCATTGGACAGCAAAATTCCTTGGAAGTTTTCCCCATCAGCAAGGATGTGGTAGTCTGTACCTGTAGAAATAAATTTCATGGTCTAAATGTAAAAGATTTGGCCGACTGTACATACGAGTTTCTCTGAAGCCCACTGGAAAACCCAGATGCAATTATTTAAAAACTTGTGCTACAATATCAGGTGCTTACCATGCTCATTTTGCAGAAGAGCTGCAGTCTTAATGAGGTCATTCCTTGTCTGTGGTCTGAGGGAAGAGGCCGCATTGCTCAAGTCTTTGAGCAGGACAAGTTTCCCCGTCTTTTCTTCTATCCTTTTCTTAACCAACTTCTTGTTGGCATGCAAAGCCAAGAGCTGTGTGGCTTCCTCCTTGGCCCCTGGTTCTCTTAATGCTCTGGTTTGTGGCAGGTGGCTGTAGAGTAACTGCAATAAAATAAACTTTTCATTCAATGTTAAACTGAACTACATATGCAATTATAGGTTAACTGCATTATGCAATGTCAAGCTCACAGAGTGAAGCAAACAAGTGCAGACAACATTCTGCATATATGGCATCTAGGTTCTTAGCACAAGCAAGCTCACTTCAATCTCACCTTATCATGCTTGTAACTGTAAATCTGTGTTTCCTATATATGGCTCGCATGTGATGTCAAGGACACAGTTCCTGAATGTAGTAGCACTGTAGAATGGCGGCTTTGATGACAAGCAAGTTGCAGTTAATCTGCCTCAATGTAATAATGATGCAGCAGGAATTCCTCTGAGTGTGAATAAGAAATGAACCTGCATGTACTGCTTTGATCCCATTAATTTGACATCGCAAAACTTCGCATCCCCTGTGCTGGTGCTACCAGCTCAATGAGAATTGAGCGAGAACATTTTGCGCGATCAAGTAAGCACGTCAAACATTTCGTCAAAAGTATATTTCAGTGGTGCATGTCACCCTGTATAACCTCAAAACTCAGGTTTGTTTCTGTGAAAAAACAGAACTGAACTTCACTAACCAATATGAACAGGTAACAGCAAAAGCTGTATTGGCTTAATTTAACAACACATGGTGAGGGATGAAGGACAGGGCATTAAGATACTGTCGCACACTTTTAAGGATGCTTAGGAACTCCATACCTTCGATAACTCATGGTTGTGGTCCTCATTCATTTCAATAACCTCCAGGAAGTTCCCATCGTCAGAGGCCCTGCACTTCACGAACGCCGGACATCCAGCCTGAAAGGTGCTGAAAGTGATCCGTTGTCACATGCTCAATGTCTCTCAGGAAACAATCGTCTAAATGCATGATGTGTACAACGCAACCACGTCGCTGACCATGGTGGATTGGCAGCACAGAAAGAAACACAAAGGAAACAATGACCAGTGCTGGCCCTCACCTGGTATCTCTTTCCCCCTTGCTGCGGCTCTTGAAAGACTTGCCCCCCTTGATACAGCAGTAAACCACCTGATACATTCCAAGTCGTTCGTTCAGAAAACGCTTCACTTTGGTCTTCGCCGCTGTGACAGTTCGACAGTCACGTTTGTAAAACTGCACGAACTTCTCTTCACTGTATCCTTTCACAGCAGCTTCCAGTTCCCTGAACGTTGGAAATTTGTCCCCAACTTTCATTTTGCTGCCAGCCATCACACGAGCTGCGGAACGGGAACACTTGACTGGCGCCGCACGTGCTGCGGAACGGTCACCACAGAACACCTGTAACACGCTGACTGAAGAGACGGGAGAATGGCGCCACACAAGTAGGACGGATAAGACTATGGATAAGACAGACTCACAGAACACCTGACAGACTCGGACGGACTCCAAGAACTGGATTGGAATGGATTGATTTGTACTACTTGCATCGAAATCGACCCGATGGCGAAAACTTTTTTTTTTTCCTAATCAAGCGATATAATAGCTGCGTGTAAACCACGGAGGAATAAACATTTCCGTGGTATAAACCAAGCTTGAGTAGGCGAGAAAGTGCAACCCGTGCAACGTCTGATGTAACCGGTGCAACGTCTGCGCGTCCAACTACAAACTCGTTGACGAAAACTTTTTTTTTCTCGGATCCGCGCGTCTAAGAGGTCAGTCGTGCGAACTGCTTGAAAACGACGGACGGGCAGGTGGAACTTGAGTCGCTTGAGTGAAAACTTGCGAGAAAGCGCACGTCGGACGTACCTTTAGCTTTTAGTATTCTGGTACGTCCGAAGTATCTTTAGACTCACGGTTTCGGGTACGTCGGACGTACCTTTAGCTTTTGGTATTCGGGTACGTCCGACGTACCTTTAGACACAGCGAACAAACATACCTACGTACCTTTTAATGAACAAGCGAGAGCCGTCAACTGCACACACACACGTAAAATTTATTTACACAAAAGTCGTAGCTGTTCCTCCTTTTCCCTATTCGGAGTCCGAGTCGGAGATCACACATTCATCCTCGCCGAGCGGGGATTCGTTTTCGGTGTCCGAATCATCCGCTCCCCACAACATGTCATCCTCACTCGCATCCAGTGCGTTCGAGATACCCGTCTTCTTGAAGCTTTTCCTGACGACTTTGTCGGAGATCGCCTGCCACGCTTCTACGATCCAAGCGCACAGCGTTTCCACAGGCGGCCTCTTAATCTTACCACCTGGAGTCAGCTGATGTTGTCCTCCAGCCATCCAGGTGGTGTACAGCCTTCGAACATTGTCCTTGAAAGGTTTATTCAAAGACACGTCCAAAGGCTGCAGTATCGATGTGAGGCCGCCCGGAATCGCTGCCAGATCTGTGCGCAGCTCCTTTAGCTTATCTCGTACGCGGCCTACTAGGTGCCCACGAAAACTGTCCAGGACAAGCATGGACGGCAACAACAGACCACCCGGCCGCCGACCCCAGACTGTTTTCACCCAATCCACCATGAGTTCCGCGCTAATCCAGCCTTTTTCCTGGACTCTGACGTAGATCCCTTGAGGGAATTTTGCCTTTGGGAGCCTCTTACGTTTAAAAATAACGTAAGGCGGTAGCTTACGCCCATCCGCTGTCACCGCCAGCATTACGGTGCATCGTTGTTTATCAGCGCCAGACGTTCTGACGATGACGCTCCGTGCACCTTTCTCCTCCACTGTCGTGTTCCACGGCATATCAAAGCAAAGGGGGGTCTGATCAGCGTTGCCGATCTGGGACAAAATGAAGTCTTTCTGCTGTCGGAGCTTTATAACAAAACTGTGGAAGTCCACCACTTTGTCCTCATATGCTGCGGGCAAGCGCTGGCACAAGGCGGTCCGCCTTCGCAGTGCGAGGCCATGGCGCCGCATGAAACGAGTTGTCCATCCGGAGCTGGCTTTGAACTCTTTTGCTTCGATGCCCTGCGCTCAGGCTATTCTGCGCGCCTCAGTCTGCACAATATCCAACGACACAGCACAGCCGTCTTGTCGTAGCTCCCGTTTATGCCGGACCAGTTGCTCTTCAACGTTCGGATACCTGCCGGTCTTGGCACCGCGGAAAGCCCATCGTGTCTTCTTCGTCGCCTTAAGTTTTTCTTCTTGGTCCCTCCAGTATCGAATACTGGTTTCTCCAACGCCGAAATGCCTGCTTGCAGCCCGGTTGCCGTGCTCCAGCGCGTACTGCACTGCCTTCAGTTTAAACCCAGCCGTATAGCTCGCGTACTTCCCCATGGTGGAACCAAAGTTCAATACACGACCACAACATACGCACACCGCTTGCAAAATGGCGTTTCTTTCTTTTTCTCTGATGGTGGTGATGGCGATCGAGCCCCCGGCGTTGTACACGTGACCTCCAAAAAGCGCGGCGAATTGTGGGGCATCAGTAATTGATGGAACAGCCGTTTTTTTTTTCAAGTTTTATTTCGAAAAACACGTTCGTTAGGTCGTTGCACTTCGAATTTTTTTATTTTCTCGTCGATTTGCCTTCTTTTTTTCTTCAGGGTACGTGGACCGCATTCCAACTGTACCGCTGGGGGGTAGAATCGTTTCTGATCACGGCCAAGTTCGGGGTGCGCCTATTATGCGCGGAATTAAAAAAAAATCGAATTTTTTGCGACCAAACTAGGGGTGCGCCTATTATGCGAGTGCGCCGATTATGCGAGTAAATACGGTATATAGCCATAGTTGCGTATTTTGCAATCATTTCGTGTATGAATAAAGCATTTTTTTGTGGGTTTGTGTATGTTTCGAAATTGGATGCCACATTGAATGATGCCAGTTTGTGATGCCCCAAATGCATTCCCTCGTTGTGGAGAGCTGGTTTTTCAAGAGTACTTGGAAATTATGTGCACCTGCTGTCACACAAGCATGTGCGACACTGTCACTATACTCGGGGACAGCTTTCTGTTACAATGAAGGGAAAGATGTGGGGGCGGAGTTGTACTGCACATGTACTCCTCCGTGAAGTAGTCTGGCTAGACTCGCTTTCTGAACGACGGCCGTGTGCATATAATACCACAGAATAGAACTTGCTACGTGTGCTTACACAGCCAATGGTGAGTGAAATTTGACACAAGTTCGTTCGGCGAGTCGTCTGAATTGCTGGAGGGTGCCATGCACTCACCTAAAAGTGAAGCCACCATTTTGACTATAAGGTGTACCTAAAACGTGCGAAGTTTTCAGACGTGCAAAATGAAAAAATCACAATTCATAAAGCAAAACAAATAATTATATATCCTTGGTTCGTTAGACATGTCTTTATAAACAGCATTCTGTAGAAAATGAAGCAATGTTGTTTTTATGATTTTCTCAAGGAAAGCAGACGCATTTGAGGGACTATATTCTTCAACTGTGGCACACACCCACTTTAGTTTCGAAGGCTTCCCTAATTGCCACAGGAAGTTGTCCCTCAGTTTAGGCACATATTTTTGACATAAATGCCACATTTGCTGTATATGAATCAAAGAACAAATATAAAAAATTTATCAAATTATTGACTTTTTGTTATGTGTAACGGCACCTGAAATGAGGAAAAGTCAGTTTTGCTTGTTTATTAAGGGTCACAGCTTGGCTATGCAGAGAAATGTGTTTGTATGGCACTGTTGGACAATAAGTATTGTTGACCATCAAAAGTTGCACTGGTATGCATGCTAATTTTGACACAACATGGTATCACAGGATGAATTTCCGAATGCGTCATTAGTGTTGATAATATTTACGCAGATTTGATGAAGGTAATAAATAATTTGAATTAATAGTTTTCATGGCAAAAGGATCAGAAATGTTTAAATGACGACTTCATCATTATTTTTTCTGTGCTTGCGTGTAATTTACGAACTTTGTATACTTCTTCGGAACTAGACAAGTGAACGGCAAGGTACATTTCTTTCACATTTTTTCTAACCTTGTGCACATCTGGTGGGTCATACCATGCATGAACATGCAAGACGGCTTTAGTTTACTGTAGCGATCAATCAAGCGGTCGCTCATTAGCTTGCTCAGAACAGCCAGATTGCTTTTTAAATGCGAAGCAACTTATAATGGAGTTATTGTCCTTCCCTCCTTGCCAGGGCGTCTAGAACCCAATTGCGCATGCTTGTCCCCTCGCCCTCTCACTGCTCTCCTATGCTCCCACGTGTCTCTTCTGAGTCGTCGGCGAAAAAAAAAAAAAAAGCGCCAGAGGTAGCGCTCAGTGACGGGGTCTAGACGATGATGGTTGTTGAGGCATTTGAATTTGTTCATCATGTACTTGTTCACATTGCCGTTCTTGTGGTGGAAGTGATGGTCACCGGCAGCGGCAGTCAGTTAGAGGTTATGAATGTTCGTGCATCTGCTTCAGGTCACATAGACGAGTTTTTGTGGGTGTTGTTCACCATCTCCCAGCGGCTTCGCATCCAAAGATGGTCTCTTTTAAAATGGTGTAATTTTTTACACGTAAATGATAATAATAACAATCACTCTAATTACTATCACAAAAATGGATGGATGAATGAACTTTATTAGGTACTTTGGAAGGTGCTTTATGACGTTACAGGCCGCTCAAAACAGAAAGATAAAGTTTCTCTGCTGTGTCGTAAGCCCGTTAAACTGCGCATGTGTGTTGTTCGAGTACAGAGCTGGCAATAGCACCCTCCCATTTGAAAGGCGGGATAACTTCTCCACAGCATGATGTGGAACACCACCAGAGCATGTGTTCTAAATTAGTTATATCATTGCAGAAGAAGCGTGTATTAGTTGGTTTTATTTCGAGATAAATCTTGTACAATAAGTCGAGCCCACATATAATGGCCCCACTGAAAACGAACTTTCGCTTAAAATGAACAATTTCCGCGTGACCGTGAAAACATACTTTGGTTCAATGGCACAAAATTGCACTTACAATGAACGTCTCCGAGCGCCACCGATCGGTTAGAGCGAACGGGGTCGGCGCTCAGTCAACTTCCCGGGAAACCACTTTCGACCACCCATCAGGCATCGGCGAGGTGCGCATACATTCTTATTGTTAAACGCCGACCCTGCCACCGCGCGCCTCTAGTTGCCGCTCTCCCCGACCGCTTTTTGTTATGCACCCCTGCGTGCTTTGTCCCCCCTCCCCCCCGCTACTTTGAGCACCCCGCATCGCCAGACGAGGCCCGTGTTTTCACACTGACACTGATCTTTCAAAGACCGGTCGGCCATCTTCCCTGTTTTTTTATCGCTGGTATATATACTGTCATTGGCGTCGCCGGCCTGGAGTGACCAGACCATTTGCCAACACCGTCGGCCACCAAGTGTATCCGTTCGTCTGCGTCTAGTGAACGCGCGTACGCTACCCCACCGACTCTGATCATTCGCGATTCGTTTTGTGTTTAGGACCTGTTCTCGCTCACTTCGCACTCGGCTCAGCATGCCCTCCACACGCAGGCAGAAGCGTGAAAACGGCTGTTAATTTGAGTGGAACGAATCGCGAAATATTGAAGTCAGTGAGGCCACGCAAACCCGCCGGCGCAACAAAACGATTTTTCGACCACGATCACCGATTCTTTGAACATCGCCGCGTGCGCCGATCCAAGCGGCCGGGCTTGGATCAAGCAAGCGACGTGTCCCATGGTGGAACACTGAGTTTCCGATTTCGCTAAAGGAGCAGAACAGGGCATGGAGGTTTCTTCTAAACTCACCTACAGCGACAATCTTGACAGCTTTCAGACAATTAAGTCTCAATGCAGGAGAACGCGTCGGCAGGCGAGAAGAGAAACCTGGCAGAAGTTCTTGTGAGCGATCAGTTCATATACGCAGGAGGCTGAAGTCTGTAACATGGTCGGTAGAATAGCAGTGAGGACAAGTACACTCACTCCCACTCGTGAACACACATGGTGACAGGTTGGAATATCAGGCGAACTTCCTGGGTGCACACTTCGATCAGGTGTTTAGCTCGTCACACTATTCTGACGCTTTCTAAAAATACAAAAGAAGAATAGAAAAGCAGTAACTAGAACACAAATGTACAAAATACGAGGCATACAACCAAGCTTTCATTTTAGCTGAGTTCCAAACATCAGTGAACTCCTGCAGTAATTCCGCACCAGGTTCCCCGTGTGCTGCATGAAATGCTGAAAAACCTCCCAATTGAAACGCAAAAAAAAAAAAAACTGTACAATGCTATCTGGTTTTCTGGCAATATCTCTGCTTTCTAGAAGAGTCTATTATTATTCCCATTTTGAAAGAGGGCAAGGATCCTTTTTCAGTTTTGAGTTATAGGCCTACTGCGCTTACAAGCTGCTTCTGCAAACTTTTCGGAGAAAAAAAAATTATATACTGCCGACTTTTACATTTACTTGAAACAAACAATTTGTTCGACCCATTCCAGTGTGGATTTCCAGAGGGTAGATCTACCACCGACGATCTTGTTCGTATCGAGGTACCGATCAGAGACGCTTTCGTCCACAAACAATACATTATTTCTTTGTTCCTCTATATCGAAAAGGCTTATGATACAACATGGCGCTTTGGCAGATTAAGAGGCCTATCCCACCTTGGCGTGTGTGGCAGAATGTTTATTATAATCAAGAGTTACTTGTCAAACCGGACATGCCGTGTCCGAGTGGGCAGCGTTTTTTCCAAAACATTTGTTCAAGAAACAGGAGTGCCCCAAGGTGGTGTACTTAATTGCACACTTTTCATTATCAAAATGAATTCTTTGCGCTTGTCTAATCCTCGCAATATGTTTTATTGCACATATTTCGACAACGTCCAGCTCGGTTGAAAATCTTGTAATCTGGCAATGTGTGAGCGACAGGTTCAGCTTGGTTTGAACAAAGTGTCCAATTGGCCAGAAGAAAATGTGTCCCGACTGAATGCACACAAAAGCACGTGTGCCTTGTTCTCCAGGAAGAGAGACATTCATTCCGATCCCGATGTTCAACTGCATGGGCGATGTCTTTCTGTTAATGTTGAACACATATTCTTAGGTCTAATATTAGACGCCAAGCTAACCTTCATACCACAGATGAAGTATTAAAAAAAGAAGTTCATTAAAACAATGAAAGTTCTAAAAGTGTTTTCACACACTGCGTGGGGAAGTGACAAAAAGTGTTTATTGAATTTGTATAAAAGCCTCATACGCACCCACGTAGACTATGGTGCAATAGCATAGCAGTCTGCAACACTTATCCTTAAAATGATTGACCCTGTTCATCACTTAGGCATCCGACTCTCTCTACGGGTGCTTTTCGCACTAGGCCCGTGGAAAGCCTGTACGTGAAATTGAACGAATGGTCGCTCCACCTACAGAGATGTTACATGTCTTATAAATATTATCTTATAGGGAACACAGGCATGGAACACCCTTCACATTCGACAAAGACTGACATGACAAGTTATACTGTGTTTGAAAAACGGCCTTCTATGGGACAGCCCTATTCACTCTGTATTAGGGCCCTAGCGAAGGAAACTGGTGTGTCACTTAAACACCGTTTGATGGCTCCCGCCGTGTGCCTGTCACGGTGGCAGTGGCAGGCAATAGACTGCGAAGTGTCTTTTTTAGGGGTTACGAAGCACGCGCCAATTGCCCATATTCAGACATACTTCCTAGAACTTCAACATAAATACACGTCTTTAGTTCTTTACGGATGCTTCAAAGTCCAACACTTTTGTCTCGTACGCAGCCGTCGGCCCATCCTTTTCGAAAGCTATCGTTCTGCCCTTTGATACGAGCATTTTTACCGGCGAAGCTTATGCGATACTTGCGGCTGTTAAACATAAAAATAAAACTACACAAGGCAATACTATATACAAATTCCTTAAGTATAGTAAAATCTCTGAAGACTCCTGAAAAGCACTAAAACCTGTCCTTGTCTCGCTTTATTCACTTTTATGCACAGTCTCTTCATCCAAGCAGCATGTTGTAGTCCGTTGGGTGCCAGGACACCACAAAATACAAGGCAACGGTCTGGTGGACCAGCTAGCTGGATCCGCCAACAAAACCGATACCAGTACATTGATACCAATTCCTGCACTCGACTTGAAACCTTTTCTAAAATGAAGGCTCAGGGGTTATTGGCAGAGCACATAGGACCGACACACAGGTAATCAAATGCATGCCATCATGCCACAACTTGGTCATTGGCCGCCAGTATGAAAATCACGCCACACATAAGCAATACAGTCGCCGACCGATTTTCCGGACTCCAAAAATTCGGACTTGTTGGATATTCCGGGCTTCATAAATACACTTTCGGGGATCCCATAGAGCTAATGCATTGTTTCGACCGATTTTTCGGGCGAATTCGCCCCTGAAAGTTCGATGTTTCGGACTAAATCGCTCGTTTTGTGCTACGCCCCAAGCCATTGAGAACGCCGCCATGTTGGATTTTCTGTCGGCTTGGCTAAGCTTGGTCTTCAGATGCCTTTTATGCCTCCGAGATAGGAATGCGCACGCCATATTTTAAGTTTCAGAGGCCGTGTTTGCTTTTTAAAAGACGCGGTGATGGATGCCGTTTTTTCGTCTTCCGTCAGCACTATCGTCATCACAGCGCACGTGGAGAAGGCGAAAGAAGGATTCTTTTATTGTCGTTGCAGCTTTTTTCAGTCCCGATTCTGCACGTGTTGTGTCGCTTAGCGTCGAGACGTTGTGTGCTTCGCAGCGGCTATCTGCGGCATCGAATTTTGTGTTCTCCGTGCCATGGCTCCGCCATCTGTGCCATCGCGGGAGCCAGGTGGTGTGAAGAAGCGTGGGAAGTATACGACCCTGACGATGGAGAAGAAAGCTGCCATAATCAAGCTAATAGAGAGTGGACGTTCGCAGCTAGATGTCACCGGATGACGGTCGACGCCGGATGGCGGTCGTCGTTGTCGTCATCCGACGCCAACGAAGACCGCCCGCAGCCGGCGGAGATCGCCAACGCGGTGACAATTTTGTCGAGCGTTTACGGCGACGATGTCACCTTGGCGCAAATCCGGGCAAACCAAATTGCCTCCAAGCGTAGTTTGAGGCAAGGCAGCATCAAGGACGTTTTTAAACCTGCCTGATGCAATAAACTTCAGATTTTTGGCGAAAACGAATTTTTCAGACTGTTCGATTTTTCGTACTTTTTTTCGGTCCCCGCCAGGTCCGAAAAATCGGTCGGCGGTATTTACAAGGTTAAGAACAGGACATGCATACACTACACATTCATTTCTTTTGTCTGGTGGCGATCGACCTTCGTGTGATCGATGTGGAGAAGTGCTCACCGCACTTCACATTGTGATCCTGTGTAAAGAATTAGGCACACTGAAAAGAGAAAACTTTCCACTACCTTACCGACAACCGTTACCACTTTATCTTGCAATGTTCGTCTGTAGGGAACCACTTTTCACACATAAATTATTGTTAGCTTTTTTGAGAGAACTTCGTACTTTTCATATCACATACTCGGGCATTCCACAGCACGACCTTTTCAGAGGTCAACGCTGTGGTGGCCACACTCAACAAAGCACTTGCCGCACAGCTCTTCATTGGGTAAGAGCCATGCGCAGAGGAAAACAACAACAATAAGCTTTTGTTATGTTTAATCATCCTCCATTGGGTAAGAGCCTTGTGCAGAGGAAAACAAAAACAACAAGATTTTGTAATGTGTTGAAGCAGTGGACGACCCACCGTTACGCGATTTGCATTATGTGACGTCTCAATGTTCTTTTGCTGTTCTAAATTGCTTTATTACTCTCATTAACACAATTCCTTTCCAAGTTGCAAGTTTGAGAATGTCAAGCGTGGGAATGAGTTGCAAGCGCTGGCGACGAGTTGCAAGCGCTGGCGACATATGTCTTCCACGGAAGGTGCTTCGGCGGCTGAGGCTGGCCACAGTGTCAGGTTTCCTTCTGCACCATCAGAATGCTGGTTGCCTGCATTGCCATCGGGTGATTAAATGGAGCAATTTGCATGTTTTGTGCACGGTGATTTGGCAAAAAGACCATACCGGTTGGAAGACTGTCGGGCCCCGTTAAAGGAAGTGGGACTCATCAAAGCGATCTTTGGCAATGGAGCCTTCCAAAGAAATCACATCTGGCTGGTGAAGTATCGAAACATCTTCACCAGCCAGACGCTATTAAGATGCTTGACAATGCCAGATGTGACAAAGGTGTTTCACTTAAAACGGGTAGACTCCAAGTCAGGGGTGGTTTCTGTGCTATAATCGGCCCCATCTAACAAGACCTCACCATGAAAACCCACTGGGTCGATTTTGCCGTCTCAAATGAGAGCATTCGACAAATGTTGAGTGAAGTCCTGGAGGTTTCGAATGACAACTTCACCGTCACAGGCTTTGAGCACGCGACATCGACGACGAGGATTGTGCGACTGAAACTGAATGAAGGAGTGGTGCTAGAAGACGTTCCACATCTTCTTAAATTTAGAGGGGCTGGTACTGTCCTTGTGGCCCCGGGTCAGGCCCCCACTCTGCCTTAGGTATCACATGCAAGGACATATACGACGAGACTGTCAGACTCCTCAGTGTGTTGTATGCCGAGCGTTTAGACAGGAAAGTCAAGATTGTGCCAGGAGTTATGCCAGATTAACGAAGACCATGCTGCAAACAGGCGACACCCAAGAGAATATAATGGCCGCCGAGGAGGCTAAAAAATTTGCCCCTAGCAGTAACGCAATGGAATAAGAGGCAAAAGTTCAGGTAACTGGAGAAGAGACAGAGGACGTGCCAACACAAGACGACCATGACTCAATAAAGGGAGCAGAGGAGTTGGCCGAAACAGGTGGCGAGCGGGATGTTCAAGAAACGATAGAGGAAAACATGGGTACGGGTGGTGAGATCGGTACACCAGAAGCTAGCTCAAAGTTTACGGAAGCGACCGCGGGACGCGTATTCGAGTAGAAAGCACGGAACGCAAACTGAAACGCCCGGAGTGTCTGCGGCATCGCGTCACAGAAGCTAGAGTAAAAAAAAAAAATATGCCCTCGAGATTCGGTCGGCGCCATCTTCGCCGGTTCGGGGACAAAATAAAGACGTGTAAGACCCATTTTTTCCACTGCACGGTATAAGAGACATGGTAAGCACAGTACTGTAGTTTCATCCTTATCAGCAAAATGGCTAGTATGACTTTGGCGTAGCGCATTGATAAGCTGAATGTTCGCGGTCTAGGAGCGCGTCGCCTGTAGTACCAGTTGAAAAGACTGATGCAAAAAAAAAAACGTCACTTGCTCGTGGTCCAGGAGACTAATGTTAGTACTGAGGACGCAGCTGATAGCTTGCTATCACAATTTTTATTGTGGTACAATAGATGTGTGAGGCATGCAGTGGGAACATCAGCCGTATGTAATATTTTATTTTGATAGCAAATATATGGACACGGAGGCTGTAGCATTACGCGAGCTATAGAATAAAACATTTCCCAATCGGGTATCACATCATGAATTTTACCCGCACTGCTATGCAGACCGTTGCCCCGGCTTTGGAAACTCGCCTACGACCTTCCATGTCTTGATCGAGTGCACTACGAATATTTTCCCTCTCGTACTAGCTTTCCTTCATCCTTTATGTAACGAGGAACTGTGGGACGATGCTCTCCGCGATGGACCTCCCGAAGTCCTCCCAGCTCTGATACAACGAGCCCGACTCGTCGCTGGAGTCGTCCTAGGAACCCCGGACTAGGGGTTTCTGCGTCGCCTTCTTTCTGCATGCCTTTATTAATAAAGACGTTTCTCTCTCTCTGTCTCTCTCGGCTGTATTTCGCCACCGGCATCATGCACCTAATATATATATCTATCTACATATACGAAAACGCAAGAAAGAAAAAAATATTCCGAGAAAGTTGTCGGCGCGCTGAATCAAACGTGGAACCTCCAAGTCGAAAATGCGAGGTGTTAACCACTGAGCTACGGAGAAGCCCGCCCTCAAGTGCTCGAACTACAAGCTCTGTATATCTACCACTTACCGCTGGTGATGGGCATCTCGGAAAAGAACTATCATGTTTTTAGCATTAAAAGCAAGATGGTGCAATAAGCGCGTGGCCGCGTGCCCTAATCTCCCACGCGTAGTTTGCCTCGCGGAGGGGAGTGGGTGGTCGTAAAGCGCCCGAGCGCTCACTCGCACGCCCTTATCTCGCGGTTTGGAGGATCTTATGTCTTGGCTGTCCTTAAACTTTCACCGGAAGCATTTTGTGGTAGTTACCGGGCGCACAAAGGTCACTGCAATCGTGCACAGTCTCCGTTTGCCGAAAAAGCAAGCTATCAGGCACAGCGAAGTAACAATTGAGATGCTCCTTCGTGTTCATGTTTACCTGTAAGTACATTTCGTATGTTATTTGCACACGGGAAACGTCGGGCACGTTTTGATCTGCTTGCCATTCTGCACGTGATCTTCCAATTTGTTTCTATCGCGTTCATTGCTTTGCCTTTGCTGCAAAGCTGTGATTTTTTCTCAAGAACTCTCTTGGCATTTTAGTAAGTTGCTTCGCGCTCACTGGATTCCGTGCCGACCGGTTGTGCCCTCGTGATCTCCAACGACAGCGCAGCTCTGAACGACTGGGACTGGGTTGGTCCTACGCCATCTCCTGCAGTTTCGCCGACAAGAGCTCTTGCTAGTGATGCCCTCTCCACGGACTCCTGTGGCCGTGTTTCCAATTTTCCTGTCTCCTATGTCATCGCTCGCTATCCTTGCGCATCTCTCTCTCTCTCTCTCTCTCTCTCTCTCTCTCTCTCTCTATCTTTAATCATATCCTTTTAATCCCTCCTCACCCCCATTTCTTGTTGGCTACTGTTGAGGTGTCGCACGCTGTTGCAGACAGTTACGAGGCTCATTTTTCTCTTCTTTTCCCTCTTATAACCACAATCTCAAGTTGCTTACATGGGCGTTTCGTTTTGTGCGACTTTGGTTACGGGAACACGAACTTTAGAGTTATCTGTGTATAGGCATCTACAAATCTCAAAGAGATGTTTGTTTTTCCGTGAATTTCCAGCGTGATTTTAGTGTTGAAGATGTGTGATTCTGTTGAGTGACTTCAATTGTGTTCTCCCCAAGAAGATCGTACGTATACTGCTATAGTAAGTGATGAAAGCGTTGGTTTGCTTAGAGATAGCCTTAATAAGTTCTTTTTTCGAGATGTGGCTCTGTTTGTGAAGGGTGGTAGTTGCCAACAGTTCACACATTTTCAAAACTCTAGTCACGCACGACTAGATCGAGCATATGTTTGTCCTAAGATTGTACCTTTATGTCAGAGCTATGACGTTTATGCTGTTTTCTTCAGTGATCATTGCTTAGTCTCATTTGAGATAGGGCGAAAGTGCAAAAAAGGTATGGGGAACATGGAAACTGAATACTAAGAAAATAACGCATGAAGGGTTTCTTGATGAGACAAAGAAAGAAATGGAGAATTTTTAAAAAAACTCGGGAAGGACTGCGACGAAAAAATGGGAATTATTGAAGGAAAGGATAAAAATGATGGCAATAGAGTGTAGTTTCCACATGCAGTATCAAGGTCAAAAACAGGAACGCGAGCTCCTGGTGGTGCTAAATGATTTGATGAAGATTAAAACAGAAAACTCGGGCTTAATTACGCATCAAGTGCAGGTCGTCAAAAACAAAATTGAATGTCTTGAAGAGGATAAATATAAATGGCCAATTACACGCGCAAAAGCTGAGATGAACATCGTGGTTGAAGCCTCGATAAAGCGAGCTTTTCCAGATGACAAGGGTTACGCTCGAGCTCGCGGCATACTAGAAATAAAATAGAATGTTAAAATATTGAAAGAACACAAAGATATTATATATCCATTTGAAAGCTACTATCAAGAACTGTTTGATTATCGTTAGCCGAAAGAGCCGGGTTTTTTAGATGAGTTCTTGATAGAAATGTCGGCACTTAACGCTGCGGACACAAATCTATTACAAATGTCTATAATTATAGGGGAAATTTTGAGGGCTATCGAAGATCTTGGCATGGGTAAGTCTCCCGGTGCGGATGACATGAATGCCGCCTTTTACAAAGCGTTCAAGGAGGACATGGCCGCAGCATTGCACGAGGTTTTTTCAGAGTCTTTAGATCGAGAGACTGAGCCTCCATCTTTTAATGGTGTGCACACTGTGATGATTGCTAAAGGAAAAGAGCAATAAGTTTTACGCAAAGCGACTGGATACAGGCCAATCACGTTAACAAACATGGATTATAAGGTAATAATGAAAGCGCTGGCTAGGGGGCTGCAAGGAGTTACACACAAGTTGGTCTTGCCGTATCAGACTTGCGGCATCAAGCGCAGGAGCATATTCAAGAATATTCATGTCGCCAGGAGCATTTTACTGTATTGTGACGCTGCACTTCTGAAAGTAGCTGTGTTGCAAATTGATCTAGCCAAGGCATTCGACGTCATTTCACACAATATACTCTTTACGCTAGCTCTGTAAGCCGGTCTTGGTACGATCATATGTAGAGGAATTAGATTGGCATACAAAAGTTCAAGTGCAAAAATAATTGTGAATGGAGCGCACTCTCAGCGCATACATGTACTTTCCTTCGTGTGCCAGGGGTGTCCTTTAAGTCCTTTGCTTTTTGGTCTATTTTTAGAACCACTGTTTAAGAAAGTGATCTTCACCTTGCAGGGATTAATGTTTTCATGTTGCAATCATGTGAAGTGCGTGTTTCGGAATACACAGACGATATTGTCTTTTTTGCTGTTGATAGAGAGAGTGTCACTTCGTTATTAGGAACACTGAGAGGTTTTGTGACACGAGTGGAAGTTTAAAAAACAAAGAAAAAAGGGCTGATTTATTGCATGATGATTGGGACCTCATACCTAGTTCCTTCTGAAATATTCAGTCGCTCACGACACCTATAGTTGTTACCTAGTGGTATCATAAGACAGGTATCAAGACAGTGAAGAGTTTTGGCTTGAAATGCGGAGGAACTGTGCGTGACAGCAGAAGGATGGGGTGGCCGTGACTTATCAATTTTTTCATGGTCAGCTGTATGTAACGTGTTTCTGGCTGCTAAAATTATGCACTTTTACAAGCACTTGGTTTCACGTGTAAGAGCATCAACAAAATCCACAGGATACTTTCCACGTTCGTCTGGAGCTCTACATGGCAGCGAACTTCAAGAACAAGCTTGTTTAGGCGTGTTAAGCAACGAGGACTGTCTTTGTGCCATCTATTTCTTAACCAAGTTTTCTCATGTTTCATGACGATAAGAGACCACAGAGACGTTTCTTTATGTTCATTATTTCAAGCAATGTTGGTGCACCACATGTATGACTTCTTTGTATCTTCAGACAGGGGAAGACGACACACCTTGTTACCGTTCTTGCGTGAAGTTGTGTTCTCATATCGTGTCTTAAGGGCAAGGTTTTTGGTAGACTACAAACGTAAGTGAAAAGAAAGTGCCTTATGAAAGAACTCATACAGAATGTTTTTCCTGTCCATTTACCGTTCAATGTATAAAACCTCATGCGGGTAAGATATGTACTAAAGCAAGTGAAAAACTTTTGTATGCCAAACAATGTTAAAACTGTCTTTTTCAAGCTCCATACAGGAACCTTGCCAGTGAAAACGTGCCTTGAAGAGAAAGGGATGTATGTACCATGGGGAAACCGCTGTCTCTCGTGTAACAAACTTGAAACCATTGAACATGTATTTATTGATTGTAAGAATGCCATTTTCTTTTGGAACATTTTACAGAGGACTTTAAAAAAAAGATTTACCTCTTACTCCACATGGAATTCGTTTCTTGCCTTGGGAAAGTTCTGTGCAACATTTGGACGTTATTTTCTTGCTTGGTCTTCATTCGGTTTGGCGTAGTATGTTATCGTACAAAGAATGTGATGTAAGAGTTCGATCTGTTCATGAGTGTTTTCTGGAAGCTGTTATCAAAGTGCTAGATGTGTATAACACTACCGTCTGCATTGAAGATGTGATATCTCTGTTTAATGCAATAATACACATAAAACGCAATCTGATGTGCGATTGTCAGACTGATTTGTCCCGTAGTCAAGATGACAATAGAAAAAAAAATTAAGCCGGCGTGGTTCAGCGGTAGAATACTGAGGCTGGCATGCAGTGGACCTGCGTTCAAACCCATCATGTGGCCACATGCCTTTGGTATGTTCATTAGGTATTTTTTTCTTATTTCGTGGAATCGCGGTAACGAAAACAGGTGGCGGACAACTAATTCGCTGCGCGTGACCCGTATTATGATCTCATAATAGCTTTCGTTTTAATAATTGTGTTCTTATAACGTCCCGAAACCACCATTTGATTATGAGAGACTAAAAATGAAAACACCATAAAATATAGTCAACCTTCAGCGGTTCTTTCGCATTGTGAGTATGATTTACATTTTTAAATGGTACTTAAAAGTGACAGAAACTGTCATGTGGCACCGCCAAGTGAAGAGAGCTGAAGCTGGATTATAAAATATGGAGTTGATCACTTTCCTGTACGTAGGCGCGTAAATCGATGCTCTCATGCGCGCCAGTTCTGAACATTAGAGTGTGCATATTATTATCCAGCCTCGCTCAATTATCTGTTGCTTACGTCGTAAGAGGAGTTGCACTGTGAAGCTGTCGGCTCCGCCTTCAGCGAAGACAGGTGGGCAGCGCTCTTGCGCATTCCCGAATTCCACAATGAAACCCTGGCCGTCCAGAGTGCCCGCGAAACGGGCCACCAAGCTCGGGTCACAGTCCTCACGTGGGACTAGCCGTATAGAGTGGGGTCTCCTCCGCGTCTTCTCTGTACCAAAATAAAGTTTTCATCACCTTCATCATCATCATCGACTTGGTCGGTCTGTAATCGTGAAAATACCTTAGGATCATTTTTACGTGTGAAGCAGTGAACGAAGACAGGGCACAAAAGGAAGACACGAAAGAACAGCACAACAGCTGCAACCGCTACTAATATTATTTTGAAAAAAAGAAGTAAACAACCAAAGTACTATAAATGTAGGTAACACTCATACTCACCAGCGTACCACTTATGAAAATAAACTACTTTCACTGATACCAAGTCTTCGCAGTTTCTGGTGATTTTTCACATTAGACTTCCCAACTGCACAGAACTAGACATGCGAAATCTCCGGAAGTTTTGAGTAGTCGAGAAAAAGACTAGTTTCTTTCACGTTTCCTTCCAATTATTTTGAAAAAAATGTAAATAAATTTTCTTTGCATATGAAAATAGTTTATTGCCAAGTGATATCCCTATTGAAAACCCTAATTTGGTGGATGCGGCAATCGTTGGTGGGTATAGTGGAAATAATAGTGGATATGATGGAAGCGTAGGCTTATAAGCCGGGGAGGGGGGGGGCAATGGTGCACGAGCACCTTAGCAAAGAAAAGTTTCGAGGGATGAGCCCCCCCCCCCACCCCTGACTTTACAGTAGTAACAGTGTCCTACACACTGGAAAAACCAACAACTAAGGTGAAGCTTTTCTTCATCACAGTAATAACTCAACTATATTGTTACGAGGGAATATTACGATATAATTTTCCGGCATTTGTTTTGTGCCCATTTTTTTTGTAGGCTATTTGTGGTGCGGCCCACCCATGCGATGCTTTCGCGCGTGTGCTGTAGCATTGCAGATCAGGCTAGCGCTGAACAGGGGGCCTATAGCATTACATCACTTGTTTATGCTTTTATTTTGCTGTGACTGGCCGATGAAGGTATGGATGGGAATGAATAAGTTTTTATGAACCGGTCAAAGCATTTGCTGCTTCAAAAACCCCATTTTTTTTCCAGCTGCTCTGTCCAATCTGCTGTAAGTCGATGAGTGCAACGAAACTTTCATTAAAGATTTAGGGTTTTCTAGAACCGCAAAAAAAAAAAGAAATGTTCTTGTCTTAGTCCCCGATAAACCTGAACAACCTTTATTATGGCAACTGGGAGCGATGGCGGCTTCCTGAAAAGTGGCGATGAATAAAGCAGTGCAATAGAGTACAGCGGCAAGCTGAGCTTTTGGGCTGACCCACCAGACAACGAAGAAGGGGAAAGATCATAGTTTTTAGCACTATGGGGGCTTCATTAAAAGTTGGCTTAGTTGGTTTTCTTTCAACTTCAGTTGTCTTCTCCAGCTAAAAGTACAACTTGGACAGCTAAGAAGCAGACATGTGTAGTGCTGCTTAGTTCTCTCTCTTCCTGCCTCTCTCAGCACGGATGAGCTCACAGAGATGTATATGCACACAAACTTCTAAACGCCCTCATTCTGCAAGTGAATATGATTCATGATAGTCATACAAATCTATCTCGCTAGCTGCTATAAGTGTAGCCACTGCTAAGATGACTTGCGACTGGCATACTTGAACTACATTACGAAGGAAATGCCCTTTGGCTATTCCAAAAAGTGTTCGGTATTGCTTCAAGTGAATTCACTGTTTACTCTGCATGGACTGTAATAAACGCCACGCCATTTCACAGGTTTGTGACGTCATTTAGCAAGCAAGATTTTATGGCACACAGAAAAATTAGAATGCTGAGAACAATGGCAAACAACATGCTACATTGAAATTACTTCATCCTCCTATTTTTTTACGTGGTTGTGCCTAAGTGGTCACTATGCAATGGATCATTCTCGTCTAATTTGTTGCCTCGCGTAACAAGCTCGTGCTGTGTGCATGACCCGGAATGCTTTAACCAGTCATATACAGCTAAGCACCATTTAAAAAAGGAAGCAGCTAGGTATACTTTAACGTTATAATCACCCAGATTTTTTCTTTCAAAAGAAATTGTTGTTTACACAGTTTGTATTGGCGTATATATGCAGCTGCCTAGGGGCTCATTAGGAATTAACTGTTGTTGATAAAAATACGATGAACGTAAACAAAGAACACAATGAGCAACCGACCCTTGGGCTAAGGCCACCACCTCGCGGTGCGTTATAGCATTGACGAAATCACATTTGTATTGAAAACGCACCGAATGAGACAGACGCGTGACAGTATATATTGCCGGTGCTAATCGCTGAGGCCACAGAAATGATAAACTCTTTGCCGCTGCAAGGAGACGACGCTAGCTCGCCCTCTTGTGTATATATGAGATATATAGGGCGTGTTTGTGCCGCTGTTAGTATCTGTGGTCGTTACACAGTGTATATAGCGTTCTCAGTATTTGTGGCGACACATTGAGAGGTCATTTATTCGATGCCCATTGACGGAAGTTTTTCTTTGACATGCGGTTACGTACATTTTTTGGGCCGTCGTTTCCAGGACGAAAATGCGTCACGGTAGTCTTGTGAACCCCGGCACATCTAACTGTTCCGCGGTGGCATTCTATGGGCTGTGGTAATGTATTTCATGCGAAGCTGTTATCGAGTAGTCGTCTATGCCACATTTCTTATTTTCCTTCGCACATGCCTTGTGGGGTGCATCGACGTGTTCTTAACATTGTGGTAGTATTGGTCGACCACACTGATGTGTAAAGAGAAATTAATTACCTGACGCAACCTCAGCACTCATGTTAGGGCAATGACGTAAATATTATCGAAACGAAGTGCGCGCTATGGTGCGTTGATGTGAATATCATTCGTCAGCGTATTCCACCATTGTCCAACAATGCTTGATTATAGCTTGCCGAGTGATATGAGTGCGTATATAATGTTTATGAGACCGTTATAAGAGCGCAGCCGACACTCAAGCCACATTGATGCTAACCCGACATGACGTGCGTCTGTATAGCAGGAGCACGTATGAAATATTTATCTGCTTGTTGTAAAATTAGATAGCTTGCACTGTAATCATAATCATATTGCACCGACTTATGTCTGCAGAGTACCTTTGCCTAAGAAGATTCAAGACCTTGTGGGCTTCTGTGGTACAATACATGACTGCCACACGAAATTCTTGGGTTCAGTTTCTGCTGGGATATTGATTGTTATTCCTTGCAGTCGTGTGGTCAAGGCTTCCGATGCTGGGTTTTTTAAAGGATCTAACGTGTAAATTACGAACGCTTGTTGTCATTGCTCCTAGATAGATGCCCACTTTGAGGCGCATACTCGCTTGCCTCAGCCCGTGGTATAACGGGTATTTGACGTACATGACTGAAAGAAAGAGTTTCACGACGTGCAGGACATGATTTTAACGTTGTTCATGTCGGGACCAGACGCATATTTTCTTATTCTTGTACCACCCTATGCTGAATTTGGTCTATAATAAAGTGGTGAGGCAATACAAGAGCACCAGGACGAAGTTGACCAGATAGGTAGATGAATAGAAAACGCCAGGCCTGTGCGGAAGGTGGCACACAGTTACAGTGAAAGCTAGAAGAGCGGCCTTCAGAGCGGCTAAAACTCAATGGGTAGCTGCTGCAAGAATTGCAATGGGTAAATGCTTGATACCCACTATGGCACTCTTAATAAAAAAATTTTGGTAGTAGGCTGGCATTTATTATGCCATTTTTTGTCATTCTTTTCAGAAGCGTGGTATCGCTGAACACTTGCAAGGAATTGTGTGCCAGTTGTTCATGCAGTCACTGACGACGATGAGGAATTCCTGAAGTGGGTATGCGCCACAGTTAATATTAGAACAAGAACATGCTTTTGCAATGGTTGAGGAATTGGACGACCTACTCGTTTCGCTATTCGCATTGTGCGACAACTGCTTGTTATTTCGCTCTTTTAAAACGCTTTAGTAGTTGTATCAAAGGGACACTAAAGTCAAATAACCAGTTACGTCAGAGCGAAAGCTCGATGTACGACAGTATCTAAAACGGCAATATTATCAACAACACTGCCCTACTTACCGAGAAATTAAGGTAAATGCACAAGAACACAAGCGCTGCACTAGGACATTTTCAAAATGATCGCTATGACATCGGACGGACTGCCTTCAATTAATCACTAGTAATCGATCTAATTGCACCAAATAAAAGAAAGTTTTCATGCATGAAGAGGCGCAATAAAATGCTGCTTTTTGGTTTCTGTTTGATTCATGTAAAAAAAAAAAAACCACCGGGACGTTACTATGGGAAATGGCGCGAGTGGTTCAAATTTAATTTTCGCGTGGTTACCTGGGGCAGGTAATGCTATCTAGCGGGGCGCAGTTGAAACAAAAATGTCTGCAATCTTGAAGCCAGGGGCAGGAAATTGATCAATGGCCCTTGTTTCTTCTATGTCTCTTGCTGCTTTCATTCTGCTGCTACTAGCGCAGTAAAGCCGGGCAACGCTGTGTGCGGCAACACTGACGTGAGCCGGGCCGGTCAGTCGCTTTTGAGGCGGGTAATTTGAAGTGCGCTAATCCGAAGCGGGCCACTAAAACGTGTCTATATTTCAAAATAGGCCCTTTCTTGGCACAAAAGTAACACTACGAGGTTTCAGAACCATCATTTCAACAATGAACGTCGGCCCAATAGTGGCTTTAAGTGTCGCTTTACCGTGATTGCTTTTCCGACGTCAAGTCTGCCTAAGACAAGTTTGACAACACGTTCTAAGCACCGGAACGGCTCAGTGGTCACTCTGTTTCTGGACATCGACGCGTTCAGACGCAGCATGTCGGGCTGCGTAGGAGCGGTTGAAGAGGCCGAGTCAGGCCGCGGTAACATGAACGCATCGATGGAAAATGACGAGTGCCGTTTGGTTCTGCCTAATATTCCCACCGGACGTCAGCCCACCAATGCCAACGTAAAGGAGCGACGTAAAAACAGGACCATTTCTTGCTGTACGTCACTGCCTAGATCTTGTGGCGCATGCCCGTGAGAATGACTGGTGGCATTAATTAGAAATTGAGCATTTTTTTGGCGACATGTAATTTTGCAATTCTTAACAGGAATGATCGGAAGTGCTCAGTGCACTATTACGCTTGTCAGCTCGAAGTGCTGAAACCTAATGAGGGGCCCTTTAAGGTGTTCACCAATAGGGGAGAAATCGGTCCTACGCGATGAGACCTAGCATGCCTCTCTTCTGAGGTATCAGTGGTCTGGTTATTTGCTCCTGCGCTGCCCTTGACCAGCCACAACGAATCGAAAGAGACCCCCGAGTGTTAATTGAATGGTGGACACTTGACGCACATTGCTAGACAATAAAACGAAAGACCACGTACTGTGAATCGCGCTAGAAATACATGCCTATGTTCAATCGTTGGCACCTTTCTGCTGTCTTAAACATCATTTTTCTTGCTTCTCGCCGTAGATACAAGTCACCGACGACATTGTTTTGGGATATTTCAATCTATGTAGAAATTTATTGTGCCTATAAATATAATTTTGAGGACCTAAAATGATGTTTTATCTGCCTGTCTTTGGCACCTGAAAGACACTTTTCAGTGCCTAAAAAATCCGGCCTCTAATGATGAACTTTTGGGCAGTAGGCCGGCATTCGCTATGCTATTCTTTGTCATTCTTCTGAGAAGTGTGGTATCCGCTAAACACCTGCAAGGAATTCCGTGCCAATTGTACATGCATTGGATGACAGCGATGAGGAATTATGGCTGAAGTGGGTATGCACCACAGTTAAATGGGGAACAAGAACAAGTTTTTGTAGTGGGTTGGAGCATTGGACGGCCCACTTGTTACGCTATTTGCTTTGTGCCATGACTGGTTATTCTATCGCTGTTTCAAAATACTTTATAAGTCGTATTAACGCAATTGCTTTCCCGACATCAAGCCTGCCTAAGGCAAGTTTTCCAACAAGTCACAAGCCCCCAGCGTAGCTGAGTGGTAGAATGCGGCGCCGGCACCCAGTTGACCCGGGTTTCGAGCCCCGCTGTCTCTGGTGCTAGGTTTTTTTTTTCAAATTTCGCGCGACGTGGTTACGGACGCCAGCAGAGAACTGCGCGTGACCCTAGTTGTGATCTCATAACAGCTTTCGCCTTTAAAAAGTAAAAAAAATGAGGGGGGGGGGGTGTTTACAATGTCTCCAATAAAAAAAGTCAAAGTTTGGTGTTCCATGTTGGCTTGACGGCAATGCTTAAGAGCTGTGCAAAAAAAGTTTGCTTTGCAAGACTATGCCGGATCATTTTCTTTACAACTGAAGCTAGTTTTCTATTCTAGGTTGAGCCCCCAACTTTGGATTTCCAATTTAAACAAACTGGGTGGACCTAAAATATGTAAGTACGGTAGCTTCTAGTGTGCTCGTCGGGACGAGAGAAAGCAGAAAGCGTGCGCCAAGTTCCTGTTCGTTCTTTGTGCGAAATTTTCGCGAGGCAACAAACTCTGATACTGAGACCACTTCATGATCACTGTGAAGAAGTGGTTCAGGGCCCCTTGAAGGTTAAATAATGCCAAGCGTGTACAAAATTACCATACATAGTTTTGCACAAAATGAGTCTGCTCTTTTGTTGTCCTTGTGTTCTTAAAATTGATCTCCAAGAACAAACATGAAATGAACTGCTCCACAAAAACCTCACAGCTGGTTTTGTGAAACGGCATTCAAGTTTAAGCAGTGCCAACATTTATTGAGCATTCTGCATATGTAGCCATAATTGCATATTTTGCAGTCCTGTCGTGTATGAATAAGGCATTTTTTTGTGGGTTGGTGTGTTTCGAAATGGGATGCCACATTGAATGATGCCAGTTTGTGATGTCCCAAATGCATTCCCTCATTGGGGAGAGCTGGTTTTTCAAGAGTACTTGGAAATTATGTGCATCTGCTGTCACACAAGCATGTGCGACACTGTCACTATACTCGGGGACAGCTTTCTGTTACAATGAAGGGAAAGCTGTGGGGGCGGAGTTGTGCTGCACATGTACTCCTTCGTGAAGTAGTCTGGCTAGACTCGCTTTTTGAATGACGGCCGTGTGCATATAATACCACAGCATAGAACTTGCTACGTGTGCTTACACAGCCAATGGTGAGTGAAATTTGACACAAGTTCGTTCGGCGAGTCGTCTGAATTGCTGGAGGGTGCCATGCACTCACCTAAAAGTGAAGCCACCATTTTGACTATAAGGTGTACCTAAAACGTGCGAAGTTTTCAGACGTGCAAAATGAAAAATCACAATTCATAAAGCAAAACAAATAATTATATATCCTTGGTTCGTTAGACATGTCTTTATAAACAGCATTCTGTAGAAAATGAAGCAATGTTGTTTTTATGATTTTCTGAAAGAAAGCATAGACGCATTTGAGGGACTATATTCTTCAACTGTGGCACACACCCACTTTAGTTTCGAAGCCTTCCCCAATTGCCACAGAAAGTTGACCCTCAGTTTAGGCACATATTTTTGACATAAATGCCACATTTGCTGTATATGAAATAAAGAACAATTATAAAAAATTATATGAAATTATTGACTTTTTGTTATGTGTAATGGCACCTGAAGTGAGGAAAAGTCAGTTTTGCTTGTTTATTAAGGGTCACAGCTTGACTATACAGAGAAATGTGTTTGTATGGCACTGTTGGACAATAAGTATTGTTGACCATCAAAAGTTGCCCTGGTATGCATGCTAATTTTGCGACAACAGGGTATCACATGATGAATTTCAGAATGCGTCATTAAATTTGATAATATTTACGCAGATTTGATGAAGGCAATAAATAATTTGAATTGATAGTTTTCATGGCAAAATGATCAGAAATGTTTAAATGACGACTTCGTCATTATTTTTTCTGTGCTTGCGTGTAATTTAAAAGCTTTGTATACTTCTTCGAAACTAGACAAGTGAACGGCAAGGTGCATTTCTATCACATTTTTTCTAACCTTGTGCACTTCTGGTGGGTCATACCATGCGTGAACATGCAAGACGGCTTTAGTTCACTGTAGCGATCAATCAAGCGGTCGCTCATTAGCTTGCTCAGAACAGCCAGATTGCTTTTTAGATAAGAATCAACTTATGATGGAGTCATTGTCCTTCCCTCCTTGCCGGTGCGCGTCCAGAACTGAATTGCGCATGCTTGTCCCCTCGCCCTCTCACTGCTCTGCTATGCTCCCACGTGTCTCTTCTGAGTCGTCGGCGAAGAAAAAAAAAAAAGCGCCAGAGGTAGCGCTCAGTGACGGAATCTAGACGATGATATTTGTTGAGGCATTTGAATTTGTTCATCATGTACTTGTTCACATAGTCGTTCTTGCGGTGGAAGTGATGGTCACTGGCATCGGTAGTCAGGTAAGGTTATGAATTCTTGTGCATCTGCTTCAGGTGGCATAGACGAGTTTCTGTGGGTGCTGTTCACCATCTCCCAGCGGCTTCGCATCCGAAGATGGTCTCTTTTAGTGGAAAATGGTGTAATTTTTTACATGTAAATGATAATAATAACAATCACTCTAATTACTATCACAAAAATGGATGGATGAATGAACTTTATTAGGTCCTTCGGAAGGTGCTTTAGGACATTACAGGCCGCTCGAAACAGAAAGATAAGGTTTCTTTGCTGCGTCGCAGGCCCGTTGAACTGCGCTAGTGTGTTGTTTGAGTACGGAGCTGGCAATTGCACCCTCCCATTTGAAATGCGAGATGACTTCTCACAGCACCACCAGAGCATGTGTTCTAAATTGGTTATATCATTGCAGAAGGAACGTGTATTAGTTGGCTTTATTTCGAGATAAATCTTGTGCAATACGTCGAGCCCACAGATAACGGCCCCACTGAAAACGAACTTTCGCTTAAAACGAACAATATCCGCGTGACCGTGAAAATATACATTGGTTCAATGGCACAAAATTGCACTTACAACAAACGTCTCCGAGCGCCACCGATCGGTTAGAGCGAACGGGGTCGGCGCTCAGTCAACTTCCCGGGAAACCACTTTCGACCACCCATCAGGCATCGGCGAGGTGCCCATACATTCTTATTGTTAAACGCCGACCCTGCCACCGCGCGCCTCTAGTTGCCGCTCTCCCCGACCGCTTTTTGTTATGCACCCCTGCGTGCTTTGTCCCCCCTCCCCCCCGCTACTTTGAGCACCCCGCATCGCCAGACGAGGCCCGTGTTTTCACACGGACACTGATCTTTCAAAGACCGGTCGGCCATCTCCTCTGTTTTTGATCCCTGGTACTGTCGTCGGCGTCGCCGGCCTAGAGTGACCAGACCATTTCCCAACATCGTCGGCCACCGACTGTATCCGATCGCCTACGTCTAGTGCACCCGCGTACGCTACCCCACCGACTCTGATAATTCGCGATTCGTCTTGTGTTCAGGACCTGTTCTCGCTTAATTCGCACTCGGCTCAGCATGCCCTCCACACGCAGGCGGATGCGTGAACATGGCTGTTAATTTGAGTGGAACGAATCGCGAATTATTGAAGTCGGTGAGGCCACGCAAACCCGCCAGCGCAACAAAACTATTTTTCGACCACGATCACCGATTTTTTGAACACCGCCGCGCACGCCGATCCAAGGGGCCGTGCTTTGACTTCAGTGCGCGGAGGCACTAGGGAGTTTTAGTGCTGGGTACCCAAGCGGCTTGCGTACCCAGGGTTGGGGCGGCGGTATTGCGCATGCGCGAAACCCCGAAGAGATGCGTCGCAGGATCGCTGGGGCGATGGAGCGATGCGTCCTCGCGGCCATAATGGTGCATTCAGACGACGGACCAAATCCGGATTTGTCGTGGACGCGGACAGCTAATCCGCGGATGGTCCGCCTGCAGGCGCATCCACACGACGGACGGTGTCCTAGGGGAAAACAGCCGGATTACCCTCGACAGCAGATTCGGCGCTCACCTGCGCCCGCTGGCAGCAGACCGGTTTGAGAGTATTCAACATGGATGCCCGCAAGAAGCGAAGCTTGGCTGCGATGTCTGTCTGTCGTGTTGTGACAAATGAACGAGTAGTGTTATTCTTTCAGGAGAAAAGGGAGTTGCTAGCAGGATATTCTTTCAACTACTATATTCCCCACTTGTAGAACTTCTAAACGTGTCTCCCGCCTTTTTTTTTTTTTTAGAAGCGGCAAGTAGCCGGTTGCAGAAGTTGGAATATTTCACCACCATGACGGCTAAGAATCTCGCGTGTTAAGCGACGGCGGCGACATTTCCCGAACCACCAAAAGTGATTTCTGCATATTTAATCACCCGAGAACAAAGTCTCCGGAAACTAAGTAAACAATGCTCAAGCGTAGATGATGCCGACCAGTCATGCAGCTGTCCGCGAGCCATGGAGGACATGCCGCGAGCAGACGAAAAGTGTACTGGTTGCCACCGACCCCAAGCTATTCCGCTGAAGTACCGGCTCTCCCCCGCCAGAATCCCGATGTGAGAAACAGGTTGAGTTCATCCGTCCGCGAGCCACGCGGACGAGGGGAATCGCTGATGTGAGGTCACGTGACGCGCCGTCCGTCCCGCCACATCGGGATTCGATCCGTCGTCTGAATGCACCATAAAGAACGCTGCCACCACTGGCTTCCCAGTGGAGATAAGCTGCCTTGGCGCATCAAGTTACCCGTGATGTCACTCGCCTTCACGGCGAGCAAAGCCTAGGCTGGCCAGCGCCATCACTTTCACTTATAGGTTTTAAGCACAGATAATATAGTGGATAGCCACTATACAAATATGATGGCACAAAGGCACCGAATTTCGGACAGCTTGGATCGGCCACCTTGTAAGATCCACTTTCGCAGGAACTTACGCTATCCGCACTGCGGATACTCTAGCCGTCTAGTTAAAATAGGCGAAAGTGTGAGCATCAATAGTGATTACATTGTTTCAGCCAGATTACCAAAATTAGAATGGCCTGGAACATAAAAAGTAAAAATATGCCATCCCTCCGACCAGCCTAATATGTGGCGCCATCTAGCGCGGCCGTTGTGAACCAGACAATCACAACATTGTTATTGCAGAAACGTTGTGCATTGTACGTCTGGTGCGAAAACAGCGCATCAGCGCCATTACACATTATTAACCTTTTTATTCATTTTCACCTAAAATAATTGCGTGTAAGCCGAGATGTTCATGACTGTGGTTGCACGATGTGTCACAAAATGGCGACACTATCGTTACAGCAACCTCGTATTTTTCACTTTTTTGCGATAAAAGTCTCGTGATTTCGCCGCAACGGTGATTCATTCCAATGTAAGTTAATTGCAGTGTAAATACAGTTAGCATCACCATTTATAGTTTGTGAAAACGTAAAGGCACACATATTTACGTCTGAGGAGCTCAAAACGTTGATAGAGGCACGTTCCGGTAGGACGGTAAATGCAAACTGGTATCCGGTAACACGTCAACGTAAAGAAGTATACGTACAAGCTAAAAGTTACACAGAGTTGCACGTTACACCGTTGCTCTGTCGTCGCACTTGTCGGACTACGACCGGCCATCTGCATTGCTTGGCATCGATGGTGCCGGCTTCAGTTGCAAGTGAGGCGCATAGGCGCATAGGAAAGTTTTTTTTGTTCCGTGTTGATAACTGTCAAATTATTTATAAATGATTTATTGAAATTTGTTTACTTCATGTCACAATGTAAGTTTATTTAACATTTTAAATCGATTGATTTGTGGTGTTTAACGTCCCAAAACCACCATATGATTATGAGAGACGCCGTAGTGGAGGGCTCCAGAAATTTCGACCACCTGGGGTTCTTCAACGTGCACCCAAATCTGAGCACACGGGCCTACAACATTTCCGCCTCCATCAGAAATGCAGCCGCTGCAGCCGGAACATTTTAAATCGTAAACATATAAATAATACTTACGCGACCATTAAGACGCTAAGGCGCTGCGAGCGCGTGTGACTTTCGTGCGGCTTGCGTTTGCGTTCGTGCCTCTATAAGGCATTTCAGCTGGATATGGGTTGGGTACGCAACGCCGCGCGCCCCCAAGCCCGTAAAGCCCCAAGAGCTTGCGCACCCTGCACTAAAACTCCCTACTCTTTCAAGTATTTCTACGCGCATTTCGCTGACCTTTCAAGCAAGCTACCCGACCTACCTCGTTCCCGCGCGTTTTGGTTTTCAAGGTCGCCCTCCCGCCGTGTCTTCCCCTCTCTATCGCAACTCCTTGCTATTCTTCTTTCGCAAATCTGCTCTCCTTTCTTGATCACAACCCCTTCGCCTATCTCCACCGCTCCGATGGGTATGTGCCACAGGTGATTGACAGTTTATGTTGACCCAGGAATGACAAGAACAGACATTGGTAATATTGATATGAGATCATTCAGAAAAAAGTTAAAATTCGCATCATTGATTCGACGAATGCAACGAGTATATATGAGGAACCATCAGGAATTGAACCCAAGCATTCGGCGTGACAATCAAGTATTCTACCACAGAGCCAAGCCAGTTCTCAATTGTGCTTTGGCAAAGGGCACTCTTGAGGCATAGTGTTGGTGAAATGTATATTGTTGGAATGCTTACTAGACACTTTTATGAACATTACACATGCACTCCTATGATCAAGCCTTCACGTCGGGTTAGCGCCAATCAAAGTAAGCGCCCTTTACTAAAGTTGATTTTGTAGCGGCATCCAGACCTACCATCCTCGTGAACACAGACGCAACATATTATCTCACCACTTATGATGTTGTTAACACTCATGTGGGTGTTGGAAATTATTGCGTAAGTGTAAATGACTAGTGATATAAAATATCCCGACTGAAGTTCCTCCATTCTCTTTTAAATCGTGAATTTTTTGTAGATCTCAGTCTTTACATAACCCTTTCTGAAACTAGGAAAACCCGATGTTACCATCCCCTTACATGCTCCCCCTATGTTGCTAGATCTGAACTCTTTAAATATTCTTTTTTTCCCCGCACCATAGAAGAATGGTACGTAATACCTTTTGATCATCTGGACTCGGCTGAATCAATAAAGAATTACTGCTTGAATATTTCCTAAATATATTTTGTTTATAATTGTTTCTTATCGTTACCTGACTAGCTTATGATACTAAATTGTGCTTTGTACATGTATTTATGTTGTACCCTGCCCCTCCTGCATGGGCCACATGGTCTGCAGTATTTTGTAATTAAAAAATAAATATCCGACTGTTGAACACACGTCCGTGCGTACTACACTTACACATATATTTGCCATCATTTGGTAACCCTTCACTAATTACCGACAGTCACCTTCTCTCTGCTTGCTTCGAATAACATCGATTTTTGTAATACGTGGGATCTGCCGAATTTTCAAGTTAGTGAAGTCGCCACCCAAAGGTACCAGCATCACGGGAACACTGCTCACATCGTTATGCAGAAACATGCCAAGAGGAAGGTCATCATGACGTATAGAGGCTGGGGAATGGTCTTGACCAGGAGAATTTCTGGACATCAATGCACCCTCAAATGATAAGCCATTCCAAAAAAAAAAAGAACCTGGTTCAGCTTTAAACGAAATAATGCGCTACAGGTACTAAAAAAACAAAAGAACCAGCCGGTACTCAACCAACCAAACCAGCACAGGGCAGGCAACAAATATCGGAAACTTGAGAGAACATTTCCAGAAAGGGCAGGTGCTTTTACTTCGTCGATAGTAAAGCATTTAGTGCTGACGTTCAGTGCTTTTCGTTGTTTTTTTTCTAAAGTAAACTTTTAATTCTAAAGTAATAAAGAGAAAAAAGTCCCACATGCTTGACTCGTCCGAGTCCCATGAAGTTCGCTGCATCGGCCTTGTACTCTCACTCCAGAGACTCTGATTCATTGCCCTGTATGGTGAGCGCAGCCTTGGCACGCTCACCACGCGGGGCAAAAAACCACGCATGGCGAATGAAGGCTCACCCTGAAAGAGCCGACCTTCTTGTTTCTTGAATGCCGCGCTCTTTGAGTAGGTCGTCGAACATGGCACGCTGCTTGTCCCTGGTGGCCTTGAAGACGCTCTCGTACTTCCCCTTGGCCAGCAGCACTACACTCTTGAAGTCGTCCGGCGACAAGATCTTCTCGAGCTTCTCGTATAGACGCGCTATGAGAGTCGACACCTGCACCTTTCGCAAGCGGTTGTAGGTAAGGTCTGAAAGCATGAGCTTGTGGGTGTACTCGTCCAAGATGCGCACCACCTGCTTGGTGCTCTTGACGTTGTTGCAGTAAATGCGATAGGCATGCGGCACGACTTGCTTGGTACGGCAGCGCATGAGGAACGTTGTGTGGTTGTCGTAGGAGGCGAGGTCAAGCATGGAGCGGAAGTAGCGGCTTACCATCTCCGAGGAGCGATCACCGTACGTCTTTCGCAGGTGCCGCTTCAGTGATTTTAGGCCTGGGAGTGATGTCTGTGCCGGTGTCGCCACTACCTCGGCCTTAGAAAGGGCACTCGTCTCCAGAGTGTCGCCTGCTGCCTTGTTCAACTCTTTCGGCATCGTGGAGCGGATACTGCACTAGATACTGGCGTTCGATGCGCAGTGCGGGTGGCGCGTGCAGTATTACTGCATCCGCCACGAGAAGCACTGCCGCTGGCGTTGTGACTGCCATGCAAGAAATAGCGCGACTCGTCTGCTTGATGATGATGATGATGATATATGTTGTTGATAGGCGCAAGGGTAATGTCATGGCAAAGTATCGCCCGTACTTGAGAGACGAGGTGTTGATTGATATGTGTGGTTTAACGTCCCAAAACCACCATATGATTATAAGAGGCGCCGTAGTGGAGGGCACCGGAAATTTCGACCACCTGGGGTTCTTTAACGTGCACTCAAATCTGACCACACGGGCTTACGAAATTTCCGCCTCCATCAGAAATGCAGCCGTCGCAGCCGGGATTCGAACCCGCGACCTGCGAGTCAGCAACCGAGTACTTTAGCCACTAGACCACCGCGGCGGGGCGAGAGACGAGGAGTGGGTAATGGGTATGATAATTGGGTGTACAGTGGCCTGAAAATTCCTCGCGCTAAACGTTAGTTAACTTATAGGCATTAAAATCGCGGGTGTGACATGAGGTGTATACAGTAAAAGTGAGCGACGAAAAGTTTTTATGAAAAAACTATGGCGTGATGATAGAGCACGAATTTCTTTGTATAATAAAAATGACCAGGCCTGCTCGCACCGGGAAGCACAGTCACAGCAAAAGCATAATGAGCGACCTTTCAGAGCCTTTTCTAAACAATCTTCAGGTAAATGCTAATAGCATACTTCCTGGGTACCAACTACACCATAAATAATCATAATTTCTGTGTAGTAGGGCAACATTCACTGTGCTATCTTTCATCATGTTCGGAGAAGCGAGGTATGAGCTAAACACTGCAACGAATGTTGTGTGAATTTTGTTTGCATTTTGCGGCTGACGATGATGAAGAAAAAACGCCTGAAGTGGATATGTGCCACCGTTAATAGGTGTGAAACAATCGGGAAAATTCACCTTATAATCGGCAAATCTCCTCGATTGTGTACCCCGCAGGGGCGTCTGCACATCAGGCGTTCGGTGTGTAGCGACACCACAAACCCGAGATAACGTGGAGGTTTCGACTCCCTCCCACAGCTAGCGGTGCGTGGCTTTGCTGTGTCTGGAAAAAGGGGATCCTCGGAAGTGAGCCGACACTAGGTAATTCGATGTTTAATACCCCCCCCCCCCCCCCCCCCGCAGAGGCAACACAACCCTTTGGCCCCGGCTTCGCGTAGACGGCACCCCTCGACTGAACCACCCAAAGTAAACCGTCAGTCGCTTTTTCCTATCCCCCTCTCTCTCGACGTCTTCGCCTTTCTCACTTTTTTATCTCTGCTGTCCACTTCTCCCTTCTGTTTATTTCCAATTTTATCGGCGGCAAGGGTTAAACATGTGCGAATAGCCTACCTTGGCTTAGGCGCATTGGGTTGTAGCAGTGTTGTACGGCTGACGTCTGCAAGCTTTCAGCATTCGCAAATTTTCAGCGTCCTCCCGTTGGGCTCCGTGGTGGGCGGCCGCCAACGCTGCTGAACAACATACAATTAGCATGCATAAAACGTTTGCTTAGTGGTCGTGCTTCCTCAAAGCGGCTACGCACCGAAGACATCAATATTTTTAGCCGGCCAAAATAAAGCTTTCCTCACTTCCGTGTTATACACTGTGAGGAAACTAACAAGCTAGAACAGTATGCCTCCTCGTAGTGGCTAGGTGCTCAACCGAAACTCTCTGTGCCGGGTTCAAGGTTACCAGAATGGCCAGTGGAGATCTCCTTGAGATACAAGGGAGAGACGAATTCGAAGAACTGAACTCTCTCACAACTTCTGGCGACACACCAATCAGTATTAAACCGCACAGGTCTATGAACTCGACTCGCGGGCTAGTATCAAATGCAGGTTTGCTTGAGCTGACTGAATCTGAACTTCTGGAAGGATGGAAGAGCCAGAACGTGACCAAATTACGGCATAATAAGATAAAACGGATAAAAAAGCAAACCATTTAAGCAGCTAAGATTGACCTTTGCTTCGAGCGATCTGCCGGAAACCATTCAAACTGGGTATACAAAGCCTTCCGTGAGGCCACATATTCCTAACCCTTGCCGTTGCTTCCAATGTCAGAGATATGGCCACGGCTCGCAAAGTTGTCGTGGCTGGCAAACTTGTGCTCTGTGTGGAGTCGTGGGCCACGCGTCCGACAACTGCGAAGCATCTGCACATTGTGTGAACTGAGGTGGGAATCATGCCGATTACTCACGGTCCTGCTCATTTTGGAAAAAAAGAAAAAAAGATTGTCACGTTGAAAATAAAAGAAAACATCACATATAAAGAAGCAAGAAGAAGAGTCTCGCTATATTATGGCCTAGCATATGCTGATGCGGCGCGTCAGGGGGCAGCGTTGCACCAGCCCTCGACACTCCTTCGGCCTGCGTGGTGCGTGGCTGCCAACGCTGCTGAACAACATACAGTTAGAATGCATAAAGCGTTTCATTTGCTTAGTGATGGGGCTTGCTCAAAGCGGGTACGCACCGAAGACATCAGAGCGAGCCATCGGCCCCGGCGCTTGCCCCCAAAGCGGCAGTAGTTGAGTCTACTCCGCCTACTATTGAACCAAAACCAGAAACGCCAATGTGCTTGGGTCTCAAGGCCTCACCTCACCAGGTGAGGCCCAAACTTCGGACAAGCATCTCGCATGTGAGGGCGTCCAGTGCCTCCGAGGAGGCACTGGATACAGCGGCACCCCTGGTGCCGTAAAAGCGGTGTGGCTCTCTGGAGCGCGCCAAAAAAAAAAAAAAAAACTGAAAAGCTCATAACAGCCCTGTTACTTAAGCTCTAACTTTCAGCTTAAACAAGTAACCCTCTTAACGTACACACAGCACTTCTTTACTTCCAATTTGTAAACACAAACTATATATTGGAACGTCAGAGGACTGCTTAAAAACCTCCACTATGTCCAAGAGCTCTTGCACAAACACTCACTAAAAGTGCTGTGTGTACAGAAAACACACCTGAAATCCCCCGATAAAAATTTTCTGCGTGCTTACGTCATAATATGAAAGGAACGGGATGATGCTGTTGCGTCATCCAAAGGCGTGGCCATTATGGTTAATCAAGGAGTAGCGTGTACACACTTACCACTCCAGACATCCCTTGATGCGGTGACTGTCCGATAAGAACTTCTAAACGAACTCGTCACTGTCTGCTCTTTTTTACATACCTCCACACCACTGTCTCGAAAGACGTGAATTCCAGTCTTTAATAGACTTGAACTACTTGAACCTTATCTGCTCGACCTGAATGCACATAGCGGTCTGTGGGGAGATTCTCGCTGTGATGCACGAGGTCGACTCATTGAACAGTTTTTCTTCTCTTTCGGTGCCTGTCTGTTGAGTAAGAAAGAGCCAACATACTACAACGTGGCCAACAAACCTTACTCGACTATCGACCTCAGCATCGTATCTCCTTCGCTTTTACCGCTACAGAAATATAAAATCATAAATAATCTATATGAAAGTGTCTTTTTTTCTGTAGTGTTGAGTACACACACATCATATGAATGTCCTCCGCGTGTTCCCAAATGGCTGATAAAAAAGCAGACTGGGAACACTTTCGCAACACTACTTGTTTAGGTTCGACCGACATATGTAGGTTAGAGATTGATGAAGCTGTGCAGTACTTCACAGTTTTTCTTACTGACGTAGCAGCCAAGTGCATACCGCAAACATCTGGAATTCATGGCAAGCGACATGTGCCCTGGTGGAACACTGATTGTAGGAATGCGCTAAAGGAGCAGAACAGTGCATGGAGGTTGTTTCGAAACTCACAAATACAAAAGAAGAATAGAGAAGCAGTAACTGGAACACAAATGTACAAAATACGAGGCCTACAACCAAGCTTTCATCTTAGCTGAGCTCCAAACATCACTGAACTCTTGCAGTAATTTTGCACCAGGTTCCTGTGTGCTGTATGAAATGATTAAAAACCTCCCAATTTGAAAGCAAAAAAATAACTTTATTTGTACAATGCTATCTCGTTTTCAGGCACTATCCCTGCTTCCTGGAAGGTGTTTCTTATTATTCCCAATTTGAAAGAGGGCAAAGACCCTTCTTCAGTTTCGAGTTGTGGGCCTACTGCGCTTACAAGCTGCTTGTGCAAGCTTTTCGTAAAAAAAGAGATAAACTACCCACTTGTACATTTCATTAAAAGAAACAATTTGCTCGAATCATTCCAGTGTGGATTTCCAGAGGGTAGATCCACCACCGGCCACATTGTTCGTACAGAGGCGCAGATCAGAGACGCTTTCGTCCACAAACAATACTTTATTTCTTTGATCCTCGATATCGAAAAGGCTTATGATACAGCATGGCGCTTTCGAATATCAAGGAACCTGTCCCACCTTGACGTGCGTGGCAGAATGTTCACCATAATGAAGAGTTACTTGTCGAACTGGACATTCCGGGTCCGAGTGGGCAGCGCTTTTTCCAAAACATTTGTTCAAGAAGCAGGAGTGCCACGAGGTGGTGTACTTAGTTGCACACTTTTTATTATCAAAATAATTTTTTGCGCTTGTCCATCTTACACAATATGTTTTATTGCATATATGTTGACGACGTCCAGCTTGGTTTAAAATCTTGTAATCTGGCATTGTGTGAGCAGCAGGTCCCGCTCGGTTTGAATAAATTATCCAATTGCGCAGAAGAAAACGTGTACCGACTGAATGCACACAAAAGCACGTGTGTCTTGTTCTCAAGGAAGAGAGATATTCATTCCGAACCCTATGTTCAACTGAATAAGCAACGTCTTTCTTTTAGTGCTGAACACATATTATTATCTCTATTCTTGGACGCCAAGCTAACCTTCGTACCAAACATGAAGTATTAAAAAAACAAGTTCATTAAAACAATGAAAGTTCTGAAAGTGTTGTCACGCACTACATGGGGAAGTGACAAAAAATGTTTGTTTAATCTGTATAAAAGACTCATACGTACCCATCTAGAATATGGCGCAATAGCATATCAGTCTGCGACACCTACTTCCCTTAAAATGCTTGACCCTGTTCATCACCTAGGCATCTGACTCTCTACGGGTGCTTTTCGCACTAGGCCCGTGGAAAGCCTGTACGTGGAATCGAACGAATGGTCGCTCCACGTACAGATATATTACATGTCTTTTGAATATTATGCTAAAGTGAACGCAAGCATGGAACACCCTTCACATTCGACAAATAATGGCACGTCAAGTTCTGCTGTGTTTGAAAAACGGCCTTCTATGAGACTGCCCTACTCACTCAGTATTAGGGGCCTAGTGAAGTAAGCCGGCGTGTCACTTGAACACTGTTCGATGGCTTCCACCATATGCCTGCCACCATGGCTGTTGCAGGCAATAGATTGCAACGTGTTTTTCTTAGACGTTACGAAGCACGCACCAATTGCACATATTCGGACATACTTCATAGAATTAAACATAAATACACATGTCCTGAGTTCTTTACGGACGCTTCAAAGTCCAACACTTCTGTCTCGTTCACAGCCGTCGGCCCATTCTTTTCGGAAGCCGGCGTCCTACACTCTGATACAAGCACTTTCACCGGCGAAGCTTATATGCGATACTTGCAGCTGTTAAACACATTAAAATATAAAAGTACAGAGGGCAATAATATATACAGATTTCTTAAGTGTAGTAAAATCTCTGAAGACTCCTAAAAACACAAAGACCTGTCTTTGTCTCGGTTTGTTCGCTTTTATTCACAGTCTGCTCATCCAAGCAGCATGTTGTAGTCCGTTGGGTGCCAGGACACCGCAAAATACAAGGAAACGTTCTACCTGCTAGCTGGATCCGCCACCAAAACCGCTACCAATACATTGATACCAAGTCCTGCACTCGAATTGAAACCTTTTCTAAAACGAAGGCTCCGGGGTTATTGGCAGAGCGCATGGGACACACACACAGGTAATGAATTGCATGCCATCAAGTCACAACTTGGTCATTGGGCGCCACTATCAAAATCACGCCACCCTAAGTAATATTTACAAGGTTAAGAACAGGACATACATACACTACACATTCATTTCATTTGTCTGTAGTCGATCCACCTTTGTGTGATAGACGGTGAGAAGCACTCACCGCACTTCACATTCTGATCCAGTGTAAACAATTAGACACGCTTAGAAGACAAATCTTTCAATTGCCCTACCGACAACAGATACCACTTCACCCTGCAATGTTCGTCGCTAGAAAACCACTTTTCACACATAAATCATTGGTAGCTTTTTTGAGAGAACTTCATACTTTTCATATCATATACACGAGCATTCCGTGGCACGACCTCTCCAGAGGTCTCCGCTGCGGTGGCTACACTCAACAAAGCACTTGCCTCACGGCCCTAGGACGCAAGTGTGTGAATGATCGAGGCACTAGTGCTTGTGCCATAGATGTCCATCACGGTTTTATTATCACAAGCTTTCGTCATTAATTACACCACACACTTTAATCGGCATGGTCATGATTATATGACATGTGTTTTTACCCCCCTGAGGGGAGGAATTTTAAGGCCATTATACAGCCGCTAATCACAATCATTGTCCACACCTCTTGTCCCATAAACCGGCGCTTTTTGGCCATCAAATCGCCCTTGAGCCACAAAGCATAATCATCATCATCATCATCATCATCATCATCATCATTCTCCATTGGGTAAGAGCCATGTGCAGAGGAAAACAACAACAACAAGCTTTTGTAATGTGTTGAAGCAAGGACGAGCCACTCGTTTCGCGATTTGCATTATGTGACACCTCATTGTTCATTTGCTGTTATAAATTGCTTTATTACTCACATTATCACAATTCCTTTCGAAGTTGCAAGTTTGAGAATGGAAAGTGTGCAAATGAGGTACAAGCACTGGCGACGTATCTCTTTCACGGAAGGTGCTTCAGCGGCTGTTGCTAGCCGCAGGGTCAGGTTTTCTTCTGCGCCATCAGAAATTTGTTGTTGCCCTGCATTGCTTTCGGGTGAGAGCATGGAGCAATCTACGTGTTTTTGCACGGTGATTTGGCAAAAAGACCATACCGGTTGGAAGACTGCCGGGCCCCGTTAGAAGAAGTGGGACTCATCAAGGCGATCACTGGCAGTGGAGCCTTCCGAATGAATCACGTCTGGCTGGTGAAGTATCGAAATAACTTCACCAGCCAGACGCAATTCAGAGGCTTGACGACGCCAGACGTGACAAAGATGTTTTATTTAAAACGAGTGGACTCCGAGTCCAAGGGGTGGTTTCTGTGCTATAATTGACCCCGTTTAACAAGACGTATTCGTGAAAATCCACTGGGTTGATTTTGCCGTCTCAAATGAGATCATTCCACAAATTTTGAGTCACTTGGGTGAAGTCGTGGAGTTTTCGAGCGACAACTGGACCGTCACAGGCTTCGAGCACGCGACATCGACGAAGAGAATTGTGCGACTGAAACTGAAGGAAGGCGTGGTGCTAGCAGGCTTTCCGCACCTTTTTACAATGTGAGGGGGCTGGTACTGTCCTTGTGGACCCGACTCAGGCACCACTCTGCCTTAGGTATCACATGCAATGACATTTACGAAGAGACTGCCTGACTCCTCGGTGTTTTGTATGCCGAGCGTTTGGGCATGGAAGTCAAAATTATGCCAGGAGTTATGCCAGAATAACGAAGACTATGCTGCCAACAGACGACGACCAAGAGAATATAATGGCCACCGAGGAGGCTGAAAAATTTGCCCCTGGCAGTAACGCATTGGGACGAGAGGCAAAAGTTTAGGCGACTGGAGAAGAGACAGAGGACGTGCCAATACAAAACGACCATGACTAAATAAAGATAGCAGAGGAGTTGGCCAAAACAGGTGGCCAGCGGGAGGTTCAAGAAACGATAGAGGAAAACATGGGTACGAGTGGTGAGATCGGTACACCAGAAGCTAGCTCAAAAATTACGGATGCGGCCGTGGGACGCGGAAAGCGTACCCGAGTAGAAAGCACGGAACGCAACCTGAAACGCCCGGAGCGTCTGCGGCATCGCGACACGGGAACTAAGAGCAATATATATATATATATATATATATATATATATATATATATATATATATATATATATATATATATATATATATATATATATATATATATATATATATGCCCTCGAGACCCGGTCGGCGTCATCTTCGCCGGTTCGGGGACAAAATAAAGACGCGTAAGACCCGTTTTTTCCACTACACGGTATAAGAGACATGGTAAGCACAGTACTGTAGTTTGATCCTTATCAGCAAAATGGCTAGTATGACTTCGGCTTAGTGCATTGATATGCTGAATGTTCATGGTCTAGGAGCGCGTCGCAAATAGTGCCAGTTGAAACGCCTGATGCAAAAAAAGAAAACCCTTGACTTGCTCGTGGTCCAGGAAACTAAAGTTAGCACATAAGACGTGGCTGATAGCTTGCTATCACAATTTTCATTGCGGTACACGTGCAATTTTCATTGCATGTGTTTAATTTTATAACAGTTGACTCGAAGCTTTTTGAAATTTCCGTCGTTGTAACTTCGATGTTGACAATTGAGCGAGAAGTTATGAAGTGAATAATATGAAATCAGCGAGACGAAAATAGCGACGAAATACTGCAAAATGCGTAAGCAGCTGCTTGCGTTCCTGCGCTTTTGATTGTTTTCGTCTCTTTCCTTCCCGAAGTTCTTGTGATAATGCAACTAATAAAACAGTGAACACATAACTGAAACAAGATGCGTGAAAATATTTTATTTATTCTCAATTTAGGGCTGATCCTGGAAATTTTGTGTTTTGTTTACTTCTTTACACCTTTGGCTAATAAAACAACTTGACAATTGACCCAGTTTGTGTGCCCAACTTTTGGCTTCTGTGTCTATCGAGAATGAAACCATCCGTTTGGTCTTTTCATGTTAGCCTCTCCACCGGCACTGGTGAATACCCGTAACACTCGAACGCGCTTGTCTTCTTGTAGTTTCCGTGATGTGGTTCTGTCATTCAGAACTGTTTATTTGTTCTACTTTGCATCGTCGACAAATTGGCACCTGTGCTTGTCAAACGTAGACAGGTCACGTGCACTCGACTGCCCTACAGCAGCAGGGGATTTGCGATGTGTGAACGTAATAAAACGTGGTTGTCAGTTGACCCGGTCGTACACACACACACACACACACACACACACACACACACACACACACACACACACACACACACACACACACACACACACACACACACACACACACACACACACACACACACATATATATATATATATATATATATATATAACTGGAGGGGAGTGCACTTATAGTTGCAGCCCTATTGCGGCAACGAGCGCCTTGTGCCCCCTAAGCAGGTGTTAGTGTCTTAACATAAAAAACAATGCCAAAAGTCTACATGGAGCGGCCGTGTTCTCTTGCACCAGTGTTTTGTAGAGTTACGTGAGATTGGATCTAAACGAGTGAACTGCCCGCCTCACTTCATACATCAATGTGGTCATTACGCACAAGCCTTGGGGTGGTCATACACTGTGGCCTAGCTGCGGGAATCTTGGTTACTTAGCAAGCGCACGTTTACTAAAATCAATATTGGGCTGATATTTTATAGAGAGCAACAGTATCCTAGATTTGAAGGCACATGGGACACTGAAAACTTCACCCATCTTATGAACGACTTGTTTGACGCGCTCAGTGCAAAAAGGCCACTAACTGGCATCTTCAAGAACTCTGCCAATATCAAGGTAATAAAATGAAGTTGCGCATTTTTTTATCCCTGCATTTAACTGAACTTAGAGAAAGAACCCTTCATACACAAACCCTTGTAAACAGTTCATCTACGATTTCTCTGAAATGCGGAATACCAACGAGAGCACCAGCAGGTTGCTGCTGTTTGCATCCCACATCTCTATGAAGTCTGTGAGAGTTACTTTGTTGTCCGCCCTGGACATAATCACCCTCCTACACAACAAAGATGTACCATATGTGCTCACGGCAAAGCTGAACCAATATCTCTTGGAGGTACGCGGCTAGTTGTTATTAACGCATTTTGCTCCTAATCTGAGTGCTGTGTACCTGATTCTGGCATTGCTTTCTGTACCCTAACGTGCACATCGTGCTAAAAAGATCTTTTCTCTTCTGCCTCTAGTGTTTCTTTGGAGTGGTCAGGAGCTTTGGTGGAGACGAAGATCAACCAACCATAACCCACTTCGGCCAGATATTCAGGCTTTTCAGCCTGCATATGCTACTTAATATGGCAACGAAGGAAAACTGTCAAGTCAAAGCAGTTTCAGTGCATGTGGCAGTGCACGAAAGTAATAGCTCTTTCGAGGAAGTATGCCCGGGAAGAACAACTTTGGAAGATGACTTCACGGATACATCTGCACGAGCCAGTAACTGCTGATGTGCTTCAGCACAGTTACTGCCACATGACTGCAACAGCAAGCACTCTGTATTACTTTGGCGTTTTTATCGCGTAGAAAGCGAACGGGCTCACTAGTTGTGAAGACTGCCTTGAAACCTGTGTACTTATCTGAAGACTACATACCATCAACAGCAGCCTTAACAGAAATGCGATTTTTTGTTCCTGGTACACTGCAGCACCATCAGGTGCTTTGACATCTGTGCTACGCACCAATAAGCGTGTCAATGAAAAAGTGCCAGAGATAACAAAGTGTGCGGATATTTGTTTCAGACTATCATGAAAAAGCTGGCTGTGCGTTTTGTGACTCGAATAGGATGTACTGAGCATTTTGAGAAGCTAAGTGCACGAATCATTACATTTTATGACCACGCAGATGCACTTCTATTCTAAGTTTTCACGCCAATGGTGAGACTCTGATGTGTCAGTAAAGGTAGCGATAAAGTATGCCAAACTGCTCTGAAATTGAAGCTGTCACCAACATGGATTATTATGTGCATAACTTCTTGCCGATGTATAATGGCACCACACTTTTTTTGTTCTGTAGTATACATTTTGTTTTCCAAACTGTCTCTTTCATCCAGCATATGGAGCCCTGTGTATCCCCCCCCCCCTGCAGTAATGCCGTCGGACGATGCAGATACTCAAAATAAAATTAAAGTAATACCTACCCCATTTTCTTTGGATTCGAGTGAATTAGTACATTAAAAATCTGTTTCATGTCACCCGTGGTTATTGCAATAAATCACAGTCTCCTTGTGTCACAGGTCCCGTTGATTAGGGAGGCGATCGCCACGCTAATTCCAAGGACCGAAATATCGGCCCCCCAAACTGCACCACGAAAGCGTGGACAATTTAGAAGTGGTCCTATTTGGCGCGCCAGCGGACGCGGGCTGTGGCCCTAAGAAGAAGTCAGAGCCGAGAGTTGATAAACAAAACAAAATTATATTCTCAATTATGGCAGATCAAATTGATACAAAAATATGCACACTCGACAATAGTTGAATACGATATGTCACCAATCAAACAACGTACTACACAGTGAAATCAGCCACACTCGAATCAACGAACACAAACAACACAACGAACACAATACGCATTACAATGCAATCGCATGCATAGCACAACTTAGATACTTAAAGACTAAAGAGTTCGAAAACTTATTCAGCCCAAAGTCCTTGGAACGAAAGTCTGAATGATACTCTTCCGAGAATCACTCACTCAAAGTCCAGCGCTGTTGTCGTTCCGCTGCCCCCGAAGTTTCTCTACCAGGAAACTTCGCGTCTGCAAGTGGCCGCTCTCCAAGCAACAAACTTCGCCGGTAACACGTCGGCTTCCCATGCGCAGCTGTTGCCACCCGTCTTCGCTCGCTGGCGGTAGACACACACTCCTGCCTGTAGCACGAGTCTTCACCCCTCAGGTGGAAATCCTCTTCTTCTCCTCCTTTGTCACTGAGGACAAAAGGTTTCGCCCACATGGCGGACAGACCCTACGCACACTAGCGCAACATTCCTTCTTCTCCCCTGTCACTGAGAACAAAAGGCTTCGCCGACAAGGCGGAACACCCTACGCACACTGGCGCGAAATTCCTTCTTCTCCTGCTCACCCATCTCCGCTGCTCGGTTAAATACCTTTCGCGCTAGATTCCAGAAACTTCTCAACGTTTCGTCGGCGCGATGCACAGCCAAGGCTGGGGAAAGAGCGCGACATTTCGAGGGCCGTCCACGACTCGTGACGCAACTCTGAATCACCCCGCCCCTTTCATTCGAGAACCTTCCAGGGCTTGCTCGGCCGCTGCTGTGAGGAGGTTGGTTGGCGAAACTACGCTTCCGAGGGAGAGAGATGGCGCGCCCGGGGAGTCTTTGGATGCTTGTTGTCTTCTTTATAGTTGACCTTGAGGCGCCTCTCTGCGCTTGGAATCGTTACTGTCGCTAGAATTCGGCGGCGTGCGCTTTTTCGAAGCGCTCGCTTGTGACACCTTGCAAGAAACGTGGATGTGTCTTAAAGTCTATTTAGAAACACTTAGCACTATCAAATGAACAAATGTGCCTGCGCTGAGCAGATGACTGCGCGTTGGCTAGAGCCCAATGCGATGGTACCGCCATCTGGCGGCAAGCATAGAAAAGGTGCTACCTACGAAGCATAATGGGAGCGGACTGTTTGATAACTGAATCTATTCCAGTTACGTTGGCTATGCCAGTGAAATGAAGTTGTGTTGTGCTCCTCAACTTGAGGTGTTCCATTTTTTCTCGCTTGCTTTGCTTTGAATAATATTGCCCTGCGACAAGAAAGTGTCACCTAGAGGCGACGAAAAATCGAACCATTCGTTTGGTAATTAGTAATCTGTGATGCCCACTGCCTAACTTATTAAGCTTATTTAAGGAAAGTAGAATATGAGGTTCATTATTCTATCGGACTTTCGTTTATTGAAGCTGAAGGTATCTTACATTGCAGCAACAAAGCTTTTGAGTGCCTTGGAGAGGTAAACAAGGCCACCTCTACCAATGCGCTCAGTAAGACACGACTCTTCTGGAAGCAAGTGCGAGTTTTTTGGTTGCGTCAAAAGCTGAGGACACTGTTTATATTTTACTTTCACCAGACCTTTCCTATAGCCAAGTAATCGCTAGCCCCGCCGCGGTGGTCTAGTGGCTAAGGTACTCGGCTGCTGACCCGCAGGTCGCGGGTTCAAATCCCGGCTGCGGCGGCTGCATTTCCGATGGAGGTGGAAATGTCGAGGCCCGTGTGCTCAGATTTGGGTGCACGTTAAAGAACCCCAGGTGGTCAAAATTTCCGGAGCCCTCCACTACGGCGTCTCTCATAATCATATGGTTGTTTTGGGACGTTAAACCCCACAAATCAATCAAGTAATCGCTAATGTAGTACGTTATGTGAGAGCCGCTTTTTGATTCCATCATGTCACGGTGATCTGGAATGGCATCACATGCCTTTATCATTTCAAGAACTTCATCCAAGTGCTTATATCTGGCAGCTTGTTCAGCTTGCTCTGGAAGTCCAGTAAATTGGGGCAGGGGTGCGATGCAGGATGGCCCGAGCTTCTCGGCAGACGAGTTTGCTCCAAGCTTGCTCTGCAGTGCCTTGGAATGAAGACAATCACGGAGCGCTTGATAGCAGCGTTGATAAAAATGGCTACAAAAACGCGCGTGGCGTTGGAAACGGATGTAGGACATTTGCGGTGGTTATCAAATAAACACCGTGTGGGAACACGTCAGCGTCGCCACTCAGTAAACATTTTAACAGTGCAGCAACGTCAGCGTGATTGCCTTGGTATATTTTTCCCATCTCAACACGCGCCTCCCGCAGGCGTGTTCGTGGGCGTCTGTCCTGTTTCAGACAGGTTCTTTCATTCCACCTGCAGAATGGAAATTTCCACCCTCGAAGGCAGAAAGGGTGCACACGCAGCACTCTTGAGCTGCTGATTTCGCTCCTATGAAATATTAGAGATAAATATAAGAACAACTGGTCACCAGGGCCGCTCGCATCATTGCGGCAACGCGGCTGTGATTGGCGACGTTCTGAGCGCGTTAAAAAGAATGGGAAACATCCTAGCCGCGTGGTGATATCGCTTTTACTTCTGCGTGCGTGTGTGCCTAGTCTGCACCATGAAGCTGATAGATAAAGTGTGTCACTCGACGTGAGTACTGCTCCTCGGCAAAAGCAAACGTGGTGGACGTGCCGGATCTCTGCCGTGGGCATATGTCAATCAAGCTGATTGACGCGTGAACTCGGATACAAACTCGTTGATTCTGAAAAGGTCAGAGCTCTACTCAGGACTGTGATGGTGCCGGCGTGACCGTCAAGTATTTGATGCGGTGAAAGCTTAGCGGCAGCTTCTTTGCATATAAAATAATTTGATAAGCGTAAACTACTAATTAGATTAATGTACTTTCAGATTTTTTATTATCCTAAGTGATTACTTGTCAATTTGTTTAGTAATATTTATATTTGCCTTTCTGAATAAAAATTCCCCTGTAGTTGCTCATCCGGTGTCCTTCCCGCTTTCATTGCTCTTCCAAAACTTAGCTTGATACGTTTGTGATCACTACCCAGACTTCTGGAGCCACATTCATCGATGTGCATTCCCCTGAGCCTATCATACATCCTATGTGATATCAGTGCATAATATATTGTCGACGTTTTGTTTTCCGGCGGCGGCAAACAAAACGCCGTCTGAGCCTTTATTTTGACAATTTTCTTTGTAAGACTTGAAGAATGATACGCATAAAATGCTGCTTCTCATTTATATTGAGCATTTGTAAACATGAATAGTACGAACGCGTAGAAGATTAGAAAGTGACCCACTTTAAACAGTCGGGCCACACTGCTCGTAAGAGGCACAGGAATACGTTGATATTAACTACTGGAAGTTTGCCGAATAATGTCAACGAGGTGTTATGACATCATTAACTACAGAAGTGCTGGAACGTTATTGGTACACATTTACTTACTGCAGCAAAGGCTCCATGGAGTGCGATGGATATATCAGCCAGCATGGGACAGCTTCTGGGCTCCGGGCATCTGCATTGGCGCTATGCGTCGTACGTACATTGTTTGCACATGAACGCTGATGCATGTATGTTGTTCACTACTGCACATGCTAAAACATTACTTACGTGACCTTTATTATATGTAAACATTGATTGACCGGCAATCAAACAATTTATTGCAGCAAGTTTGTGTGATCAGCGTTGTCGTTTCGCTCGGCCTGAATGCGGCATCACTTACCCACTCAAGTGTGTATGCAAGATGCTTGCGAGCTTCTAGTAAGTAGTTTTACTTCACTGTATTAAATAGAAACGAGACAAATTGAGAGAGGGAGCTTCTTCAACGAGCGGTGGACAGCCATGACGCAGAAGCAGACGACGATGGTGTCGTCTGCTATGCGAAGGGCCAGCCGCCTTATCTAAACGCTCTCGTGCTTTGACATCTATTTCGTTTTATACGCAGCTATAAATTATACAAACAATAATTTTGGTTAATTTTGTTCAAAAACGTATTTGAGTGCAGAAGGCAATAAAGACTTTTTTCAGTTGTCAGTAAAATATTATTTTTCAATTTTTGTACAACTGCCGCTGAAACCAAGATGGCAATGTCATCGCGTCCAATTTTTGTCCTGGACATGCCACTCCCTAATTTTTGTTTAAAAAAGTATTTGAGTGCAGAAGACAATAAAAACTTTTTCACTTTTCAGTAAAATATTACTTTTCAATTTTTGCACAACTGCCACCGAAACCCACATGGCGATGTCATCGCGTTCAATTTTTGTCCTCATTGGCTCTATGGACATACCACTCCTTTGACCGCACTGTGCATTAGCGCCGTTCCCCGCGCTGCCTTTGTTATCGAGCAAGACAGCAATTGAGTGGAATAAAGCTAGATTCTTGGATTAACTATGTATCACTCTAATTACGCGTGATCGCCGACTAATTTGCAAGATAGCTTTGATAAACAAGCTTCAATTGTTCGAGCTTGCGTGTAAGCGTAGAAAATTCCAGTTTTCAGACGTGTGTGATTGGCAATTTATAGCAAAAAGATACCAGAAAAGTGTGTGGCTTAGATGCCGACACAAAATACATGTCCGCAACAATAAGTATCGCATCTCAATTAATTCTATAACACTGGAAGATAGCTGCAGGCACGTTGTTGAGCGCAGCAGTTCTGGGCTCCACAAGCCATGGTTGATCGCGGGTTCTAAATGTGATCCGTCTGACGCTTATGTTTCAAGCGCTGAAACTACAGAAAAACAATATTACCGTTGAACACGTTTGTGGCACTATGCTTGCTTGCACAGCAAGCAAGCATGGTGCATTTTTTGACATTATTGATTGATTTGTCGGGTTTGACGTCCCAAAACCACCATATGATTATGAGAGACGCCGTAGTGAAGGGCTCCGGAACTTTTGACCACCTGGGGTTCTTTAACGTGCACCCAAATCTGAGCACACGGGCCTCCAACATTTCCGCCTCCATCGGAAATGCAGCCACCGCAGCCGGGATTCGATCCCGCGACCTGCGGGCTAGCAGCCGAATACCTTAGCCACTAGACCACCGCGGCGGGGCTTTGACATTATTCAGTTCGCAATATTGAAAAATAAGGACTGGAACGAGTGATTTAGCTGAGCAAAAAGTTAAAGAGTTAGAAAGATTGCAATTATTCATTGTTTTAAAATTCACCCTTCACAAAAGGACGACCTATGGCATGGTCGGCAATATAGCACTGCACTTTCAGTAGGCATCCAAGAATAACTTGAAAAGGCTGATTGTAACGCACAGAGATGTTCGTTTTCTTGCAGCTTGGTTGAGGCATCCACCGGGAACCGAAGGCCGACCAGCAATTAAAAAGGTGATAAACTCAGGGTGTCATTATGATGTTGTGCTCAACTCTTGAAGCTCAACAGTTCTCACTTTAAGTGAAGCTCAACAGTCCTCACTCTATTGCACACTAAAATATGTGTTGCAGTTGTGTGTCCATGCAGCCATGATCTAAATTCCAAAGCACTGCCCCCAAAACAGGAAACTTAAACAAAACGTCTTGAAACGGGTACGAACCGCTGTAGACGACCTCGTGAAGGCCTAAAATAGACGTTGTTGAAAATATATTGATTTGGCGTCGAAAATATTGTATCCTCATACTGCCAACTTGCATTGAATTGACTATTCTTATAGAGCCCATAATGGTAAACAAGTTCCTAACTGCTACTCTAAGACATTATTTAAATGTTTTGTCCGAACGCGCGTGCGCTACGGCCCTTTCGAGAGAAGCGATCGTCCTTCTTGAAACATCCATCAATATATGTTTTGCTGATAACACGGTAACACCAAACAACACATAAAAGAATGGTGACTGCAGTGTTCAAAGAAAAAACGCAAAAAGAAAACTTTTATAAAAATAATTTCTCATCGACAGCAGCAGTTTCTATGCATTTTTTGTTCAACCGATGACTCAGGTCAGCAAGCCGTTCTAAATACGGCATTGCTTATATCGCCTCAAAAAATTAATTCTTACAAACCCCATCGGTAGTGCGAGTTAACCATCCTTATAAAGAATATTGATGTTACATTTTTTATTACATGCGTTACGCTGTTACATTTTCGTGGTATCTAAAACGTGGCCGCATTTACGCATTTTTAACCTCTTAAACGTGGGTCTCATCTCGAAGCTCGTTTTTGTATTTCATTAACACCACAATCAACCGTAGTTGTCACTCGTTTTAATTTTTTAGAATTTAAAGTGTGTATAAGACGCCACCTTGAAGTTATTTGTTGGGGGCACTGATATACTAATTTCATGACTGAGCATGTTCAGTGCATGAGCTGTTTTCTGGCCTGACCACCTTGCCGGTGCGAGTCTGTCTTTGTGTGAAAGTTTTGAATTCTCAGTGTGTTGCACTTCAGCGGACGCCCAGGATTTCCATCGCTGACAATCTGAAGTTGGCCTACAGTCACGGTAAAAAACTGTACCTTAATTCTTCGAATCATGCAGCGACTTTCGTTTTTGCGCGAAAGTCGTACAAGCAATACACTCGTATTTAGGTATAATATTTTTAGGTCAGGGGCAGGCTTACTTATTAAAATTTTAAACAAACACTTTCAGGCACTCTAGCTGTGGTAATGGAAAGAAAGGAAAAGCCACTGGAAGCTTTCTCTCGACGACAAAAGCAACGTTGACTGAGTGCTGTTGTCGAGCCGTTGATGTGTGACTTCTCCGTGCCCGTGGGAACGTCCAGCAAGGTTGAACTGATACGGACAAACTGCATACACTGGAGTCGACTTCTTTTCCGTTGTTGTGCCACATCAGATGATATTAGTGAACTGGTCTCTTGAAGTGTCGTTTTGCAAGACTCGCATGAGTGTGGCGTGTCTGGGTGTATTGTATTAGACAAAGAACGACTATTGTGTTTTTTCGAGATGAACTTTTCCTTTTAATGCCATGTTTCTGCATGGCTGCCATTTTTGTTCTTCATGGTATGTCAGAGCTTGAATGTTTGCACTGCCGTTTGATATGGGTTCCTGTAACATATTTCCTCTGATGTAATGTTGGTATGGTAACGCATTATGGCTTTGTTAGTGAGAAACTTTATTTTCGTGGAGAAGCAACATAGAAACCAAGCTTGTAAGGGATGGCACCAGGAATTATTTACACAACAATGCTTTTTTTGTGTTAAGTGTATAGCGTGCACCATACATGCAACAGCTGTTCTGAATTTTTCAAACAGATAATAACTCTACATACTCACTTAAAAAATGGCTAGTTATATGTTGCACCTGAATTGGACTCGTATTTCTTTGAAACTACGACTGCGTGTCTCGATCAGTACTGATTTAAAAACTTGCCTGTTTTATTCCAGCTATTTTTGATGATCTGTTTGTGATTCATAGTTTTTATCTAAGCATAATCAAGTGCATTTGATTCTAAGATGGCTTGAGGTAGAAAGAAATTCATTACAAGTTAGTACAATGGCGTATATCTTGTTGTTTAAAGTACCTTACCACCCTGCAATTTTAAAAAAAAAATTGCCTTGTTTACTCTCTTTCTTTGTGTGTGCAGTTGTCGTTCATTGCTACTTTTAAGCATAGCACGTGGAGTTTACTACAGTGCCAGATTCTGTAGAAGCCCGAGTCCTCGAGCACATTGGTGAAGAAACTGAATTTTTGTGGCTACAGGCGCAGTCAGATTGGTCCTTGCTGTCACCCTTTCAATTAAATTTTGTGCACTATACAAGGTGCTCCAGCTATCTTCAGCCAGAGCTTAAACATGCCGACACTCGCAATGACGACGCGATCAAACAAAGGCATGTTGATGACTGAATACTCAGTGCATCTGGAGTGAGTCAGACTATTCCTCGTGTCCCGATTATTGGCCTAATTAGGCCACTTTTAATAACTAACCTTCTAAGGAACAAAAATGGGCCGGAAATTTAAGTGCAAATTTTTTCATTGGCTTGCAAAGCGCCTGATTGGACAGTTTGAACCTTTACACCTTTCATTTTTAGTTTTTTTACTAACTGCAAAATCCCGCGAAATGCAAAAAAAAAAAAATACCACGTGACAAGCCAACTCATGCGCCAGTGCGCACAATGATTCTAGTGCGCCCTAGCATTCCGCGTACGAACAACCATAATATTTTTTTGCCCGATTATGCTGTCTTGGCAGGGCGCAACGATAAAGTGGCTTTGCGATGAACATGTTTCGTTATCGCCCACGAAAGTGATTATAACCGCTGTAACTGCTTACCATTCTCGTAAACCGGTGCGAAGGAAGCGTATATCGTTCTTCAGGGGAACGTTACGGTGCAACAGAATAAGCGCGCACGTAGGCGCGCCAGTGGGATTGTCACGTGGCATTTTTTAAAGTTTTTGTGGCCATTTGTAGTTAGCAGAAAACACCGGTAATTAACTGACATAAACTTTGAAACTATATAATCGGACGTTTTGCAAACCTATCTACAACATTCTCATTGAAAGTTTGGATCCATCTTTGTTCCTACAGAAGTTAATTAAAAGGGTGTAAATTAATAATTGATCAGAACAAAAAAAAAAGTCTGGATCACCCCAAACAACGGTCAGCAACATAAATTTGATCGCGTCGAAATCGCGCGTGTAGGCATAGTTTAAAACTCTGGCTAAGGATAGCTGGGCACCATGTATATTGTAGGCCCGTGTGCTCAGATTTGGGTGCACGTTAAAGAACCTCAGGTGGTCGAAATGTCCCGAGCCCTCCACTATGGCGTCTCTCATAATCATATGGTGGTTTTGGGACCTTAAACCCCACATATCAATCAATCCCCCTGTATAATAATTTCTGCATCATTATATTGTTACGGGGATTACAAATACACGGAAGAGAGAAACGAGTGTATTTGAAATAGTTACAGGTAGGTGTGACACTCTAGGGCTGCTAGCATCTCGTGCGCCGAATTTACTTCTTCTTCATCGATGCGTCTACGACGGCGGAGCCATGCCCACGGCCTCATAACATCACCCCCGGTGGACGAAGCGCCGTCACGGCGCTGCTAAATCAATCAGGACTGGCAGTGTAGTAGCGTTTTAGTCGCTACGCATGAACAACATCAGTAGGTGGTGTGGCAGAATATGAGTGTGGTTCAACGGGTGTGATGAGGTAGTCGACGTCGGTGACCTTGCGGAGAACTTTGTAGGGCCCGGTGTATCGTGGGAGGAGCTTCTCGCACAAGCCTTCACGCCGATGCGGCGTCCAAAGTAGTACGAGAGAGTCAGCAGGGTAGTCAACGCCACGATGTCAGTCATCGTAGCGTTTTTGTGAGGCCTGAGAAGCAGTGAGCCTAGTGTGCGCGATTTGGCGAGCAACGTGGACTCGAGAAACAACGTCCTGAGCATACGCCGTTGGTTCGGTGGTATCAGAAGGAAGAAGTGTGTCGAATGGCAACGCAGGGTTGCGGTCGTAAAGAAGAAAGAACGGAGAATAGCCAGCCGTGTCATGCCTTCATGAATTGTACGCAAACGTAACGTAGGGGAGCATTGCGTCCCAGTCACGGTTATCAACAGAGACGTACATGGACAACATGCCTGTAAGAGTTCGGTTGAGGCGCTCTTGAGACCGTTGGTCTGGGGATGGTAGACAGTAGTAAGGTGATGTTTGGTAGAGCAGCTACGGAAGATTTCGTCGATAACTTTCGCGAGAAAGCAGCAGCCACGATCCGTCAAAAGCTGGCGCGGAGCCCCATGCTACAAAATGACGTCATTCAGTAGAAAGTCTGCGACGTCTGTAGCGCAGCTACTTGGCAAGGTACGAGTTATAGCGTATCTGGTCGCATAGTCAGTTGCGACAGCGATACATTTGTTGCCTGACACTGATGTTGGGAAAGGTCCGAGCAAGTGGAGGCCGACGCGGAAGAATGGTTCCGGGGGAATGTCGATAGGTTGATGCAGGCCAGCCGTACGGAGAGCAGGACGTTTGCGACGCTGGCAGCGCTCGCAAGCAACGACATAGCGGCGCAGAAATTTATACAGGCCAGGCCAAAAGAACCGTTGCCGCACGCGGTGATAGGTGCGTGAAAAACCCAGGTGTCCTGCGGTCGGCGCGTCATGCAGATGTTGAAGAATGCTGGCACGCAGGTGTCGGGGAATAACTAACAAAAATTCCGGGCCCTCAGGCTTCATGTTGCGGTGGTACAGAATTTCGTTGTGGAGGACATATTGACGAAGCGAAGGGTCGGAATGTCGTGAAGATACTCACTCAATGACCGTCTTGAGGGTTGCGTCCCGGCGCTGCTCTGTGCCGATGTCGCGCAAATCGGATATGGCGAGCACACCAGAATCGCTCTCATGCACAGCGAGGCTAGCAGGGTCCACCGGATAACGCGAGTTACAATCGCCATCTTGGTGTAACCTGCTAGACTTATAAATTAAGTCGGAGTTATACTTCTGGAGACGTAGATCCCAGTGATCTAGGCGACCAGTTGGGTCCCTGAGCGACGACAACTAACACAGAGCGTGGTGGTCCATAATAACTGAAAACTCCCGGCAGCACAAGTAGGGGCGAAATTTCGCTACAGCCCATACCAACGAAAGACACTCGCGCTCTGTTATCGAATAGTTTCGCTCAGATGTGGATAGAAGGCGGCTGGCATACGCAATAACGCGCGTTTAGCCCCCCTGGTGTTGGGCGAGGACGGCGCCGATGCCGTCAGCACTGGCGTCAGTGCGAACAGTCGTCGCGGACGGGTCGAAGTGAGCCAACATTGGTGGTGAAGGGAGCAGCTGGATCAGCGTGGAAAACGCAGCTGCTTGGTCTTGGCCCCACGAGAAGGGCACAATTTTTTTTGAAAAGATCAGTGAGTGGTCGTGCAATTGTAGCGAAATCACGTATAAAACGTCGGAAGTACGAGCATAAGCCCAGAAAACAACGAACATCTTTGGTAGTAGAAGGCAGAGGAACGTTCTTGACAGCGCTAATCTTGTGAGGGTCCAGTTGGATGCCAGCAGCACTTACACGTTGACCAAAAACAGTGATTTCTCGTCGGACGAAAAAGCACCCCAGGGCTGCTGGAATCTCGCGTGTCGAATCCGCTTCTTCTTAATCGATGCGTCTACGACGACGGAGCCATGCCCACTGCCTCGTAACAATATTAACGCCTCTTTGCAAAAAAAAATCGAGTGCTTACTAGAGTTTAGCATGTGTAATTTTTCATTTACATGAAAGCATACTGAAGTGTGTCAATCTTGTGCCTATCAGATTTATTATCAGCTCAATAGAAGCTTGCATAAAGACTTCTGTGACGGCAGGGTCAACGGCTGACACAGGAAGAGAGTAAAACGACAGTGAAGTGCTTCTTGTCCTTTAATTCTTGTAATTTCTGTGGTAGACATAAGGCTTTTAACTAAAGATTTTATAATGGTTTACCCTTAAACTTTGTGCAGGAAAACTTCAGACAGGAACACAGAGAGAACACTGCATTAAAATGAAAAATAAGCCCTTATAACATCTTAGAAGGGTGTTCACTTGAACTCGTTGGTTTACCATACTCGTAAACTGTTGCTTGTCAAAGACCTAGACAGGAACACAGAGGCTTTTTTGTCTTCCTGTCTACATCGGTCACGTGCAACAGTTTATGAGTATGGCAAACCAACAAGCCCAAGTTGACACCCTTCCAATGTGTTGTTATGGCTTGCTTTACATTTCTAATATTTCTATAAGCAAAGCAACGAAAACGTCTGAAAATTGTCTAAACTTAGTCTTGCAAGACTTCTTTTAAATGACTATAATAGCGGGACACAAAAACAAAAACTTTTAAACTTGGTCTTGCAAGACTTCTTTTAGATAAGAAATAACTAAACGACCCCCCCCCCCCCCCCAAAAAAAAAAGACGCCTAGAAAACGTGTAAACTTGGTCTTAATTCACATATAAACCCAATAAAGTTGCTGTGAGGATAACCGCCGTGCTAGCTCTGTGGTAGAGCATCGCACGCGTTGTTCGAAGGTCACAGGTTTGGTTCCTGCCCACGGCAAGTGAGTGATCCTTTCACCCTCTTTTCTGTCTTCACAATCACATTACAATTCAGTCTAATAACTTCTCCTTCTCCTATATATATATATATATATATATATATATATATATATATATATATATATATATATATATATATATATATATATACAGAGAACAATAATAATAATTATAGATGGCAACTAGACGGCAAAAACTGTTTTATTATTCTATGATCGCAACGTTACAAAGCTTGATGACCTTGCTTATGCAAGAAAGCATGATGTATTTAGAACCTGATTTCAGCACACAACTTTAGAAGTACCTTTATATTTCCATGTATTACCGCGTTACTAGATTTCTTAGTTCCTGCGGTGTGGCTTGAACGACTTCAATGAGTGTTGATGGAAATAACGCTGGTTCTCTTCGGACTGGTCCCCAAATTTCTCACCATAGCTCTGTAAAAGAAATAGAAACAACACAATGCTCGGCAAACACGTTTAGCAACAAAATGGAGGCGCTCTTGGTAATTCATGCGCTTGCGGGCAATCTCGTCAGAACATTTGAAAGCACCAACAAACGTGAGAACACCAAGTATAAATGTACGGCCTGAATGAGGCAATGTAAAGACATTCTCTGCATCATGGATTACGTGTGAATTTTTCAATATAGTAAGATATCAATGGGAACGCTCTTCTTGTACAATAAGACGAGTCGTTGGGCTTACTCGCGCTCGCCTACAGCAACGTTCACTCTCTCGCTCCGCATCGCAGCTTTTGCTTATCAAATAAAATAAATATCACTGATCGTTCTGCCATAGGAATCGGTATAACACAAAAGTGAAACACGTCTTCAGAATGGTAGTTGAGCGTTTATTGAAAATTGTTTTGCCACACTGGCAAAGGAATGAGTAATATAGGAGCGAATTGTAATGTCTTGAGAAGAATGGCAAGCCACTTGAAACTTGCAGCCTTAAGTCGGTGAAACTTGTGGAGCTAACTCAGACTGACTCATGAAATACCTTTCTGTCCTTAGGGCTCGCTCATACTCATACTCACCAAAGTTTCCCTAAGCAAGACTCACTCGGACTCACACAATAAAATGTTCTTCAACCAGACTCACTCGTGCTAAAACTCACCTCAATATTAGTTACCCGAACTCCTCCAGACTCACGGCTTGATCCGAGTCAGAGTGAGTCAGAGTGAGCTGACTCATGAGTGAGTTCACCGACCTAGTATAGCAGCACACTCTTCCCGCAGAAAGGACGCACGACAAAAAACATACACAGGATTAGCGCCAAGACACAATCGCAACTGTCACTGCTCGACATATGTAGACAGCACTCTGCTCTAAACGGAAAGAAGGACGCACGGGACGAACGCGCAAATATACATAGACGAGTGCGAACAACTTACGCAAATGTCACTTTTGTGTGAGCAGCATGCTCATTCGAGAGTGTGGCTGCTGCAATGAGCGAAGAGGCCTTCGTGCTCTCTAACTTCGTCACGCACTTGCGGCGAGAGGCCAAGCCACGTGGCTCGAGCAGTACAAAGCGCCGTGATTACGAGGTAAGAGCGGGAGCACGTAAAGCCCCTAAAGCTTCGCAAAGAAGCTCTCCTCCGCCGCTCACGTTTCTTTTCGGTCTCCTCTCCTAGGCACTCGCATTTCGAACGTGGCGCCACCTGCCTTGCTTCTGCGTAGGAGGCTCCTTTTCGAGAAGGAAGGGCTTGCTTGGCAAGCAGCACACTGAGAGAATTCGCCCCAGCCGTTTAGCTCATCCTAAAAATGTCTTAACGAGTATAACGTTGGCACATGACAACTCTTCTTAGTGCCACGTGCAACGCGTGCGTGTAATGAGGCCTTGATCGAGTCCCTAGGTGTCGCAGTGACTGGGTGCTAACTTCGCGCCCACCGATATTTTAGCATTTGTGTTCCTAAACGTAAAAAAGTTATTGTTACCGAAAACCCCCTTTATTTGGGCCGATTTCTGGCGCGTCTCTGAATAAGTTTCACACTATAAATAACATCTCTCGAATGTTCTTGTGTGGCTGCTGTGGCGTACCTTCCGCGATAGCGCCCGAAGGAACAGTGCGGCTGTTTTTCTTTACTCAGCGCATATGCAGTGAAGTTCCGCCGTATATAGCGTATACAATATGTACAAAGAGCATTAACAGTGACTGTCATGTAGTGGAATCAACAACTCGTGTTGGCGCGCGCTGTCGACGCGGGACGGCGATGTCACCGACGGCTAATGTCGCAGTTTGGTAAGGTATCTGAGGCTTTCACCTTGATAATCTGTCAGGAGGCGTACATCGTTTACAATTGATACATTCCAACAGCTGTAGTTGTTTTGTGAAGGGGTTAGATGCACCAATCACATTTCGGAAGTGCGCCTTGTCGACGTATCTAACAAACGAAGTATATTTGAAAGCACGCGCTAGCGGATAGATGAACCAGCATGCCACCTTACGCGATTACTTTGCGAGATTCCCAGTCGCGGATATGAACATTCACATAAGATAGCGAATAAACACGTAAAATGACACGCATGTGTGAGGTTCATGAACGACACAGGCACCCACTGACTCGAAGGCATGGACTCTTTGCATAGGTGCCCTCTCATCGGAGTTCCTCGACTGATCGGTTGGCGTGAAAGAGCCACAGAAAGCGAATTGCTTTGAAATATACGAGCCCACAACAAACACCAATGGAAAGTACCTATCTAAATATGAGTTGCCGCACTGCTATCTTTTGATTAAAAACAGCAGTGAAGTTTCGCAATTACAATTTGGAGTGTCTTTCCTTAAGTTTCGCAATATCAATTTCGAGTGTCCTTCCGCGAGCATGCAAAGCGCACAATGCAAGACCGTGAACTCAAACCATTCGACGCATAACGAGAAGCAGAACACGCAAGAATGTACCAAGACAACAGAAAGCCATCTTAGATCGCTTTTAAAAAGTTTTCATGAGGGCGTTTGAACGTCCTGAGAACATGGTAAACCAGTCCAGATGGAGTCCAAGAAAGATCCTGTTGTCTGACCTCAGCACGTCTTCTGAAAATCTACAAATAGTTCGCCAGAGCATTCCTAGTACTATTTCTGGATTCGTAGGGAAATAAAACATGCTCAAGCGGTCCACCAGGACATTCTACGCCCTAATAACTGTGCTACCCACTAGGACATTCCGAAGCCATTTTGCGTACAAAACACGCAATTCACCAGGACTGGTTGTATGCTAACTTGCTGTATTTTATAAGTTACTTTTATGTGATGATAGCGTTCGAGCTTAGTTGTGTAACAATAGCACAAAAACGTGGCTGTGCCATCCACCGAAGCAAGAAAAAAAAGCAGTTCCAAGAAATACTTTATTCTGTTGCGTCGGCCACCATAGACAATAAAATCCTTCAAAAGATGAGGGGAACAAAGCGCTCCATAGTTTTTATTTGTCAGATTAATCACTGTACTTACAGTGATACTCAAATAAAGTCTGAACGCTTTGTGTGAAAAATATTGATAAATACTACACATATTTCGCAAGCACAGCGTAGAGCCACCTATATGATTAGTGCGGACATTGTTTTAGAAAGTCGGCAAGCACTTCTTATGCAGTATATGTGCCCTACATGCCACAACTTGTGCCGATAAAATAGCCTGTGTGGTTCCTAATATACAGAAGAGAAGTTTCGGCAGATGCATCTAGAACTATGCTGTGCGGCTTCAGAAGAACTGACGTACCATTAACCAAGAAAATCCTAGCAAGCAGTCACTTAGTTTCTTCAACAAAGCGCTACAAAAACACATTAGATTTTTTAAGTTCGGCGATGCCACACACACAAAAAAAAACTCTCAAGAAAGGTTCTCTGTTTTTCTCATTCTGGAAGCAACCGAGGGTTACTCTATTGGGAAACCGTCAATACTCCAACATATAGGCTGAGTTCGTTAGACAAGCGCGTGCATTCTAGCAGTTTGTCACAGTTCGGACTCTCAGCTGGCCATAATAACAAAACTTCCCTCCTGCCAGCTCTCTGAAGTAATAACTCTACCTGGACTTTACAAGGGTGTCCTAGCAGATGGCGGCAGTGACATGAGACAAGAGTGGCTCCTAAAAACTGACAGCAGCGATGTGACCGCGGCGTCGGAAATTCAGCACACTGATTCCGCCGCCGTGAGGCACAATGCCCCAACTTAGACGACCATATTCTGTGCATCACTGCTTAGTCGGTGCCGATCATGCTGCAACAAAAGGCTGGTGACGGCAAGTTTACGTCGTCCACACGCGAGCCACCACTGATCGTAGCACCTACTCGATCTGCAACACGCTGATACAGCACATGTGCATCAGCATTAAGAAGGCTGGCAGAATCGCCACTAAGCTCGGAACCATGCGCCATCCGTTCATTATGCTGAGTCGCTTAACCTTGAAGTAGGACGCAACCAGTACAACTGGCGTCGGACAGAGAACATACATTTCTGTGGACTCAGACGGTCTTAGAGCGCTAGACACCGGCTCAGCAAAGTCTTTGTTTACGCTCACAAGCTCAACGCAAGCATGGACGCGTTATTTTTGCTCGCGCATTGCTTTCTGCCTTGAATACACAAAACAACAGCTGCAACGCTTTCAAGAAACTGAATAGAACTCCCCATTGTTCATGCCTTGATGCACCATCACACGTGCAGCTAGTGTATGATCCATAGCTTCTGTATCCTCTCTGCATGCCCCCATTGAAATGCAGAAAGGAAGCGGAAGACACAGCGGCGAGACTGCTACAGCCACTAGAGGGTCACTTCATTTTGTAAGCGAAAGATCACAACATGGTTGCCGTGCGGCACCGTAGATGTCCACCACCACCGCAGGGGTCCGTAACCACTATCGTACGAAGTAATAAAAAGCTCAGTAAATGAAAAACAACACGGACACAGTGCGATTTGAACGCGGGTCCACTGCGTGCAGCCTAGTATTCTGCCACTAAGCCACGCCGGTGGTCGAAACTCGTTTGCAAACTTGCCTTAGGCAGGCCTGATGTCGGGAAAGGAATCTCGTCAATATAAGGAATAAAGTGTTTTAGAAGAGAAAAAGAAACTGGGCTTCACACTTGCAAAATGAGTAGGTTGTCCATTGATCTAACTCAATCCTCTAATAACTGTGGCCCATACCAGCTTCAGGCATAAATATTCTCCGAATAGTGTTCTAGGATATAAGTGGATGCCTGCATACTACACAGAAATATTGATTTTTTATCGCGTGGTGGGCACCCAGCAAGTGTGCTCGCAGCAGTTAAACGAAGAGTATTTTGAAATGGCTCTGAAAGGCCCCGCCGCAATGGTCTAGTGTCTAAGGCTGCTGACCCGCAGGTCGCAGGATTGAATCCCGGCTGCAGCGGCTACATTTTCGATAGAGGCAAAAATGATCTGCGCTTGTGTTCTCAGATTTGAGTGCACGTTAAAGAACCCCAGGTGGTCAAAATTTCCGGAGCCCTCCACTACAGCGTCTCTCAAAATCATACGGTTCTTTTGGGACGTTAAACCCCACATATATACCATATCAATCAAAGGCTCTGAAAGGCTGCTCTTCTAGCTTTCGCTGTGACTGCGCGACCTATACGTTCCACGTATAGGTCACGTGCTTTTTTCCGAATCCAGCGAGTGGCAGAGTTTACAATAGTTAGAAATCCAAGAAATTTAAATATATGTCGATAAATTTTAACTTCGAGAGGGTTTATTTCCTAACCATAGGACATTTTAAAGTACTAGAATAACAAATCATTGAGTACCAGTCTTGTGTATTCATTCCGAATAAGGCAAAAACGTGTGCCTCGGCAATTACGGTTGTGCGATATCGCGAGATGTATTTTTTGTAATAGATGTGTAGTCAAATAGTGTTCATTGCACAAATCCTGTAATTTTTATTGAGAAGCACCAAAGCTTGTTGGTGTGCTAAACACGCCCACGTGAGAACATTTTACGCATAATCCTGCATGGAAATGGTGCTCTGAGAACGTAAAGCTCGCGACCACATAATTCTCCGAAAATGGCTGGCGTCACAGCTCCGTTGTTTTCCTTCGGCACTGTGCTGTTGCGTGCCTCAGTGATGGAAGTCTAGAATCCCTAGACGAGAACGGCGGCGGTGAGCCATTCTCGTGTACGATGGTCACAACTATAGTAAAGCAGTACGTGGACACTGTTCTCACCGAAGCTCCATATAGTGCTTGCTGGTTCACTCGCCAGAGCAACGGCGAAAACAAGAGCAGACGCAATAGCTCCGAGCTTTAAAAAATAGACCCCGGTCGACGCTACTGTTGCGTTGTCAATTGCCACGGAGGTAAAGGACTTCACTTTTGATAATTTCCGCAGCTTTAGCGAAACAGAACGAGGAGATTGCTGGATACGGGCCATCGCAAACGTGTTGGGTAAGCGAATTACTCGCGTTCTCCCCAACCGGTCGTATGTGAAGGTGTGATCATGTGGGTCATATGATAATGCGTCCGATAAGTACCATTATGAAGTGTGGTAACTTTGATTATAAAATTGTTCGGAAGCGTTTCTTTCGATTCTTTCGTTCTCCACATAACCTGCTTCCAGCTACGTTCCAATTCGTGTCACACATGCAGGTTAACGTGAGAATAAAATAGCTCACTTGGTTTTGCCTAAGGACTATTGGATACTACATATCATAAAAAATTGTTCCTTTAGCATTTAAGGGGGTATGGTAGGATAAACAGGTTATTCTGAATTCAACTTTATAACTGCAGAACAGCATCGTACTTCCACCTGGAGTTTTGTGGGCTTAGCAAGAAACTTATAACCTTCAATTGATTACATTTTGACTTTAAAACTTTTCATACTTCATTCTGGTGGAGCACGGAAATTCACAGTAGCACACGAAGTGTATTGTACCTTTTCTGAAAAACCAAAAACAGTATGAATATGATTTTCGGCACGCTTATTCCACTTGATAGGGGTAGTTATCCAAACCTACAAAAACTGGTTCTTTTACTTATCGCACACAAAAAAATTGCGCCCACTTGTCACACCACGCCGTGAGGGAGATGTTACAATGAATTGTTTTTCAAGTTTTAACTTAGTTTTTCGAAGTTGTAGGCTCAGACTACTTAAACAGAATTTACGTATAATCTGTTAAAATTTGAGTGTTATCAATTGGGTGGTTTTCCAAAAAAAGGTAGCGGTAGTTTGAAAAATAGCAGAACAACCATTGCGTTAAATCTCGGTTTATAAAAAGCGTTTATTTTAACAACACTTTAATATGCGACACCTTGACAAAAGTTTTTGCAAAACCTAAGATTATTATTTCAACTTGACCTTGTGACTTAACTTGAAAGGAGAGACGATGAACAAGTTCAACGAGCCGAGTAATAGTAGGTAGGCATTTTAAAAATCCATGTTGACGAGAGTATATTATGTTGTGAACATTTAGATAAGACAAAACATGCTTGAAGACAATATCCTAAAGAAGGTTGGAACCAGTACTTGTGACCGAGATGGGGCAGAAATTTTGCAGTCATTAGTGCTACCCCTTTGGTGCATTGGTATCACTTTAGTGACTTTCCAAGCAGTGAAAAAGCCACCACTACTTATGAAAGACTAGAAAGTAATTTTCCATTACTGAGGAACATTCTTCAAAGTGTCTGTATATTTACTAGGTGCTTTACCTGCATGCATCGTCTGGGAACCGCGGCAGCATCTTACAAGACCTCGCAGCGTAGAACACAACAGACACCATGGAGATTCCCAGCCAGATCTCCTGGTAGCTGCCGACATAGCCAAATACCTCCTCCGCCTAAGGGAAAGACAAATTTTAGGTTAAAAAATTGAGATTCCACTGAGAGTAGCAATCAATAATTATGCAAAGCACGAATGAGGAAGGTTGATACATCAGTTTAAAATCAGAACAACGTTGCGAGGTGGACGTTAAATAAGCCGCACATGACTGCCATATGACGATTATCATGTTTGGACGTGTCATTTACCGTTGTAGTTTATTCACGTCACGTGATACCAAATTCTGTATACATGAAGCTAGCAAAACGGCTGTGTGCACGCTATGAGCGCAGCATGTAGTCATGTTTAACATGACGTGCATGCTATGATTACCATGTTTGGACGTGTCATTTAACGTTGTCGTCTATTCACGTCTCGTGGTACCAAGTTTGGTGTATGTGTAGAGAGCGAAACGGCCGCGAATGCATCATGAGCGTGGTATGTTGTTATGTTTATAACAGACACGCATGTCATGATTATCATGTTTGTACCAATCATATACCTTCGTCATCCGTTGACGTGACGTAACGCCAAATTTAGTCTATGTGAAGCTGGTGAAACAACCGAAAGCGCACATTGAGCGTAGCATGTAGTAGTTTTACATAGTAGGAATGGTATGATTATCATGTCTGGACGCGTCATTTACCTTGGCTGTCCGTTAGCGACGCGTAATACCAAATTTGGTATATTTGAAGCTAGCGAAACGGCCATGAGCGCATCATGAGCGTGCTATGTTGTCATGTTTCACATGACACGCATGAAACGATTATTATGTTTGGACATGACATTTACTTTCTTCGTCCGTTCGCGTCACGTAATACCATGTTTTGTATATGTGGAGCTAGATAAACGACCGCAAGCGCATCTTGAGTTTGGCCTGTAGACACGTTTTACATGACACGCATGTCATGATTGTCCTGGTTGGACCTGTGATTTACCTTTGCTGTCCGTTCAGCTAACGTAATACCAAATGTGGTATATCAGAAGCCGGCCGAACGACCACGAGCGTGCCATGACCATGGCGTTAAGTTACGACTTACATGACATGCATGCCGTGATTTTCCCGTTAAGGTCTCTCACTTACGTTCGCCACGCACTCATGTCATACCATACCAATTTTGCAATAAGTCATGTCAACGAAACCACCGCATGTGCAGCAAGATCAAGAATTCTAAGTCATGACATTCATGACATACATGTTATAATTTTGATGTCATGACTAGTAAATTATGCCCACCATACAAGCATGTTATGCCGTACCAATTTTGGTATTGATAGATAAATAGGTAGACAGACAGACAGACAGATAGAAAAATAGATAGATAGCTAGATAGATAAATAGATAGATAGATAGATAGATAGTGCCACGTTTCTTAAGACAAACTTGGTTTAATGGGTTCGTTGAGTCGACTAGCCAAGCAGCAGCTCAGACAGATTGTCGTTGTCTTCTTTCACTCCTGGATCTCAACCAAGCATTTCATGTGGCAATAGTCCTCCCTTTAAAAGCATCGACTCGATGCTCGTAAAGAAAAAAAAATGAAGGCATACACATGCAGATACAGAGAACTAAAAGAGGGAGAGTGCCAGTACTCGCAGCGCAAATGAGAAAATTTCGCCAATGCTTGCGCCAAGCGCAAAAAGAAAAGGCATAAAAACACAGGAGAACACGAACAGCAGCAGCAGCACAATGTCACGGCTTGTCGCAACACGTGAACCACAAGGGCTACTGGTCCAAAATAACGGCTTAGAAGTTTTTCGAATAAGCCTGGTCGCCGGACAGGGATCCACACCCACACTCGGTCCCCAGGGTGGTAGGTGACGTTTCGATGGCGGAGGTTGTAACGTCGTGCGTCTTCATCTTGTTGGTGACTGGTGTTTATGCGAGCTAGCTGACGAGCTTCTTCGGCATATTGAGTGTATTGCTCAGCGTCTGGAGCGATTTCATTGCTTTGGTCACACGGAAGCATAGCATCGAGCATGGTTCACACGTTGCGTCCGTAAACGAGTCGGAAAGGCGGAAATCGCGTTGTTTCTTGCGTTGCCGTATTGCATGCAAACGTGATGTATGGAAGAATTTCGTTCCAGGTTTTGTGTTGTACGTCAACGTACATTGACAGCATGTCCGCTATGGTCTTGTTAAGCCTCTCTGTCAGTCCATTCGATTGCGGGTGATAAGTCGTCGTTTTTCGATGACTTGTGCAACTCAATTTACAAATGTCCTCCATCATTCGTGCTGTAAATGACGGCCCTCTGTCCGTAATCACGCATGACGGGGCACCATGCCGTAGTACGATTTGGTGCACGAAGAACTGCGCGACTTCAGAGGATGTGCCACGGGGTAACGCTTTTGTTTCAGCATAACGAGTAAGATAATCTGTCGCAACTATAATCCATTTGTTCCCAGAGGACGACGAAGGGAAGGGTCCAAGAAGGTCTATTCCCACGAGGTCAAACGGTGTCTGTGGTGGTGCGATCGGCTGGAGCAGGCCTGCGGGTCTCACAGGCGGAGTCTTGCGACGCTGGCACTCATGGCAGCATTTCACGTATCGATGTACACTAGTTGATAGTCACGGCCAGTAATACTGTTGGAGTACTCTGGCGAGAGTTCGCGAATAGCCCAAATGTCCTGACGTGGGCTCATCGTGGCACGCTAGGAAGATCTCGTCCCGCATTTCGGTAGGAACAACGAATAGGAAGGCTTTGTCGCTACCACGGGCGTTTTTCTTGTAAAGAATGCCTCTTCTTAAACAAAAAGAGCACAGTTCGCGAGCAATGTGTCGAGGGACCTGAGAGTTCCGGCCTTCCAGGGAATCAATAGGTGGGCGTAATTCGTCGTCTGCCTGCTGTTTTGACATAAATTCGGAATCGCTGACAGCTCCGAGAAAGGCATCTTCATCCTCGGAGCCCCTGACAGCGTGCCCCACAGGCGCGCGAGAAAGCGCATCGGCATCTTCATGTTTGCGCCCTGACCTGTACACAATCGTAATATCGAACTCCTGCAAACGCAAACTCCACCAAGCTAGACGGCCGGAAGGATCTCTCAGATTTGCCAGCCAGCAGAGTGAGTGGTGGTCAGTCACCACTTTGAAGGGACGACCGTAGAGGTAAGGCTGAAACTTGGTCGTCGCCCACACGACTGCGAGGCATTCTTTTTCCGATGTAGAATAGTTGGTCTCGGCTCGAGAAAGAGTACGACTGGCGTAAGCTATTACATGTTCAACGCCACCGTGTCGTTGTACAAGGACAGCGCCAAGTCCGACGTTGCTGGCATCTGTATATATATGAATTTCCGTAGCAGCGTTCTCATCAAAATGGGCAAGAACAGGGGCTGTTTGCATTCTCCGCCGTAGCTCTGTGAACGCTGCATCTTGTTCTGCGCTCCAAGTAAAAGGCACGCCATCTCGGGTGAGTCGCGTAAGAGGTTCAGCTATCTTCGAGAAGTTGGCGATAAATCGGCGATAATACGCGCACAAGCCGAGGAAACGGCGTACTGCTCCTTTATCTCATGGAACACGGAAGGCGGCGACAGCAGCAGTTTTGTCTGGATCATGTCGCACTTCATCCGCACTAATGACATGTCCCAGAAATTTCAGCTCTTCGTAGCCGAAATGGCATTTTTGGGGTTTCAGCGTGAGTTTAGCTGTGCGAATGGCGTCCAGAACCTTTCTCAGAAGCTCTCGGAAAAGATGACCACATCATCGAGGTAGACAAGGCAGCTTTGCCACTTTAAGCCAGCGAGAACTGTGTCCATCATCCTCTGAAAAGTAGCTGGGGCAGAACAGAGGCCGAAGGGAAGAACACGGAATTCGTAAAGTCCGTCTGGAGTCACAAACGCGGTTTTTTCTCGGTCTCGTCCATCCACTTCAATTTGCCAATAGCCATTCTTTGGATCGATGGACGAAAAATACTTCGCGCGTCGTAATCTGTCGAGAGCGTCGTCGACCCGTGGAAGCGGGTCGACGTCTTTTTTCGTGACGCTATTAAGCTTCCTGTAGTCAATACAAAATCGCAGCGTACCGTCTTTTTTCTTCACTAGAACGACTGGCGAGAACTAAGGACTGTTGGATGGTTGAATAATCCCGACATCGAGCATATCTTTTACTTGTGTCTGAATAGCCGCACGTTCTTTGAAGAAACGCGATAAGGCTGCTGCCGGATGGGGCGGACGTCATCGTCGGTAATAATTCGATGCTTGGCGAGGTGTGTTTGACGGACTTTGGAAGAAGAGGCGAAGCAAGACCAAAACTCCCTTAAAAGGTCATGAAGTGCAGCCTTTCTTTTGTCTGACAGCGTCGAATTAATGTCGATCTGGTCTAGAAATTCTTCATCCTCATGCGTTTCCTCGGACGCGAAGCACTCCGTCACGTCGGCAACAGGGTCTCCATAGGCTACGGTGGTTCCGCGGAAAAGATGCCAATGCTCGTAGTTGAAGTTCGTAACTAGTATTTGCGACTGTCCGTTACGGACACGCACAACACTTCGGGCGGCACATACACCTTGGAGTAGCAGAAGTGATAGGTTGCTTTCAGCCACCACGTCAACGTCCAGGAGGTCTTCACAAATGACTTCGATGGGAACAGTAGCTCGAGGCGGCAGCGTCACACTGTCGTCCGCAACACGCAGCGCAGGTCTACGGCAGTTATCAGCGTCTCGATCTGTTGCGCCTTGAGTCGAGAAGGTCACAATGCGCTCACGAAGATTTATGATGGCACCGTATTCCCGAAGGAAGTCCATGCCGATAACCAGCTGACGGAAACAGTCGCGCAGAACGAGGCAGCTGAGCACAAACGTTGACGCACGAATTTTCACTCTTGCTGTACAGCAACCCAGTGGTGTCACAACATGTCCTCCAGCAGTTCGAATTCGCGTTTCATTCCACGGCGTAATCACTTTCCTGAGATCTTTTGCTAGCCTCCCGCTGATAATCGAATAGTCTGCACCAGTGTCTATCAATGCATTGACCTGAAAACCGTCAATCAGCTCAGGTATGTCAAGTGACACGCGGTCGCTGGGTTCAGATGTGGATTTCGGCGTTTCCTCGGTACTGCGATTATTCTCTGATTGAATGTCTTCCGTGTTGCGTGCAAGCGTCGATGGGAGGTCTTCCGCACTTTGAGTCCCAGCAACCTTGCCCCCGAAGACTGCTGCCTTCAGCTTTCCCGACAAGGGCTTGGAGAGCGTTCCCGTGCCGTCACCTCGAAACGTGACTCAGTGGCTGCGGGTCTCCTCGGAGATGGTGACCGCGATTGCCGTCGTGTAAAGGGTGCACGCTGTTGCGCGAGATACTCTTCGATATCCCTCGGCCTTTGACCAATTTGGGGACGAGGTGAATTGACGGAAAATCCACGCAGGCCAAGTTGCCGGTATGGGCATTTGCGGTAAATGTGACCAGCCTCACCGCAATGATAGCAGAGGGGTCGTCTGTCCGGCGTACGCCGGAGATCAGACTTGCGCGTTGGTGCACGGCGACCATCAATGTCCAAACCAGCGTGCGCCGACTGAATCACGACTAACGGCATCATTGTCTGGATCGGGACGTATGGCACTGTCTGAAGCGGAACGTGCGGCACTGTCTGAATTGAGACTTGTGGCACTGTCTGGATCGGGACGTGCGGCACTGGCTGTGTCGGGACTCCTTGACCAGAACGAGGCGTGGCAGATCGCAAGGCTTCCGCGTACGTACGACGGCGACTGTCAGTAGACACAGGAGCCGTTTCCGGATCAACCGACATCGGCGGAAAACGATGGGCGTGCAAGACCTGTTGGACCTCGTCATGGATGACACTGGTGATAGAACCAACATCGATTTGCCTTGTCCCGTACATCTTTTTCATTTCTTCCCGGACGACAGATGGGATGATCTCGCGAATCCGTTCGGGGCTCTTGCTCTCAGGGGTGGCGAAAATTTCGGGAGTTGAGGCAGCATTCACTTGGCGTTCAAACAGAGCAGACCGTTGGTGCAGTACTTGCTCCATTGTTGCCGCTTCAGTAAGGAACTCAGCAACACTCTTAGGGGGACTACGCACCAAACCAGCAAAAAGTTGTTCCTTCACACCACGCATGAAGTAGCGCAACTTTTTTTCTTCTGCCATAGCAGGATCCGCTCGCTTGAAAAGCCGTGTCATGTCCTCAACGTACATCGAGACGGTCTCGTTTGGCATCTGGATGCGTGATTGTAGTGCACGCTCCGCCCGTTCGCGGCGGTCGGGACTCCTGTAGGTCTCCAGAAGGCGACGCTGGAACTCGCGCCAAGATGTCAGAACATCATCCCTGTTCAAAAACCATGTCATGGCACCGTCCTTTAAGCAAGTGTACACGTTCCGGAGCTTCGCGGCATCATCCCAGTGATTTATCGCTGCGACACGTTCGAACTCACTCAGCCAGTCATCAACATCTTCATGCTGCTCTCCATGAAAGGCGCTAGGCATGAGCGGGTTCTGGGCGGTGCAGTAGATCGGCGTGGAAGGTGTCGGAGCTTGCACGGGATCTTGTGTCGAAGTCATAGTCGCTGCGTCAGTGGTTGGTGTCTCAGGTGGTAGGCCTCGTTGGCGGCGGCTTACTCTGTGAACAGGAGTGTCCACGGGTGCAGGGCTTGTGTTCCGGCTGCTGGACGGGGTCTTGGGCATAGGGTGGATCGTGAGACGTTGGACCCAGCAACTCCACCAGTCTTGTCACGTTTCTTAAGACAAACTTGGTTTAATGGGTTTGTTGAGTCGACTAGCCAAGCAGCAGCTCAGACAGATCGTCGTTGTCTTCTTTCACTCCTGGATCTCAACCAAGCATTTCATCTGGCAATAGATAGATAGATAAATAGATAGATAGATAGATACGCTTAAAGTCCCAGAATTTCGCTAAGAAATGCTTCGCATTTAAAAAAAGCAAACGAGTCAAACGAATCTTTTACTGCATGTGCTTACAAATATTCGTCATCAGTCCGTTTGTTACATGACCGCTATTAATGAAGTACTGATAGCGATAGTTCATACAAGCAATTAATGGTACCGACTAGTTATCTGTAGAAGATCAATATTTGCAGCAAAAATTAACCATAGACCCAATTGACCCATCTTTATCGTCTTTTTGACTGAAAGCAGAAAAAAAAACTGTGACATGGCCTGAAGAGACAGACAGTAAAGTATAACAAACGGTAGTGCGGCAAAACGTATGCTGTGCATAGGTGATGTCTACAAGTGTGTTACCACATTCCGAAAGACTACAAAATGGACAAAATATGTGGGAGGCATGGCTAAATGTCTTTCATCGAACCCCAAAAAATGCACCCTAAATATGCTCGACATATTTTAAGAAATACACTAGTCTAACGAAACTAAACAAGCTGCAATTGGTGTAACATGCGGTATGATTTCTGTGTTTCCGTTGATGTCTTTACAGCAAAGTAGACGTAACACATTAGAGATTTTTTCTCAGAAGGTAGGTCGCCGATGCGACATCGTATAACTCAAAATTACGCTGATTCATTTCACCGTAGTCATGCCTCCAATTTAGTTTCTGAAGGCACGTTTATAGCCCAACATACCGTAGGCAATGCGTTGGCGAAACAGAGCATTTACTGTTCGATGCTCGGGCGCAGCTAAAATAACGTGCTTCTGCCAACGCGCTCGAACGCGATCGGCTTTGCGCAAACTATTGACTGATTGCTCCAACACTTTTGACGCGTATACTCTTCTATTACGTTTTGCGATTTGGGCACTTGTTTGCTTCCGACGTAGCCAACGAGTTAGTATGAGGATTTGTGGCAAACGGTGCCATCGCAGCTGCTAAAAAAGCCTCTTAGGGCACTCGCTTGAAAAGCAAAACAGCACAAAGGATTCTATTTGGGTGGTATTTTACTGAAGGAAACCTTTGTACGTGAATGCTTAGGCACTCATGGTATTGCAATGTCAGTGACAACTAACACCTCCCATCGTTTCTTCTTTCCCCTTGAAAAAAGAAAAACCTAAACACACTACTGCCGTAAAACTCAAATACAGGAATGCATACATCAAGTGCACGTGGTGTAGGTGGGATACAAAAACGTGATGTACAATCAAATGAGGAAGCTGAGTAGAAAGCACTACTATATCATCTGAAATAAGTGTATGTACGTTTCTTTTGAATTTGAAACAGCTATTTGACTAGCCTGTGCAACGCTGTCCTTCCATCCGCACCGCTCCCCTCACTGCAGGTTGCAGCGGTGTTAAGTAGCTCCCGCCCTTCTAGCAGTGCGCGGTGACGTCTCTCTCCCTCGCCTGCACGCTCCCCGCGTGTCAGCTTTGTCTCGCTTCACCCTTTCCACCACTCGCAATGCTCGAGCTCACTCCTCACGTGGGCATCATCTCACTCGCGCCACCTCTGTCCATATATCGGCGAAGAGAGCCACGTGCGCTGCACGCGCCTCGAGAATCTCACGGCACTGACAATGGGGACAGCCTGCCGCTACTTGCCGCACTATCGCGCCGACGGACGGGAAGCCGTCATGGCATGCTTGCGGCTAGTGTGCGCCTACATTTTCTGGCTGTCGCCGGCGTTGCTAGGGTTAGCGAAGCCGATTGCGCTCGCGAAGGGCAACGTCAACACCGACGAGGCGCGAGCCAGGGAAGCCAAACGCAAGCGTCTGCAGTGAAAGACCAGCAGGCACCGACGAGTCGCGAGTCAATCAAGAACACAGATCGCGCTCGAAAATACTGATGGTGCGCGAGTAGCACCAACGAGACGCGAGCCAAGGAAGCCGAGCGCAAGCGTCTTCAACGCGTACCGCTTACCGTGTCTTTGCGTTTTAAACAAACATTTACTGGAATAAACGCTACATCAAGTTTCTCTTCAGATAGTTCTTCCAGCACCCGCGTCGACGCCCGTTTCAACCAGGTCAACGCCGTGCGCACTACTGCTGCTTCGCATCCCATCATGGTTTCCTTCGGGGACATGGTCCATTTCGTGCTTGTGTACGAATTTCGAATCACTGTGTATGTATATAGTACATGTGTCTGTACTGACCAATTCTGTTTTTATATTCGTAGCCATTTTTCCAGAATAAAATTTTTCTTAAAATATTCGCGCTGTTTGGCTAACAGTGGACTATGTACGCTGCATGTCTGATTCTACATGACAGAGATAAGCATTAAAATGGCATGCACCCGCGGAGAATTGCACTTCACACAGTGTGAAGCGCAATTTTCTTCGACGTAAATCTTCTTTATAAACCATGATCGCACGACACTGAAACTTGCCGAGGCTTACCATATTAACGCGAGGGCTGCTATGTGCGTTAGCAATTCTTTGGCCATATCAGACAAGGAAGTCGAACTACTCAAGGAAAAGGGGTAGACCAGTGGGGAGGGGGTGCAGGCAAGGGCTTTCTTGTCCTTGTTTTTTTCGCGCTACATTTACACTGTAAGGGATTAGTGCCAACTCGGAAGTCTCTCCGTTTCACCTCACTTTATTTGTATCTCGTAAAATTGTTTCGCCTTATTTTTGTGAGCTTCCTTGCGTTCGTAGTAGAGCAGTTAGAACTAGCTTAAGAGTCAGGCTTGCTTTGCAGTGGTTACAGCGGGTTATAAATTTGGATTTTAGGCATAGTGTACCGTAACCTCCTCGTTCTGCTACCTGTTTGAGAGCACTGCTTAAAATTATTGGGAAATTTACAAAGCTGTAAAAGTTACCTTGATAGCCGGCTCATACAGAAACACTTCGACGGCGGATGTGGCGAAGCGTAGGTGCAGCCCGAACTTTCCCCTGAAATGTAGAGTAAGAAAAAAAATGAAACGAAAAACATTTCAAATGCCTTGGGCAGAGTCGACTACAAAGAACTATAGTATACTCTACCCTATATATATTGCTTGCTGGAAACTTAAAAATTCAATAGAACCTTACTGTGACGTGAGTGCAGTTGCCATCAATATCCACCCAGGACGACGCGCGACAGACAAGCTTTACTAAGCCGAACCTGTGCCTTGCATTACCAAGGAAAAATAAATGACCCATACCAGAGTTGTATGTGCATGCAAGCATGGCTGCTACCACGTAAAATTAACCATAGCTTATGTGCTGCTCTTATTACTAACACTCTCACTCACCTCTGTGAAAATATTATTTCAAATGCAAAGCAATAGTAACCACCATCCCAACGATAATGATACAGTTGTGGAAAAAGGACTGCAAGTTGACACGCCAGGTGAATACGGTGATGCAGCCGTAGCAGAGTACTATAGATGCACAGCGAACCAAAATATAGTACCCATAGGATGTAGGGATGGCAGTCTTTTAGACGCGCAGTGTCTTGTGGTCGAGCTCAATCCAGTGTGCGGCGTGACCACCTTTACAACGCATGTGCACCCCTCTCTCTTCACCTGCGCTCCTTTTTCTCTTCTCTAGGCATTCCTTCCGGTGGCATTTACACCCCCGTAGCGCATGCGTGCCTCTTCCCTTTCGCCTCGCAACGCGGACGCAGGCAGCGTCTGCTAGCGAGTATCTTTATTGAAAAAGCTAACTGCTCACGCTGCACAACCGTTAACTGGCCACTCTGTTCATATGAGCACTGGGTATTGATTTCCAAGGTAGTGGTGGAGGGAGATTTCTTTTGTGCGTTGTTGAACAATAAAAGTTTGAAAATTCGCAGCGTGCGCGTTATCTCAAAGTGGACTGCGGGTCTCTATGTACAATCGAAGTCGCCTGTCTCTCATTGCCCATTATCAGTGGTTTACATGTTTAATTAGAAAATAATGGTGCACAATTTCGTGCTTTGCACCTCCCCAAGTTTGCCTCCTGCGCAACGCCGCCGCCAGTGTAAGCGTTAGCACCAGCTGCTTCGTGTCTACACATGATTCCTTTTATCGGGGGATGGTGTAATATTTAACACAAAAGTGTTTTATGCTGGGGTCCGCCACGGCACCGCTTCTGTATTTCCGTCACGGATATGACCTTGCCAAATATATACTAACAGATTGCAAAGAAAACAAAAACGAGAAGAAAGAGTACCGCAGTGCGCCGTCGAACCAGCAACCTCGTGCTTCTCAGCTAGCGATGCTGAACAATGAGTCGTAAAAAAAACCTTCTGCACCTTGTTAATGGCGAACCATTTTTGTACACTATGTACAGCTGTTGGTCGTCGGAGCTCGGCCACTTCGGTGCGTTTTCATCATCAGTAGCGAGACGGCACGATGGCCGCGCGTTGGGCTTGCGCGCTCTAAAGGTCGTCGCACGTGCCTTACATGGCTTCGTCAAAATGCTTATGAATGTTTTCTTCGATGGTGGCCTTCTCGCGCTCGCGCTTATCTCGGGATTTGTGCGCTTTGTACCTCTTGTGCTTCCACCGCAAGTTTGTTTCAAAGTTACAGTATTTAAAGGGAGCACGAACGCCTCTTCGCTCGCTCCCACGGCCACGCTTTCATAAAGAGCACGGTACTTAGACGCAAAAGAATAATTGGTAGTAGTAGTAGAAGACTATTATGTACATAATCCAGACAGGCTACAACTGCAGTGCGCCGAGAAATATACAGGGTGAAGAGCGAAGTCTGTCCAGCAGCGCAGTGCCCCTATTGCAAGGCCCCACTGGTGCGAGCCATCCGTTCAGCCCTGTGGATGAGTCGCAGCTGATCCACCAGGGCTGGGCTAGACATCATCACCTCCCATTCCTCCCATGTGCCACTGGAGTCATGTTCTTTGTCGTGCTCTGCACACTCCCACGTGATGTGAAAGAGTATTGGGGTGGCTCGACACCACGGGCATGTATCTCTGTACGCCGTTGGGTAGATCATGTGAAGTGTGTGCAGGTTAGTGTAAGTGTTAGTCTGTATGCTTCTTTGCGCTGTTGCCTCCACAGCGCTGAGCTTGCTATGAGGACGTGGGTACAGCTGCCTATTTTCCCTGTAGTACTTTAGAATCGTTGTGAAACAAGGGTACAGGGGTGTAGAGTCATCAATTACATTGTCTTGAGCGGCTGGGTGATTTGTGGAGCCTCTTAAGGCGTGGCGTCAGTGAATCTGGCCGTGTTCCAAAATCTTGTCATTTTGTCAATGTAGTCAGCACTTGCCTTTCTTCTCCCAACATGCAGAGTAGTATCCATGTTGCTTGGTATTGACAATATAATGTACCATTCCCTAAGTTTGCTTGGTACTTCATTAGTTTCTTGGTGTTTCCTAATAATGCATTGCGCCCCAGTTTTGTTAGGACTGCTCTGCCCGTTAGGATACGAAGAAGGTGATTTTTTGCGCTAGTAGCTGGGCCTCGGATAAGTCTTCAATTGTGGTATGAAGACCAAGCGCCAATAGCTTGTCGTTTGATGTATTCCGCGGTAATCTTAGGACTGTCTTGTAGGCCATTATGGTTATTTGGTTTGCTTTGTCTTTCTTTTCACTGTTCCTAATTTGATATGGAAGCGAGTATGTAATACGACTGATGAAGAGGCTGTTTACCAATTTTAGGGTGTCTTGTTCTCTCATGCTGTTACGATTGTTTGTTATTCGCGAGATCATGCGTGAGATTTGCTGTACTGATGTTTTGAGTTGATATAGTGTGTGCAGACTTCTTTAATTACCTTGAAGCCACACTCCTAATCTTTCTCTTGAATGCTATTTTTGTCGAGCTTGACTTCCTGCTTTATATTCGGGTTGATCCTCCATGCTTTTCCCTTCGTGAAGCAAATGAGCTCTGACTTTTCGACTGAACTCTGAAGACCCCGTATTCTTGCGTACTCTTTTATGGTGCTAGCTGCCTGTTGTAACCTATCTTCTTTCTCTGCTGGGCTGCTTGTGGTTGTCAATACCGTGATATCGTCTACATATATCGCATGTTGTAGACCAGCAATATTTTTGAGTTTTCCGGCAAGGCCTGTTATGGTGACGTTGAAAAGTGTCGGTGCAATGACCGCTCCTTGGGGTGTGCTTCTGTTTGGATGTCGAATGATGTCGAATTCGTAATCTCCCAGCTTGATTGTTGCAATCTAGTGACTAAGAAATTTTTTGACGTAGTAGAACATTTGTTCTCCTTTCATGTCAACAGCCATAATGTTTTCTCTAACCTTATAGATGTCCATTATTACTTGTTTTTTTAAAAGTAGTTGAACATATTGCGTTGAAAGGTGTGGGCGAAAGCCAAACATGGTTTCGGACATGAGGTTGTTGTTCTCGAGATGGTTGAGGAGCCGGGTGTACACCAGTTTTTCAAAGATTTTTCCTAAGCAAAATGTGAGCGAGATAAGCCTCCTGATCTCAATGGCAAGCTTCTTTCCTGGTTTAGGTACCATGACCACAATCGCATGTTTCTAGCCTGGTGGAACAGTTCCAGCAAGCCCATGTTTGTTTATGTATTTTGCGAAAGCTTCAATGGCTTCGTCATTTAGGTTCCTGATCATACTACTGGTGATTTTATCTGCACCCGCGGCTGTGTTCTTGTTACTAAATATGGCTGTTCTTATCTCAGCGTCCATAAAAGGCTTTTCTAAATCAGGTTGTGGTGATCTTTTATACCTGCCTTGATATGAAGGTGTCACTCCGTCTTCCCCAAAGCTTTTTTGATGCATGACTTGAATGAGGTCCTCTTTTGTACCAGGGCATAAGTGCAGCAATCTTTCAACGGCTTTACTGTTTTCACTTTTTGTCTTCGTGGGGTTTATTATGACTTTTAGTATGTTCAATGTTTTGGCCGTACTCAGCGTTCCGTTTAGTGAATCACAGAAATAGGCCCAATTATTTGCAGCTAGTTGATTGGTGTATTCCTCTGCGCGCTGGGCGATATCTTTGATTTTTTCTTTCAATGGACGGTTATGTTTCTCTCTTTTCCATCTTTTCGTCAGGCTTCTTCTTGCTGCCCAAACATGCAGTTGGTGTGAGTCGACCTCAGGGATATTGCTTGATCGCGTTATTTCTTTACTGTACGTGTCTTTTTGACGCCTTACTTTGTCACACCAATCACTCAAGTCTGTTATATCTGAGGCAGTCAACCTTTGTTCCAGTGATTTTCTGGACGCACGTCAATTAGTTATTTTGGCAGCGCCAATCTTCACTTCACTTCACTTCACTTTTTATTTCCTTAAGGGCCTCCTCAAGGCGGGTATTACATAAGAGGTGGGGTTACAATTGGGCGACATATATACATAATGATACTACACAATTATACATACAAAACTTTTACGTAAACAATATATATACATTTGTAGTTATGTACATCAACCAGATATGCATATAATTAGTAGCCACATCTAAACATAAGAGTAAATTACTGCTTAAGCCTCTCAGCAATCGATGATGGACAGGTGATATCAGCATTGTAACGGGGCAGGCCGTTCCACTCAATCGATGAACGGCAGAAAAAGGAGGCCGAGAAGATATTGGTGCGGCTGCGTGGACGGGTTACTGGTAAGTGATGCCCAGTACGAATGGAGAGGCGTGGGGGTGAGGCCAAGATGTATGGTGCCTGATAAAGCGAGCTGTAATAGAACTTGTGAAAAAGGATCAGTGAATTAATGTGGCGCCGGGATGACAATGAATCTAAGCCGTATCTTTTTACGTACCTGATATGTGTGTATAGTGGTGCATAATATCTAATGATCACTGCCTAGATGTTCTTAAGTGTTGTGCCATTCCACCTCTTGACAATTTTTGCACATTATTAGATCCGGAGTCGTGTCTCTTGAGTTACGGTTTCCTAGTCTTGTTGGTATTGCTGGATCCGTCAGGAGTGTCATACCCGTAATTTCTATTTGCTGGGCAATGTTCGGCCTTTGGCGTCCTGAGTGGGGTATCCCCAGCTTTGGTGTTTTGCATCGAAGACCCCCATCACTATGAGCGTGTTCTGCTTCGCTAGTTTTGCTGCATCTTCGAATAGTTTGTCGAAAGTTACCTTTTTTTGTCGAAGTTGGCTATAAATTTTGACGGTGAAAATGCTTTTCTTTTCCTTCTCTTTATATAGGATTTTCCTAATGATACGTGAGATTCGAATACCTTCTATCAGTTTATACTGTATTGCAGTTATGTATTTGTGGACTAATGTCGCCACTCTCCAATCATTGTTATTATTCGCAGCTTCTATGAGTCTCATAGCTCTGCATGCGTGACCTTATTCCCACCTCTTCAACAGCTATCACAGCAGGTGGCCTCGGCTGCATGGCCACCAGCAGTGAAAGCTAATCCTTTTTTAGTCGGAATCGCCGGCTGCTCCACTGCCATATGTCGCACTCTTTCGTAGTTTTTCTTAGTCGCTTATGCATTGTCAGTAGCTTCTTGTGCCATATTAGGTAGGCCCGGACTGTTGTATGCCTTATCTGCTTTTTCCCTTATGTGGCTATCATTGGTATGCTTCCTGAACGCCATCGTGAGTTCTATCTGTTGCGCTTGAATTTTTCTTTCCAACGCGTCGAGTTTTCTGCCTACCTGCCCCATGACCTATTCGACGATGGAGGGAATTATTTCTTTTACGGCTTTTTTTCAGAATAGCTATCGTCACCACAGTGTCGCCGTTCAATGTTGATACGCTTTGTTGCTGTTGCTGCTGCTGTCCTACCGAGGAAGATTGAGTGGGTTTCTCTTGTGGTTGTTGCTGCTGCTTTTGTTGGCTTATAAGTTGCCTATTTCATCTTTCTAAATCCCCCATCCTTACACGCATTAACTCTAGCTCTCACTCGAGTCGCGTGAGCTGTGTGTGTGTGTGTTGATTGCGCTTGGTTTGGAGGAGGTTGGGAGGCTGCTGCTGCCCAGATTACTCTGATTATCTGATGGTGGTGGTGGTGGTGGTGGTGGTGGTGGTGGTGGTGCTGTTGCTGCTGCTGCGATGTCTTCTTGAGCGTCTTGTTGTTGCTCGTCTTGCTTTCTTCTTGCCAGTTGCCTTTGGAGCTGGAGTAGTCTTGGGAATTGGATCTGGACCTTGATCTCGAGTGGGAACTGGATCGAGATCCAGATCTTCATCCCGCGTCGGACCCTCCGTTAAATACATATCCTGCCATTCAGTGCTGAACCACCGACGCTTCAGTATTCCTGGGCATCGTTGTTCATTTTTATGCCTAAGCTGCTGTACCCGTTCTTTTACCCGTTGGGGGACTTTCTCAAGCCATTTAGTGCATTACGCATTACTTTGCCGCCGTTGGATGACCCCCGACACATAGTGCACACTCGGGAACGCACTCGTGATCTTTTGGAGGGTCTTCAAGCCTGCAGCCGCAACAAACATTCACAGTGGGTGTTGGACCCACGTCAGTCCTGTGGCCTTGTCTTTTACACAGTTTACAGTATTGTCTTGTGGGTTGGTATGGTAGACATGGCACCTCACCACCATGGAAACACACAAAACACAGCACAATGGGTCCGTCGAAGGTTACCAGTGCCATCTCAGATTTTCTCAACATGCGTGCTTGCACGATTGTGACGCCCTGTGTGCGTACTCTAAGGTTGTTGAGAAGTTCTTCCAGTGTTTCACGTTCCGGTCCGTGCACCACTCCCTTGAGAAACCCCTCGGGTGTGGAAATGTAGGCATTCACGTGATGTCTGGTGTTCTTGAGGTCGAGCGCATTGATTTTCAAAATTTGCTCGACAACCTGCACGTGCGGAGTACTTGCAATGATAATGTTGAATCCATTCCGGAGGCGCAGCAGGAATTTGACACCTCTGCACATTTCCACGTCTCCACATGCACGTTCAATCGCTCGTGCCACTTCATATGTTTTTAAGTCTCTCACCACGAGCCCTGGTTTGGGTCGCATAATTTTCATATTATTCTTGGGTAGAGGCGTCGCACGTGAGCGTCGGCGACCTCTCATGGCACCCGACGCGTCGCGTCTACTCCCATGCGCCCGCTCAGGCGTTCCGTAACTGCCTCCCGCGTCCCTCTCGCTGTCTTTGAAGCTGCTGTCCGCCAGAGACGCTAAGTCATTAGTTGTTCTTTTTGTAGGTTTAGTGATAAAGTTCACTGAAAATCACCAACTTGCCTTGGATATTCCATGGCACGCACTTGCTTCCATAGTCTCTTACGTTCCCGTAACGAAAGAGCAAGCTGCCACAGATCGTCTTTCGCCTCGTCGTTGGTTCCCTATGATGCTTCATGGTGTTCGCTCGCGTCACCGCTGGCTCACTCCACTTGTTTTGCCTCGTCAGATGATGGGGAGTCTTCGACGAAATCATCTGCAGAGCCAAGATCTGTGTTCAAATCTTGATCATCCGTGTCCCTGGCTTCCTTTGCAGTTACCTGGTCGTCATTCGTTGGGTTATTGGCTGCTGCATTGGCACGCCCAGGAGAGTCGCTGGTAGTCGATGCTCCGCTCCCCGGTCCACCGCTAGTCCTAGCCTGGTGGCCGGGCATGCCATGTCCTTGGTCACTTCAGAATGAAAGAAACCGTTGTCGATGTCCAGATTCCTTGGTGTGAGATTGGTCACGTCATACTTCCAGACACACTCTGCGTTTGCTCTAAAGAAGCCACGAAGTTTAACGCAAAAACAGGCAAACTCTTTAGGAGCCGAGAGAAATGTTTCCGATCCCCTCAACGCCACCTACTGTCCTCGCGAAAGGGTAAGAAATCTGACAGTTCTTCACGGTCGTCATGTGTATACCTGCCCGTTTATTTCGGCATGTTTGTTTCTGTTGGAGCGGTGTGCGTCAAGTATCGAGTGGGGACTTTTGCTTGTGCGCACTCATCCTGTCTATTCTAATTTCGTTTGTGCTTTTTGCCCCCTTCCGGTGGTCTAGTGGCTAATGTACTCGGCTGCTGACCCGCAGGTCGCGCGATCAAATGCCGGCTGCGGCGGCTGAATTCCCGATGGAGGCAGAATTGTTGTAGGCCCGTATGCTCAGATTTGGGTGCAGGCTAAAGAACTCCAGGTGGTCGAAATTTCCGGAGCCCTCCACTACGGCATCTCTCATAATCATATGGTAGTTTTAAGACGTTAAACCCTACATATCAATCAATTTGTGATATATGCCTGAAGTGTGCGCTGCAAATTTCAGGCTCCTTGCCGTTCGTCACGTGATATTGCTGTTGGGTACTGTAGCATTCGTTCCTTCGCTCTGGTGTGGAAGCAATGCAGAATGAACACTCAACTACCTCGGTGATGACACGTACGTTTCACTTTCGTGTTATACCGACTCCTGAAAAGTATTATCATCCAGGTTCTTTTTTTTTATAACTTGCACGGTGTAGCGCTGCTGCGTCTTCTCATGCGATCGAGCTACCGCGACGCCAATGACCTCTGACATCGCTCACAAAACAGCACCATCCAGTTCGAGACACTTTTGTTCCTTCGTGGGAACCACGTCGTATCGTATGTATACACAACTGAGACGGCTCTTGTCGCATTAGAAGAACCGTTATTTTAGGACTATCAGTTGAACTAATTCATTCCTCATCGTCGCACTAGTGACTAAGGCTTAAATTGAATGTTAACTGACGTTAACGCCAAATCACTAAACGAAGTCGGCGACGAAAGCAAAAGAATCTGGTCTGCGTGCTGCGCCCTCCCACAGTGACAATAACGAAAAGATAATTGAAGAGGGGAATTTAATCTGCGGTCACTGTCAAGAGACGACGCTACTTTCAAAATGTCGTCGGAAGGGTATGCATGGTTCTGGAGGGGGACGCTCTCACATCAACATAAACAACTCAGTAATCTTAGCGTTCATTGTGTTGCTGCGGTCAGTATTGTTTCGCGGGTGTATATCGAGTGTATATTTTCGAGTCACATGTCATGGCTTACTGCCTATACACATGGCTACCCTGTAAGATGCTTCAGAAATAAAGACAGCAAGCCTGACTTATGGATTCATCGGGTGAGAACTCCTAAGCAGTATCCGTCGTTTCCAGAGTGAATGCTGTCTCACTGGCTGTGCGAAACACACGAGCTCCGTCGTTCCGATTCACGACATTGTCATCCGCACAGCTCTGTCTGCGTCGTCATAATATTGTCATATCATTCAGTATTAAGCTCCGCGGGACCGTTTTTTTTTGACTACCACTGCCGCATATTGTTTATCAGTCTAGAATCGATGCTCGCGGTAGACCTGTTTTGCTTCTTTCTCAAGCGTGGTGTAAGCAGCCACGATTTTTTCGAAAGAGTAGCATTTCTTTATGAAAAAAAGGAGAACTGTCAACGCATTTAGAGACGCACAAAGGGAGCATCGCCTTTCCTCCCCTGAAGAAGCACGAGTTATTCCACTTTTTTTTACAGCGTGCATTTCCCACGAGAATAGTTTCTAAAAACAAAAGCTTGATGCAAAAACATTGACCAAGCTAGCGAAAATTATGCCCCAAATGTTTACACGTAAGACAGAGAGAAAAAATTGTAATGCGGCATGGCAGGGAGGTTAACGAGGAAGGAAATGTCTGGCTCGCTTCCCTGCACTGGGAAAGGGGTAAGGACAGACGAAAGTAATGAACAGAGGAATGAGAGAGATAAGCAGAAGCACAAGCACACAGGAGGGTCACAATCGGTCAACGAGACGGGCCGCACACAAAAACTTCAACAGCACCTTCGTTGCTTTCTGGTGTGAACTTTCCGGCTTTCCAAGACTGACTTTTCAAAAAAACGGCTGGTCGTCGAGGCGCGGTTACACTGCTTGTAGAGACTGTTTCTGAGAGATGACGGAACTGACAAGCGCACATTCAGTTACTTCGTCAGGGTCGCATTGGTAGCACGCAGCACTGTCTGCCCATTCGATGCGGCCAGCAAAGGCGTTCGTTACAGTCACCAAAAGCCACATGCGACAGATCCACCGTCTGAGATCGGGGTAGGCTAAATGAAATAGTTGCAGGCACGAATCCAGGAGGTGAAGACGGTATGAAGAAAATCCGGGGTGCTTTACATTGACCTTGCGACATCATGCGCGAGCGTAATAATATTTGCGGCTGCGTTGCTTATTGATAGTGGAATAAGTTCTATCACGGCATTTGCGTGAAAATTTTAGCTGAACCACCGGCATGCTGATTACCGGTGATGCCGTGGTGACCTAGTAACTAACGTGGTTGCTTGGGCGAGTTGGTACATGATTCACATAAAGAACAGCACCAATAATGAGAGACAAGAAAAGAAGGAGACAGATAGCGGCACTGACTTACAACAAGATTTATTTGCCAGAACCACACAATATATACTTGAGCAGTATCTGACAAAAAAGAGAAGAAATACAAAACAAAGGAACAGAATTCACCTAACAGCCGAGTAATAATTGTGATAACGCACCATGAAAAAGAAATAGATTTTCTTCAGAACGTTGGCACACGTGTTGTTCATGGTGCGTTATCACGATGATTACTATGCTGTTGGGTCAATTCTGTTTTCCTTGTTTTGTATATTTTCTCTTTTTTGTCAGATACTGCTCAAGTATATAGTGTGCGGTTCTGGCAAACAAATCTTGTTAAAAGTCAGTGCCGCTGTCAGTCTTCTTTTTTTCTTGTCTCTCGTTATTGCGCTCTTTTTTACGGGGACCTAATAACCTTTGAAAATTTAGGTCATACTGTAATAGTATGAAAAGCTGGATGACTTGATTTGAGAAATTATTGGAAACATGTCGATGCCATCGGGCTTGCTTGTCTTCTCGCCTTCCGGTTTCCTTTGCCTTGCGCACGCACCGAATTGTTTCCAAGAATTACGCTATACCGTTTTGTGTTAATTGATTGTAAAGTTGTCGCATTTACAACACCAATAAGGCTGGAGGCTTACGACGTAGAACAGTTCCAAAACATTGCAGAGCTGCTTCCATGCCCCGTTTTAGTGGTACTTCTCGGCCAATCCTGCGGAGTTCGTTGCGGAGTGCCGCGAGCTATGCGGTGCTCGGTGTCATCTCGTGGGACCTTCAAAACGGCTTCTATTCGGCTTTTGCTGGGACGATAGCAGCGGCTGCAGATCTAGCAAGAGTCACCGAGTCATCAGCGTAAAGTTAAAGATGGTCTTTTATTCTTTATGCAGCATGAGCAGAGTCATATGTTTCAGAATTGGTGAAGAGAGTTCTCACTGGTATAGCGCACCACGACAAGGACACACACAAAAGAGTGATGCACACACGCACAGCGCTAACTTGCAACTAATGTTTTATTTGTGATCACACATGCTGTTTATACCACAGTGGACCGATAAAACCTGGATAGTGTCACGTCAAGAATACAGCACAGCCCATGCACGTGTCATCACCGATAGCGACAATCTACATTAGCCCGTCAAAGTGAAGATTCTAGATACTTCTTTTCTTTAGATGATAATGCTATGGAAGCCACACTCACACATTTTTCTTTCATTTTGTCTATTTCAAAAGCTTCAATAATTTCACGTGTGGTTCTGTCACGGGCCTTAAAGAGTATACGTGTGTTTTGGAACATAGGGACGCAACCGCACCTCTGACAGTGAAGGGCCAAATGACCACATACAGCTCTTTCTACATTGTACTTGTGTTCTCTTAGTATCGGTGATGACACGTGCATGGGCTGTGCTGTATTCTTTACGTGACACTATCCAGGTTTTATCGGTCTACTGTTGTATAAACAGCGTGTGTGATCGCAAATAAAACATTAGTTGCAAGTTAGCGCTGTGTGTGTGTGCATCTCTCTTCTGTGTGTGTCCTTGTCGTGGTGCGCTATACCAGTGAAAATGATGAATCTCAACCAACTAGCCCGGCAACGTGCCTTAGAAGAGAGTTCCCCCTTCTTGTCACTCTCTGGCACTGCCAAGTGTAGTTTTGGTGCGTCTAAACATCAAGGGGGTTTGTTTGAAGCATGGTTTGGAAAGGAGGCACTCACAGTAAGTCCGTATTACCTTACAGAAGGAGGCACTCGGTCGGTTTCAGGAATCAAATTGAGGCGGTGGGCAGGGACGAGAGAAGGGTGCTTGATATGTGCTGTAAGCTCCTCCAGAGTAATGTGCACTGTGGTCGGATGATCTATGGCAATCGCGATAGCGTCCACTATTGACGTGCAGCGTGGCAATCCAAGACATACACTGAGTGCCTGGACCAGGGTGTTTTCGATTGTGCGTATGCTACCTGTTGCAAGCGTTCGTCAAAAGTAGTAAGCTCTCAAGAGTAAAAGATTAGGTTAGTTGGAGCGTAGTCATACTTGCAAGTTTTTTCAGTGCGCGAACATACCCTTATTTCTGTTTTCTATGTTCGCGAGCTGATAAAACTAGCAAAGATGGTAAGCTGTAGCGGACATACTCCAGGAACAGCTTTCCATATAACTGCAAAATCGCATGCACTGACATGCTTCACGTTTTTTCTCTGAAGAATTTGAAAAGGTAAGAGGGATACAAAAGTAAGTGAAACAGGTCAGTAATTAGTGGCAGCATGCTTGGTTTCCACTGATACAGTAGAACCACATTCACCCCTTTCCTAACGCGTGGCACCACACTTGCATCCAAAGAGTGTTGAAATATCTTCCGCAGGTAAAGAGCCAACACATACTCAATTTCCTTTAAAAAACTTGCTTACATATTGTTGAGGCCAGTCACAGTGGACACTCGGAGTGATTCGATTAGTCTTACATTGCCGTGAGCTTCAGTCAAAATAGCAGACAGTAATTGATAATTGCGCATTGACAAAGAGAGTGTAGTAGAAGTTGAGGATACTCGGAATTTGCTGAAACAATTTTCATTCGAACATATTGCGCCCTAACCAGAAGACACGGGAAGCCCGTATGTGTCATTAGGTACATTTTCACTGTCGTTAGTATTTGTTACAGTTATCCAGAACCTCCTTGGGTGCTGGCAAGTATTGATGGCACAGGATTAGGTTAGTTTTTTCATCTGAAACTGCTATTAGCTTGCGCGGCACCTTTGAAGACACTCCAGCGTTTCTGGGTACCTTGGAACAATGAAGCACGAAACAGGCATTTATTTTTGTTAGAAAGTTTATTTGAGTACGTACTATGCCAGGATGAGCAAAACCTTACTGGTTTGAACTCTTGAGGAATAAAATTCAGATGCGGAGCTTTTCATAACTAACAGATCTCAATTTTCCGGTACGTTTCTGGAAACAAAGACATACAAGCAAGCGTCATAAACGAGAGAAAGAGAGCGAGAAAGAGAGAGAGAGATTGCTCTTGGTTGATTGCTTGAAAGTTTGCGCCATTCTAGCCGCAGAGCTTCTTGCGTTTCTAGTAGCAGTTCGCATGCTGTTCTGTATTTTCAAATGTCCCAAATAATGATCACTGAGATTAGGAAGCGCATTCAGTATAATACTGTTCTCAGACACAGTTGTAAGATTGCGCGATGAATACGTGGTAACGCCGGTGGGTTTATGCACCAGCTACGTAACGGTAAAAGAGGTAGCATGTATCATGAAAGCGCTGGTCGTTGGAAGAAAATGGTTAGACTTGTGGTAATGACGACGCCCAAAGTGGTGGGATAGTTAAAAGTTGCCTAGATTAGATATTAAGGCTGATGCGTACTGTACTGTAACTGCGCTGATGTTACTGTGAATCTCCTAAAAAGCTACTGTCCATACAGCGGAGGGGGGAGGTAAAATACCCCAAAAACCTGATTACTCACAACCATCTCGCATCATATAACTTCCAATATAGACGCAATGTTTGTGAGAATGCACCTGACTAATTTGCAATGGTGAGCGAAGTGGCGCCCCAATGACTTCCATTGCTGTCTTTGCTATAAATGTACAATAACTTCAATGTGGTAAAAGATTTGTTATCCATAACCCGCGCCTTCAGTCAAATCTTGGTTAGAGCAGTCTCGTCGGCTTCAGAGAAGTCAATAAAAACTGGAGATCCTTCGTTAAGGTTTGTCTTAAATGTTGAACGTGATAGCAGTACGCTGTCGATAGTGCGCAGTTGGTGCATATCTTTTATTGTTTAAAACTTATATTGTGGATTATTACAATGTAATTGATGTACAGAGAAACTTTATTGACAGAGGTATAAAGGTTGGCCCGAGCTACAGTTTGTTCTGGCCTGCTACTGTACACTGAGGAAGGGTGACTGGGAAGTAAAAGAGGCACGGATAACGCTGTTAAGGTAGGGAGATTAGAGCATGGTCTTGTTAGGCTAGGGTACTTCAAAAGACGTGCATCCAGTCCACTGGCTTCTAAGAACGCTGCGACAGGTCAGGCAAAAGACCTAACACTCAGTCAATGAACGACTAATATGTCATGCAATCAAACAGATCTGTTGCTTACGTTTTATTGCGTGTGCTGAGGAGGCGTAAGATATATGTTCGACCGTTTTTGGCAAGTGACAGTGGCCACAATCGGGACCTGTGTTATTACAGCCAGTAAAGTAGGTGTAACGTCTCGTGTGAGCCGCAACGAGACCAATGCGGTGGATATTGCGTGATGCGTTTAGCTTTACCTCGTGAGGCATACGCAACCTAATTTCTAGGTGCCATTTGTGCAGCCGCTTGTGCCGGTGTTCAGTTTTGTTCTAGTATTCTAAGACAGAGTTTCACATTACGCGTTGAAATAAGGCATTATTGTCTGTTTGAGAGAACACGATGCACACTTCCGGAGCCCTAATTAGAGCTTTTTAAGCTTCAGCGTCAGCCTCTTCATTCCCGAATATGCCACAGGTAGCAGGTAATTCATCGAAATGCTACGTGATATTCATTTCTTGTAGCAATCAAAAGAAGCTTTGTAATTTTCATATACAATGTATAATACGGGCCTTTTTTCATGAAGCCATTGATGGTGTGAAGATCAGCGTTGGCATCCCACAGTATCGTCCATCTACGAGTGGGCTCTACGGACATGAACCATATTACCTCCTCAATAGCAACAAGTTTCGTGGCAGTTGATGTGGTATTGTGATCCATCTTGTAACTTCTAGCGATAGTCATCAGTGGGATGATGAAAAAGGCCGCGGTGGAATCATGTGACGTGATAGATCTTTCCGTGTATAAGTGTGCCGCATCATCGTATAAATGTGCAGGAGTGTAAGTTGCTTTAGCCCGATAGATGATACAAGGCACTTCTTCACAATCCCAGGAATTCGAAGTCTAACAAACGGTCTAATCAGGAGCCACCGAGGTGTTTCAGGAACACTTAAGCGGGAAAATATTTCTGGTAATATGTTCTCGTGCCGCGATATTGCTTTTTTCCGCGATATTTCTGTTTGGGTGGCGTGCAGGAAGCGCTAGTAGGGGAGGTTGCCTGTATAGTCAACAAGCGAAGGCGGACCCCAAAAGGCTAGCAGAGCACGTATACTTTGAAGAGACAAGCTCGAGTTTCGGGGAAAGTTTTATTAATGTGCATCTAAGTAATCCCAAACATGTGTGCAACCTTTGAGCTCGGATGCTTTCCAGCGTGCTCACACAACTGGCTTCATGCTTGAAAGCACAGGCATGCTGCATCGTAAGTATCCTATGAGTAAAGAGTGGTACAGTAGCAGGAGAACTGCCTCCGAAGGGCCCCACCTTGCTTCGTCTATGACCGGAAGAACGTGGAAAAAACTCTTCCCCTGACTTCAAGGCAGTTACGTGTTTTGACCACGATATATTCCGGTCGATGATAACACTTAGAAATTAGTGTTACGCCACAGCACGAATTTTTGTTTCATTCATAACTATTGGGTATCTTATTATTTGTTTTTGCATAATTTCAGGAGTTGCGCATATTTCAGTTGACAATGCGAGACCCTGACGTCCTAGTTACCTTGCTGTGATGGTCACTGCACGTTGTAGTCGAGCACGCAGTTGGGGGCTGTAGCTGCAAACGCTTATATGCAGACGTCGTCCACATATGTGCTAACCTTCACTGTGTCAGAAAGTTAAGCTTCAAGTAATCAAGTTTCTTCAGAGGTGTTGCACTGAGAACACCTCCTTCGGAAACCCCGTGGTGAATAACATAACAATCTGTATCTCCATAGCTTTTAATATATACACGGCATGGCTGCTGAGGTACCTCACGATCCATCTATACAGTAGTCGGCCGATTTCAAGATCTAGAAGCGCATCACAGATCGCATATTATAAGGTATTGTTCTAGGCGCGTGTATTGTCAACAAAAACAGCAGCCACTAATATGCGTCGACATCTTTTCTGTTCAACATCAGAGACCAAGTTGACGACACTGTCAATGGCTGATCAGCCTCTCCTAAAGGCATTCTTAAATGCAGGAAATAAATTATTGCTAAGAGACACTCTTATCTCCACAATACCATCCTTTTCATAACTGCCAACGTGACTGTTTAAGGCGATCGGCCAGTAAGATGAAAAATTTTCAGAGCACTTAATTCCCCGGTTTAATCTTCGTACAACTATGGGGCTGCAATTCCACTTAGATATAACATTTCCCAACTCCCACCAGGTGTTGCAGTAAGACAACAGGATTTCTCTTGCTTCTTTGTGAAGATGGTGGGGCACAGCATACGCAATTCCATCCAGCACGGGTGCTCACGAGTGTCAGAAAAGTGGAATCGCAGCGTCAAGTTTTTGCCGTGTAAAAGGCACATCGAGGCGTTCATCAAAATACGGGGGTGCAATGGTGGTAAGAGTCTTGGTCACAGTATTAGAGGTAGCTATGACAAGGCTACAGCAGTCCTTAGGTACCTCCAATTCACTCCGACCCTGATGGAGAACCACAGCACGGAATGATTGTTGTGGAGAGGATTGCAGGCTCTGTATAGCTTACCAGAGAGAGGCTGTCTTGGGTCTAAAGACCCGGAGAATGTCCTCCGTCGTTGCATTTCCAGCCTCTCTACATGCTGAGGAACGTGTAGTTGAGCTTGACGACAGGCTGATGGTCTGGTGATGAGGATGCTCTTCTGTATCACTGTTCTGCGCGGCGACTGATAGCACGAAGGGCCTCGTATTATAAGTCCATAACTCACCATGGCAGCGGAATAGTAGCTTGTTTTCTTGTGGCACGCAGGGACGATGCAATGATGTGCTCTACTTCAAATGGTGTAGCAGTGCGCTGACAGCCAGATTTCAAAGATGACTTGAATACAGTCCAGTCTGTCTGCCTAACTCAGCGTGCAGCTAAATGGTGGTGCCACCTAAACAGAACATAGGTTGGCAAGTGGTCAATACCATCGGTCTCTATATCTGTGGACCAAGATACAGAAGACAGAAGACTCCTGGATACAAACGTAACATCGAGGCAGCTTCTGTGAGATGTTTCTCGTGAGAGAGATAAAGAAAAAACTTTATCAAAAAGTCAGTCAATTACTACAGACATGGCCCATCGCCCCTAGCTGTCGGCCGGAATTTCTTGGGACACAGCAGCAGCACGGGATTGACTGATGATGTCGCGCAGGAGGTTGGGGTCTGGGCTGCGAAGCAGGGCCTCACAGGAGTCTACGGTGTAGGAAAGATCGTTTTGACATCGACATGTCCACACCACATGGACCAAATTCGCTACCTCTTCACAAAATTTACACTGGGACCAGAAAACTGTGGGGTGCCACTTGCTGTTAAGGGCGGGGTTTGGCCCGTCGGAGATTTCATGGTATGTGTGCATATCCTTACTTTGTTCGTTAACTTGGGAGGTTCTAGGGGTCGACCAGTAGGTAAGACCTCGGGCGACCGAATGAGCCTCCTCGTTCCCTCCAAGTTCCTGGTGAGCTAGAACCCAGACGAGCAGAACCAGCTCTTTCGGTAAGCCTAAGAGGTTTGTTATACAGACGGCAGTCTCTGTCAACCTTCCCTACCCGTCGCCTTGCATTCTACACCTTATCACGTCCGAGACTGGCGCGCAGGGTGCACGATCACCATTTTCCAAGGTAACTGCCAGATAGTGTTCATGTCTCACGTGTGACGTGACATGGTGCGCTCGTTCACCTCCGCTGCACGCTTCAGGCACTGTAACGCAGTGCCTCCAGAATACCATTCGCTGATTTTCTTGTGCAGAACATCAAATAAACGTTTTGTTCAATCTCTCCAGATGCAAGACTATCATCCTTCGACGAAATTTGAAGATTAACATGCAGATAAGGGGCCAATTTTTATACGGACGGCAGTCTCTGTCACCCTACCCGATTCATAATTTCTCATGGTGTTTTTGAAGTAGCTGATGGCCCCTGACCCCCTTTTGGCTGATGACCAAAGCTATGGCCACTTCCTCGGCCTCTACAAGCTCGACACCACGGACTGTGCAGCACGGCATAAGGCCACCGTCTTCCCTGACCGCCACTGCCGTGTGTGCTGCTTTGCTTTCATATTCCGCAGTGTCTGTATACGCGACGTCTTGTCGACTGGTGTACCTGGATTGCAATGCCTCTGCCTTGGCTGCTTTACGCCTGCCTTCGTGAAAGATAGGGGTAATTTATTTATTAGAATACCCTCAGGGCCCGTAGGGCATTACAGAGGGGGTGGGTACAACATATATAACACACAAGAAAAAAAGACAAAATAAAGAAACAAGTAACAGATGCGCAAATCAGGAAGGCAACATAAGTCAACTAAAAATATATAAGAATTCAAGCACATACAAGACAAAGATAGATAATTGAAACTGCGTATAGTTACAAGCATTGCTGAAAAATTGCAGTCTTGAATAACAAAGGGTCTGTTATTGATACAACGGAAGAGGGAAGGTGGTTCCAATCGGCGGCTGTTTTTGGTAAGAAGGCTGCTGAAAAGAATTTGGTGCGGCAAAACGGTTCATGTTTCTGGGTAGCGCATTTGCCTTCATCCCGTCCCTGATCTGTACCGGTATGTCTTTGAACGCCCCTGCTCACGCGTGGGCTCATAGCCCCATCCTTTTAATATTGTGCTCCCCGTTTTATATCCGAGTAGACTTTGATGTTGCACGGTTAAGGTAGCCTCAATCAGCTCATCAAGTACGTTGCACACCTCTAACTTCATAAGTCTGTCAGTGGGCGTGTTCGGTGGATGTCCGAGCACGACTTTCGCACTTTCCCTGATAATTGTGTTGAGCTTGCCCTGTTCCGCTTGGTTTATTTTGGATATGGTGCCACGTACACTATATATTATTATGAAGGTCTGCAATAATCTAGGAAGGTTCGCCTCCTTCATCCCAACATGTCTGTTCGTTATTCGTCTGATGAGACGACATGTCTGATTAGAACTGGCTTCTAACCTGGCCAGCGTTTCAGAATTCTTATGGTTCGCCTGAGTCCTCAGTTCAAGGACACGAATATTGTCGACCGCGGGGATCTCTGCGCCGTAAACATACAAGTGGATGTCTACTTCAGGGTTTTTGTGTAGCCGTCATTTTCCGGCGGGCATGAGGAAGAGTGCTTCCGACTTTTCGGCCGAGCATTCAATTCTTTGGGTTTGAAGTACTCCACAATTTGTAAATGGCGATTTGCAGAAAGCCTTCGATTTGGCTGTCACTTCCTTTGTTCATCCATAATGTGAAGTCATCCGCGTAAATGGTGTGATTTAAATTATTTATATCTTTTAGTTGTTCAGGCAGTTTCAACATCACAATGTTCAAGAGGTTGGTTGATAACACCGAGACCTTAGGTGTCCCCCTGTTGCCTTACTTAATGTCCTTGATGAATTATTCCCCAATTCATAAAGTTGCTGTCCTGTTCGAAACGAAGTCCTTGACGTAGTCATAAACTCTCTTTCCGACGTTCAGGGAGCTTAAATTTTCCAAGATCGACACGTGCCTCACATTGTCAAATGCATTTGCGACATGTAGCCCCACGATAACTTTAGCGTCTCGCGTTGGCTTGTCTACCATTTGGTCCTTGAGCTGTAGCATCACGTCGCACGCTGATAGTCGGAGTTGAAAACCAATCATGGTGTCCGTATACACACCATTGTCTTCTACATACCTATTGAGCCGCGTCTGAACGGCATGCTCCTTGAGCTTACCTACGCAAGACGTTAACAATATCGGCCTAAGATTCTCGAAACCGAGTTTTTCACCCGGCTCGGGAATGAAAATTACATTTGCGAGTTTCCACTCCTGCGGTATTGTCCCTTTTTCCCAACACTCCTGCATGTACATAGTGAGGTTAGCGATGGACCAATTGTCTAAATTACGGAGCGTTTTGTTGGGGAGTCTGTCTGGCCCTGTCGCTGATCTAGTCTTTGGTTAATCTCCGCTCGCACCTCAGCCAGGGAGATAGGGGCAGGGCGTCTAAGGCTGCGTTTTCCCGTCCTCCATAATCTGGTAGAGGTTCGGATCCTGCGGGAATAATGTATCTGCTCCGAACTTCTTCTAAGAGTTCCTTCCTTGTGCCTTCAAATTGGTGCGCCATCCGTTCCGATTGCTGTTTAGACGCTGTCTTTGTGCTCTCCAGATCTAAGAGGTGACGAAGAAGTCGCCACGTCCCGGTCATACTTATATTCCTATCCATCTCCTGATAGACGTCCCCCCACCTTTGCTTCGTAAGCGGGATGGCGTGCTCTTGGTTTTGCCTGTTTAAAGCCGCTATATGTTTTTTGATCTTCCGATCCTACCTCCCCTGTTGGAGTCGCTTTTCCAACACTCTTTTAGGGGCGAAGCTCCTTAAGGCGTGGGCTGTGCGTCTCCTGTATGTAGCCACCTCTCGTTTAGTTCTTGCAGTGTTCACTAGATGGCGGTAGCGTCCCTTGTATGTAGTCACCTCTCGTTTAGTTTTTGCAGTGTTCACTAGATGGCGGTACTTGTATTTGATGATGAAAAGATGCAAGATGTTATAAACTAGACGGCGGCACTTGTAGTTGATGATGAAAGATGCGAGATGTTATAAAATAGGAATGATGTCACATATGGCAGGTGTCATTGGTGGAAGGCAATCGTTCGATTTAGTGCAGCGACGTACGCTAGGGGGGAGCATTGTAATAAAATAGAGTGGGCAAAATGTACGGAAGATTCATGGTTTACCAGGTTTTCCTCCAGAGCTTCGCCCACTCATCATCATTCACTTCGTGGATATGGCGGCACTTTTTTTCTTTTAAAGATTTACTAATCTCCTGTCTACCACTACGTTGTTCTTCTAGGTTTCTACCACGTCAGTGGCTTCCTTAGCAGTACGTAACTCCCAATCGCACCACTCAGCGATGTCAGAAATGGGAGTCGGGTCGCCGCTGAGGCCCCAGAAAGAGTCTCAATTTACGGCCTGCACCCTCCGTTTCTGAGGTGTTACCGGGCCTCCCTCTACGACCACTTCTATGATCATGTGATTACTGCCTAGGTCCTTGTTTGTGTTGCAGCACGTGGCACTAGTTCCACTCCCCGTCAGAGTAGGTCGGGTGTGGTATCAACCGCAAAACTATTTTTCTTCTTCGTTGGCTGAAACAGGTTGGTTATTAGACCCAGATAGTGAGTTTGCATGTCGTCCCACACTTTTATGCCCTTATTTGAAACCTGCTTATATTCCAATGCCGTGTGGTGAGCGTTAAAGTCTCCGACAATCAGCAATGGGTTGTTCCTACTCTTACGTCTTGTATAAGCGAAGAAATCCCCAAACTCGCATCGCCTTTGTTTGGTAGAGCTGTATATATTTAATACGAACAAGCCCGCGTCTTTCTTTTTTTCGGGATATTAGTACTATGAGAACATGGTCGATGTGTGAATTAGGAATGTCATTTTGCACCGCCGTAACGTTTCGCCTGACCAGGGTGGCCACCTGCGTACTCGCGCCTTCGCCCACATAATTTCTAACCCGGGCATGTCGCCTTTCTCCCACAGTCCTGTAAAGCTATAACCTCCGGTCGATCCCCTTTCCTCAAGAATTCCTGCAGAACCATACGCTTGCGCTTGAAGCCTCTACGATTCCATCGGCAAACGGTTTTTTACTGGATCTGTGAGCCATGATTGCAAGTAAGGTTATTCATCGGTCTGCCAAATAATTCTGGGGCGAGCTGTTTATACGCACGATCCCCCTTAGCGATTTTTGTTTTAAGTTTCTCGGTAAGTTTATTATCCCACTGATGCAATTGCTGTGTCAGATTCTGACACATCTGGAACATTTGTTTCTCGAAGGCCCTACGCCACACATCGTCCTGGGTAAATTTAGCTTCAATGTTTGCCACCAGTCGCACTATTCTTGTGTCTATCACTGTCTCTATGTTCTCATCTATTACGAGCTTTTCCGCCTCTTTTGCCCTTTTTTCGGCGGGATCTGGAGAAGTGCTCTGACCCTCAGGCCTTTCTACATTTGGATTCTGTGGCATTCGGGGTTGGGAAACCGGTGTTGTGTTAGACGACTTAATAGCTATTTGAAGCTCCTCTGTTTCCCGACTCATCGCCGCTAGCTGCTTTTTAAGCATGCGATGCTCTTCCTTAATTGTTAACATTTCTTCATCGCATTCATCCTGGGAGGCACTCTCGCCCCAACCCACCTTATGGTTCTTCGACGTAGGTCTCCCACTGTTGAGAACAACACTGCAGGAAGCCCCGTCAGTCACTGGACCAGTCATTAGTGGCAGTCCTCCTTCTTGTCTTTTCGGTAGTCTAGGGAAGGAATCTGCTCTTCCTCTTGACCCACTACAATGCTTCGACTGGCCCCTGGACCGTTTAATCTCTTCCATTCTGCAAGTTAGTGGATCGGCGTCTTTCGCCTTCCGCTCTTCTCCTTCCATGCGCCGCCATGCCTCCCGCTGCCTCTTCTTTATTGTATAAGGGGTCCTGAAAGCTTCCTTGCATTTCTGATCAGCTGTAAGATGACCTTGCCACACAGCTTACACTTGGGCTCACATGCATGGTCCTTGCATGAAGCTATCAATCCGAGCTTCCGGTTCCGGCAGCGAACATGGTCGCTGATACACACGTCCGATCTGTGTCCTAGCTCACCACATCGGTAACACACCTCGTATCGTTTCTTGTAAAGCATGCACTTCAGAGATACGCCGTAACAGTGCATATACCTTGGCACTCTCTCATTTTTGAAGATGATGACCATTTAACTTGAGTTCCCCAGCTTCCGAACGCCAAGCCGGTTCCTTGAGCTACCGAACGCCTCCGTCAGTTCCTCTCCAGACAATCTCGGGTCGAAGCTGCGCACTAGGCCCCACCCGCTATCCTCATGCGGCGCAAGATATGCCGTGACGTTATAGTTCTTGCCTTCAATCTAGATATGCTTAGTCGTGGTCCCCTTCCAGACAGTGTCTATGTCTGGAGCGCTGAAAGTCAGGGTGCCTTGATTTTCATTAACAATGAAGACTCCCTTTTCTTGTCCCTTAACCCACGCAATTCGCGCTGACATACGCACCACCGCACTGAGCGTGGGGTTCTGAACTTTTGTGAGCGCCAGCCCACTCTTTGCACGAATGATTATCTTGTAGTCGTTTGCAGGCAACCACTGTAGATAAGATGCGATCTAGCGCTCCGCGATCTTGTGTCTTAGCTTTTGTATGCTGCGTTCGCAGCCGCCGGCTTTTTTCTGTCTTCGCCGGGCTCGGTTTCACTTTCTGCCTGGGCGTTGCCATCTTGGCGTCCTTGTCTGTCACATCTAGTGGAGTCGCGCAGTTCTTTGACATGGTGTTTCGCTTTCGTGATTCATTACCTGGTTTATAATTCTTCAGGAATAATTCCAGTACCCTCCTCGATCACCTCCATTGCCCTCGCGTCCCCAAAACGGGGCTCTGAAGCGGACGCCGGGGGCGTCGGCCACCGCCGAGCCACCACGTTTGTTCACCGCTAGCTTTAGGCTTTGCTAGGCGGAGACGCAGTCGACACCAAAATAGCCATAAAATATCCGAAAACGTACTGACAGTCCAGAAATCATGGTCTAGATGATGCCTAGAACTTTAGGCACGCGATGATGGGAGTTGTTTGCTGTAACTGCAGAATTTCCACCAGAGAAAACAACTTTCCGCGTAGCGGATGCGAGGCACATTCGAACTCTCTGGCCCCCTGGTGGCATCCAAGTTCATAAAATAATCGTGGGCGATCTGTAGTCCAGCGCCCTTAGTCTAAAATCATTCACGAAGTCGCACGAATCTTTGACACGGCCATTAACTACAGTGCTACCCTGGAAGGGGGGATGAGCATTGAAATCTGTAATGAAAATGTGGGGGCTCTGTGTGGCCTGAAGCATGACCCTAAGTCCATCTTTGTATTTAAATAGATGTATCCTCCAATCAATGAGAACTTGTGTTTTAGTGTCAAGCATACGTAATCACTCAGAGTATGCGACGTGATGTTGCGTCTTGCGTACATCGGATCGCGGTGCACACAAACTAGTATTTTGTTTGCACAGCGATCACTGCGAGATCAAAGCCAGACGTACCCAGATAACCGGAATGCAGAATCCTTGTTGGGTTCGCAGATAACAATCCCCTTAAACTGGTATTTCAATACCCGCTGTCTGAAATCAAATCGGCCACCGTGGAGTGCACCAGAATCACACTGCATAGCAAGCGTCTGCCGCATGCGATCTTCGAACATCCAGGCTATGTTCGCCTACTGAAAGACAACAAGACGTAGCTTCCGTACCTCAAATAACTGGAGTGAGCAGCCGGAGTGTTCAGACCACTAAGGATCTTGCACATTGAGCTCGTCGAATACCTAAGCATACTCTTCACGTCTATATTATCTACCCTATCACCCATAAATTTCTGTTAAACAAAAATATACGATGAAGGCGTACGCATGGATATTCATAATAAAAAAGACCACTCCAAACTATTACAGGCCACTGACTGGTTGGCTGTAAAGACGTGGATGCACAAACGTCTTCCTTTCTGACCGGCAAAGAGCAAGCGAGGAAAGTGCGAAGCCTGGGCGTTTGGTGTATATTTTTCAAGTCGTTTAGCACTGCTGCCTCGTTTGTGCCGGTGCCGTGAATGACATCCACTGCGCCGGACAGCCCCTGCAGATTCACTGTGCGTGGAGTTCCTTGTAATCCTTTTGTTCATGATAGTTATTTCATTCCTCATTTTAGGACGATTCTTTGATCTTGCGTCGTCGTCATTCAGCAGAAAGGACAGTATGTGGCAGCGTTGCAGTCACCATCGTCATGATGACTACAGCATTGTTTGAAAGTTATCACGCCCGGACTAACGGCACTGACATGCCCGAATTTCAAACATATGTGACACTAAAGAGGACTCGGCACATAAGGGTGAACCGGATGTCTCACATATTCAAACTTGACGCGACTTGGCAGACTCGGGCTCGAACATACCATCACACAGCGCGACTGTCCAAAACGCTGAAATCCGATTACAGGAGCCGACGAAGAAGGCAATTTCTAGAGCCTTGAGCCTGTAATCTTTTCGTCCACATTATAGATGACGCCAGTGTTATTGCCCTATCGTATGCGGAAAATGTGTGCAAGCGGAATGTTACCTAACTGGGCAATAAACTTCAAGTGTCAAGGATAGCCTTTGAACCTCACAAACAGGATGTTCTCGCGGGTATTTTTACGTATTTCCTCAACTTCGCCAGGTGCGATACGTTCGAAATACCTTGACAAGCTCAGGCTTTTTGGGTTTTGTGTCAGAGAAGGTTTCACATATGGCTGCAGTTTAGGTAATGGGTTGGGTAGCATGCTTTAAACCACGAGTAATTATGCACACGAAACATTTTCGAACTTGCTATGCACCCGTTATGTGGTCTTAAGTAGATACTCGCAAGAACACGTGTGCCTTTTGTAAGAGGTAAACAATGAGATAGATATGATAATCACCTGCTGTTATGCCTGCCATTCCACACCGAACGTCCATGCCTCTGAAAAAGACAATCTGTGTCAAGGCCAGCACGTGAGCCCGCCTGACGCGAACAACTCAACGGCGTCATCACGCGGTGGGACCTTTCTGTCGCGCAACACACAGCGAGCCCCTCAGCCCACGAGCCCGTCGAAGAAATCGGCGCCTTTCTATCTGGCGAGTCTCACGCAATGCATGGTGACGTCACTCGTCCTTGGCTGCAACTACGCGCAGCGGCTCCGGATTTGATGAAAATCATGCGGCCCAGCGGCGAGCCCCATTGGCGGATTCTGACCTCACGGCCAGTGGCGCTTCTGGCTGGACATTTGTTTACTCAAGGAATCCATCTGGTGCCTATAAAAAAAAGCTCCGCGGCGCGTCGCGAGCAGTAGACCTATGTGTCAGAGAAGAGAGCTCGGCTCTTCTATCTCTAAATTGTCGGCCCCAGTGCCGAATTTGTAACGCCTGTGTATCTATGCTGTACAGAAACCTTGCTCTAACTCCCCGTCGTCTCGTCCGCTCGTCTATCAGCTCTGCGCAGAAGCAGTCGTGAGATGAGAAAACTACGCAAACAAACGGCTGGTGACCTTCCCGGCGGAGTTCGAAGCAGTGGCGCCTTCGGGACCGTGTTGGCGTCGCCGTCTTTCGTAACAGTGGTGGGCAGCTGCGGGATCGACCGGCGTCCGCGACATCGATGCGGTGAGTGCTTGATGTTGTCCCCTCAGTTCACCAGACTACTCTAGCACAGGTTATAGTAGTTTAGAGAAAAGGCTGTGTGAAGCATTGGTGAGTGAGCTTTGATCGTTTCAAGCAAAGTCGAAGTGCTTTGAAACCAAAGTTAATGCGGAGGCTGTAAACACGGGAGTGTAAAAAAATTGCTTGCGCGTCTTGCTAGTAGACTTATAGTGGGTATGGCAAGTAGATCCTTAACAGGGGCAAACAGCAAGAGGCTAGTGTAAACGATGGAGAACCTTACAGTGAAGGAACTCATCGAAATTTGTGAGGAACTCGGAATTACTTTGGGTCGTGCGAAACGAAAGCAAGCAATCCTTGAGATCATGAATGATGAAGGAGTGTCGGCTGAGGAAGTTGATGAGGCCTGGGTGGATAAAAAGCACGCCTCGAGGAGGCTGAAAGACGAGAAGTAGAAGTTCGCAAACGTGAAGAAGCTGTGGGGCGCGAACGTCGTGAGCGTGCGGAGGCCGAGAGACAGGAGCTCCTCGAGTTGAAACGAATAGAATTGGCGATCCTACAGTGTTCACGGGCGCCTCGCGCAGCTTCTCTGACAGTTCAGGTCAGCCGTCACAAAATTCAGGACCAACTGCCACCGCTCGTAGTAGGCGAGGACATGGTGAAATATCTCGTCAAGGTTGAACACGTCTGTGAGCAAGATGCTTTGGAGCGGTCTCTTTGTGCGCGGAGCTTGTTAGCTCTTCTTCCCGGAGAAGTGTTCGACGCGATATCTTGCTTGTCAAGGGAAGTGTTTAAAAGCTATGACGATGTTAAGGAAGTGCTCTTGAGACGTTATAAGTTGTCACCCTAGGCTTTCAGGCAAAGGTTCCGGTATGCTAAAAAAGGGGAACGAGTCACATATTGACTTCGCGTTTCGTCTTAAAGCCGATTTATTTGAATGGCTCAAGGGCGAAGGTGTTAATGACGATCGCGATAAAGTGGTGGAATGCATTGCATTGGAGCAATTATAGCGCTGAATCGAGGAGGATGTCAAGCTTTGGGTGCAAGACAAACTTGGTGAAGTACAGCTAAACATGGCAGCAGAGTTAGCTGAGGGGTATTATACTCGCCAAACATTGCATAGCGGGGCAGTGCGTGTTGAAAAGAATGAAAGGAAAGAGGCCTTTTCAAGGAAACCTGATCAACGGAAACCCGCTCTACACCGTAATTTTAAGAAGGACCCGTCTCTTACGAAGCACACTGCAGGAAAAGGGCACACGGAAGCGGAGAAATCGAGTGCGGTTCCTAAACAACGCACTGATACCACACGGCCGTTTGAATTACGGAAGCCGCTTATCTGCTACAACTGCGAAAAGGAAGGGCACATCACGATAAACTGTAAGCAAAAGTTTGCTTTCGCAACAATCCGAGAATCGGAAAAGAACATGTGGTTGTTAGAGCCATATCTCTAAAAAATTTGTGTGCATGGGAAAACGTGTCGAGCACTTCAAGACTCAGCGGCAACCATGGACGTTGTTCATCCTTCATTGGTGTCTCCGGATGACTTTACAGGAGAATATGCGTGGATCAGGCAAGTCACCGAGGAGCAGAGTGCTTGCTTACCAATCGCTACGGTTGTCATTGAAGGCGCGTTCGGTAAGCTTCGCACCGAAGCGGCTGTGTCTGCCGTGCTTCCCGATCGTTTTCCTTATCTTTTATCTAACAACTTAGAGCAGCTTCTCAAAGAACAGGGCAAATTGTTCTTCGCCAACTTAGCGTACATGGCCCTCACGCGGTCGCAAGCGCTGAAGCTTTCGCAGGGCATTGATCTTGTTCAATGTGGTGAAGCATCAAGTGACTTTAGCGACAAGTCAACGGAACCTCAGAGAGGAAATTCTACATGTGAGTCATGTGAGCAGTCACTCAGCGGCCCGTCGCTGAAGCAACTGGCACGGTTTCCGTAGCAGGAGAAGACGACATGGCACCATTGAGTCAGAGCGAGAGGGGTGCAACGCTTTCGCCTGTAGTGGAAAGTTGCAGTGAGCGGTCGAGGGTTGATCAAGAAACGCTCATTCGAGAACAGCGTGAGGACCTCTCGATTAAAGCGCTAGTGGAAAGCGTCAACTTGGGAAAAAAGAAAAAGAATGTTTCCTTTTTTGAGAAAGCAGGGCTCATGTATCGGAGCTACACAAATTCGCAAGGTCGCAAGTATGAGCAGCTCTTGGTGATACAAAAGTATCGTCACCAACTATTATAACTGGCGCGTGAAAACGCGTGGGCAGGGCATCTCGGTAGGAAAATGACCAAAGCTAGAGTTTCCCTTGAGTTCTATCGGCCAAAATGCTGAAAGGTTATTGAAGACTTTGTACGCTCATGTGACACTTGTCACAGAGCGGAGAAATCCACGGACAATTGGAAGGCACCCATGAAGCTTGTGGCGATTATCACAGAACCTTTTTGGCACCTAGTAATTGATATTGTCGGGCCATTGCCAGAGTCAAGGCAAAGTTGTCGGTAGATCCTGGCGGCCCTCTGTGTAGCCACAAAATTTTCGGAAGTGATACCACTTAAGGAGCTCATTTCCCCTCATGCCGTGGATGCAGTGGTATCTATATTCGCACGCGTCCGATTTCCTTCTGAAATCCAATGCGATACTGGTAGTGTCTTCACCAGCTACCTTACCCTTACCTTTTTGGGTAAATGTGGAATAAAAGTAGTGCATAGCCTGATCCATCACCCGCAATTTAATCTAGTAGAGCGCATGCATTCTGTTCTGAAATGGATACAGAGAGCTCCTTGCTACGACCACAAATGCGACTAAGAATCCTGTGTTCCTCTCGCTATGTTCACTTTGAGATCAGCTTCTCATGAGATCACTGGTTTTAGCCCTGCAGAGCTTGTGTATGACAGGAGTATGAGAACACCATTGCGAATGCTACGCGAGTCCTGGGAGGGATTCGATTAGGACCCTAATGTAGTCGCGTATGTTCTAGGCCTCCTTCAAAGGCTTGGAAAAACGAACGATTTTGTGAAAAGGCACACGAAGGCTGCACAAGTGTTGTCGAAGAAGTACTACGAGAAATGCCGAAGAAGCGCGCTTTTGAAGTAGGCAGTCAGATAATGCTGCTGCAGCTGTCCAAAAAGAACAAGCTTGAGGTTTATTGGGAAGGGCCCGGCAAAGTAACATTGAAGCTTTCTGATACGAATTATGAAGTGAAATTAGGAAGGCGGCCGAACAAAATTTACCACAGTAACTTGATGAAACCATGCGTTCAACGTCAAGCGGTCGTAAATCTGCCGTTGAATGCTTCAGAGAAGAGGGAGCAGAAATTTTCAGTTCTAGTGATGTAATCAAAAGGGGATCGTCGGAGGTAATCGTGGAGCAGTCGAACCTAGAGCCTAGGTTAGGCGAAGTTCAGAAGGAGGACCTGAGAAGAATTGTTTCTGAGTTTGAAGACGTATTTTCGGACCGCCCCTTAAACACGACATTAATCGAACGCGATATCGAGCTAACTTGTGAGGAGCCAATCCGTAGCAAGCCATATCGTTGTTCCACTGTGCAAAAGCAGATCATGAAAGAGGAGATGGATAAAATGCTGGAGTAGGGAGTAATAGTGTCGGGCGAGAGTGACTATACATCTCCTCTAATATTGGTTCAAGTGCCAAGAAAAGATCCAAGGCCATGCATCGAATATAGGCGTCTTAACGCTATAACTCGAGACCAAACTTACCCTATACCAAAACTAGAGGAGAGGGAAGAAACTGTGTCACAGTCCAGCTATATTTCCACGTTAGACCTCGTGCGAGGGTATTGGTAAGTCCCCCTTACAGTGCCTGCTAGCCGCTATGCTGAATTTGTTTCTCCATTTGGAACGCATCATCTGAGATTTGATATTATACTAAGATTTGGAATGAAAAATACACCCTTTTGTTTTTCAGGCTTGATAGACCGCGTTCTTAAAGGCCTCTCTGAATTCGCTCTGCCGTATCTTGACGATGTCGCTATCTTCTCAAACAACTAGAAAGAACCTGTCGAGCATTTACGCGTCGTGCTGAAGAGGTTGAAAGAAGCTGGTCTTACCATGAAACCTACTAAATGTCACCTAGGGTGCGGCGAGGTGTCTTACCTGGGACATGTTGCGGGGCGTGGCCGGCGTAGACCTTCATAAATTAAGGTAGCGGCCCTCGTGAACTATCCACGACCAATCACAAAATCTGAGATAAGGGCGCTTTTGGGCCTGGCTGGATACTATCAGCATTACGTGCAAAACTACTCTAGCATTGCCAGCCCTGTAACTGACGCACTTCGAAAATCCGAACCAGTTAAAGTAGTATAGGACTCAGAAAAGGAGAATGTGTTTTACTAGCTAAAACAGGCCCTAAGCGAAAAGCCCGTTCTCATGGCACCCGATTTCTTTAGGAGATTTGTGATTCAATGCGACGCGAGTGATCGCGGCATGGGAGCTTTATTGTGCCAGGAAGACAGTGCTGGTAACGAAAGGCCAGTTTTGTATTTAAGTCGAAAACTCAGTGGCAGAGAAGAGGCATACAATACTTCTGAAAAGGAATGCGCTTGTCTCGTGTGGACCGTTCAAAAGCTAGCCTGTTATGTCGCCGGTTCGAGGTTTGTGGTCCAAACGGATCACTGTCCCCTATCTTGGTTAAATAACATGTCGCCGAAAACTGGCCAGTTACTGAGGTGGATCATGATACTCCAATAGCACTACTTTGACGTTCGCTACAAAAAAGGAAAGCTAAACGCTAATTCAGACGCCGTGAGCCATGCGCTTAGTTAGTACCTTCTCCACCTTTCGGTTTCTCGCTGGTGATTCGGGGCAACATTTTGTCCTCATCACGGCCTTAGTTGAGCGCTCTCGTCCAGAGAGAGCTCAAGGAGCCAACTTTATGTGGTATTCTATTTCGTTACATTGCTGTACGTGTAAAAATTTGAGTTGTCATTTTGTGAGTATTGTGTCCCACATGTGCCTCTTGATGTAGAGAGAACGAAATTTCTATAGACACGTAGCTAGGTATACGTTATACTATACTTTGGTGTTCTGCCGGGTGACCGAGGGCACTTGGTTGTGTCATGTGTTGTCTGTTGTCGAACCGTTCTTGACAAGTTGCAAAACCATCGACAAGTACTGAGACCAAAGATCGTCAGAAGAGACGAGCGAAGCTGGCCGACAAGTTGTGGCGACAAGCTAGTGGAGCTGGGATTCACCCTCAAGAGTGTGATGTGTTCCCGAAACGGAGTCTGGAGCTGCATTCTCCCTATGGCCCTGAAGGCGAACCTGGAGGGACCTGGCGAACGAGCGTGCCTGACATCTGAGCCACGTGAAAGCAGCTCGTCTTTCCGGTGCATTGTCTGGCGGCGGGGGTGCTATTTTGCCTGCAAGTCCACACCGAACGTCCATGCCTCTGAAAAAGGAAATCTGTGTCAAGGCCAGCACGCAAGCCCGCCTGACGCGAACAACTCAACGGCGTCATCACGCGGCGGCGCCTTTCTGTCGCACAACGCACAGCGAGCCCCTCAGCCCAGGAGCCCATCGAAGCAATCGGCGCCTTCCTGTCTGGTGAGTCTCACGCAATGCGTGGCGACCTCACTCGTCCTTGGCTGCAACCACGCGCAGCGGCTCCGGATTTGATGAGAATGACGTGGCCCAGCGGCGAGCCCCATTGGAGGATTCTGACCTCATGGCCAGTGGCGCTTCTGGTTGGACATTTGGTTACTCAAAGAATCTACCCCGTGCCTATAAAAAAAGCACTGCGGCGCGTCGTGAGCAGTAGACTTACGTGTCAAAGAGAGCTCGGATCTTCGAGTCTCTAAATTGTCGGCCCCAGTGCCGAATTGGTTACGCCTCTCTTTCTATGCTGTATATAAACCTTGCCTTAACTCACCGCCGTCTCGTCCGCTCGTCTATCAGCTCTGCGAGGAAGCAGTCGCGAGCTGAGAAACCTACGCTACCAAACGGCTGGTGGCCTTCTCGGCGGAGTTCGAAGCATTGGTACCTTCGGGACCGTGTTGGCGGTACTGTCTTTCGTAACACTGCCTACACGCGTGATGACAATGAACACTTGTAGCGCGCAATAATACTGCGATATTACATGTTGTATTGTGAAGACTGTATACAAGGCACTTCTGATAGTAGAGCATAAAAGGTGCTTTCACTGCATGTCCAAGCAAAGGAAGTTATTTTTGTTGCATTTGAAGGAGATGCATTGCTGTGTAATAAAACACGTTGCCACGCAAACAGCTCGGTTTCTACCCTCACTCAGAGACAAATTTTCAATACTTATTTTGTCTGCGTTTCTCCTTTTTTTGGTCACAGGCAAGATGATGTGCGCTCCCAACCAAGGACGCCGATGCCGGAATTACTGCGAAACGAACTCTTCACCGCTATGATGTTAATAGCTTGAAAAGCATTACGCTTTCTCATTATGCTACGAACTTTCATGTAGCGTCGAAATAGGACGCGCGTATTCGTCACTGTCATTTCTCTTTGCTGATTGTTTAGCAGTAGCATTACATGGTGAAGGGTGAGGTAAAGATGATAGAAAGAAGGAGACAAGTTAGAGAGAATGGCTGATTAGGTGCAAGAGAGTATTTTGTCAATACAGGTGGAAGAAGGAAGCCAAGGCGTTTGTATATAGGGTGTGAGGTCCGCAAGAGCCGCAACCTCGAGAAAGCCTCTCAGTGTTGATATCCTGGAGCTTGGGGAAAAGAGAGAGCCCCCCCTCCCCCCCCCCCCCCGTTGTTGTCGCAGAGAGACCGAGCGGAAGATAGCGATGCACCATTATATCACATCGTTCACCAGCCAAAGCAGGAGGAAATGAAATGCTTCAGCGTTTCTTCGGCATGCACGTGATTAAGAGTGACCCGTGGAAAAGAGTGACCTATACATGCAGCATTCTAGGCGCTGCGAGTCCGGAGACGAAGCATCAGCGACCATTCACGTCTGTCCAGGTCAGTCTCCAATAGGGGTGGTGGTGTTATAGCGCTTGCCACCTGCTCGTCAGGGTAAACCGTTCGTAGCAGCTGCCGCAGGCGTTGCCGGAAGTAGACTGACCGAGGCTACCATTTTGGTGACTGAGCTGTCACCGTTGAGTACTGACTCCGCGGCGGCGTCAGCCTCCTCATTCCCAGCTACCTTAGTGGGGTAGGGAAGCTAGTGGAAGCACAGGCGCACGCAAAATCCCTGATGGGCTTGTTCACGTGCTACCCGCACAGGCACAATACACGTGCGGCGACACCTGCCACAACCAAGCGGACCCTGAAACAGCGTCGCCGATTCGCCACTTTGCCCCCCCCCCCCCTTGGGTGTGGCAAGCGCCCATGCACTTGTGTTGGGCTGGACAGCGATGTCAGCTCGGACTAGCAGCACAGCTTGTAGTGCTGGCCGGGAGTCTCAGAAGATCGCCACGGGCCGCTGGGTTTTGAAGCAGCGAGGTAGTCGGCTGCCAAATGAAAGCCATCAATCTTAGCTGCCATGCAGCTGGTGCGGAAAAGAAGGCGGCGCTAGATGGTAGTCTCAGTCGTTGATATGACGCATGCAGCCGTGGATGAGCATGGGCTCTTGCGGACAGACCCAGTCGTAAACATCAGGAGACGTCCTCACAAGCTGCCGTAGATTTTCACACAGAAGACCAATCACAGCCTACATTACTATTAGAAATAAAGGTCATGACTTCTCAACGGTGCGTCATCAAAAGCGGTGCTCTGCTCAACATTATCCACTGGCCCAGGAGCATTTCAAGGTTCTGTGGTTTCACCACGCAAGAGTAGAGATCAAAGGGTGTCAGCGCATTCATGATGCAAGGCAGTACGGCACTTCTGTGCTCTCTTCTATTCAGGCACTCTAGCAGAGCATAGCGTAGGCTTGTGTAGTGCAGTTTAAGAAAAGGGTGGGGAAAAAATCTGATGCTGAATAGGACTAATGTAACGTTGAGAGGAGCAAGAAGGAGGGGAGAGCGGGTGCAGAGAGAAGGAAAAAAAAAGAGGTAGAAAGAGAGAAAATAACACAGAGAAAAAGGCAATATGTTGATAGAAAGAGAGGAATAAAAGAAAAGAAAGGGAAGAAACAAAGACAGTGAAAGAACTACAGAAAAGTCAGAGAGATAAAGAGAAAATAAAAGACAAAAGGATAGACAAAGATAAAAATAAAGAAAACAGAGAGTGAGAAACGGATGCAAAAAAAACAGTAAAGAGAGAATGCATATCAACGTATAGTGAGATTAAAGAGGGGTGGAAAAAAGGAAGGTGAAAGAGTATGAACCACAGCCAAACGAGATCCAGCTGGGTGCCCACCAGGTTTGCTCGGAACCAGCATAGCGTGACTCATTGCAACCTGAAATAATTTTTTAAAACTCATTCTGTTCCTGCATTGTTTTCAAAGTTGGTAACTACAAGCCCGGCTACAATACCCCTTTTCAAGCATGTGGATGAGTTCTGTGCGGATGTGTTTACAAATTTTTCGTTGTATAGAGCCGTAACCAAAGAAAGTAGATGAAACGCGCCCATGAAGAGTGGCGTTAAAAATCTCGTCTCCTTGAACAGCCAAGATAGATTAAGACTGCACAGTCTTATTTTACTGCTTCAAGACTCGGACGCTCTTTGTGCTGGTTGCTGCAGATGGAGTCTTATTTTTATAGTTCCACATTATGTAAATAAAACCAAGTGATCCTTAATCTCTTAGCGAAACATTGCTCATGATTATGTCTGCTCTCGTCCAGTTCCAACCCCCCGCAACTACACAGCACCGACAGAGACCCGTAGTACATCATATCCAGGCTGCCAATGGGCAAGCTATATGCAGTAGTGTTACCTATTTTAGCACCACGTAAAGTTCGGTATTTCTTGCAGAATATTAAACTCCCATTTACCCAGTCACAGAGACGATGATGGCAAGACTATAACAAAATAATTACTGTGCGGGCGTTCAAAAAGCGTCTGAAATTTAATGTGATTTGTTTGAGAACGCAAAAGTGTATGTTAGAATTTATTATTTAAAGCTCAGTTTACGTGCTCCGCTAACTGTCTACCCGAAAAAAACACTCTTCTGTTGTTATTTAGGCGGCCTCTTTGAGTAGTACTTACGTTGTTTGGTTGAGATTCTGAAAAAAAAAGAAATGAACAATATATCAGACTCTCTGGCAAGTAATGCCTTGCGAAAGTATGAACAATACCTAGTACTACTACAACAATATTGTGGTAAATTGTCAATGACGGCACTTGTTTTCGTCACATTTCCCCGTCGGCTCAGCCACAGTCATTAGTCGCGGGCATACACACTCGTGAAACAGTGCTGCGATACTGTGCGCCTATTGTTGGGTTAGTTGGAGTGAGGCCAGGAAAAGTTCATTTTAATGGCGAAGCTTTTTAGCTGCATAACGTGTGTGTCGTATCACACTGCATAAGCGAGTATGTGTTACAGAAATTAGGTAAGTCCCACAACTCTCTACTGGTCCAATAAAAAAGAAGACAACACAGGAGAACAATTAATTCTGAGGCAATCACCTTGAGTGAGTATGAGCCATAGTCGAAGTATCCTCATCATAATCAGTATCAACAACAGCAAGCCTAAGACCAATAACCAACACTAGGGAACGGGAAAGGCAGTGGCGGCTACCAGAATTCACAGTTTATAGACTGTCGCGCCGTCAAACGGATCGTCTTTTCGAGGTTTATCAGTAGGCAGACGCTCCCTTGTTGGGCTCTGCTACCCTCAGTGATAACACATTAGCAAGAAACGAACGCTAACCACTATCGTTGTTTAGTACATCAGTGAATTAATTTTACTCGACGTAGAAGGTTGTCAACGTACCGAGAGTGACAGAGATGATGAACAAAGCATGTGTTGAGGCCCAACTGACGCTGTCCAAAACACAGCCCATCGCAGAACCTCCAGTTACTTAAGTGCTATCACCACAGCATGTTTTCAGTGGAATGGATTTATGTGAAAATAAATTCGTTCCTTTTCTCTCTCTGTGGTGTTTGTTAGTTGTTAGAGTGATTTACTTGATATATTATAGTTGTCGCATAGCTCATTTTTGCCACCGAATACGTCCATTTCGGGTGTTCACTGCTTGTTACTCTTGTGGTGAAATTATGGTCTTTTTATATGAATTCTGGTAGCGTTATAATTTGCAAAATAAATCCGTTAAAATTCACAAGTTGTGTACATTGTAATTATTCCTGATCTAGTAATGTCTATATGTCGCCTAAGTTGCTGTAATGAATAAGTAAATAAATAAATGACAAGTAAACTGTAAGCTTCTATGCACTGCAGCTTTGTTTCTGCACTTAACAAAAGTATTTGTGCAATAGCAGCATATCCGTAATAAAAATAGCTATTTCGGTATCTGGATTGATGTATCTGCATTCTAGAATACTTATTGTGTTTTTGCAAAAGTATTTTTGACTCTATTCTGTTACGGCAAGGACAAATGTATCTAAGTATCTGTAGTTAAAGCTTTACATCCATATAGTCGAAATCTGTATTGTGGAATAATTTTCCAAGCATATCTGCTGAGCCCTGCTTGGCGAGTGCTAAATCGCGGAAAATTTATGAATTGCTCACAGAATCGCGAGGAGACATTGGCAGAACACCTACACGTTTAATGATGCCAAATTTTAGAAAATATGTACAAAAGCATTCTCTGAGAAGAATTGTTGGGTCGTAAAATTTCGAGAGTACGTATCAGGCCGCGAATTCACGTCGGTTATACAGATTTATAGCCACTCTTGAGATTGCACAGAGCCGAGCGTCCAACGCCCTCCGGGGCGATAACTCGCATTAAACTGGGTCCCATGTTTCGGTGGATATTTTAAGAAGATATTTTTAAGATATTTTTTATAACACTCCCTGGAGACTTCTAAACACAGGCAACCTTTCAGGCCTGGCTAAGGGTGCGAATATTACGCATTTTTTCTACCTGTAAAGTTCTTGTGAGTGCATTTAGTTGTGCCACTTTTGCCACTGCTGTGAATACATGAAAAAAAAAGCATCCCTTTATTTCTTGTCTGTTGACGACACTGTTTCATAGGGCAAAACGTTTTTACGGAGCAATATCACAGCGACAAAGGACAGCTAGTACTTTCTAATTAATTTTATAGTGAAGGAGCTGCCAGTTATATCACAATGCTGCGAATGCAGTGCGTCTAAAGAGCACCACGTAGTCTAAATTATGCAGATCCCTCCACTAGACGTCTTTTCGAGATAGGGTGCCTCAATGACAGCGTTACTCCGATCCCTACTTTGAGACGGCACTGTTTTCCGGGAGGCGTCCGAAAACAGTCGCACAACTCTGGCTCTAAAAAAGCCCTTTACAGTAACTCTAGTGAGGTTGAGCGGAGTACCCGCTTGGCCCTTATTGGCTGAAGCGCGCCTACGGTGGATGGCTGGCTCCTTAAGTCGTCTTCAGGCTCTATGGTGTATGCATGCGCGCATGCGTAAAGCAAGTACTCAAATGATTCTAGATAATACATTTATACGAGCTTCTTCGAGTCTGGACGTCTTTAAAACGTTCTTACATTATATGAACGAATTATGTGAGGTAGAATCCGTCGTGCTACTAAACTATAATAGTTGTAGAGAAGTCTCCGAATACTGAAATCGGTCGAACTCTCAAGCGCCTTCTAGTGGCTCTACCCAAAAAAGACGCCGCTCGCGCTGAGAGTCCGTGCTTGGCCGTGACTGTCGCCATTGTGTATGCTCGCTGGTTGCCGGCTAATAAACGCCTCAACAAATTGGTGGAGAGTGCTGCAATCCCCTTCGATGCCCTTGGCGCTACGATCACGTACCCTGCCATCTACCATGTCCCACGACGCCTTTCAGCAAACGCCTCCTCCCATGCCAACCCCCTTGTCCCGGTGTCACCAGAATCCGTGATCCACCCATCTTCACTGGCACTAATGGCACTGCGTGGAGGACTGGCTCACCATTTACGAGCACGTGAGCATCTCGAACAAATGGGACGAGGATGGCAAGCTGACCAACTTGGTGTTCTATCTTGCGGGTGTTGCCAGTTTGTGGTACAACAACCACGTGTCCGATTTTGCAACCTGGTACGATTTTAAGACCGCTATCATCAACGTTTTCGGCCGCCCTGCGGTTCGCAAGCTGCAAGCCGAGCAGCGCTTACGTGAACGCGCTCAGGAGTCGGGTGAGTCATTCACCAGCTATATTGAATATGTGCTGGACTTATGCAACAAATCCATTCACGCCATGTTTGAGTCTGACAAGATCCGAAACATCATGAAAGGCATTGACGATGATGCCTTCACGATCATGCTCGCCGAAAAACCCGGCACAGTGGCTGAGGTCATCACACTGTGCCAGAGCTACGAGGAGCTCCGTCGGCAGTGTTCGATGACCCGTCGCTCCCCACCACGGGCTGCAACGCTTGCTGGCTTGGAGGCCAGTTGGGACCAAGTGGCGTTCATGGCCGACCTAAAGTTCTTCATCAGTGAGGAAAGCGGGAGTCAGTTCTCTCTCCTGCCCTTTGCCCACAAACCGGCTGTTCAACAATTGGCTACTACCCTTCTCCCTCCCATATGTCGAGAAATTGAGCAGAAAATAGCGGAGGTAATGCCTGCGTACCACCCTCAATAGCCTCCGGCTCCTGCGCCCCTGAGTTACGCCCAAGTGGTCGCCAGGCCGCCTCAAGTCGTTCCAACACCCGCCCTTCTGACCTACTCCGAAGCTGCTGCTCAACTTCCGTCCTCTGCAGCGGGTATTCCCGCTACGTATGTTGACGTAACTCCTCAGCCTTAGCTTCAGCCCACCATGCAGCCACCGTTCCGTTCATCGGCTCTTGCGACATATGTGAGACCTACCCCGGTGAACAGATGACGCACACCCGACAACCGACCCATCTGCTTCGCCTGCGGTTACGCCAGTCACGTAGCCCGTTATTGCCATTGTGTACAGCCGGCTCCAGTTTCTTCGCTTGTAGCTGGCCAGCTCAAACGTCCCTATCACGAATAACCGCCGTCTATGCCACCACTGTCTCGCCCAGGTCCATCTCCTGGAAGGTCGCCGTCTCCACGACGTCATTCTCTCTCCCCCATGCAGCCAAGTTCAGCTGCTCACGAGCTCGAAAACTAGTCGTCGCAGTCCCCGAAGAAAGGGCTGCGACGCTATTGCATTGCGAAAGCCCTCAGAGCCACCCATCTAATGTCATTGACGTGCTTGTGTACGGTGTTCATGCATTTGCTCTTTGACACTGGAGCTGCAGTATCAGTTATGAACGAAAACCTTTGCCACTTGCTTCGAAAAGTGACGACGCCAATTTCTGGGTTGCGCCTTCGTACTGCTAGTTCGCATCGTATCCATCCTACAGCAGGGTGCACAGCTCGCGTTGTCGTTCAGGACATTCTGTATGACGCCCAATTCATCATCATTCCTGTATGCTCTCATGACGTCATCCTGGGATGGGATTTTCTCTCCCGCAACGACGCCGTCATTCATTGTGCCGCCGCTGAAATGGAACTCTCGCTCTTCTCGCATTAGACGCCAGAAGACAGTCCTTTGAAACTAAGCAAGATTCTCGTGAAAGACGATACCATAGTGCCTCCAAGCTCGACGATGGGTGTATCGGTCTACTGCTCTGGCCTCTCCGACACAATTGCACTCGTTTTGCCAGCAGACCGTGCTTGCATAAGGAAAGGGTTGCTAGTACCTTTCGCGACCGTGCAATTCACCCAGGGAAACACCGCTATTTTTGTGACCAACCCGTCCCCGTACACTGTTACTTTGGTTCGAGGGGAATGTCTCGGCAGATTGGAACCAGTTGATGACGCACAAGTTCTAGACGTACCCGATGACTCATGGTGTCCCAATTCGCGTACTATCAGTGCTGTTTCCACTTCTGATATATTATCTCCTGATGTATTTGGCCCCTACATTGATTACAACCTTACGTCGGTACAGTGTTTCCAGCTGCTGGACCTGTTTCAAGAATATCATTCTTCTTTCGATGTCGGGCGTAGTTCTCTCGGTTGCACGTCCATTGTTAAACATCGTATCGACACTGGTGCCCATCAACCATTACGGCAACGTCCTTACCGCGTGTCGCTTGCTCAACGTCGAGAAATTAACGAGCAGGTTGACTATATGCTCCGACGCGACGTTATTCGGCTCTCGGACAGTCAATGGGCATCTCCTGTTGATCTTGTTGCGAAGAAAGATGGTTCTGTGCGGTTCTGTGCGGAATACAGATGGCTCAATAAGATCACTCGCAAGGATGTTTACCCACTGCCGCGCATCGATGACGCAATCAACAGCATTAATGGAGCTATTCGTACGGCTTGTACGAATTCAACGTCATGCCGTTTGGTCTATGTAATGCACCTGCGACTTTTGAGCGCATCATGGAGCCAATTCTGCGCTACTTAAAGTGGCACACGTGCTTGTGTTACCTCGATGACGTTGTTGTCTTCACTCCAGATTTTTTGACGCATCTCCAATGTCTGAAAGAAGTTTTCGCACGTGTGAGCGACGCCGGCTTGCAACTAAATCTGAAGAAGTGCCGCTTTGCAGCATGGCAACTCACCATCCTAGGGTACGTCGTGTCCAAGGATGGCATTCTTCCCGACCCAGCCAAGCTTCGGGTCATGGCCGAATTCCCCAAATTTGCGTCCGTCATAGGACTGAGTAGTTTTGTGGGCCTGTGCTAATACTTTCGAGGCTTCATACGAAACTTCGCCAAAATCATATTACCGCTGACGAAGCTCCTTGGAAGTAAAGGACCCCTCAATTCGTGGTCGTCCGAGTGCGATGACGCGTTCGCGAAGCTCCGCTATTTGTTGACGTCTCCTCCCATTAAACCCCACTGCGACCCTACGGCCCCAACGGAGGTGCGCACGGACGCCAGCGGTGTAGGCCTTGGCGCTGTGCTGGCGCAGCGCAAACCCGGATTCCCTAAATATGTCATAGCAAATGCAAGCCGTACGCTCACGAGAGCAGAGACAAACTACACCGTCACGAAGAAAGAGCGTCTGGCGATCGTCTGGGCCCTTACAAAGTTTCCACCTTATTTGTATGGTCGCCCATTCGATGTCGTCACCAACCATCATGTACTATGCTGGCTTTCATCATTGAAGGATCCCACAAGCCCAAGCCCTCTCGCTCGTTGGGTTCTTCGCTTACAAGACTACAACATCCGCGTGCTGTACCGCAACGGACGCCAGCATGCTGACGCGGACGCCCACTTGCGCTCCCCTCTGCCTGAAGATGACGTGCTCTGCTCAGTATCCTCGGTTGCTGTTTCTGCCGTTGATGTTGACATCATCGCTACCGAACAGCGAAAGAATAATTGGATCAACCCGCTGATCGACTTGCTCTTTGATCCCTCCGCAACGCCATCCACGCGTGCCTTGCGTCGTCGAGCTCACCACTTCACCATTCGTGACGGCCCCCTCACCGACTCACTTACGACGCCGATGGCCGGCATTGGTTACTCGTGATACTCCGCAGTCTGCGGTCGGAGATACGTCAATCCTTCCATTATGATCCGCGATGCGTGCACTCTGGGGTAGTGAAAACCTACCATCGCATTCGACAACGCTACTTCTAGTGTGGGATGTACCGCTACGTGCAGCAGTTCGTTCGCTCCTGTCTCGCATTGCCAACGCCACAAACCGTCAGCACACATGTTGCCAGCCAGTCTGCGACCGTTACCTTGCCCTGAGCGTCCGTTTGGGCACATATATATCGATTTGTATGGACCACTTCCTCTAACGTCGGCTGGTAACCGCTGGGCCATCGTCGCCGTAGATCATTTAACGTGATACGCCGAAACCACCGCTGTCCTGGTGGCTACTGCACGTGTTGTTGCGTCCTTCCTACTGCATCAATTTATACTGCGCTACGGTCCACCCCAGTAGCTTCTCAGTGATCGAGGCCGTGTCATCTTGTCAGAAGTCGTCGAAGCCATTCTCATAGAGTGCCATTCTGTCCACCGCAAAACTACTGCTTACCACCCGCAGACAAATGGTCTCACCGAACGCTTTAACCACACCCTCGGCGACATGCTTTCAATGTACGTCGCCAACAACCACACGAATTGGGATATTATACTGCCCTTCGTCACCTACGCCTACAACACCACCCCTCCGAGCACAACTGGTTTTTCACCTTTTTTCTTGCTGTACGGAAGGCACCAGTCACACACCATCGGCACGATTCTCTCGTACACGCCGGATCTATTTGAGTGTGCACCTATTTCTGAGACAGCCAGGCTCGCTGAAGAGTGTCGCGAGCTTGCCAAAACCTTTACGACACATGAGCAAGAGGGGCAGAAGAGTATCCGTGATGGCTGCGCCACTTCTGAGCCCACGTTCCTTTCTGGTTCTGTTGTATGGCTCTCATACCCGACCTCTGTAGCCGGCTTCTCTTCCAAAGTACTCCCAAAATACGAAAGCCCCAACTGTGTCATCGAGCGCACATCTCCGGTCAACTATCTGATCGAACCAATTGAACAATCTTCGGACATGCACCGTCGCGGGCGCGAGATAGTCAACGTGGAGCGCCTGAAGGCTTACTATGACCCACTCATAGTGACAAGCTGTTAGGTCGCCAGGCGGCTCCCTATTCGACCCCGGGGTAATTGTAGAGAAGCCTCGGAACACTGAAATTGGTCGAACTCTCAAGTGCCTTCTAGTGGGTCTTTCCAAAAGGGACACGACTCGCGCTGAGAGTCCGTGCTTGGCCGTGACTGTCGCCATTATGTATGCTCGCTGGTTGAAGGCTAATAAAAGTATTAACAATGTAAACACATGAAGAAGGCTTCTGAGTCCACGCTGGTGGACATGCAGGTCCTCTGCTTGTGGCACATGAAAAGCGCTACGTGCCATTTTCTCTTCCCGGCCCCGGCAGCCTAGTCACAACAAAAATGGGTCTTCCGAAGTCAACTCCTGTGACTTCGAATAGTTTTGTCGGTGTAAAACAATGACGAGCTATTCGCAACTTCCTGAAACTGTCTATCAAAAGATTGGCAACATTTAACAGGATCAACGCTGCACCTACGCTTGGCGCTTTGCTGAAGTGTCTTGATTGTGACATAGGATCCCGTTGCTTCGTCAGAGACGCAATGGTGCTGGCCGTGGACTGCCTCACACTCATCAGCATAAAGAATTTCACCAGCGATACAGCGGAAATAGTCGCTCTGTGCTAGAAACATCGAGCGTCTTTGGCAAACCGCATCAGATTTACTTCAAGGTGGGGAAGATGTCCAGTGAACCTGCGGTTTAAAAAAGAAACTGCTCATGTGGAGTGCTCGTATATGAAAGGTGCTAGCACTTGTGCGCTGCGTTGCTGCACTGCTACAGGCAAGGAGCTTTCGATTCAACTCTGCGCTGCCACTCGTGTTGCCGAGTGCATGTATCTCATTGAGTTCCGTTGGCCCGTCAGAAGCTAAATACACGTGCCACTCCCCTGATTACAAAACGGAGCGACGCCTGAGCCACTGTATCTTGAGATAAGGCAAATTGTAGTTTTGATTGTGCTAGTAATCTTCCTTTCTTTTTATTCGCACATCCAAGTTATTAGGCTTCTAATAAATACCGTTGTGTGCGTCCGAACAATCACGTCTTGGTGTTCGCAGTACTTTATAATAAAAACATATTCGTGGCGATATCGGGCTTCATGTGGCAGCACCATCCCCACGGCATCGGTGAAAGCTTTTCTACTGAACTCTTACAAACTTTATATACGTTTGGTGGTGCAAGCATACGTGTTTAGCTGGTAAAAATCAATGTAGCCCTAATCGACATCAGTCACTAAGCTTTTGTATATAGACTTATCAACTTTCACCTTTTCATGGTGAACAGAATGAGAAAAAAATGTGTATGCATTTCGTGCGAACAGTGGTACTGAACTCAGCCACTGATAGGCCGGCGCTATACGAACTGTCTTTCTCTCTTTTTTCTTGGTATTCAGATGTGCAAGAAATAAATAGGTCGTTCAGTCACACAACAGCAACGCCTAGTAGTCTGAACAGAAGCTAAACCCGTACCAACAACACAGTAAAATTGTCATTAAGTGGGAAAGTGCACAGACAATCAACCAGGGCGAGTATCCCTTTCATAGGTAACATGCACTTCATTCGCAACTAATAGCAACGCTGCATAGACATCGTTACGGCAGAGAGCAGCTTAGATATTACCAGTAAACTGCAGTCAACGCATTTTATTCGCCGACAATCGGCTTCAACCGCACACAACGAAGAACCGCCGACAAGAGGGAGAACTAACACGCATGGCTAACCTTTGAAATATTCCATAATGATATAAAGGAAAAAGCATATACTTGTATCGATAAGACCTTTTGACACTGTACTTGTGAATTCATGAGCATGCGTCATCATGAACTGTATCATGTTACTTTTAGAGATCACTTGTTCTAGTTAAGAATTGTGTGCGTTCATTGTTGTTTTAACACACTTATAAATCATGCTGCTTGATCCAATATGCTACATATAATCATGTTTTTGTTAGTGGACGCTTCACTTTAGTCATTAGACTCTGGGATTCTCGTCTGCATACTATATGTTAATATTTGTTGTCTGTTGTACTCAGAATTGTTTCATAAACCACATTAAATAAAAAATGAAACGTAAACAATGATAATGTGGCTTTTGGGGCTAGTTGGGTAAATACGTCTAAAGGTAGCAGAGCGCTGGCAGAAATTGACGAGGAAGATTCTACGGACAAGAAACAGAGTGATATGATATCATCTGCGGAACATTGAACTCGTAATCTACTTGCAAAACTTACCTTTGAACATCTCACTCCTCTCTGAGCAACTTCCTTGCAATATATATATATAGTGACACGTGTTTATATGAAAAAGAACGGTGATAGGAATGTTTCATATATTCCAGCTAGTGGGTCAGGTGGTTGTTCGGGACGACAACGAAGCAGGCATCTTGCTGTACAGCTGATCCTGAATACGCTCTTTTCGCTGCCGTAAGCTGCTGTCATCTTTTGTTCGCGTTGCACTGCGACACTGGTGGAGGTGCTGGGCCGTGACACTACCCGATGCTTCACACTCCTAGTGGGAGCCGTTCATCCAGCCCGGACGTGCCTACTGCAACCCCTGTCCATCGATCCAGTCGTCGGCTACGAGGTATTCTTCCAGACTGCAACCCCTCGCAGAAAACCTCTACCGGACATCTAGAAATGGCTAACACCAGCCCCCAGCCTGTACTTCTCGGCACCAGTCCTCCCGCTCCATCCCAGGTAACGTTTTTTCAATCACTGGAGCCTAAATGCTTTGGTGGTGGCGCACACGAAGATGCAGAAGACTGGTTAGACCACTATGACCGTGTTGCGAAGATCAACCAGTGGTCTGCTCAGGAAAAGCTCGGCCGGGCCTACTTCTATCTCGATGACAGCGCTCGTACTTGGTACGAGAACAGAGAAGGCAACCTGTCCACATGGACCGACTTTCACCAGAAGATGGTTGAAACTTTTGCCAATGTCGACAGACGTGACCGCGCCCACCAACTACTAGAGCTAAGGGTCCAAAAACCCAATGAAACGGTCGCCATGTTCGCCGAAGACATGACACGTTTATTTCGGAGGGCTGACCCGCAGATGACTGAAGATAGGAAGTTGCGCTACCTCATGCGTGGCGTGAAAGAGCAGCTGTTCGCCGGACTTCTGCGCAACCCGCCAACCACTGTAGAGAACTTCATCAAAGAAGCGTCGGCTATCGAGCGGGCCCTTCACCAACGCTGCCGACAATATGACCGCTTGTGCAGCAGTCCCCAAACACAGGCCGCCACTTTGATGTTTGACAGTCATAGCTCCTTACGTGACATGATTAGGGAGATTGTTCGTGAAGAATTGCAAAGGCTGGGGACTCCGGTAGTGGACACACCCATGGCATCTGTCGCTCAAGTCGTCCGTGACGAAATCCGCCAAGCATTCTCGACAGCTGATCCTGCCCCCGAACAACGTCCCATGACGTACGCCGCCGCCCTTCGAAGCTCCCCACCCGCTCCGCCTTCATACTACCCCCCACCTGCAACTGTTCCTTGGTCACCACCACAGGGGGAGACATCGTGGCGCCCATCCATCCAGCCCCCATACGATCAGTCGTCTTCTGGCTTGCCATGGTCTTCGTCGCGTGAGGAGTCATCACGGCAACCACAGCTTCGCCGAACAGACACCTGGCGCACTGCCGACAGGCGTCCACTTTGTTTCAACTGCGGAGGTGTAGGCCACATAGCCCGCTATTGCTGGCACCGCGCCGATCCGTCTCGCCCTCTCAGGCCACGGTATGACATTCGACATGCCAACGAGTACGCATCCCGCCGTGGAGATGTCGGTTCTCAAGGACCTCCGGTACCTCGACACCCATTCGACGGCCGCCGTAACAATGATGACGAGGCTATACCTGATTACGAGCCGGTCTTCCGACATCGACCACGCTCTCCTTCTCCTGCCCAGTCACCTTCGTTGCAGCGCCGCACTTTTGCCGACACCAGAGGAGCGAGGTCACCCAGCCCACACCGGGGAAACTGAAGGTGGCGACCTCAGGGGGTAAGGTTGCAGGCTGTCAAGACGAAGAAAGAAAGCCCCCATTACTCCCACCTCAGGACGCTGTAAAGCCGACAAGACGTAATACCGACGAAACTGTGACCCCAGGCCTTACCATTCTTGTGGATGGACAGCAAGTCAAAGTTTTAGTGGACACCGGGGCTGACTTCTCTGTTATCAGTGATGACCTTGCCGTACGCCTCAAGAAAGTAAAGACAGCGTGGACGGGACCTCACTTAAGGACGGCAGGCGGCCAATTACTGATGCCTGTCGGAATGTGCACAGCAAGGCTCGACATCGGTGGCTCTACTTTCGTGGCGACGTTCGTCGTTGTCGCTTCATGCTGTAAAGACATGATTATCGGAATGGATTTCTTGAGAGAACATGGCGCCGTGATCAACATCCCTGACAGTGTCATTACATTTCACAACAACAGCCCTACTTTAGTGGATTGTTCAGAGCCGAGACATACGTCTTGTTCAGGGCCTTTGCGTCTGACGGATGACGATGTGGTCGTCCCGCCACGATCGTGTACGCTTGTTTCGGTGGCAGGGGATGAGCCGTTTGACGGCGACGGCATTGCTGACCAAATAAGCTCACTGATATTTAGCCATGGTATTTCAGTTGCTCAAGGTCTTGTCACTGTCACTGCTGGACGCACAAACTTGCTGCTCACTAACTTCAGCACTGAGCGCCGACATCTCCCGAAGGGTACAGCCGTCGCTTACTTTGACACTACTGCAGAAATCCAAGGCAGTTTATCGGGCCTAGACGAAGCACTTCAAGAAGAATCACTACCTAATCTTGACGTTGGTACTACGTTGTCAAGGGACGAACGAACGAGACTTCTTGAGCTGCTAGCTGAATTCAAGGACTGCTTTTCATCGACATCACGGGTCGGTCGAACGCCGCTAACAAAACATCGAATAATTACCCACGACGCAGCAAGGCCTATACACCAGAATCCTTATCGTGTGGCTCCAAAGGAACGGGAAGTGATACAGCAACAAGTCGCTAAAATGCTTGAAGATGATGTGATTCAGCCATCACAGAGCCCGTGGGCATCGCCTGTAGTATTAGTTAAGAAAAAGGACGGTACCCTGCGTTTTTGCGTGGATTACAGGAAGCTGAATCAAGTGACTAAGAAAGATGTGTATCCGCTTCCACGTATTGATGACTCCCTCGATAGGCTTCGAAACGCTCGCTACTTTTCTTCAATGGACCTCAGAAGTGGATATTGGCAGAGCGAGGTAGACCCAAGAGATCGGGAAAAAACCGCTTTTGTGACGCTGGATGGTTTATATGAACTTGAAGTTCTACCGTTCGGTCTGCCTCAGCGCCCGCTACTTTTCAAAGGCTCATGGACACTGTACTTTCAGGGTTAAAATGGAAGACCTGTTTAGTTTATCTAGACGACGTCATAGTGTTTTCCCCAACATTTGACGAGCATCTCAAGAGGCTAGAACTTGTTTTACGAGCCATACGCTCCGCAGGCCTCACATTGAAACCAGAGAAATGCCACTTTTGTTTTAAAGAACTGCTGTTTCTTGGTCATGTCGTCAGCTGTACCGGCGTTCGACCTGATCCCGAAAAACTTGCGGCCGTGACACAGTTCCCAGTACCGTCCGATAAGAAAGCTGTGAGGCGCTTTCTGGGCCTATGCGCCTACTATCGCCGGTTCATCGCCAACTTCGCACGGATTGCGTCGCCGTTAACTCGCCTTACTAGAGACGACGCCACCTTTGAGTGGAATCACGAACAGCAAGCAGCGTTTAATGACCTCCGCCAACGTCTTCAAACACCTCCAGTGCTTGCTCACTTCGACGAACAAGCGCCAACAATGCTTCACACTGACGCAAGCAATGTAGGCCTCGGAGCTGTGCTTGTGCAGTGGCAAGAAGACACGGAACGAGTGATCGCCTACGCAAGCAGGACGCAAACACGCGCTGAGGCCAATTATTCAACAACTGAGAAAGAATGCCTCGCCGTGGTCTGGGCAGTTATGAAATTTCGCCCGTACTTGTATGGCCGCCCTTTCAAAGTTATAAGTGACCATCATTCCCTGTGTTGGTTGACTAATTTAAGAGATCCAACCGGCCGATTAGCACGGTGGAGTCTGAAGTTACAAGAGTTTGATATGACGGTCATACACAAGTCTGGGAAGCGCCATACGGACGCCGACTGCCTGTCTCGATCCCCAGTACAGTCAGCTTCCCTTTCTGACGACGACGATATGGCCTGCCTTGGTGTTCTCGACGCGTCCACGATTGCTCAACAACAACGAAGTGACCCTGAATTGCTTGATTTAATTAATTACGTGGACGGACGTTCTTCAAGGGCACCGAAAGTCTTTGCAAGGACATTATCGTCGTTTTGCTTACGCAATGGCGTCCTCTACAAGAGAAACTTTTCGTCCATCGGAGCTCCCTATTTGCTCGTTATTCCTGCACCCCTTCGAACTGAAGTGCTCCAAGCATGTCACAATGAGCCGACGTCTGGCCATTTAGGCTACACTCGCACATTGGCAAGAGTACAGCAGGGATACTACTGGCCACGACTCACAACAGCCGTCAAGCACCACGTTCACACTTGCATCGATTGCCAGCGACGCAAGTCACCTCCAAAGAGACCCGCCGGTCAGCTGCAACCAGTTCAGGTTCTATGTACACCGTTTGAACAGGTAGGAATGGATATTTTAGGACCCCTTCCTACTTATACTGCAGGGAATCGCTGGGTTATAGTCGCAACAGACTACCTAACCAGGTATGCCGAAACAAAAGCTATCCAAAAGAGCACCGCCGTGGAAGTGGCGAGATTTTTCATAGAAAATATTGTGCTACGCCACGGTGCTCCGACTATCGTGATCACGGACCGCGGAACAGCATTTACGGCAGCTATTTTAGACCACGTCCTCATGCTTAGTGGAACGACTCACCGTAAGACCCCTGCGTACCACCCGCAAACAAATGGACTAACAGAGCGCCTCAACAAGACGATTGAAGACATGCTGTCGATGTACGTGGATGTCCAACATAAGAATTGGGACGAGATTTTACCCTATATCACGTTCGCATACAATACGGCTAAACAAGAGACGACTCGCATGACTCCATTCAGCTTGGTTCACGGACGGGAGGTACGGACTATGCTGGATGCGATGTTGCCACATCAATGGGACGCTACCGACACAGGCGCTGACGTGTTCACTGAACGCGCGGAAGAAGCTAGACAGCTCGCCCGCTTACGGATCCACCAGCGACAAGACTACGACGCAGGCCGCTACAATGCTCGCCATATAATTGTAACGTACAAAATCGGTGACAGAGTGTGGGTTTGGACACCCGTACGAAAACGTGGACTGTCCGAGAAGCTGCTAAGGCGATATTTCGGGCCATACCGAGTATCGCGCCAGCTAAGTGACGTCACCTACGAGGTTGTCTCCGACAGTCCCCAATGCCCGAGGCGTCGCCAGCACCAGCCTGAACTTGTTCATGTAGTGCGTATGAAGCCGTATGTGAGTGACTGACTGCACGTTCAAAAAGATACTGTACGTCTGAATCAGCATCGGGGCGATGCTCTTATAAGGAGGGGCAAGTGACACGTGTTTATATGAAAAAGAACGGTGATAGGAATGTTTCATAGATTCCAGCTAGTGGGTCAGGTGGTTGTTCGGGACGACAACGAAGCAGGCATCTTGCTGTACAGCTGATCCTGAATACGCTCTTTTCGCTGCCGTAAGCTGCTGTCATCTTTTGTTCGCGTTGCACTGCGACAATATATATATATATATATATATATATATATATATATATATATATATATATATATATATATATATATATATATATATATATATATATATATATATATATATATATGATGACATTTATTCGAGCAGAGAAGTCGCAACGAGGTCGCGCCGGAAAATGGGCGTACGGCAAGTCTGGCAAAGGCAGCACAAACTCTCGCGCAAGCAGAGCACGGGGCTTTTCGCCATCTTCCAAAGGCGCATACGCGTTGGTGCGTACGCTTCACTACAATACTCCGGGGTGAAGGGTAGCCATCCTGGCGATTTAGGGAGTGGGCACAATGAGGGGGTCGTAGCAGGGCTTGAGACGGTCGACGTGTACAGTCTCACGTCCTCGACGGTGCAAATCTGGTGATTGTGTTAATGGCTCGATGATGTAATTCACCGGGGAAGTCGCGTCAATGACCCGGTACGGACCATGGTACCGGGCCAGAAGTTTAGAAGACAGGCCAGGAACGTGCGGGGGCACCCAAAGCCACACAAGGGAGCCAGCACGAAACGTAGGAGCTATGTGGTAGGAGCTATGTGGCAGCACGAAACGTAGGAGCTACCGGTAGTCACTTGCGTCGCGGCGTTATAAGCGAAGGTAACAAAAGCAATACAGCGCCCCAGTTAGTGTGGTCGGAGGAGGTGTATATCCTCAGCATGTCGCCAAGTGTGCGGTTGAACTGCTCAGTGAGACCATTTGTCTGTGGATGGTATGCGGTAGATTTCCGGTGGATGATGTTGCATTCAGCGAGAATAGCTTGGATGACCTCCGACAGGAACACTCGACCCCTATCACTGAGTAATTCCCGCGGAGCACCATGGCGTAGAATGAAGCTGTGGAGAATGAAGAGTGCAACTTCGTGGGCGGTCGCCGCCGGTAGAGCTGCAGTCTCAGCGTAGCGTGTCAGATGATCGACTCCGACAATAATCCACCGGTTTCCAGAGCTACTATATGGGAGGGGGCCATAGAGGTCAATACCCACGCGGTCGAATGGGCGAGCCGGGCACGGGAGCGGCTGTAACATGCCAGTAAGGTGCCGCGGAGGTGTCTTGTTCTGTTGGCAAGAGGTGCAAGACTGAACCTATTTCTGCACAAAGCGATACATTCCTCGCCAGTAATATCTTTCGCGCAGCCTTTCGTATGTTTTCAGGACACCTGCGTGAGCACTTTGGGGATCTGCATGGAAATTCATGCAGACGTCAGAGCGCATATGAGTTGGGACAGCAAGGAGCCACTTCCGACCACCAGGCATGTAGTTGCGGCGGTACAGAATGTTGTCTCGTAAGGAAAAGTGGGCTGCTTGCCGGCGTAGCGCTCTCGTGGAAGGGACAGTAGCCGGATCGGTAAGGTAGTCGACTAACAAGGCAAGGTATGGGTCTTTACGCTGCTCCGAAATCATGTCAGTGGTGTCGAGTGGTGACAAGGTGGTAAAAGGGGGTGACAGAGAAGCACACCTGGTGTTAATGGCGATCGGGAAAGTGCATCGGCATCTGCATGCTTGCGACCGGAACGATATACGACATGGATTTCGTATTCCTGCTATCGAAGTGCCCAACACCCCAGGTGTCCGGACGGGTCTTTCAAGGTGGACAGCCAACATAGAGCGTGATGGTCTGTGACCACGTCGAAAGGACGACCGTAAAGGTATGGGCGAAACTTCGCCAGGGCCCAGATTATGGCCAAACACTCCTTCTCTGTCACGGAGTAATTCAATCTAGCGTTCTTGAGAGCACCACTTGCATAACCGAACACGTAATCGATTTGGGTGCCTTTTCGTTGTGCCAAAACTGCGCCAAGACCAACGCCACTTGCACCAGTGTGAATTTCTGTGGCAGAAGTGGGGTCGTAGTGGCGAAGAATAGGTGGTGAGGTCAGCAGACGGCGCAGCTGGCGAAATGCGTCGTCACATGCAGGTGACCATGCAGATATACCTTTGCTGTTGGAAAGCAGACTAGTCAGAGGTGCGATGATGGACGCAAAGTTGCGCACGAAGCGACGAAAGTAAGAGCAAAGACCAACGAAACTTCTTAGGGCTTTCAGTGATGTGGGCATTGGGAAGTAAGCGAAGCTCGAAGCTTATCGGGATCTATAAAAACACCGTCTCTTCTGATGACATGTCCCAAGATGGTTAGTTTCCGCGCTGCGAAGTGGCACATCTTGGTGTTAAGTTGTAGGCCTGCCGAAGTTAGACACGTCAGAATCTCGTGAAGATGACCAAGATGTGTCGGAAAATCAGCTGAAAAGACTACGATGTCATCCAGGTAACACAAGCAAGTTTTCCACTTGTGGGCACGCAATATGGTATCTATCATGCGCTCAAATGTCGCAGGCGCGTTGCAGAGCCCAAATGGCATGACTTTAAACTCATATAGGCCATCCGGCGTTACAAAGGCTGTTTTATGGTGATCACATTCAGCCAGTGGCACCTGCCAATACCCAGAACGCAGATCCAATGATGTAAAGTACTCGGCACCTTGTAAACAGTCAAGAGCATCGTCTATTCGTGGTAGCGGGTAGACATCTTTTTTTGTAATCTTGTTTAAGCGGGAATAGTCCATGCAAAATCGAACGCTGCCATCTTTTTTCTTTACAAGAACCACAGGTGACGACCAAGCGCTTTGAGAAGGTTGTATGACTCCACGTTTAAGCATGTCATCTACTTGCTCCGCCAGGTGGTCGAAATTTTCGGCGCCCTCCACTACGGCGTCTCTCATAATCATAAAGTGGTTTTGGGACATTAAACCCCACATATCAATTACTTGCTCCGTAACGACGCGGCGCTCTTTGGCAGAAACGCGGTAAGGACGCTGTCGCAGAGGCGAATGTGAGCCGGTGTCAATAGTATGAGTGACAGTCGTGGTGCGGCCCAAAGCAGGTTTCTGAAAGTGAAAGAAGAGCGAAACTTGTTAAGGAGAGCAACAAGTTGGCTGCGATGCGAGGGGGAAGGTCTGCGTCAATAGCATTGTCAAAGGCTGGCGAGCTTGATGGCTCAGATGCATGAGTGATTGCGGCAATGTGACATGGGGATTCATCGGGAAGAATAATATCATCGATAAGGTCAACAGGTTGTACATATCCTAAGGTTTCACCACGGAGTAAGCCAATGGGGTAGTTGCAGTGGTTGGTAACCAGCATTACGGTTAAACCAGACGCAATTGTAAGAACGGCAAATGAGAGCGTGATGCCCTTGCGTTCAGTAAAAACAGGAGATAGCGTAAACACCACCGTGGCGTCAGGTTGTGCCACACATGAAAGGCTAATAGGGACTGAAGCTTCCGGAGGCAAGGTGATGTCGTCGTCAGCGATGAGTTTGCAGAGCAGAGGGGAATAGTCGGGCGATGGATATTCACAACTTGGCACTAGGGACACTTCCGCACGGCAACAATCGATGATAGCTTCATGACGTGATAAAAAATCCCAACCCAGGATGAGGTCATGAGAGCAAGATGGTTGTACAAAAAACTGGACGATGTACAAACCGTCTTGAATGACGACGCGCGCCGTACACACAGCCGAGGAATGAATGAATGCGTTGCGCGCTAGCCATGGACAGCACGATGCCATAGAGAGATGTGGTCACTTTCTTCAGTTTGCGACAAAATTTTGAGTTCATCACAGAAACGGTGGCCCCAGTATCAATTAACGCTTGTGTGGCGACTCCCTCAACATTGACATCAACCAAATTTTGCGGCGAAAATGGAGGCCTTGATAATTGCACAGAAGTTGCAGTTCTTGCCTCTGGAACTGCACTGATTAGTTTCCCTCGTCAGGAGGTGGTCTACGACGCATAGGAGATGGCGATCGGCGACGAGGAGATGGGAAACGAGAAGTTGACGGGCGACGATTCGAGTCAGAGTGCCTCTGTTCGTATGCAGACGTGGTGGCCTGCTGCGACGCATAGGCAGGAGTTCCAAAGGAGGCGTACGCAGGTGTGGGATGGTGGCGGCAGTAGTGTGCAATGTGGCCAGCGATGCCACACACGAAGCAGATAGGACGGTTGTCATGGGTGCGCCACTCATTAGATGGACGGAAAAAGCGAGGAGAGGGCCTGTAAACCGGAGGCGCCGCTGGAAGAGGTGCAGCCGATAGGGATACTGGATGCGGTGGGGGCCGCGCAACCACAGCTGCGTAGCTGAGAGGTGAAGATGGCGCAGGTGGTCTGTAGCTGACAGCTGAGAGATTAGATGCTGCTGAAGTGCATGCGTAAGGGGCCTGTACTGTAGGTAGGACATTGCAAATTTCAGTGCGTATGGTCTGCTGCAGTGTCGAAGGCATACTTGCGGTGGGCGCGTCGCTTGCGGCAGCAGGGAGAGCTGTCGGGCGACTTCCTCCCTGATGAAGTCGTTGATCTGGTTGGACAGACTTTCTTGGCGAACGTTGGCATTTGCGAGTGCGACAGCCTAGATTGAATCCGGTGGTGAGACACTCTGTCGGGCGATGGAACGCTGACGGCGTAATTCATCGAAGCTCTGGCACAGGCTTACGAGGATTGCCACCGAGGTCGGGCTTTTCACTAGCAACATCTGGAACGCGCCATCCTTTACGTCCTTGAGAATCTGCCAAATTTTCTCTTCTTCGGGCGTAGATTGGTTAACACGCCTGCAGACGTCGAGCACATCCTCAATGTAACTCGTAAATGTCTCGCAAGGCTGCTGGGCTCTGTGGCGCAGACGCTGGTCAGCGCGGAGCTTGCGGACCTCTGGTCGGAAAAACGCTTCAGTTACGAGGGTCTTAAAGGAGGACCAGTTGGCGATGGCGGTTTCGCGGTTGATAAACCAAAGCTTAGCTACGTCTGCCAAGTAAAAGATAACGTAGGCGAGCTTAGAGTCGTCGTCCCACTTGTTGCTGGTGCTTACGCGTTCGTACAAGGAGAGCCAGTCTTCGACGTTTTGCTCACCACTTCCGCTGAAGATTGGTGGGTCCCGCTGGCGAGTAACGCCGGGGCAGGTAGACGGGGCAGCTATGGTGCTGGCTAAGCTGGGACGGACTGGTTGGCGACTGCGTCAGTGATGTTTCGCGGTAGTCTCTCGGGCAACTTGCGAGAGCGGAGCTCTAGGTCTGCTTGGGGATCTCAGCAGCTTCCACCAAATGTGACGACGTTTATTCGAGCAGAGAAGTCGCAACGAGGTCGTGGCGGAAAATGGGCGTACGGCAAGTCTGGCAAAGACGGCACAAACTCTCGCGCAAGCAGAGCACGGGGCTTTTCGTTATCTTCCGAAGGCGCATACGCATTGGTGCGTATGCTTGACTGTATATTATACATATATATATATATATATATATATATATATATATATATATATATATATATATATATATATATATATATATATATATATATATATATATATATATATATATATATATATATATATATATTGTTAGGGCACACAGAGAAACAAGGTTACAGCTAAGATATATTTGCACGACGCCAAGCCTAAGCCGAGATGGCAAGTCAGAGCGTGCCCCACATCCCAGAAATACGTTGTCTTTCTCGCGGTCTGTCTTGATTCGTCAGCGTGATGTAGTCTCGTAACATGACCCCCGGGTGCAGAAGCAATGTCTCGGTGCTTTCTATAATGTTGCAGAGTGGTAGAGCTTAAGTCAAGAGACATGAACAATGTCTGTAGACATTGGAGATGACGATTGCAGTGGGGCTATCTTGTAGGTAACGTCGGGCACCTGGCGCAAGACGCGGTAGGGTCCTGAGTACCGGGAAAGCAGCTTCTCAGAAAGACCAACATGCCGAGTTGGTGCCCACAACAACATAAGTGAACCCGGGGCAAAGGAGACGTCACGATGATGTGCGTCGTAACGTTGCTTGTGTTGCTCTTGCGATGCTAAGAGGCGCTTCAGAGTGACTTCTCGTGCTTTGTGAGCTCTGGTGATAGTGTCACGGGCGTAGTCAGTCGGCGTATTGACAACTGTTGTAAAGATGGTGTCGAAAGGTAGAGTTGGGTCGCGGCCAAATAAGAGGTAGAATGGTGAAAACCAAGCGGTATCGTGGCGTGAGGAATTGTATGCAAATGTGACAAATGGCAATGCAATGTCCCAGTCTAGATAGTCAGAGGAGACGTACATGTAGAGCATGTATGTTAAAGCTCGGTTGAATCGTTCGGTAAGCCCATTAGTTTGTGGATGGTAGGCCATCGTAAGTTTATGTTTGGTTTCGCAAGAGCGAAGTAGGTCGTCAATAACTCGGGAGAGTAAATAGCGTCCACGATCTGTGAGGAGTTGGCATGGAGCACCATGAAGGAGGATGACATCGTACAGAAAAAAATCGGCAACATCTGTGGCACAGCTGGTTAGCAAAGCCCGCGTGATGGCGTACCGGGTTGTATGATCTGTAGCGACAGCTATTCGTTTGTTTCTGGATGTACACTGATGGAACGGGCCTAGGAGATCAAGACCAACTCGAAAGAAGGGGTCAATAGGAATATCGAGTGGCTTGAGGAGTCTGGCAGGACTCATAGGGGGGTTTTTTTCGACGTTGCCAGTGGTCGCATGCGACCACGTAGCGGTGCATGGAGCGATAAAGTCTGAGCCAGTAAAATCGATGCTGCACGCGATCGTAAGTCCGAGAGAGGCCAAGGTGACCGACGGTGGGGGCTCCATGGAGCTGGGAGATAACACTCGAACGTAGTTGGGAAGGCACCACAAGGAGCAGCTTGCGCCCATTTGTGTTGACATTGTAGCGGTACAAGGTGCCCTCTTTAAGTACAAACAGTCGAGTAGACGGATGGGGCGTTGGAGAGTTCAGCTTCTCAATATTGTCACGCAAGACGGGATCTCGGAGCTGTTCATCACGGATGTTGCTCAAAGCAGAGAGAAAAAGCACACATAGTGGCGCTTCATCTAAAGTCTCAGGAGGGCCCACTGGATGGCGGGACAAGCAGTCAGCGTCATGGTGTAAACGAACAGATTTGTAAGACACTGAGTAGTCATATTCTTTGAGCCGTACTGCCCAGCGACCAAGACGCCCAGTGGGATCCTTTAACGACGAGGGCCAGCAGAGGGCGTGGTGGTCGGTTGTGACAGTTCAGTTCAGGCTGTCAAGGTGGATGGACGTGTTTTTTGAGCGCTCCGGATCGACTGCGCAGATAAGTGTTGTTGCATGTTTTGAGCTTGTCTCTATAATTATAAGGCAGCGGTTGAAGTATTCGTAGCACTTATTTTATGGTACGGCTTTTTCGGGGGCCAGTCACCAGGTATTTATTAGTTAGTGCGGGTGTGTGTGTTTGAATTTTTTTTGTTGTTTTTTTTCTTTTGCCACCCCGTTGGGGAGGTGCGCGTACATTGAACACGCAAATTTTTGTAGTAGAGCTTGGACTTTCTTTTTTTTTCGTAGTGCAGGGCTCGAGTTTAGTAATTATTGAGTATAGGGACAATTGGTGTCAGAAAGGCATGGTTAAAAAGACTGTAAAGTGTTCAGGATGTGGAGTGGGTTTGAAAGTGGACCCAAGCGTAGAAGCGGATGGAGAAGAGGCTGACGCGAAGTGTAGGCAATGTGAGGTCGAGGAAAAAATGGAGAAAATGATGGTTGCCCAGAGTGAACTGCTGATGAGAATTGCCAAACTCGAGACTGCGTTGGCGACAGAGCAAGAAAAAACGAGGGCAATGGGAGAAAGACTGAAGTCCGCCGAGGAAGTGCTAGCGAAGCTGAACAAAGAAGCGACCTACCAAGAGAACAGTAGGGAACCGGCAACCAGAAAGGTGGAGAAGAAAAAGCAAGCAAGCTTGGAAAAAACAGGTTTAGCCGGTTCAACTGTCGCAAGGCCCAGCTCCAGCGAAGTAGTGGTGGGGCAGGAAGGGAACAAAAGAGCCGGCGTCACAGGTGCAAGTAGCCCCCAGGTGCAGAACGCTCCAGCGGGAAAGTCACAGCATGTGATAATCGCCGGGGACTCAAATTTAAATCGATGCACAGAAGCCATCAAAGAGAGGGTAAGAGGTGACAAGAGGGTCGCAGTAGGGGCGTTCCCAGGACGCAAGCTGGAAGCAGTCATGAAGCAAGCGAGCGCAAAGCTCAAAACGACAGCTGATAGACGCAACCTCGTGATAATTTCAGGCGGTTTAAACGATGTCCTAAATGAAGATGCAGCAGGACTAGCAGCCACACTGGCGAAATGCGTCGATGACATGCGCGCCACTTCTCCTAAGGTGCAGGTAGTGATATGCACGATACCGGAGGTACCGGTGCGTGATAGCAACCTGCAAAGAGCGGTGGTCAACGCAAACCAAGAGATATGGCGGATGAGTTGAAAGAAAGGCTTTGAAGTGGTGGAAATAAACAGAGGTGCATAGGTGGGGGGGTTTTCAACGAGACAGAATTCACTTCGATGGGCAGCTAGGTCATGAGGTGGGTTGGCGACTTGCAGGACGCGCAGTAGCTTTTTTGGGGGGCAAGCGAGCCCTTCGGGGTGCAGGATAGCTAGTAACGAGAAAAACAACCAGGGAGACTCTTCGACAGGTGGTATGGACAGATACGATTCCAAAGTGGCACCAATATCTAAGATACGTAGAGTCCGGGGCATAAATAGACGTAGCCACGAGCGCCGAGCCAATTCAGACATAGGGTATAATAACATGCAGGGTGGTAGAAAGAGGCTGAAGTGGGAAGAGATAGAAGAACAGCTAAGGGAAGAGAGGCCGATGGTATACGGCTTTGTAGAAACACATCTCAAGGACATGGAACAACCTCCGAACAATCCGGACTACGCGTGGGAGTATTGTAATAGAACAGAAGGCAGCAGAAAGGGGGGTGGTATTGGGGCATTCATTCATAACAGTACAGACTGGCAAAGGGTCAAGCAGGAGTGCAAGGAACATTTATGGCTAAAAGGGAAAGTGGCAGGTCAAATGACACTCCTTGGTTTCGTGTACTTGTGGACGGGAGCAAAGGCCAGAGAGGAAAACCAGGCAATGGTAGAGTGTATATCAAAGGACATTCAGGAGTTAGGAAGAGAGTGCGAGATAATTATACTAGGAGACATGAATGCGCACATAGAAGATATAGATGGGTATACCGACCCGACAGGCAAAATGATCATGGATATGTGTGAAAGGCTTGATTTGATCATTTGCAACAGTACCGAGAAGTGTGAAGGGCAAATAACATGGGAGGTAGGAAGGCTTCAGTCGACAATAGATTATGCACTGATGTCACATAGGATGTATGATAAGCTCAGGGAAATGCACATAGATGAAGGTGGCTCCAGAAGTCTGGGTAGCGATCACAAACGTATCAAGCTAAGTTTTGGAAGAGCAGTGAAAGTGGGAAGGAGACAAGATGAGCAACTACAGGAAAATTTTTATCCAGAAAGGCAAATTGAAATAGCCACTAAACAAATTGAGAAAGTAATCACGGAGGATAATAAGACAGTGTGGACATACACGAATCTAATTAGACTCTTTGAGATAGAGCTTGCTAAGACGCGTGACAAGTCACCCCGGAAAAGAAGACACAAACCCAAAAGTTGGTGGGATGAGGAAGTTAAGAGAGCCATAGCAAAACGTCAGGAAGCCTCTAGGGAACACAGACATGCTAAGCAGCGGGGTGAACCGACAGATGATGTGGAAAGAAAATGGGCAACCTTTCTAAGCTGTAGAAGGGATGCATCCCTTCTGATCAATGAAAAGATTAGAAGGAAGGGAGCTCAGTGGCTGGCAGAAGTACATAAAAAAGATAGAAAGGCAGCTGCGAAATTTTGGAACCATCTAAACTCCCTAAGAAATGAGACGAGCCTAGAGCAGAACTTTATAACTACAGCCCAAGGTGCTAGGCTAGAAGGGGACGAAGCTATTGAATATGTAAGAACAAGGGTGACAGAAAAATTTCAACAAAGAAGTACTTTATGCACCACAATAGACAAAGACGAATCAAGTGGTGCAATGGCTCCATTTTCACAACAAGAGTGGGAAAGGGCTGAGAAAAGGGTTCCTAGTAGTACATCAACAGGCCCAGATGGCATTCGAATTAGGCTGATAAAACCATTAGGTCCGAAGTCTAAGCAGGCTTTGAGAGAGGCAGTGAGTACAATAATAATCGATGGCGAAGTTCCCGATGGATCGAAACTTAGCAGGATGAGCATGATCTATAAAGGAAAGGGGGACAAAGCTGACATAAACAACTACCGTCCTATAACAGTGACATCAGTGGTCTACAGGCTGGCGATGCAGATTATAAAGGAAAGACTGCAGGCATGGATAGAGGATGAGGGGGTGCTGGGGGAACTGCAGAATGGGTTTCGGAAACACAGGAGGTTGGAAGACAACCTGTTCTCACTGACGCAGTGCATCGAAATAGCAGAAAAAGAACACAGGCCCCTGTGGCTAGCATTTTTGGATATCAAGGGAGCGTACGATAGCGTGGTTCAAGAGGAATTGTGGGGAATACTGGACACACTAGGCGTGGAACATGTAGTCACTAATCTTTTAAAGGGTGTCTATAAAGGTAACAAGGTAGTTATAAAGTGGGAAAAACAGGTATCCAAGCCTGCAGATGTAAAACGGGGGCTTAGGCAGGGGTGCCCCCTGTCACCCTTATTATTCATGATGTACCTACAAGGATTAGAGGCAAAATTAGAGGGAAGTGAACTGGGCTTCAACCTCTCTTTAGTCAAACAAGGAAAACTTATTGATCAGGCACTACCAGCATTAATGTACGCAGATGATATAGTGCTAATGGCCAACAACAAGGAAGAATTGCAGAGATTGATGGACATCTGCGGTAATGAGGGAGATAGGTTAGATTTTAGATTCAGTAGGGAAAAATCAGCAGTCATGATTTTCAATGACAACGAAGGTAGTGAGCTTAGAATACAGGAGGTCACGCTAGAGATAACAGATAAATACAAATATCTGGGCGTATGGGAAATATACGTGACGACTAAAGGTAACAGGAATGCAGCAGTCATGAAAAATAGGGCACTGTGGAATTACAATAGGTATGATGTTGTGAGAGGAATATGGAAAGGGGTCATGGTTCCTGGGCTGACGTTCAGCAATGCGGTCTTGTGCATGAGATCAGAAGTTCAAGCAAGATTAGAAATTAAGCAACGTGGAATAGGTAGGCTTGCTTTAGGAGCTCACGGGAATACACCAAATCAGAGAGTACAAGGTGATATGGGATGGACATCATTTGAGGGCAGGGAAGCTAGCAGCAAGATAAAATTTGAGAAGCGATTGAGAGCAATGGGGGAAGAGCGTTGGGCTAGGAAGGTTTTCAGCTACTTGTACATGAAGAATGTCGATACAAAATGGAGGAAGCGAACCAGAAAGTTGACTGGTAAATACTTAGAAAACAGCAGGTGGCGAAACCAAAAAGAACTATCGGTTAAGAAAAAAGTGAAGGAAACGGAGACTGACATGTGGAGAATGGGCATGATTAAGAAGTCCGCACAAGAGATCTATCGAACTTTTAAGCAGGAAATTGCCAAGGAAAGGATCTATGATAATACTCGGGGTAGTTCTCTACTGTTTGAGGCCAGGACGGGAGTACTGCGAACCAAGACATATCGGGCCAAATACGAAGGGGTCGACACAGTATGCAGTGCGTGTGGAGAGGAAGAAGAAACTGCCGAACACTTGATAATGTTCTGTAAAGGGCTTCACCCTATAGTTCAGGATGATGGCGCAGAGTTTTTCAAAGCACTGGGATTTAGGGACAGCGAGGGCAAAATAGACTTTAAGCGGGAAGACTTAACTAGAAGGAGGTTATCTGATTGGTGGCTAAAGTCAAGGCACGAGTGAAAATTAAACCCTTCACTGCGAAGTACGAATCCTCAACTTCATTATTTAAAGGAAAAAAAATAAATGTAATGGTTTGTTCACTAAGTATTACGGCTAGGTGGCTTTAGCCGCCACCCGATCTAAAGGGTACAGCCACATCCATTCATCCATCCATCCATCCACAGTAAAACGACGACCATGTAAGTAGGGCCGAAATTTGCCAACCGCCCAAACTAAAGCAAGGCATTCCCGTTCAGTGATAGAGTAGTTCCGCCCGGCCACAGAGAGCAGACGGCTGGCATATGCGATATATGCCAGCCGCATATGGCATATGCGATGCTGGACCGAAACCGCACCGATTCCATGGCCACTGGCATCAGTGTGGACTTTTGTTGGGGCAGACATGTCAAAATGGGCCAGATTAGATGGTGTTGTGAGCAACGCGATGAGATTGGAGAATGCCGAAGCCTGCGCAGCGGCCCAAGAGAATGAAACGTCCTTCTTCAGCAAGTCCGTAAGAGGTCTAGCCACGTTCGGAAAAGTGTTTGCAAAACGTCAGAAGTAAGAACATAGACCTAAAAAGCTTCGGACTTCCTCAGTGCTGCTTGGGACGGGGAAGTTTTGCACAGCTCGAACTTTATCAGGATCAGGGTGTACGCCAGAGGAGTCCACAAGATGGCCTAGCTTAGTTATTTGCTGGCGCCCGAAGTGGCACTTCGAAGAGTTCAGTTGTAGTCCTGCGTTACGAAAAACAGAAAGGATGGAGGAAAGGCGGTCGAGGTGTGTTTCAAAGGTCGGGGAAAACACAATGACGTTGTCGAGGTAACATAGGCAAATTGACCACTTGAACACGCGCAAGGGAGTGTCCATCATTCGTTCGAAGGTGGCTGGAGCATCGCATAATCCGAACGGCATGACCTTAAACCGATAAAGACCATCAGAGGTCACAAAAACAGTCTTCTCGCGGTCCATGTCATCGACAGCAATTTGCCAGTATCCTGAGCGAAGGTCGATGGAGGAAAACTATTTAGCGGCATGAAGGCAATCCAGGGCGTCGTCAATGCGCGGTAGCGAGTAGACGTTTTTCTTAGTGGTCTTGTTCAGGTGTCGGTAGTCGACGCAGAATCGCCAACTGTTGTCCTTTTTCTTTACAAGAACAACAGGGAAGCCCATGGACTGGAAGATGGCTCAACTTGGCGAGCATCTTCTCGACTTCCTTTTGAATGATCTGACGCTCCGCAGAAGAAACGCGTTGCGGCCATCGATGTGCCGGAGATGCATCGCCAGTGTTAATGCGGTGCTTGCTAATACTGGTTTGACCTAGCGGACGGTCACAGAAGTCGAATACGTCAAAGTACGATTTCAGGACTTGACGGAGCGCGTCAGTGTGATGCGGCAAAAGGACCCCGCGATCATTTTTTTTCACATTAGAAGATGGACTCTCTGTCGAAGAACAGGCTTGCGTGCAGTTGGGGTGGCGCACATCATTGGGGTACAAAGCTGAGATGACGCAATTCTCAGAGGGTGTCAGCGTGGTGAGGGCTATTCTACACGGAAGCACTTGCGGACACAGAGCAAAGTTTAGCAAAGGGATGCAAGCACGGTTTTCCCGTAACGTAATAATAGTGTGCGGAAAAGTAACACTGTGCGTCACAAGGACGGATGTAATGAGCGCGAGCACGTAGTCTCCATCAGGCACAGGTGGCGACGCTGTTACGGCAATGCAGGTAACTGTTTGCGGTGACAAACGGACATGTTCAGAAGGGCAGAGACGAACTTGGGGCGCACTGGGCGTATCAGGCGTACAGGGCAGGTCAAGTTGCACCATGCCCGCTGAACAGTCAATGAGGGCCAAATGGGCGGACAAAAAGTCTTGACAGAAGATAACATCATTGGTGCAGTTGGTGAGAACAGTGAAGAGGACGAAGGTTTTATGTCCGGCTATAGTAACGCGTGCTGTGCAGACACCAACGACGCCAGTTTCACTGCCATCAGCAACATGAACACATCGTGAAAGGGCTGGAGTCAAGAATTTCTTTAAGCGGTCACGAATGTGCGAACTCATAACAGAAATTTGGGCGCCAGTGTCTACAAAAGCTTTAACAGGAAAACCATCCACGTTTACATCAATCAAGTTCTGGGTGGTCGGGAGGGTCAACAGAGGATTTGTAGGGCGAGTCGTAGCAGCAGCGTCACCTCCAGGAGCTGTACCAGTTAGTTTCCCGAAGGAAACCGTCGGGCGAAGGACTGGAATGCGGAACGGGATGGCGGAGGAGACCACGAGAATCTACGTCGTGGTGAAGACGAGCGGCTGTACTGGACATTGGTCGTGGCGGTCATGTCGTAATGAGCTGAGTCATCACGGTGGGTCGGTTCTTGGCCAAAAGAGCGGGCTGATGTGTTGAAGTTCGTGAAGTTTGGGTTTGTGTGCGAGGGCGAGATCCACGTGCTTCGCCAATGACGCAAAATGAGTCCCACTCGTTCGCAACGGAAGCAAATTGGCCTGTCGAGCAGGACGCCGGTAGTGCTGATGTGTGTTCAAGGTAGGCGGATGGACTTCGGGTCGGTGTAGAGAACAAATTGTCTGAAGGCCCGCGTTTGCCAATTCTTGGCGCAAAACGCTTTGTATGAGAGATATGGTGGGCTGAGGATCGTTCGTCGTCAGGACCTTCAAGGGTGCTGGTGACATCGCTTCGATTTCGCGTCGAACAATTCTCGTAATGTCAGCAGATGGTAGATTGGGCTGGGTCTCAAAACGGAGGTGCTCACAAGTTGATGTTGCTGCGGTGTTAGGAAGACGGGTGAAGTGGTGGGTAATGCGACGGCTTTTAGCCTCTTGGAAGCGTCGGCACTCCTTAATGACGTCTTGAACTGTCGAACAGCCTTTAAATACAAGAAGGCTAAAGGCATCATCAGCGATGCCTTTGAGTACGTGTGCAACCTTGTCGGCTTCGGTTATGGTGTTATCAGCTTTACGGCAGAGGGTCAAGACATCTTGAATATAGGCCAGGTAAGGCTCCGTTGATGTCCGGACACGGTTACCAAGCTCTTTCTTAGCGGTCTGCCTGCATCAGGCAGATTGGCCGAACAACTATCGAAACTTCGTCTTACAGACGTCCCAGCTGGGGAACTCTTCCATGTTGTTGTTGAACCACGCCTTGGCCGCACCTTTCAAATAAAAGATAAGGTTTGCTAGCATACTGGTTGGGTCCAATCTTTGGTTTTCACTCACGAGCTCGTAGAGCTGAAGCCACTCATCGACGTCTTCGCCGTCAGTGCCCGAAAAGTTGCCAGGATCGCGGGGTGGAGTGAACACAATGACCACATGTGAGGTGGGCGCCGTTGATGCGCTAGGCATGGCTGTTGGCGCAGCATCCCTGTCGGCAGACATGTTAGAAGCGGCAACTTGGCGTCCGCTGCGAAGCTCCGTCGTGCTTTGCTGCCCCGCACCTCCACCAAAATGTTACGGGAGGGCACACAGATAAGCGAAGTTACAGCTAAGATATATTTGCAGGACGCCAAGCCTAAGCCGAAATGGCAAGCCAGAGCGTGCCCCACATCCCAGAATCACGTTGTCTTTCTCGCTGTCTGTCTTAATTCTTCAGCGTGATGTAGTATTGTAACAGTATAATTTACATTGTGCTAACAGAGATATCTCTACAAAAGATCATCATTACGAATAAAGTTAAAAACACTAAACGTGAGCCTGTTTTAAAACGGGATGCCATCGGCCTTGAAATCCTGCCACAAGGTCGTTTGATCTTGCATATTAAAAGAGGCAGCACAGAATTACGAAGACCCAAGCGAGTAATACACGCATGAGACGAGGGCTAGTCCCGTGCATATGTTCCTGGCTTGTAATGCCGTGCTGCCTGCTCTAATATGTATCCTAACAAACTCGCTTAGATTTTCGTTTTCATAAACAATTATGCTTACCTGGTATTTCGAGAAACCCGCCAGTCTTGCATCGTATTCGGTTTCCCTGGAAACAAAGAAAAAAATGTTTCACCGTACGTTCCTGTGGGGGTGAACATTTGCACTAAAAGTTTGTGAGACCTGTAATACTGACATTCAATATAGCCCCGTGAACACACGCAAAAGAACCCGCTAAGGCGCGTGATGGCTTCGTGAATGCGCAATTGATTTGCGCAAATTGGCGCAGCTCGCACTTAGTCGCACCAGGCTGGGGGACAGCAGAGCTCTTGGCCACGTTGCTAGTCTTGGCTTAGCTAGGCTTTTTGTTTTTCTCCTCTTTCGTCCCCACCTCTAGCTATACTGTACAATTCATGGCTCTGCTTGCTCTCTTGTTTTAACGCGTCTTTTGTGTCTGTGCCTTACAAGCTCTTTATCTCTGCGGCTATGTCCTTGCAAGTCTTTCTATTTTCTTCTCTCTGTCACTTTCTATCTTTCGCTCTGTTTCTTTCTTTTCCCCCTATTTCTGCCTTGCTTCCTTTATTTTCTTATACATCTCTCTCACTGTACGCTTTCTCCACTTTTGCTCTTCATTCTCCTCACCCTCACATCAATTATCCTTCCTCGGACTTTCCTCCTTTGCTACAATATACTATACAAGACAACTGCTTTCTTTCTTTTTTCTTTTTCTTTTTTTCTCTGTATTCATGCTCTCACCCATCAGAGTTATTGTATCCCAAAGTCGAGGATCGGCCCACGTGTTCTGAGAGTGAAGCAGTTGAGGAAGGCAACGATGAAGAGAATAAAGAAAGAGTGTGTATTCCAAGCTTGGCTTGGCTCCCAACACAAATTTCCACTTCGCCATCAAGTGCATCACTGTGTTTAGGCACCTTGTCAGTAAAGGTTGCGCTCAATTATGATGCAGAAAACACGGAGGTTTTCTACAATATTTGTTACAAAAAACTGTGGCGCTATTGTCTGTGAGAGCTGCAACGCATTGCGCTTCAGACAGAATGGCAATGATCGGTAGTACACGAATTTCTGTAAACTTCGTTCTCTCGGCTTCATTTCGCTCCATGTGGGTTGCGTTCGCTTTGTTTCAAGACAAAGCTCAGCACATGTTCTGTAGTTCTATTTCGCTACTTCAACCGTATAAAGCTCACCAGTTCAAATCGGCTAGCCAAGTTCTCAACGATCCATTCTTTTATGCGAAACGAACGCCAAGACACAATAAGCACAGCCAGAACTACCTTCAAAGTCGCGAGCACGAAGGTTAGCCGAATCCATGTACTACCCTCTATTTTCATTATTCAATTCTAAATAATCGTAGCGACAAAGTTTTGGCTTGGTAATTGTAGGAAACTGAATGATTGGGAAGATTTCTGCCATGATTGGCTTCTTTTTACCAGAATGAGAAACACTATGTTTCCTTTGTCCAGCATCTTACTTCCACTGTTTCATTTGCCGCATTACATTACTAGAGCAATCGATTTCCAAGCACATATTTCACATTAGTTAGTTTTGAGGATTTCTTAAAAGACTTTTTAAAACATCTTTAGATATGAGTAACTCATATTCTCACGCGTTCGTGTTCACATATTCATGACGCTAAGAATGGTGGCAGTCGCCCACTTGAATATAAAGTTACTTATTGCGTAAATTGGAACGAAGAAAAAAAGTGACACTTAGTGTACGAAAGCGTCGAGCACACTGATCGATATTATCATTATCTATAAACGAGTGGTGTTTTATGCAGGCCTGGTAGAAGCTTCAGCTTCTAGTTTCATCGCTACTGCTCACATTAGATCCTGAGTAAACTTCTGGTGATGCGCATGGATCGTTAACAGAAAAACTAGAAAGAATCCCCAAGTTTCCCAAGCTTTGCGGCCTCGTTTGTGTCTAGCGGTGTTCATGTGTGTAAGAAGCAGTCATGTCAAATTTCGAGAAATATCGAGCATGGCAACGACTAACTCTAAGAAAAAAACGTCGTCCCGATGCTTTAAACAGAACATGAAAGCAAGACAGTCTAAAAAAAACGGTAAAAAAAACGGAAATAATTAAAGAATTAATGAAGAAGAGCCCTAGAGTTTGTTAAAGCGTTTGGAACGGCCGAAGCGCACTGCATGTACGACTTCCAGTTGTACGTGGCGCCGTTTACTTCGTAATGCCGACTGGCCGCGGTCATCAATTGCCACTGGTGTTCTACTGCGGACCTGAAGGTGACGGAATCAAATACTTGCCGCAGCAGCCGCATTTTCGCTGTAAGCAAAAATGCTAGAGGCTTGTGTGCTTAGCTTTAGGTGCGCGTTAAATAACCTCAAGTGGTGAAAATTTTCAGAGCCCCGCGATGCGGCATCTGTCATAGTAAAATAGTGATTTTGAGGCGTAAAAGCATAACACTCATGAATATGGGAGATTCCTAATGTCATCCAACCAGACCTTTTTGCCCAGAGCACTGAGGCGACAAAGTATATTGTATGACCTGAAGTATCACAGAAAAACATTTGACTGGCCACGCCGTGGTGGTCTAGTGGCTAAGGTACTCGGCTGCTGACCGGCAGGCAGCGGGATCGAATCGCGACTGCGGCGGCTGCATTTTCGATGATGGCGAAAAGGCTGTAGACCCATGTGCTCAAATGTGATTGGACGTTATAGGACCCTAGGTGGTCGAAATTTCTGGAGCTCTCCACTATGGTGTCTCTCATAATTATATGGTGGTTTTGGGACGTTAAACTCCCCGCATCAATCAATCAACACCAAAAAGAACTTACACAGCCTCGCGGCGTATCCACGTCCAGACGGAAACACGGCCACCTGGTTGATATTTTACAAACCGTCGTCGAAAGCTGTAACAATGACTGTTCGTCATCAAGCAGTACTTGACGCGCATGCGGGCGAGTTTTCACGCGCGTGGTGAAGCTACATACTTCAATATGAAAACTGTGCTCGTCGTGAATTGTTGGCAGCATGGCGTCCAGCCTTATTTCCAGGCTTCTTCTGTAAACCAGCCTGAGTGGCGTCATGTGCGTTGTTTGTTGCACTGCCGTGTTGGAAATATAGGCTATGAAATGAATAATGGCGTCTTGTGCTGGAAATTCGCGTACATTGAGCATAGTTGACTGAGGCTTTTATTGGGACGCTTGATGATGCCACTCGTATCACCAAATGTTGAGATGGAGACAGTGGTCCATATAGGTGGCTTGTATATATATGGCTGTATTGCAAGACCGCATGCATTAGATCTGTCGTAAAAATTATACCCCTCTTGGTTATGACTTCAAGAGCGCCGGGAAGTAACAATGTGTTCCCGACAAAGAACGCTTCTTCGGTGGCACTACTATGACTCCAAGCTCGGGTTTTGGCGTAGAGGGCGAGGTGATCTGTAGCTATGCCAATTTTCTCATTGCCGGACGCTGATATTAGAAATTGCCCAAGACCATCCTGGTTTGCTGGAAAGGTCGACAGGGTGGCTTGACCGGTAAAAGGAATCCCGCAGGCCTTGTAGGCGGCATTGACGTCCCCGGCATGTTCTCAAGTGACGAACCACATCGACGAGTACCTGTATGCTCGTGAGAGCGTGCGGGAAAACTGAGGTGTAAAGCGGTGAGGTCATCATGCAGCGTATTCAATACTTTGGTCCGTGATTTGAAAAATAGGGCGAGAAGTTAGTTGGCTTGGACGGGCGAGAAATTTAAGGAGAATGTCCATTCGAAAGCACAGTGACGCCAATGGTTGCCTAAATGCCATTTGGACAGTGGTGCTCCTTTTCCAGTAATTTGCAGGCGTCAACAGCAGTGGACCACTTCTCTGTTCTTCGGTGAAACCGTCAGTCTGATGGGCCCAATGAAGGTGTCTTAGTGCCAACTGTCATCAGCGGTGGGTCAATTATAGGTGAGTCGTACTAGCAGTCGGCACCAGAGTGTTTTTGTACAGATATTTACTTTTGTACGAATCACTCAAGTGTATACCAAGATGATCTTAAATTTATGCGGAAGGAGACTCCCACGTACACGGTGAGCCAAATATGCCTTTCAATTTATCTACGAGCACCAGGTATGGCCACTCAGTATTTTAAAGGGCTTGATGTATAGATAAAGAAATTTGTGTGGCCCAAATGATGGAAAAACACTCCCCTTGCACCGCCGAATAGTTTGCTCAGCATTCGACAAGATTCGGCTAGGGTAATCGATCAGTTTGTCTCATGTGTCCGTATTTTGCACGAGTACGACGTCCAGTACTGCGAAGCTTGCGCATGTGTGTACTGGGGGCAAGCAGTTACGGAGTTGCTCTCCATCTGGCGCCTAGCTTGCGCGCAAGATAATTAAAGTAACACCAGCTTGCTCCTCATAGCTTTGGCTGTCTGTGCTTTATAAAAAACACCATGCGCAAGCTTTGCTGAACATTTATGTAATGCTTTTGGAACGAGGGATGGCCAATGCAGTCAAGATAACAATATCGGGCAAAAGAAAAGCATAGAATCGTTTACGGACGCTCCCTGCTTGCAGAGTATCAACGCTATGCATACATTGCGCCTGGTCACCCCGATGTGGTATCATCAGGCCGGCGTCTACCACAAAATGAAAGTGTTCGCTGAGGGCGAACTATTTTCCATCTTTTCTTGCAGTGGACTATCTGTATAGCCAAATGTAGTACAACAAGATCGCGGGGCTCCTGCATGACTGCACAGGGCTAAGTTCAGACAAGAACGTCGATGCATTTCAGCCGACCCTCACTAATTTCGCCAGAAAAAAAAAGATATATTTTGTTTTTCGAAGTTCCAGAACCCCAAAATCACTTTTGGTGTTGAGAAAAATTTCACCTTTAATAAAAATTTAGCAGGGTTCACTGAGCTACAACCACTTCTTTTGAATTTCGCAAAAATAAGATTTCTATGAGATCCCGCAAAAAAAAAAAACTGTTCTAGCTGCAGGTCTGAAAGCTTAAGGCCACATAACAAAAATACCTTTCTTTGAAAAATCGTCATTACTTTGAATTTCGGTGCTGTTCTTTTAAACAAAATAATTGCGAATTCGGCAGACAGTATAATATTGCTCATATTTTAGATAATTTTCCCCCGCGCGCATCAATGTCTGACATCCCAAAAGTTTTGAGAGCATTGCCACATTCTTTGTTAGCGAATTGGCAGAATGTTATTTCTGAGGGCAGCGTTGAACGCTAAGCAAAAACATCTCACTGAGGACATGTCTCTGAAAGGGCAGTATATAATGAAAACCACTAAAACAGCCATCGTTGCTTTTGTTTTCAGAATTAAATCCAAACACATTATTTAACCTAGTCTGTAAAAATACTGCAATATTTTTGTGGGAACGGAGCTACAAAGCGTGGAAAGTGGTAAAAATGATGTAAACTGAGTAACTGTGACATGTAACGAGCAAGGGGTATTAGTTGCCATTATCAGTACATAAGGTCCTGAAGGCGTTTTTAATGCGATAGCGTTAGATGCTCGTGTCGCTGAAATTCCGCCGTCGGCACCGTTCGTTGTGAGAGAAAAATTGTCTGTGAGCGAAAAACTGAGAAAGAAACAAATAAAATAAAGAATAAAATTCAGATCGCATTGCGGAGAGAAGTCGGGCCGTTCGCGTGGCAAGCAGGCGTTCAACCACAAAGTTACAACGTCACTTGCAGCTGCTTCGGGAAAAGCACTAAACAAATGCCGTGCAGTAGAAAAAGTCTCCGTAACCTATTTTGTTGGACAGGTGTTACGACGAAAACGAGCCCGTTCAGCGATTTGTAGGCGCATCCGGGGGGCTATCAAACTACGTCAAAAAAGGCCGGTATAATGCAGCCATCGCCGCTAAACACACACAGGAACTTTCAAACAGCTCTAAAAATGAGCAACTATGTTCATCTAGCGGAAAACGTATCATGCCTTTCCAGGGGCATTGATCAAGCAAACAGCAAACGCTAGATAATGTGCTTCCATCTGTGAGGCACTGTGAGACTCTGTACGACCTTCAAGACGGCGAGCGCACGGCGTGTATCTTGGAGGCTATGCAAACGTTGCTTTAGATCAAAACCTGTATGTACAATTGGCGCGTGCGCGCGCGCGCGCGTGTGTGTGTCTGTGTGCCATCTGTGAGACATTGTGAAAAATGTGTCTCGACTATAGCAGAGTGCCATTCTGGCAGAGGGAAGTGGCCACACTGCACAGTCACTGTATTAATAAAGATACGTCGCACTTGCGCGCGCGCTCGTTTGTGTGCACTTGTGTGTTCCTGTGTGTGTGTGTACAACAAAACATATTAACAACTATGCGCTAAGCAGTTGAAGAACGCCCTAGGGGCTGGGTTTCGCTATCGCGCTCAACAATTATAAGCGAAGCTTAAGGGTCCCCCAATTTTTCGGACGTCAATAAATGACTGATTGACCAAAAAAAAAAACAAGATAATTTTGAAGGACTAATAATAACCACGTTTTTGAACGCATTTCTTAAGAACGTTTACGCGAATTTCCGCTACTGAGCATGCCGCTGTGATGAGCCGCATGCTTCGCAAGAATCGGTTTCAAGGCATTTAGCGAATGGAAACTTGGGTACACCTCATGAAGAGTGTGGCTGTGGAGGCTCCACCGCTAGATATTTGTCACTTCCCGTGACATGGCGGTAATCTGATAACGCAGATAGTGCGTGGCGGCACAAGCAGTGCGCCTGCAACCCAACGGCACTCCTTGCAACCCGACATTGCTTCTTGTGAACCTTTCTTATCAAGATATACAGTGAATGATCCGATCGACCACTCGGCACCTCATTCGAAAATCCAGAAAACTCAGACGCACCTTTTGGGTGTGATTAAGTCCACACCTCTGCACCACATTAAGGCGGAATCCAGAAAAAATCCAGGCAGCAATGAAATACTGCACTCAAGATTAGCTCAACTGCACCCAACAAAGCCCAGAGAAAAAATATGTTATTGCAATTAAATTGAAAAAAAAAGAGTACATTTTCAAGTGGCTGATGACCAGGTCCGTTCGGAAAACATTTCGTCTGTTCAAAGCGTCTCATCCAGGCACTGGTATCGGGCTGGCGAAGTTTGCCTTCCTGAGGCCGAAATGAATTGTGTGCCCTTTGGCTCACGAAGTCGGTGTCTGAACGTACTGTGCGAACGCTCAGCTAAGTGCGCAAACCTTAGAAATAGCCGCTACTCAGTAAAGGAGCGTCGGAGACCTTCGCAATTTGACTGTCAAGTGCCATCTGCAATATTTCCTCTGCTTGTTAACTCGTGCCCCGCACCTCAAGCTATTACCACATCTGACCCAGGAATCCCACAAAAGGAGAAAGTTTTTTTCGCAACCTAGGATAAAGGAGACTTGATCAGAACACACGTAAGTCCAGAAGCTTTCGCGCAACATCATCAATAGTGCGTACAGAAATGGGTGCCACACGAGTACATTCGACGCGTTCAGTGCATAGGCATTAGTGAAGCTAAACGATCCTGCGATAGAGGCTGCATCCTCCTGCATTTTCACTTCGCAGAATATTGAACCCTAGTTCAACCGGGATAAATTAACTGGTATCACTCTCAAAATAAGAAAAAAAAAACACCCAAGTTTTGATATTTACATGCGTCGCCACGACTAGAAAAGGAAGCCACAGTTGCGCTGTCAATCTGCGATGACATTGGCCACAACACCACTCACGCGTGCGAGACTTTCGCAAAGGTGCACGAGTGGCTCGAGGGTGTTGCTCCTATTAATAGATATGTCACATACGCCTGTAACGGAGCCCTGAGCGATTTAAGAACAGATACCAGCTCCACGAACTTGCAGCCACCAAATACGCCTCAGAGCAGTGGCTGTTTTGCTGCGGGGAATGACGAAAATGCTTGTGATTGAATTGGACGTGTCGTCAAGCATCACCCAACCTGTCAAGCTATTGTTCCTTGAGCACAAAAGAAAATTCACGAGCTAAAAAAAAATGATAATGTCTACTATTGCTCGCTGCTGGCTCAAGGTTGCGATTACTAAGTTTACGTCACTTTTGCCACTTTTCACGCGTTGTAACTCTGTTTTCAAAAAAAAAAAAGTATTGTGACATGTTTTCGTACAGATTAAGTTAGAGCATGTGCTTGGTTTTAATTCTGAAGAGCGGGAAGAGTATCAAAGATGGCTCTGTCATTATTGGCCTTAAAAGTATGCATTTTCAGAGACATGTACTCTTTTGAAACGTTTCTGCGCAACGTTTGACGTCACACTCTGCAATAAAGTTCGGCAAATTTGTTAACCTGGCATGTGGCAATACTCTCGAAAATTTTTGGGAAGTATGAGTTTCTGCTGAAGGACCAGCTTCCTCTGTAGGCCCGTACGCTCCTGTAAGGCCAGCAAAAAAAAAAAAAAAAACAGCACCCACGATCCTCGCTTTCTTGCGCTTGGCGTATAGACGCTCGGCTACTTGTTTTCACTTTCGATGGAGTTTTCAGAGGTGCCACGTTGCTTGCCTGAACGAACATGTATAGCTCCTCAACAGCAGATTTTTCAGGACAGAAATTTTCGTGAGACTGAGAGTCTTCCGGAGACTCCGTGGCGATCTCTTTGAAGTGGTTGAATCAGTCATTTCTGGCACTAAGTGGTGGTTTCTCTCATCAATTGAGTTTCTCGCATGCGCTTTCTTAATAAGGCAACCTTCAAATATTTCACACTTCGAAAGTTTTACATCTAGTCAATCTTCTTCTTACGCCTCTTTCGATATTATGCACACAACGCTCGCTTTGAGCAACACAGCGTAGCCATGAACCTCAGAGATGCGCTATACGCACACGTGTACTCAGGTTCGTTGAATAGCAGAGGACTGCCTGGTTACGGGCGATGAGCGGAAGAGAAAGCCGATGTTCTCTATTGACTACGACATTTCTTAAGCACTTTATGTTGTTTCCTTTTTGTGCTTTCTTTTTTTTACGGAGCTGGCTAGCTTGGTAGTGTTGCAGCCGCACCGCTTGCGCCGCCATGCACCTTTTGCGTTATCATATTACCTGCATGCCATAGGAAGCGATAAATATCTCGCGGTGGATACTCAACAACCACGCTCTTTATGAGGTGTACGAAGGCTTGCATTTGCAAAAGACCTTCAAAGCGAGTCCTGCGAAGCATGGGGCTCAGCATTGCAGCATGCTCAGTGGTTTCGACTCACGTATAACGTTTTGTGAAATCCGTAGAAAAATGTGGTTAAAGCTTTCTTTTCGAAACCTTCTGATCCCGTTTTTTTTCTCAGTTATTCTGTCATTTATTGACATCCACAGGCCACACTCACGACCTAAAAAATTGACGATGGCAACTATTGCCACTGCTTGATCCATGTCGAAGTTTTATTCATTTGTTTATTTCTGAAACCCTCGGTACATTTTTACAATATAGAGGGAAGGGGCGGAAATATAGTTCAACAACAAATTGAATACAGGATTATGTATACATGTTACCATAGGGATAAATAAAATGATAAATTTTTACATGCAAGGAGTACACCTTATTAAAAGACAACTGAACTCAAACCACAAAACACTGAACAACCAATAACACTTAAGCCGGTTAGTACAATTAAAGTTTGCGAGTTTATTAGTGAATTCTTAAATCTAGTGTCGTCGGTGTTGCTTACTAATGATTCAGGTAGGTTATTCGATTCTATTGAGGTCTTAGGAAGGAATTAATGGGAACACGTTGAGGTGTTGTGACGAGGTACGCTGACCTTGAGCACGTATTCATGGTGAGCTGAATGGCGTGGTGCCGGGTGAATCCAAAGTGAGCGAAGGAAAGCATTGTGGTGATAAATTTTATGAAGTCATGAAGTGCGGGATTTTTTTCTGCGAATAGGGAGTAATGAAATATGAAGCGTACTCTTCTTTAATGAAACACTAGCAGTACGATGATTATTACCTAGGTTGAAACAAACTGCGCGATTTTGTACCGATTCACTTTCGTTAATTAATGGGACTTGATGAGGATCCCAGATGGATGAGGCGTATTCTAGCTTGGAGCGAACGTAGCTTATATATAGCAGTCGTTTTAATTGTACAGATATAAAGGAAATAAATTTCTTTTCAAATATTGTAATGAGTGGTTAGCTTTCAATGTTATGTACTGTATGTGCTGCTTCCAAGAGAGGTCATCGGTAATAGAAATGGCTAAATAACGGTAGGTGCTAACAGATTGAAGGGGGCAGTTATTTAGTGCATGGGCTGGGCAGATTGTGTTACAACGAGAAATGCGCATCGATATACATTTATCAATGTTGAGTTCTATGCACCATGTGAGGCACTATTTATATATGTCATTAAAGTCGTAATGAAGGGTTGCTATGTCAGAGGCATTATTAACTTTGCGATGTACAAAGCAGTCATTCGCGAATAAACAAACTTTTGGAGAAACGTTGTCGGGTATATCATTACTATACATTAAAAATAAAAAAGGACCTAGGGCAGACCTTTCAGGAACACCTGATTGGACAGTAGTCGAATAGTAGTGAAGTAATTAGCAACCACAAATTCTGAACGGGAAGAAAGAAAACATTCTGTCCAGCCAGTACTCCCGGGTCAATTATTAGTGCACTTAGTTTGTGTAGAAGCAGTACACGATTAACCCTGTCAAATGATTTTGAGAAGTCTCAAAAATACAGTCTGTAAAGAAACCGTTATCAAAATACATGCAAGTCGTTAGTAAAAGTTACCAGCTGAGTCTCACAGGAAAAGAATTTGCGAAAGCCGTGTTGACACCTAGAGAAAAAGTTGTTTTCTTCAGAAACGTAACAAGGTTAGAAAGTATCTGTTCCATTAGTTTACAACTTCTCGAGGTTAACAATGTGGGCCTGTAAATAGACGGGTTATGAGTATCACCAGATTTGGGAGTCGGAATATTTTTCGCAGTTTTCCAGTCAGGCGGTTAAAATGAAGATGTGTATAATTTTACTGCCATCTGTGTGGCATTGTGAGACTATTTATGACCTTCAAGACGGCGAGCGCAGGGCGTGTATTTTGGAGGCTATGTGACTCTTGCTGTAGATCAAAAACCTGTATGTACCATTCGCGCACGTGCGCGCGCGTGTGTGTGTCTGTGTGCCATCTGTGAGACATTGTGAAAAACGTGTCTCGACTACCGCAGAGCACCGTTCTAGCAGAGAGAAGTGGCCACACTGCACAGTCACTGCGTTACTATAGATACGTTGAGACAGATAATTGAGAAGTATTCTCTGTTATTTTTAAAAAAATTCGCCGTGATTCCACCGATTCTGCATGAAGACGTAAGCTTGAGGCTGTCTTTTATGCCTGTAGATTTGAATACATCGGATCTATGGGTAAAAAGTTGCAGTGCTGTAGCCATAGTGGTTCTACATCACGTCTTGCAGGTGAGAAAGCCTTTACAAACGCATTTATTAGAATAGTAGCACAGTGATGCTGGGGTATAGGATGGCCAGCAGATGAAGTGAGTGATATGATTTTTGATGCGGTAGGTTTTATTGCACTCCAAAAGGTTTTCGGACTCTTAATAAGCATGGTCAGAAGGGTGGTGTTAAAAATAAAAATTTTGTATTCTTTTCAGCACGTGTATAGGTCGAGGTGGCTTCTTTGTAAGCCATCCATGTAGCCTTGCTTTGTGCCCGCTTAGGTGTGCAAAAGAGAGGTTTTTTTCGGTTTGACAGTCGTTTAAAAGATTTAGTATATCATGGCGCATTGTTATTCGAGAGAACACGCCTCGCTGAACTAAACTGGTTGACAAGATCATGAATGTTTTCTTTCAACGTATTTCAGTTAGCATTCAATGAGAGTTCAGCGGGATTAGGGAGGAAGTTATAAAAAAAACACCAAGCTCATCATTGATAGCGGTAAATTTGGCTTTTTTGTAATCTCGAACGGTTTTCAGACTGTTATGAAACAGGAAAATTGAAAGGCTAATGGTAAAATGTAGGACGTCATCATCACTCAGACCAGGTGAGTGTGAAAGCTGGGATAGGATACCTATTGATGACGTTAGAACGAGATCTCATAGGGATGATGTGGAGTTCGTCAGACGTGTAGGCGAAGTAAAAAATTGAAGTAGGTTAAAGTCTGAGCATATGTCCATAAAACGTGTCGATTCTGCGGAAGTTGGATTTAATGAGAAACTCGTGCCTGACCACAAGGTATTCGGAACATTAAAGTCTCTCATAAGTAGAATAGGTGCACTGTGGAAACGAGTACTTATTTGATTTAAACAATCATGCATGCTGCCACAAAAAGTCGTGGCAGCTGATGGTGCTCGGTAACAACCAACAATCAGAACCTTTTTATATTTGACAATAACACAGCAGCATACACATTCAATGTCGCATGTTATAGCCACAAGAAAACAGTCTAAACATTCATCGACAGCAATTATTACACCACCATCTAGTCCCTCAGAAAGATCGGCCCGGTAAACATACTTTTTATTGCAACAGAATAATTCAGAGTTTGTAACTTGCCTCGTGAAGCAAGTCTTGGTTAGTGCAATTGTATCTGCACCGCAGTCATTCATGAGGCCGCATAGATCATTTTTTAGGTAATACACTACAGATGTTAGTAAAAATGACCGGTAGGCTAGATATTATCGAATCAACGTCCCTACCTTCGCCTTATTCTACGTGCGCTCTTGAAATATTGCGCCGGGGCTTTAAGACTCGAACAGACGCCGCGGTATTATAATGGTGCTTGATGGATTTATTTTATAGACCTTTTGTTCATTATCATCGTAGCCATAGCATTTTCGATCAATTATTAGCTTTTTGTTCCTTAACTTGTATGGTAGATTAAGACTTTTTCCACATTCGAATAATGTTTTTTGGCGTCGCGTGTAGCGGCACAGAAGTCTTCACTAACAGAGATATTGCCTTCTTTTACTCGTGTACGCTTGGATAAGACTTCTTCTTTGGTTTTATAGGCAGTAAAATGAACAATTATAGGACGTTATTTTCCTTAAAACAGACTGATACGATGCACCCGCGATATTTTATCACTAGCAACGCTTATAGTTTGAGTGCTATTTTGGATGTCAATTATTTTCTGTTTTGATTGAACGGCAAACTCACTCACTGGAAATATTCTTTACGCCATAAAAACTGTAGAATATTCTTACGAGAACGATCTTCTGCATCTTCCAATCGGTAGTGTAGGACTGCAGCGTCTTTAGTGATGCCTTCAACAGCCTCGACGACTTCACCCAATTCATGCTGCCATTATCGAAAATTTCCCGTCTGAGTTTCTACGTTGGCGAGTCTTACTTTGATTTCAGATATCGCACCCGCCACTGTTTACAGATGTGTTTTTAGCTCACTAATAGTAGCGAGAATTTTTTTTTGAGTTTCTTCCATTTTTTTGTTCTTGGATCCAAGTAGCGTAATGTTTCGAGAACTTCGGCTAACGTATTCGATGGTTGTTCTTTCGGGAGACAGGCATTGCTTTCAATATAGCCGCATAAAAGTAATAGCAAATAACAAAATGCCGCAAGCGCTGCTTCTGGGCATAAAAGCACGACTATAAATGGATCGTCAGATTATAGTCTTGTCATCGAAAAACAACTGACCTGTGGAATAAAGAAATGAAGAATGAAGTTACTCAGTTTACGTCATTTTTACACTTTTTGCGCTTTGTAACTGCGTTCTCACAAAAGTAACGCAATGTGTTTTTACAGATTTTGTTTTGGTTTAATTCTGAGAAGTTTGAAGAAAATAAAAAATGGCTTATTTAATGGGCTTCAAAATATTGAATTTTCAGAGACATGTTCTCCGTTAAATGTTACTGGTTAACGTTGGACATCACTCTCAGCAATGACGTTCTGCAAATTGCTTAACATAATTTGTGGCTATGCTCTCAAAGCTTTGGAGATGTCTGACGTTTATACGTGCAGAGAAAAAAAAGAGCTTGAGCATTACTGTGCTTGATTGCAATGTGGGGTTTAACGTCACAAAACCACGATATATTTCTGAGAGACGCCGTAGAGGAGGGCTTCGGAAATTTCGACCCCCTAGGATTATTTAACATGCACCCAAATCTGAGCTCACGGGCCTAAAACGATTTCACCTCTATCGAAAATGAAGCCATCGCAGCCTACAGCTACAACAAAGTTTCTGCGGGATCTTATCAAAATGTCATTTTCGCACAATTCGAAAGAAGGCGTTTAGCCTAATAGACACTTCGAAACTTTTGTTAAGAAGGTCAAATGTTTTTTTTTTGCGAAACCAAAAGTGGTTTGGTGGTCCTGGCAACTCAGAAAACAAAATGTATTTTCTTCTGGTGAAATCAAAGGGAGTCGGTGGACATGCAACAACGTTCAAAAAACCGTCGTCACGCGAATGGTGGTTTGTATTGCAAAGGTCTAGCACCTTGAGAATGTGACAGCATAACCATGGTTGCTTTTGCATTACAATGTCTGATTTTACATGCTAATTTTGCATGAATATTCCGAGGTAACTCTTGACACCATAATAACCTTTTTAAACAGAAATGATTTTAAATTAGAGTGGAAACATGGCAATAAATATTGCGTTTACTTGCAAAATTTTACGACTCTACGACTAGCAAAGCCTAGTCTCTGTCACGTTTACAGCAGCAGCTCTATACTCAAACCAAACGCCTCCTAATTTCTTTTCCTGGTGTTCTCATAATTACAGATGTCTAGCTTACTAACAACACCTGGACTATATTTGAGCGCAACTAGAAACAATATATTGAAATGATCGAATGATATCTCCCACTGCATTGTAGTCTTCATACCACGCTGTATAGCCCGCGGGTACATAACTCGAATTTACTTGTATGTTCACTTTATGCAGTGTGGCTACAAATACGTGTGATCAAAACACTGACACTGCCTGTTCACCTCCAATGGTCTTCAAAGTCACAAAAAAAGTGATAAAACTGTTAAAAAAAGAAGAAAAAAAGAATCAAAACTATTACTATATGCCATGGTTTTGAATGCTCTAAAAGGTGATGTTTTTCATTTTTATGGAGGTTACTAAATTTTTATAAATGCGGTAATATATTTATATATATATATATATATATATATATATATATATATATATATATATATATATATATATATATATATATATAAATATATATATATATATATATATATATATATATATATATATATATATATATATATATATATATATATATATATATATATATATATATGCCAGCTCGTAATAAGTTCACGTGCTATGTGCCGGCACACAGGCTCATAAAAGAGTGTGTGGCACTCGCCGCCATGGCTACAGATGGGCCTGACGGACACTCTAAGGTTTAAATTCCCATATATACCCAATAAAGTGGCTGGGAGGATGGCCACCATGGTATCTCAGTGGTAGAGCATCGGATGCATTATTCGAAGGTCACAGGTTCGGTTCCTGCCAGCGGCAAGTTATTTTTTCACCCACTTTTCTTTCCTCACATTTACCTTACAATTCGGTCTAATAACCTCCCCTATACTTTCCTTGGCATTATTGTATGTTAGACTTCATTATATTGTGTCAAAACACAAAAAAACGAGCCCTTAAGTATTCACTTCTTTCCCTTATTCATTAACAAGGGTCCCGTACTAACGGACTTGATGCCTTAGGTTGTATACGAGGGAATATTGGTCAGCTGCCATGTCGTGATAAGTTCACGTGCTACGTGACGCCACACAGGCTTATAAAAAGTGTGCCACACTCGCCGCCGTGGCTACTGGTGGCGTTGACGGACACTCCCACGTTTAAATTCGTATATATATAGCCAATAAAGTGGCTGGGAGGATGGTGGCCACGGTAGCTCAGTGGTACATCATCGAAAGCGTTATTCGAAGGTAGCAGGTTCGGTTCCTGTCCATGGCAAGTTATCTTTTCACCTACTTTTTTTCTTCACAGGTACGTAACAATTTGGTCTAATAACCTCCCCTATTCCTTCCTTGGCAATATTGTCTGTTAGACTTCATTATACCATGTCAAAACATGGAAAAGCAACCCTTAAGTATACACTTGTTTTTCTTATTCATTAACGAGGGTCTCGTTCTGGCAGACTTGGTGCCTTAGGTTGTATACGAGGGACTATTGGTCAGCTGCCAGCTCGTAAGAAGTTCAGATGCTACGTGACGCCACACAGGCTCATAAAAGAGCGTGCCACACTCGCCACCATGACTCCGACGTTTAAATTCACATTTATACCCAATAAAGTGGGGGGAGGATGGTCGCCGTGGTAGCTCAGTGGTAGAGCACCGAACGCGTTATTCGAAGGTCGCAAGTTCGCTATATATATATATATATATATATATATATATATATATATATATATATATATATATATATATATATATATATATATATATATATATATATATATAAGGGAAAGAGGTGTATACCTAAGGGCTCGTTTTTCCGTGTTTTAACACAATATTAATGAGATATAACAGACAGTAATGCCAAGGAATGTACAGGGGAAGTTATTAGAACCAATGGAATGTAAATAAGAAGAAAGAAGAAAGAAAAGTGGATGAAAAAATTACCAACTGTGAGCAGGATATATATATATATATATATATATATATATGAAGTTTAACAGACAATAATGCCAAGGAAGGTACAGGGGAGGTTACTAGACCGAATTGTAAGAAAAATGGGTGAAAAGATACGTTGCCGTGAGCAGGAACCGAATTTGCGACCTTCGAATAACGCGTTCGATGCTCTACCACTGAGCTACCAACATACCACATATTATATATATATATATATATATATATATATATATATATATATATATATATATATATATATATATATATATATATATATATATATATATATATATTGTCGCGGGTTATAAATGACAGGGGGTTTAGTTAAAAACACGGACAGTGGGACTTGTAGAGACGCTCTCAGAGAAAGCCGCTAAAATTGTCATCTTCTTCACTCTGCTGCGCTGCGCCTCTCGAGCAAATCCGCGTTCTTCGTTGTCGTCGCTAAGACGACGCAGAACCTTGTAGGGTCCGAAGTATCGGCGTAAAAGTTTCTCTGAGAGGCCTCGTCGTCGTACAGGAAACCAAACCCAGACTCTATCTCCTGGTTGATAAATGACGAATCGATGGCGAAGGTTGTACCGTTGGGCGTCAAGTTGCTGCTAGTTCATTATTCTGACGCGGCCAAGCTGCCTTGCTTCTTCGGCGCGCTCAGTGAAGTCTGCGGCGTCTGTCTCTGAATCATTGCAATCGTAAGGCAGCATGGCGTCAAGCATTGTCGTAACTTCTCTGCCATGAATTAGTGCGAACGGCGTCATTTTTGTTGTTTCCTGGCGCGCCGTATTATACGCGATTGTGATGTACGGCAATATTTGGTCCCAATTCTTGTGTTCTACGTCAACGTACATGCAAAGCATGTCAGCGATTGTCTTGTTAAGTCTTTCTGTAAGCCCATTAGTTTGTGGGTGGTAAGCTGTCGTCTTCCTATGCGCTGTGCCACTGAGCGTAAGCACAGTGCGCAAAAGCTCGGCTGTAAACGTGGTACCTTTGTCTGTTATGACGACAGCTGGAGTACCATGTCTCAGAACAATGTTCTCAATGAAGAACTGGGCCGCTTCAGCTGCAGTGCCACTCGCGATTGCCTTGGTCTCCGCGTATCGGGTGAGGTAGTCCGTCGCCACTATAACCCATTTGTTGCCGCTGTCCGATGTTGGGAATGGGCCCAGCAGATCCATTCCGATTTGAGAAAACGGGGTTTCTGGCACGGGCACAGGATGTAATAGCCCAGCGGGTTTGACAGGTGGTACCTTGCGCCGATGACAGTCAATGCATGTTCGGACGTAATGTTTAACCTCTGCTGCGATTCTTGGCCAGTAATATTTTTCTTTGATGCGTGTCAGTGTTCTTGTGAAACCGAGGTGGCCCGCAGTGGCTTCGTCATGGCAGGCTTGTAAAATTTCGCTGCGGAGAGCTCCAGGAACTACCAGCAGATAGCTTCTACCTGTTGATGAAAAGTTCTTTTTGTACAGAATTCCGTCCCGTAAACAGAATGACGATAAGTTCTTCGAAAACACTCTTGGTGCATTGGCGGCTCGTCCATTCGAGAATTCTATAAGCGAGTTGAGCTCTCGATCATCTTGTTGTTGCCGAGAAATAATAGCTGCATCAACAACTCCTAAAAAACCTGGGAAATCATCATCCTCTATAGCCGGTGATTCAATCGGTGACCTTGACAAACAGTCGGCGTCTAAGTGTTGCCTTCCGGACTTGTAAACTACGGCCATGTCGTACTCTTGGAGCCCTAAGCTCCATCGTGCTAAACGTCCAGATGGGTCTTTCATGTTGGTCAACCAACAAAGAGAGTGATGGTCGCTTACGACTTGGAAAGCGCGGCCATATAAGTACGGGCGGAACTTCGCAACTGCCCAAACGACGGCCAGACACTCCTTCTCCGTTGTTGAGTAGTTGGACTCGGCGCGTGTCAACGTTCTGCTAGCGTAGGCAACCACTCTCTCCACACCGTCTTGGCATTGGACAAGAACAGCACCTAGGCCCACATTGCTGGCGTCTGTATGGATGGCTGTTGGTGCATTCTCGTCGAAGTGAGCGAGGACAGGTGGAGTTTGTAGACGCTGTCGCAGCTCGTTGAATGAAGCTTCTTGCTCTTCACCCCATACAAATGCGATGTCTTCCCTTGTAAGGCAGGTGAGCGGAGAGGCGATGTGTGCAAAGCCTGCTATAAATCGCCGGTAGTAGGCGCAGAGACCCAGAAAACGCCTGACCGCTTTCTTATCAACAGGCCTTGCGAACTTTGCGACGGCTGCTGTTTTATCTGGGTCAGGCTTCACACCTTCGCGACTGATCACGTGTCCTAGGAACTGGAGTTCTTCGAAGCCGAAGTGGCATTTTTCCGGTTTGAGTGTGAGTTCAGCGGACCGTATGGCTTGAAGGACTGACAGTAGCCGCTTTAGATGCTCTTCAAACGTGGCCGAAAAAACGATCACGTCGTCGAGGTACACAAGGCATGTTTTCCATTTCAAGCCGGACAGAATGGCATCCATTAGTCTCTGAAACGTGGCTGGGGCTGAGCATAGACCGAAAGGGAGGACTTTGAATTCATAAAGCCCGTCTGGCGTCACGAAGGCGGTCTTTTCTCGGTCTCGCTCATCTACTTCTATTTGCCAGTATCCACTTTTAAGGTCCATTGACGAGAAGTAGCGCGCATGCCGTAGCCTGTCCAAAGAGTCATCGATCCGTGGTAATGGATAAACGTCTTTTTTGTAACATGGTTCAGCTTACGATAATCGATGCAGAAACGCAAGCTGCCGTCTTTCTTTTTTACGAGTACCACTGGCGATGCCCAAGGACTTTTTGATGGTTGGATAACGTCATCCTCTAGCATCTTCTTGACTTGCTGCTGGATTACCTCACGTTCTTTCTGAGCGACGCGATATGGGTTCTGTCGGATCGATCTTGCTGTGTCTTCCGTAATTATACGATGCTTAGTCAGAGGCGTTCGACCCACTCGTGATGTCGACGAGAAGCAGTCCTTGAACTGGTCGAGCAGCTCCATAAGACGGCATCTTTCAGTCGGTGTTAGACTCGGACTGATATCATTTGGTGGTGTTTGTGGAAGTGATTGAGCTGTGTCTTCCCCTTGCATTAGAAGACAGTCGTGAGAGTAGTCGAGCTCTTCGAGGTACGCCACAGCCGTGCCTTTACCGATGTGCCGGCGCTCATTCGTGAAGTTGGTCAGAAGCACGTCTGTGCGCCCATCCACTAAGCTGACGATACCGCGAGCGATGGCGATGCCTTGGTGAAAAAGAAGGTCAGTGATGCGTTCGACTATGGCGTCTTCATTACAGTGCACGGGGCAACACACGGAAACAAGACTACATGACAGTGGTGGCACGCAGACGTCGTCGTCGACCACACGTAACACCCTGGCTTCTTGGTCTGGATCAGTGGTCACAGACTTGTCAGCGGCGAATGTGATCACACCGTCGCGTATGTTGACCACAGCACCGTACTCTCTTAAGAAATCCATTCCCAGAATCATAGGTTTGCAGCACTCCGGTAGGATCAGAAATGTGGCTACAAAAGCCACATTCTCAATAGCGAGTCTTGCTGTACATTTTCCCGTGGGAGTCATTATCTGGCCTCCAGCACTTCGGATATAAGGGCCCGTCCATTCCATCCTGACTTTCTTGAGTTCGTCTGCCAATCGTTCACTCATTATGAAGAAGTCTGCACCCGTATCGAATAAGGCCGCCACTTCAACGCCGTCAATCGTCACAGCGAGGTCGGCAGTCACAGTTTTTTTCAGCGAAGTCTTCATCGTCGTCTCTCACGTGTTTCGGCAGCAGTGGGGGTTTTTCGGCAATTCGACGGCTTGCAACCTTCCCCCAAGAGGTCGCTGCTTTCAGTTTCCCCGCCGTGGGCTGGGAGACCGACCTCTGACGGCGTCAGCAAAACTACGGCGGCTTGGTGAACCAAAGCGAGCCGGTGATGGTGACCGCGTCCGGAAGGTAGAAGAGCCTTCCCGCCTGCCAGCCTGGTCGTCGTCGATGGGGCCACGGCTTCCGTCGAACTGTCGGCGCGTAGCTGTAGGTGCACTACCGCGGTATTCAGCTTGGCGATGTGGGCAAAAACGGCAAATGTGCCCTGGCTCTCCACAGTTGTAGCAGAGTGGTCGACGATCCGCAGTGCGCCATATGTCGGTCTTCCGCATATAGGGTCGCCTGACAGAATCCTGCTGAGCCCACGCTGCCACAGGATACGGTTCGAGGTACTGCGGCGCTGGTATGGGCGTGGGTCGACGAACAGCGTCTGCATAGCTGTATCCGTTCGGCTGGTACGACACGTCTGGAGCCAATGGACGACGCACAGCGTCTGCATAGGTACACGAGCTTGGACGGTGCGGTGGAGCGGAATATTGCTGAGGATAGGCAAACGCTTGTCGAAGTTCATGGCGAACGATTTCAGCGACGGAGGCTACCGTGGACTCCTGCTGCGGGGGCGCCTGTGACTGCAATGTGTATTTTGCGTTCTCCTTCGCGATCTCCTCACGCACGATCTGTCTAATCAGGTGGCGTAGAGCAAACTCGTCGTTTGCGGTAAGTGCGGTGGCGCCTGCAGCTGCGCCGGTGGCCGGGCGATCAGACTGTCGGTACCGTTGCTGTAGCGCACGCTCTATTGCGGTGGCCTCCCTGGTGAACTCGTCCACTGTTGTCGGCGGATTGCGCACAAGACCAACAAATAGCTGCTCTTTGACGCCGCTCACGAGATGGGTTAGCTTTCGAGCCTCGGGCATGTTGGGGTCCGCGCGGTGGCACAAGCGCACCATATCCTCAGCAAACATGGCGACGCTTTTATGCAGCTGTTGGGTGCGTCCTCCAAGAAGGCGTTGTGCGTTTTCGCGTCGGTCCGCGTTACCGAAGGTGTCAAGAAACCGACGACAAAACTGAAAGAAACCGACGGCGAAGTATACGTAGAAGAGCTTTCCATCGAGACTCCAGTAGTTCGACTTAGCTACCCGTTCGAACTACTCAAGCCAATCTTGCGCATCTTCGTTCGGCCGGCCATGAAATGGTTCAGGAATGCGCATATTCTGGACCGTCACCTGTGCAGGACTCCTTGCCATTTCTTGAGTAGGGGTGGTTGTCGGAAGTGTTGCTCCCTTTAAAAGGCCAAATTCTGGTTCAAGACCTTGAAGGCGACGGCTTGAGCGGTGCACAGGCGTCTCCACGCGTGGCTGTCTCGTAGGGCTGGACTCGGGGCTTCTCACAGGGGTGCTGATCATGAGGTGGTAGTACCCAGCACCTCCACCAGTGTCGCGGGATATAAATGACAGGGGGTTTAGTTAAAAACACGGACAGTGGGACTTGTAGAGACGCTCTCAGAGAAGGCCGCTAAAATTGTCGTCTTCTTCACTCTGCTGCGCTGCGCCTCTCGAGCAAATCCGCGTTCTTCGTTGTCGTCGCTATTTCGCCGCTAAATGCAGCTATGCACGCGGCAATATATATATATATATATATATATATATATATATATATATATATATATATATATATATATATATATATATATATTTATATAGCAGATGCCACTGAGAAGTACTGACGCTTACGTAAGTGGCATATGAAGGATATATGATGTGGTGCTTGTGTGGTGTAGTAGGTATTGTTTTACAGCTTTGTTCTTACTTGCAGGCGAGGTCACACGCTGTTTCGCAGTGGTCGTAAGGGCCGCTATCCTTGGTTTGGGCTATGCAGTCATCTATAAAAAGAAAATAACACGTACATCTTCAAACAAAAACGTTGACAATGACCAGCATAGATGCTAAGCGGGGTTATTGGTTGAAGTTCGGCGACCATATACCTGTTCGTGAGCCAAAGACGAGGTGAGAAAGTGACAACAAAACGTATGTACGTTGTGGGGTCTTGGGATGACAGGGCACTCTCGGAGCGAACGGACACGCTCACGGCGTCGGACAACCAGACAGGTTGAAATTTCTCAATTTCCTTTCAGCTAACGACTAGCTCGCCAGCCTAATCTAATACATCACTAGTGACACGCTAAATAATCAGATAAAATAGCAGCACAACTGGCAAACAACCTTCCAAACAGTACAGATACCACGAATGCACAATCGCCGACCTTCAATTCACCAGAAGGAGTCCATGTAGTCAATCACCCGTGGTGAGTTCTCTTGAACCCACCGCAGGAGAAGTCTGTCTACGCCCGCTGCTGCACCGCACAGAGACTGGCTACTGCTTTCTGTGCGCCAACCTAACCTCTCCTGACACGCGGCGCTACCGGCGCTACCACGCTAACCCTAACCCACACGAGCACAGCGTCATCTCTCGCTCGGCGGCTGTAAACTTAGCCGTGGTGAATTCGTAGGACCCACGTGCCTCAGAAGGAAGGAACGACTTTACAGGAGATGATGGCACCCAACATTTTTCTTGTGCAAAGAGTCACGAATAACTCGAGAAATAGCTGAAACTGCTAACGAACGTGTACAGCGGCTAGTGAAATTAAAAAAAGAAGAAAAAAAACACGGACATTTACATAGTGGAGTGTTCGCAGCAGGTAAAAACGCTTCAGCTCAATGTGTTTTTATAATGCATTTATGAAATTGATACGTAGAAAATACATAATAAAATCAGCTCTACTACGACGAGCCACTATACAGCTTTGCACCCACCCGGCAACCAGCTCTACTAGGCAGCATAAAAGTAAAATTCAAACATGAACTATTCCGAAAAAAAGCTAAACATACATTACAGATACATTCATAGCGATACATGAGACATAATAAAATTATATAATGATTACGTTTGAAAGAACAGTGAGTGGCTTCATTCCAATTGAAATTTTCAATATTTTGAGATTTTTGAAAGGGAGCGGAGATATATATTGATGGTCAAGAATCATTTATAGCAACTACCTAAATTTCATCACTAAAAGATTGTGTTGTTGTTCTAGCTTCTTGTAAAATACGCATAATCTGAGAACATGTTTTTTATACTCCATACACTGGGGCCGAAATTGCTATTTGCTAAAAATATTTTAAAACAAGTTTAGGCTGTGCGCTGTATAACAAAGTTGTACCCTAATTAATTTGCTTTAGTCCACGTTCGGGTGCTCTTGTGATTGCGTTGATAACTTGGGGAAGACCAAATTTAATATGGTAGCGTGAGAGGTTGTGACAGTAACGTCTGTGTGGTCATTACAAGAATAACGGCAAACTCTCATCCCTTACTTCGTCAAAGCCTTTTGTTCATACGTGTATGGCACACACCCGTATACCGCGAATGCTGGTGAGCGCCACATGTTATCAACAGTTGTTATCTACCTAGAAATTGTGAGAACAGATAATGGGAATAATAAGAGCGAGACCTTTAAGAAAAACTGACATCATCAGCGTTAACCCGGCGAATGCAAATAATAATATTGGGATCTTTTCAAAAATTGATTCTAGCATTCAGCTAAGTAGTTACATATTATACCAATGAGCCACACCAGCTCTCGAAACTGCTTTGGAAAAAGGCCCTATTCAGGCATAATGTTGATGAAACGTCAACTGCGGTTGCATCACTGGCTATCTAAGCGTTTAGAAAATACATATGTTCTCCTATAATAAAGTTGTCACGATGGGTTAGTGTGAGTTGTAGTTAAGTGTCATCTACTGAGGTTAGTCTACCTAGCACTATCTAGGGCAGCCATTCTCCGAAACAAATACGTTACATATCAGCTTGCCGCTTCTGGTGCTGCTATTACCTATGTCGTTGTGGGCAGCGTTGCTCAGTGGCGAACAACTGGTTATATAAAAAATATGCGACATTTGTACAAAAGCCTGTGCGCAGAACGTTTGTACATATTGTTCGAGTCATTTTATATTGTTGGGCTCAAAGCGAAAATTACAGCACAGTCACCTTCCCTCCCCATGCTTTGAATGCCATCGATTCTGATAGTACGAGGGATCTGTTTTTTTAATTTTCTTGCTATTACAGTGAAAGCTGGTATGAGCTCACAACTCGGGTCACGTGAAGTTGTCCGCCGCTGCCGCCGGTGTCTGTAACCACATTGCGTGATTTTTACAAAAAAAACATACCTAGCACCAATAACGCAGTGGGTCACTAACCCAGGTCCACTGGGTGCTAGCCCTCTATTCTACCACTGAGCTGCGCCGGGCCTTGCGCCTTGTTGGCAAACGTGCCCTAGGCAGGCTGGATGTCGCGAAAGGAATCGCGTTAATATGACTTATAAAGCGTTTTGAAAGAGCGAAATAACAACCAGTCATCTCACAATGCGAATAGCGTAACGAGTGGGTCGTCCAATGCCCCAACCCATTACAAAAGCTTGTTCTTCTTCTAATAATAACTGTGGCGCATACCCACTTCAGGCGTAATTCCTCATCGTCGTCAGTCACTGCATGAACAATTGGCACAAAATTTCTTGCAAATGTTAAGTAAATAGCACGCTTCTCAAAATAATGACGAAAAATAGCATAGCGAATGCCAGCATACTACCCAAAAAGTTATTCTTAATGTCCTAGTGGGTAACAAGCGAGTGTGCTTGCAGTAGTTACCCGATGAGTGTTGCCAAAAGGCTCTGAAAGGCCGCTCTTCTAGCTTTCACTGTGACTGTGCTGCGCCTTCCGCACAGGCTGGCGCTTGTTTATGGGTCATTGCGTTACAGCACAACCATTTAAGCTCTAGAGCCAAAGATAAAATCATGGTACTTGGCCATAGGGGAGATATTTACGTACTCATTTGCGTGAGCGAGCATATGTCGGTGGTGAATGAAGGTGACAGCTCTCGTGTGTAGAAGGCACAGCCACACCTCTTCATCTCTACTTCGATGAGACACTTCTGAAAACACACCTGCGGTGAAGAAAAAAAGAGCCATTCAACATTGGATAGACGAGGTTATTCAACAATATCACAACTGTACCGATAGTGCAGCTCATTGCTGAGAATATGCTTGACAAAGAGAACTATTTTCTGTGGGCAGAACAATTCACAAAATAAATGACGAGAATTAACAAATCAGGCTTATTGCTCCAATAACGGAGATATATGTACGATTCCATGAGTGGGTGAAGGAAGAAAGAAAACGGGAATTAACACATGTGGGAATGAACACTGGTTACTAGATATCACCCAACACAAGCTTCAAAAGAACATACGCAGATTTTTAATATCTGGTAGGTAAATAGTCAAAGCAATATTCCTGTGGTGCGCCGATCAAAATACATACATGTACCGCACGTACTTTTTATAACCCATCTTACCACTACTTAATCATAATCAGCCTGATAAGCCCGCTGAATGGCAGATGCCTCTCTCTTGTTTAGCCTTGCCACCCGGCGCTGCGCTTGTGGAGACCGGGATACAACGCCGCAAACTTCTTATGCTGCCCTCCTAACTTCCTGCATTCCTTCGTGCGCTTGTTCTCGACTACGATGCAGTCTGTTAACTCATAACGAACAGCACCTATCTTTCATTCGCACTGCGTGCCCAATGCATGCCCATTTCTTCTGTATTTCGACTAAGTTGTCCTTAAAGTTGTCCGAAGAAATCTGCTCTCTTTGATCTTAGGGTGCACCCATAATTTTTCTTTCGATTGCTCGCTACGTCCTCCTCAATGCAAGTTGAACCTTTTTTAAAAGCCTGCACGGTTCTTCTCCGTTGGTAAGCATCACTAACCTTCATCTGTTATAAGTACCTCTCGCTGTAGTGAGTGAACGCGATATGGTACAGTTCATGATTTGAAATATCCTGCCAAATACCCTCCCCTTCAAATTGTTCTTCAAGGTATTGTCTCAAATTTAGGATCTGTGGTCGCTACCGGTCCTTGAAGACATATTTTTTAGTTAGTAGTTGAAGTGTTTTGCTGCTATAGGGCGAAGCGTTGTTTGCTTCCTAGACCGTGAAATATTTGTTTTATCAATAAAAACTCACAGCTTTGTGTAAAGGCGAAGTAATGAACGTGATAGAAACAAATTGGAAGGTCACGCGTAGAATGGCAAGCAGATCTAAATGTGACTCTCTTTCCTCACGCACAAAGGTACTCAAAAGTACAGATGAACGCCAATAAGCGTCTCCATTGTTACTTCGCTGTGTCTGAAAAGCGCGCCCTTTTCGTAAACAGAGACTGTGCAATGATTGCAGTTACCTGTGTGCATCCGGTAACTACAACGGAATCAAGTGAAATCCCAACGCCCGCCAAGACGTACGATACTGCCCATCTCGAGATAAGGGCGCATGAGAGAGCATCCACTCCGCTCCCCTCCGAGGGCCAAAGTACGCGTGGGATATGAGAGCACGCGCCACCACGTCGTGACAATGTGTCGACGCGTGCTCATGGCGCCATCTTGCTGATAATGCGGAAAACGCAATAGTTTCTCTTGAGATGCCCGTGAAGAGTAGTAAGTGGTAGATATAAATAGCTTACTGCTAGAGCATTGAAGGAGGTCGTCCTCGGTTGCTCAGTGGTTAACGCATCGCATTCATGACTCAGAGGTCCCACATTTGATTCCGCCGCACCGGAGTCTTTTTCTCATTTATTTTTTTCTTGCATTTAAATATATATAGACACTTATACATATACGATGAGTGACGGTGACGTCGACACGACGCCGACGCCAGCGGGAAAATCCAGCGGAGAATGTGCGTATAATTGCTTTCGCAATAATATTTTCAGACCCATCATTCTACTTTTCCTGTTCAAGTTGATAAACATGATTTGAAATTTGTGCTCTGAGGTTCTCACAAAACATTGTCATAAATGAGCCACAGGTTTCTAAGACACTCTCCATAAACCTTTTTGGTTGCCAGTGTGTATATCTGAAAACCGTCAATGAGTACGTGATGAACAGAATTTCACGCCCTACACCTTTTTTTTTTTAAATTGAGATTCTGTCACTTTATAAAAAAGTAGGATGGGTCAGGAGGCGTTGTTGATTTCTTCCTCTATGTAGTTTTCAGTGTAGTTCCTCTATACACTGACTCATCTGTGTCTGTGTGACTGCTGGAATTGAAAAAAAAAACAACAACAAAACAATTAAGTCTAATCTATAGAATCTATTGAATAAAGTTAACTTTATTACTATGGAATCTATTTGTTGCTTATATTTCGTGAATTTCCTTCACACCTGAATGAGAGTGTGAGTATTGTGTGCTGTCGAGCTACGTGTACGAGATCCTGCTTGGTCTTTGGTTGATTGAATAACTTGTATAAAAAACGCAGGACCTGTAAGTGCACGTGGATGAGTTTCAATGGTGAGACGTGGAATGACAAAGATTTCACAGTGCGTGCACACCTTGGCGTCGTACAGGATGAGGAATTGCCTGGCCAGATATTGGCTATATAGGATGCGAAGATCTCCAGTTTGCCTATAATTGAGGAAGGCGCCGCGAAGACTCGTGCGCTATTAGCCTCTCATTGAGTTAGCGCTGAGAGGAGAAGCACAGAAATAGAGAATCTCTATTCTAAACGAAGAATCTCACCATAGCGGCAGCGTTATTAACGATAATCCCGCAAATTTCACTACAGAGTGTGCAGTAGAAGTCAGATGTTGTTCAACAAGATTCTGCCACTGAAGGCACTGTGGCACGTTCACGCAACAATTTGTAGTTTTCAGTGATGACTAGAAGTAGGGGTCTATTTTGCCAAGAAAGAGGAAGTCACAGCTTTTCCACAAAGGCGAAGCACTGAACGCGATATCAGCAAATGGGAAGGTAACGTAACGCACAGAACAGCAAGCTTATCGCAATGTGCACCACATTTTTCACGCACAAATGCGCACTAAACGTACTCACAAGTACATATGAACGCGAATAAGCATCCAATTGATACTTCGCTTTGTCTGAATACCGCACCTTTTCGCAAACGAAGACTGAACAGTGATTGTTATGCGCCCGGTAACTACAACAAAATTGTTTCGGTGAAAGCCCAAGGCGCACAATTTTCGCCACCGCGACATAAGCCCGCGCACACATAAGCACCTACCCCCTCCCCCGCCCCCCTTACACGAGGCAAAACAGGCGTGGGAGATGAACGCATCAGCGCGCGTCACCGCGCCGTCAAAATCTGGGGACGCGTGCTCATTGGGCCATCTCGCTGGTGATGCTTGCAGTTTCAACGTTGAAGGAGGTGCTCCTTCGTGGCTCAGTGGCTAACGACACGCACTCCCAAGCGAGAGGTCGGGCGTTCAATTCCGCGTGCCGGAGTTTTTCTTATATATATAGGTAAGTATACATATACTGTGAATGATGGCGGTTACCAATGTTGAGGTTGATGCCGGCGGCAAAATCCACTCGAGTGTCTATATAAATGCTATCTCAAAAAAGTGTAAGAGCGAAGCTCTTTAGGATGAGGCCAGGCTGGAGAATAGATTTCACGGACCTCCTAAAATGGCTGCGCGAACCCCCCTTTGAGAACCACTTCGCCATACTTTTGCACTTTGTATTATAAAGTGTTCTTTGTACTACATTTGCGTGCACTTTTACTGCTGTTGCCTGGTTGAAGTTCCCCGGCCTTGTCAAGCTGCCTCCTTACAGGTTTGTTGCTAGGGTGGCCTTCAAGATTTTACTTCGTGCATGTTGTAAATAGAGTGTGACTTGACATTTAAACTGGCAGTATGATGACCTTACAAACCTTTGAGTAATGCATCCTGGCCTCGAGAAGCACTATTATGCTGAGGATTCTCTGAAAGAATTCTCAAAACCAGCACATTGGTTACATTTTTATGATTTTTGAGTAAATTTTGCTAAAATGATCCGTTACTTTGACAAGTCCCCCTCTATATGGCATCTCCTCTAAAGAAAGAAACCGCAGCACCTACCAGAAGGGGAGGAGGCAGCACTAATAACAGTTTACTTATCAGAAATGAATAATACTCTAAGCTCTACTAGCATCAAAAGAGGAGCGTACGCCGGCGAACACACCGGTTCACAATCTTTCCTTTATTCTGAGATGTACTGAAGTCCGCTGACAAAGACAACACCCGTGAACAGCTTCTGCGGCTGACCTATGGAATAAAGGATGTTATAACTGCGTATAAATTATACGAGCTACAAGTGAGTTTTTCATAAAATGCCAGCTCATGATTATTTCACGATTATCATGAGGAAACATGCTTTATATAACTTTTTGTGATTGTCGCGGCGCTCGATTCTCGTTCATATTTGGTCGTTTGTTGTTGGTGTAATGTTGTACTTGTGTATAAAATATGCACCCTTACCTGCTACGGTGTATCGGAATATTACCGGGGGTACTCTCTCTCTCTCTCTCTCTCTCTCTCTCTCTCTCTCTATATATATATATATATATATATATATATATATATATATATATATATTGTAAGGACGAGAAATAAGACACAACGCCTTTGCTGCAGGCCGGCTGTTCTTATTCTGCTTCGTCTTCCTCCTCTTCCTTCCTAGCATGCGAGTCTGTGCCAGAGAGAGTTCCAGTTTCGGTTTTCGTCATTACAATATATATATATATATAAATATGTATGTATATATATATATATATATTGTTACACGACGTGCAAAGATGCGCGCTCTTTTCGGCAAGTCTGTGGGTAGAAAGGCAGCGGCCAAGAAGGAGTTGGCATCTCGTGCGCAAACGTCATCAGAGTCCTACGTGACTTACATACAGGACGTGCTTGCCCTTTGCCGAAAATCGGACAACGATATGGAAGAAACCGAAAAAGTAGCTCACATATTAAAAGGCATTGCAGATGATGCATTCAACCTTCTCATGTGCAAGGACTGCAACATGGTCGATGTCATCATCAAGGAGTGCCAGCGTTTTGAGGCCGCAAAAAGTCGACGTATCGCCCATAATTTCACCCGACTACCAAACACAGCAGCAACCTGGTCGTGCGAAGACAGGCCTGCGCTACAGACGCCGTTAACTGCGGAGCACGTGACCAAGATCATCAGACGTGAACTTGAAGCGTCCACGTGCTCCCATGCCTGTGACTCTAGCCCTCAGATGGTGCCACTGGGACATGCCATTGTGCGACAAGAGCTTTCCAATGCTGGACTGGCCTCCGAGTGCACTACAGCTCCCTCTCAGCCGATCAACCGTCGTCGACCCCCTGTTTCTTATGCCCAAAGCCAAAACCTTCCGGCGCGCCCTCGCAATCCAGCTGAGTGGAGAACTGCTGACGATCGCCCATTTGTTTCAACTGCCACCGTATCGGACACGTGGCCCGCCATCATAACACTCGGTGGTATTGGCATCAGGCATCCTATGGGTACCCCCATCGGCCAGAGAGGGATCATGGACGCTTTCAAACTTACCGGGAGTCACCTCAGGTTACCAGTGAAGACGTTCCTTCTATGCCCTCATATCGTCGTCGCTCTCCATCTCCGCATGCTCACCAGTCCCGTTCACCACTCTCCCGTCGCCCATCGTCTCGCTCGCCCCAATTTCGCCAACCAACGTCGCCGACTGACCACCTGCCGCGGGAAAACTAGATGATGCAGCTCCCGGAGGTGATGCTGCATCGACCACTTGCCCGCCAAATCCTCTGACCATGCTGCCGACTCGACGCAACCTTATGGACGTTGAAGTAGATGACACGCCCGTTGTTGCACTTGTGGACACAGGGGCTCACATATCAGTGATGAATTCAGAACTTCGTTGCCGCCTTAGGAAAGTTTTAACGCCACCCACAGTGCCACTCATCCAGGTCGCTGACGACGGCACGTTTCCTGTGCTTGGAATGTGCTCCGCGCGTACAAGTGTGGCTGATCGCTCCACGACAGTGCTATTTGCTGTGCTCGAGAAATGTTCCCATGAACTTATCCTCGGCATGGACTTTATATCCGCCCACTCTGCCCTTATTGATTGTGGAACCGGCACGCTTCAACTTGATTTACCGTGTTACCATGACGACCCAACACCAGCTCAACCCCGTCTGTGTTCTGCAGATCACGTTCACCTACCACCTGAAGCCGTTACTTACGTGAACCTGAGATCTGTCCCTCCTGTTCCCGATGGTGACTACATGTTGACACCTATTGCTGACGTTCTGCTGGCCAAAAATGTTGCCGTGCCTCACACACTTTTGACAGTCACGGGAAATACAGCGTCTCTTCCGATCTTAAACTTCAGCTGGTGCGCTCAAGTTATCCCAGATGGTATGACTTTGGCAAAAGTTTTTTCTATAGATGCTGCCGTTTCGGCGTTCGTTGCCAAATCTTCTTAGTCCTCTGCTCCGTTTTCATCCTCGAAGAGCGCAGCGGATGCCACTATCGACAAGATGATCGCTCCGGACCTTCTTCCAGCACAGACAGCTGACATCCGGCACCTGCTGAAATGCTACCGCGACATCTTTGATTTTGATGACCACCCTTTAGGTCAGACATCCCTTGTAACTCATAGGATTAACACAGGAGACGCCAGCCCCATCCGACGACGTCCTTATCGCGTGTCTGATGCTGAGCGACAAGTTATCGAGCACGAAGTTGAAGAAATGCTCACAAAAGACGTCATCAAAACTTCTTGCAGTCCATGGGCATCGCCGGTCATGCTAGTCAAGAAGAAGGATGGCAGCTGGTGCTTCTGCGTAGACTACCATCACTTGAATAAAGTAACACGTAAGGACGTGTATTCACTGCCACGGATTGACGATGCTCTCGACTGCCTACAAGGTTCTGCCTACTTTTCATCTATCGACTTGCGATCAGGATGCTGGAAGATTTGTGTCGATCATCGAGACCGTGAGAAAACCGCCTTCATCACACCGGATGGACTTTTCCAGTTCAAGGTTATGCCATTCGGATTGTGTAATGCGCCAGCAACATTTGAAAGGATGATGGACTCTCTCCTGCGTGGATACAAATGGACCACGTGCCTGTGCTATCTCGATGGCGTCATCGTATTTTCACCTACATTCGATAGCCACCTTAGCCGCCTAACGGCTGTTCTTGAGGTTTTCCGGAAAGCAGGACTTCAGCTCAACTCTACCAAATGTCGCTTTGACCGTCGGGAAATCACGGTACTGGGCCACCTTGTCAGTGCCCGAGGCGTGCAACCTGATCCTGACGAAATTCGAATTGTCAAAGATTTGCCCATACCACGTTCCGCAAAAGATGTACGGAGTTTTATCAGCCTTTGTTTTTACTTTCGACGTTTCGTGAAAAATTTTGCTGACATTGCCCGACCACTTACGGAGCTACTGAAGAAGGACATGCCTTTTTATTGGGGTACTGACCAAGCAACTGCCTTCAGCACCCTTACAACATTACTTACTTCCCCACCCATCTTGGCCCATTTCGACCCGTCATCCCATACTGAAGTTCGTACCGATGCCAGCGGACATGGAATCGGTGCTGTTCTCACCCAGCGGCAATGAGGACAGGATCGCGTAATTGCTTATGCCAGTCGCCTCCTTTCTCCTTCGGAGAGCAAGTTTTCCATAACAGAGCGTGAGTGCCTCGCACTTGTCTGGGCAGTTAGAAAATTTCGACGATACTTGTATGGCCGCAACTTTTCGGTAACTACAGATCACCATGCCTTGTGCTGGCTGTCGTCCCTTAAAGATCTAACAGGATGAGTTGGCCGCTGGGCCTTGAAACTACAAGAATACAGCTTCGACGTGACATACAAATCTGGGCGAATGCACCAAGATGCCGACTGTCTATCCCATCACCCCGTGGACCCACCTGACCTTTTATTACATGATTGTGACCCTTGTGTCTTCGCCATGTCGGCTTTCACCGACATACGCAAGGAGCACCTCAGCGATGTCCACTTGTGGTCTATCATGCAGAGTCTACGCTTGCCCCACGTAAACCCGTCGATACACTTGTTCGTTCTACGTGATGGCATTCTTTACCGATGCAACACGAGCGCCGAAGGACCAGAGCTACTACTCGTAGTTTCTGCGACACTCCGTTCCGCTGTAATTGAACAGCTTCACGACGCCCCAACAGAGGGACATCTCGGGATCACGCGCACGTACGATCGCGTGCGGCGTAGATTCTTCTGGCCAGGCCTTTACCGTTCTGTGCACCGATACGTTGCTGCATGTGAGTCCTGCCAGCGCTCCAAACATTCCACGATGGCACCAGCTGGTCCACTCGAACCAATAGACATACCCACCGTTCCCTTCTACCGCGTCGTTCTTGATCTCGTTGGACCATTTCCTACTTCTCTCACTGGAAACAAGTGGATAGCCGTAGCCACTCATTACGCCACAAGATACGCTATCACACGAGCGCTACCGACAAGCTGTGCCACTATCGTCGCGGACTTCTTGCTTCATGACGTAATTCTTCACTATGGCGCTCCTCGACAGCTGCTGACTGATCGTGGTCGCTCACTTCTTTCAAAAGTAGTAAGTGACATCCTTCGCTCGTGTTCGACGCGTCAGAAGCTCACTATGGCCTATCACCCACAAACAAATGGTCTTACCGAGCGCCTAAATTGAACATTGACAACAATGCTCTCCATGTACGTTTCCAAGGATCACCTTGATTGGGATAGTACATTGCCCTATGTGACATTCGCGTACGATTCGTCACGCCACGACACCGCTGGCTTCTCCCCCTTCTATTTATTGTTCAGCTGCCATCCAGCGTTACCCTTCGAGACTCTTCTCCCATCAACTACACAAACGGTTACAGAGTACGCCCGGGATGCCACTGCTCGGGCTCAAGTGGACCGCCAAATCGCACGGGAACGTCTTCTTGACTCGCAGCTCTCTCAGAAGGCCCGCTACAATAGCCATCACAGAGTAGTTTCCTCCTCTCCAGGTTCATTGGTTCTCCTCTGGACACCATGCCGCCACGTTGGCCTCTCTTCGAAGCTCCTGTCTCGCTACTCGGTGCCTTACAAGGTTTTACGCCGGCTTACCGATGTCACATACGAGATCGCTCCGTTGGACAGTCAGTCATCGTCGTCCGCACCCGCTACTGACGTCGTCCAGGAGAGCCGCCTCAAACCATACATATCCGCATATGATCCTACTCTCCTTTAGGCGCCGAGACGGCGCTGCCAGTAGCGGGGGGTTATATGTTACACGACATCGGCAACGAAAGAGCATCATAGACGACGAAGACGATGAAAGCGACCGTGCTCGTGTTGTTGTTGCTGCTGTTCTTCAATCTTGACTGCAGCTGCCTCTCACTCTCCCTGTATATTTCGTAAATATACTTATTTCATTCATTCTCTCACCCCCGTGACAATATATATATATATATATATATATATATATAGATACATACATATATATATATATATATATATATATATATATATATATATATATATATATATATATATATATATATATATATATATATATATATAAAGGGACAGAAATAGAGAAAGAGAGAGTGAGAGAGGCACACAGATAGGTAGATAGAGAGATATATAGATAGATTTGGCAAAAGATCAGCACATATTAGGTAACAGCGTACGCTGAAATTCTGGCGTTGCTATTGTGAAGAGTAGAAACCAAAACTTTCAGGAAAAATGCCTATCCTTTCCTTGAACTCTTTTCAAGCCCATTGAACATATAGGAACGCACCAAGGATATCTTTTTGCCAACTCAACACGCCCCTCCCTCAGATTGTGGGCCTTTGTCCATTGACCTGCAGCAAGGTACGTTGCAACAGGATGGAAAGGTGGGATAGTTTGTCATTCATGAGTGTTCAGCGAACTGGGAGCACAGGAGAAACACACACGAGAAGAAAAGAGGAGACATGCAGCACGAGCGCTTGTGCTGTGTGCCTCCTCTATGCTTCTTGTGTGTGCTCCTCCCGCGCTCCCAGATTGCTGAACGACTAGCAACGTAATTTACATCTCTAAGATGAAAAGGGTGCACACACAGCACTCTCGTGAAGCTCGTTTTCCTCTCATCAAATATTGAAGAATAATATAAAGACCCGTTGTCACCAGGAATGTTTGCATCATGGCAGCAATAAGGACCCTAGATAAAACAAGCTTTCAAAGCAGCCACACCCACCCCTTTTCTGCTGGCTTATTTGCCCAGTGCGCCCCCTAGAATGTTCAAAGATCTCATGAAATAAAGAATGTTTTGGTCCTGCTGCTACAGAAAACAGATGCAAATGAAGAAAATTGAAGAAGTTGATCTGTTGAACAACTGGTTACCTATGTGATTTTAAAAGGTACAAAGGAAGAGCAAGGGGGATATTTTTCACTCAACTGGCAGCGTTAGGCAGTTATATATTCCGCACGTGGAAAGAGTCGAACTGACAGTGCGAAGCCGCTGGTGAGGATAACATAGCAACAGACCTCCTGAAAGATGGCAGGGAAATGGTGTTGAATAGACTGGTCACCTTATATACGAAGTGTCTCTTGACTAGAAGGGTACCAGTGTCTTGAAAGAGCGCAAATATCAGCCTAATCCATAAGAAAAGAGACGTCAAGGATTTGAAAAATCCCAAGACAATCAGCTTACTGTTCGTTCTCTACAAAATATTCACAAAAATAACAGCTAGTAGAATTAGGGCGACATTGGAGTTCAATCAACCAAAGAACTAAGAAGGAATTTGTACAGGTTACTCCACAACAGAACATATTCATACTATCAATCACGTAATATATAAATACTCGGAAAACAATCAACCACTATTCAAAGTCTTTATATATTACGATAAGGAGTTTGACTCAATCGAGACATCCTTAGTAATGCAGGTACTACGAATTCAAGGCATCGAGGAACCTAACAAAAACATACTGGACAAAATCTACAATGAATCTACAGCCACCATAGTTCTCTATAAAGAAAGCAACAGAATCCCAATAAAGAAGGGTGTAAAGCCGGGAGACATGATCTCTCCAATGCTATTCACCGCGTGTTCACAGGAGGTTTTCAGGACCCTAGTTTGGGAAGTGTTAAGAATGAGAGGTAATGGAGAGTATCTTAGTAACCTGAGATTCACTGGTGACAATGCCTTGATGTGTAACTCAGGGGACGAATTACAGCTAATAATTACAGAACTGGTGACCAAAGGCATAAAAGAAGGTCCGAAAATTAATATTGACACACCTCGATGGGGGCATGAAGAGGAAGAGGTGGAAGCGGTCTGGCTCACGAGCAGCTCGGTCGCCGGTTTTCTGGCTCTGAGCTGTACCGATCTCAACCATTTCCTGTAAATAAACGCGTTCCTTCGTCACAGTTGTGGTGGAAGGTGCTGGGTAAGCCAGCTACTGTCAAGCGAGACCGGAGAGCAGCCGTCTACTAACGACGGAACCGCCAGAGCACGAGCTTCGCCGCAGCCGTCGACTAGCGGGCTTGCCACCACTACCTCAAGATATGAACTTGGACGGAGACATCCAGCAGCCGGTCGCGAGGGCGCCGTCTTTCCACTACCGAGAGCCACGCACATTTACAGGAAAACCTGGCGATGACGTTGAAGAATGGCTCAGCCACTATCAACGGGTGAGCCGAGCCAATGGCTGGAATGCGGCCAGCCAGTTGTCCCACGTGGGTCTATTTCTCGATGGCAGTGCTTTAGTGTGGTTCGAGAATCACGAAGACACCTTGACAACATGGGACCAGTTTATGGAGGAGATCAAGAAGTGCTTTGGCGACCCTGCGACGAAGAAGAAACGTGCAGAGCAAATGTTGTCGCAGAGAGCTCAAGCTTGTGGTGAGACATGCAGAACCTACATTGAGGAGGTACTGAAACTGTGCAAATGTGTGGACACCAACATGACGGAAGAGGACAAGGTGGGCCACATTCTCAAAGGAATTGTGGAAGACGTCTACCACTTCCTTATCGGCAAGGAGAGTCTTGAGTCTGTGGCCGATGTGATTGGGCACTGCCGAACGTTTGAGGCCCTGAAGACTCGCCGCATCACTACGAAGTTCGGACGCCTTGCCAATGTTACGACCGTCGCCACTGTCGATGTGTGCCAAGACTCCGTGCCTACCGACCTTTCGTCAACGATTCGCCTCATTGTACGTGAGGAACTTCGTCGTCACCTTTACGCGCCCTTGAACGCCCGAGAACCACCGTGCGATACACCGTCCACAAGTATCAATGCTACGAGTTTCGAGGAGCGCAGCTATTCCAACCGCGGCCCTCAGCTAAGGGCTCCACCACCGGCGTCTTCTTATGTAGAGCCGCCTTATGCTCCCCACAGTCGTTACGGCTACAACAGCCATCCACCTCCTTTTGCGTCTCAGTGGGAACAGAGCGCCGCGTACCCTCAACATCCAGCGACGTTCCCTATGCCCCGTGAACGGCCCGTCTGCTACCAGTGCGGTGTTCGTGGACATATCGCCCGATTTTGCCCAATGCGACGTAATCCACGTTCGACATTCCCTCAGAGATCCGCGACGTTTGCACAACGAAGCCAACGGCCTGACTACACCTACTGGCCCCCCAACCCAACTGACGAGCGGCACGCCTACCAGCCGATCAACCGGAGTGATTCGCCCGGATCTGTGCGCAGCTTAACGCCGCCCACCACCCGTCCACCTCGGTCACCATCTCCACGGCGCCGGTCACGAATGTCGTCTCCGCCACCGGGAAACTAGCCAGCGCGGCCGACGGAGGTGAGGTCGCTGGACGTACCGATTTTCATCAAAGAATGCCTCCACCAGTTTCTATGCTTCAGAATAAGGTTCAGGTACTTGTTGACGACGTTCCCACGATGGCATTGATAGACACTGGCGCAAGTGTTTCCGTGATGAGTTTAGTTTTTAAGCAACGACTAGGCCGTAAGGTTATGTTTCACTGGGACAAACCTGCCACATTTCGGGCAGTGAGCGGCGCATTCTTGCGTCCTGTCGGCGTCTGCACTGCGTCTGTTAGTGTTGCCGGTAAAACGTTCAAGGCGGAATTCACAGTACTGGCTCAATCAACGCATGACGTTATACTTGGCATAGACTTTTTGCGAGAGTGTCGTGCGACCGTGGATTGTGGAGCAGGTGAGGTTCTGTTGTCTACTCTCGCCCAGCAGCCTGATTGTGAGAAAGGTAACCTCACTGTAGCTAAAGATGTACTTCTGCCAGCGTGGTCCACGGCCAGCGTACAAGTGACCACTTCGGAAACCAACTCGAGTTTGAATTCACGTGACATAGTGATTGAGCCGTTGCCTGTAGCTTGTCTCAAGAAAAACATCTTTGTACCACGATGCATTGTATCTCTCGCAGACGAGACGGCTCAATTATGGGTGATAAACAGCTCACCCGAGTCGGTTGTACTACCGGCTGGTATGCGCCTTGCCCTGTTCGAAAAGCAGAGCAGCACCTGCATTGGAGCTTTAAGCGATCTTGAAAGGGCGGGTCCGGAAACTTCTGGTATGGAAGCTGAATTTTCAAAAATGGTTAGCAAGTCCATTTCCTCACAGAAGCGCAAAGACCTGGTTGCACTGCTGGCGAGACATGCTAAAGTATTTGATTTTGCACGGAAGGTGCCTAGGGCTCAGATACCGACCACGCGCGCTCGTCACAAGATCGATACTGGCTCTGCTCATCCTCTCCGACAAAAGCCCTATCGCGTGTCCGTGTCCGAACGCAAAGTTATTGCTGAACAAGTTGGCGAGATGCTAGCCACTGGTGTAATTCAAGAATCGTCAAGTCCGTGGGCTGCGCCTGTTATTTTGGTAAAGAAAAAAGACGGGTCCTGGAGGTTCTGTGTTGATTATCGGCGTCTCAATTCTATAACCAAGAAGGACGTGTACCCCCTCCCCCGCATTGATGACGTAATTGACTGCCTTCATTCAGCTTCCTACTTTTCTTCGGTAGACTTGCGATCCGGGTATTGGCAGATTCCCATGGATCCAGTTGATAAAGAGAAGACGGCTTTTGTAACGCCAGACGGTCTATTTGAATTTAATGTTATGCCGTTCGGCTTGTGTAATGCTCCGGCAACATTTGAACGCTATATGGATACCGTCTTGAGAGGCCTTAAATGGGAAATTTGTTTATGTTACCTGGACGATGTGGTTATTTTTGGACGAACTTTTGAAGAACATAATCATCGCCTTGACGTTGTTCTAACATGTTTGGAGAAAGCCGCCTTGACACTGAACTCAAAAAAATGTCGTTTCGGTGAACGGCAAACACTGGTTTTAGGACACCTTGTGGACAAAGCTGGTGTTAGACCGGACCCGCAGAAAGTGGACGCCGTCAGCAAGTTTAAGCAGCCACAGTCTATCCGCGAGCTACGAAGCTTTCTGGGCCTATGCTCTTATTTTCGCCGCTTTGTACCTAATTTTGCTGAAAAGGCCCAGCCACTGACTGACTTGCTGCGCAAGGACGTCCCTTTCCACTGGACACCAAATTGTGAGTCAGCGTTTAAGCAACTAAAGTTCGCTCTCACTTCCGGGCCAATACTATGCCACTTCGATCCCTCTGCTTCCACGGAAATCCACACCGATGCCAGTGGAGTTGGTCTCGGCGCGGTGCTTATTCAACGACACAACAATGCTGAACACGTCGTCGCCTATGCAAGCCGGTCCCTGAGCAAGGCAGAGCGTAATTATACGGTTACCGAATTGGAGTGTCTCGCCGTCGTTTTCGCCGTACACAAGTTTCGCCCCTACATCTACGGTCGTCGTTTCTCAGTTATCACAGATCATCACTCTCTTTGCTGGTTGGTGAGCCTACGTGATCCATCTGGTCGACTTGCGCGATGGGCCATACGGTTACAAGAATTTGACTTCACGGTCCGCTACAAGAGCGGTAATCGCCACGCAGACGCTGACTGCCTGTCACGGCTTCCTCTACCAACGACCGAGTGTGAAGCTGATAATTTTGACGATTTTATCACAGCTATTGACTCTCATTTTCCTGACATCGCGGCTTTCCGGACAGCACAGCACGAGGATCATTGCTTAGATCACCTGTTTGCCTCCGCGAATGACCCGGCCAGTTCAAGCTCTTTTGTAGTCCATGACGCCGTCCTTTACAAGAAGAATTATTCTGGCCAAGGCGCCCGTCTGCTTCTGGTAGTTCCACGCACTCTACGTCCCCAAATTTTTCGGTTCTGCCATGACAACGCAACCAGTGGGCACATGGGCTTCGCCAGAACGTTTCATCGCATCCAACAAAGGTTTTACTGGCCCAAGATGCGACGCGACACAGAAAAATACGTAGCGGGTTGCGAACAATGTCAACGTCACAAGCGTCCCACGACTACATCACCCGGACTTCTCCATCCCGTACCACCTCCTAGCTCTCCCTTCGAGATTGTTGGTGTCGACCTTCTAGGTCCGTTTCCGCGTTCAGCCAGTGCCAATCGATGGGTCATCGTGTGCGTCGACCACCTGACGCGCTACGCAGAAACTGCGGCTATACCTACTGCAACAGCCTTTCACGTGTCGCAGTTTATGCTTCGGCATATCATTCTCCGTCATGGCCCTCCACGAGTCGTCATTAGCGACCGGGGACGTCAGTTCGTCGCTGACGTCGTTGAAGAGATCCTACGCCTGTCTGCCAGCCAATTCCGCCACGCAACCCCGTATCACCCCCAGACGAATGGCCTCGTAGAGCGGACCAACAGGACGCTAACGAACATGTTGTCAATTTATGTTGACGCCAAGCACAAAAACTGGGACGAAGTACTGCCCTATATCACATACGCCTACAACACCGCGAAACACGAGACAACAGGGTACGCGCCCTTTTTCCTGCTCTACGCCCGCTCCCCCCGCAGTTGCCTCGACACCATTCTGCCTTTTACGTTAGATGTGGAAACATCGGTTGCCGAGTCACTATGCCGCGCTGAAGAAGCCCGTCGCGTCGCACGCCTTCGAACCATTGCATCTCAACAGCGCTCCAAGACCCGGTACGACGCCCACCATCACTCCGTTGCCTACACAAAGGGTGACCTGGTGTGGTTGTGGACACCTGTCCGCAAACGTGGTTTATGCCAAAAGTTTCTGGCCCACTACTCCGGACCATTTGTAGTCATTGACCGTCTCAGTGACGTCACATACGTCATCTCCGGCGTCACAAGCAATGGTCGACGCTCTAGCAAGACACAGCTGACACACGTCGCGCGCCTCAAGCCATATCACCACCAACCTTCCTATTGACTCGCCCAGTGGGCATCGTCTGCGAACGGGGGAAATGACACACCTCGATGGGGGCATGAAGAGGAAGAGGTGGAAGCGGTCTGGCTCACGAGCAGCTCGGTCGCCGGTTTTCTGGCTCTGAGCTGTACCGATCTCAACCATTTCCTGTAAATAAACGCGTTCCTTCGTCACAATATGCACAAAACTAAAATAATGAGCAACAGTCTTGGCAGAAAACAGCACTTTGCGATAGGTGAAGAGACGCTGGAAGTTATAAAGGAATAAAGTGTACTTAGGTCAGGTAGTCATCGTTGAGCCTAGCTATGAGAGCAAAATAACTAGAAGAATAAGGGTGGGGTGGATCACATTACGCAAGCACTCTGAAATCATGAATGGTGATCTACCAATAATCCTCAAAAGGAAAGTATATAACAGCGGCATCTTGCTGGTATTCAGCTATGGAGCAGAAGCCTGGAAGCTTACAAAGAGGGTTCAGCCTAAATTGAGAACGACGCAGTGAGCTATGAAAAAAGTAAATAATAGGTGTAACCTAAACAGACAACAAGAGAGCTGAGTAGGTCAAAGAAAGAACCGGAGACAAGGATATCATAGTTGAAAACAAGAATAGACATGGGCCGGGCATGTAGTGCGTAGGCAGGATAACCACTGGTCAATAAGGATAACGACTGAATTCCCAGAGAAGATAAGTGGGTTACGAGGAGACAGATAGGTGGGTAAATAAGAATAAAAATTCGCGAGTATAACATGGCAATAGAAACCACGAGACCAGGTTGATTGGTGGATCATGGGAGACGTCTTTGCCCTGCAGTGGGCGTGGACAGGATGATGTTGATGATGATGGTAGTGGTGATGATGATGATTATTATTATATTTCGCACCACGAGCCATGGTGTTTCGCATCGTACATCGTAGTTCGTCCAGTTCTCCGAATTTGTTTTGATCGTGCTCATGCTGTGGCTCAGTGAACGCCCATCTTGCTGGATTCTCAGGGACCACGAGGCCCGGCTGGTCAGAGTCATCACTCCGGCTGGTCGGAGTGATCATGTGGCACCTCCGGAGCAGTTTTCGCGGGTTTTTCACTCCGGCTATCTGGAGCTTTTTTGTGGTACATCTGGAGTATTTTACGAGTGTACCTATTTCGTCCGGACAGAATTTTAGTGAGGTGAATCAATACTTCTTCAAAGTGTATGCTCTGCTGTATGTTTATTTTATGATTATTGTTTCACGAATCGGTTAGATGAAGGCCTCCCAATTCTCATGCAAGCACTATAGACTTACTGTGTTCTTTTCCACACAGCTCTAGCAGATGAAATTTAAGAAAACATTTGAGTTCTTATTCTTTGATTTATTCAAAGTAAGCTGCCACTTCCGGACTACCCAGCATTTGGGAAAACGAGATAAGAACAAACAAACATGCAAAAAGCCACCAAAAACAAAACACCATAAGACAGATCCCATAAAATTAACAGCACTCAAGTTTAGGCGCAGCGCTTCGAAAGGAAGCCCACAATGATGCAAAACGATGCACGACAAACGAATAAAGCGCGGACACAGAGAAAAGCTTTTCGCCATTCCCGAAGGACCATCCATCAGGTTCATTCACAACGCAAGGCTTGAGCTGATTCTTTCCTGGATAATTGAGCAAAAATGATTATGCATGAGAACTGCAAATCATGCCAGCGGCACGGAAACTGAGAACACTGAATGCACGGAAACTCAATAAATATTATACAGTCTGTAAGCTTATGAGACAAAACAACTTCTAAAACTTCTTCAAATTCAGTTCTTCAAAACCAGTTTACTGAACCTAAATGTCCGTGCGAACCCTTCCGGCCACAAAAATTGATGCAGGAGGCACTGTAACGTCGTGACGCTTCCATGTGCTTGAAGAATTTTTCTTTTCCCCTCTTCTGCTCACAAGCCAGTGACATTGCATTGTCCAGGTCAAAACTACGTCTCACCACTGTTGACAATCCAGTATTCCGCCCAAAAAAGTGCATCCACAGCCACGGCTGCATGACTAAAGAGAGAAAAAAATGCAGCAGCAAGTATAGTAATCTCTGCCTTCATCAACACCGAAAATACGGCCAGTTTTTTGGAAGGGAGCCTTCTCTTTTCTCTCTTTATTTGATTACAATGTCCCCTCCATCTTAGGGTTTTGAGCCGGGTTGTCATATAGGTTAACTTTACTACCCATTCTTCTTTCACAGAAATGTCGAGTGCCGCACGACAAGTTCTGCCAAGCAACTCCTCTTTTCTAGTATCGTCAGTTTGTTTGGCCCATCTCTTTATTTTTCTGAAAGCATCACGTCCGGCGAAAAGTCCAGTATACCTCTAGATTATTATCTCAGATACCACTTATCCAACCAAAGTAACTTTTTCTCAAGTATGAGTTCATGTATGAGTTCTAAAGGTATGTACTGAACACATTGCCCTACTTCACTTTACTACATATTTAAAGAAATAACACTTATTTTGTTCAAGTGTTATTAGTTCAGCTATTCTATCAAAATAATTTTTACGCAATGGTAGACCTCTACCTGGCGTTTATTGATATGTAAAGCGGACAAATATTGCCGTTTATGTATACTGACAAGACTAAAAATATCTTTGAACCATTTAGGTTTACCCCTCGAAGTTATTAACGTTTGATGGAATTATTCCAAAAAACTATGACATTTCAATTTTTGTATATCTAATCAGAGCTCCAAATATTAAAGCAACTTGATTCCCTTTACTGAAGTTATTATGGCGTAAATGCATTTACACCATAATGAATCAGTACCAACTCGCTGATCTCTTCATTTTGCTTTACCGAAGTTCTGTTAAGAAAAAAAACACGCAGCCTAAACAATGCATTATCGGAATTCCGGTGATTTTTGAATGCCGTCTTGTGAAATTAGCCTAGTATTGATCACATGTTTGGTTCATCAACACAACATTATCAAATCTTAGGACTACCTTACAATAACACAGGTAATTAAAGAAGAGCTCACTCACAATTTTTTCGCCCCACCAGCAACCGCCGGGTTCCTCAACGCTCGCGAGATTCACTCAGGGACCATCACACGATTACCGTTAGCACAACTCACCTCTGTCGTTGGTAACCTTCGTTGTTGCTTGTGGCTTGTGATATCCGGAAGGTGCTCAGAACGAACTTCTTGCCAACAACGTGTCCGACCACTTCGCACAATGCACCGACTTCGCACCGACTTGGTCTGCGCCGCGTTGGTTTGTGGGGAACGGCCTCCCGGCGGCGAGACTGCCTACGTCACTCCTCGAACAGCCAATGAATCCCGCTGAGCGATGAGCCGGAGCACTTGGGGAACATCCACGGGAGCAAAAGTTATGTGCCGGAGCAACCACGGGAGCATAATCAGGGAATTGGCCCTGTTTTCGGTGGAAAACGGTGGAAAACGAATGTATTTGCTCCGGTACAATCCGGTTTGAGTGAGGTCACCGGAGCAGAGCAGGCGCATCATTCCACGATTCCTCCCAGCTGGGTATATTTTCAGGAACGAAGTTAGGGTGGCTAGAATTCTAGCCACCCTAGCGAAGCTCCTAAAGACGTGGGTCTGTCCATCCCTTGTATGTGTGTGTGTGTGTGTGTGTGTGTGTGTGTGTGTGTGTGTGTGTGTGTGTGTGTGTGTGTGTGTGTGTGTGTGTGTATGTATGTATGTATGTATGTATGTATGTATGTATGTATGTATGTATGTATGTATGTATGTATGTATGTATGTATGTATGTATGTATGTATGTATGTATGTATGTATGTATGTATGTATGTATGTATGTATGTATGTATGTACGTATGTATGTATGTATGTATGTATGTATGTATGTATGTATGTATGTATGTATGTATGTATGTATGTATGTATGTATGCATGTATGTATGTACGTGACCATGTGCAACTGCCCGCTACTTCGTCCTTGCAAACATCCCATGCACCCCATCAAAAATACACGACTTCACAGACCATACAGCCAATACTGTTGGTAAGTAGCCAATATGAAATGCAAGATGGTAGTGTACTTGTGCCCAGGTTACGGTGTAAGAAAAATAATTTAGGTGTGGACACTCTCCACCGACCGCGAAGGAGAGCGCGTCCAGATAATGTTTGCTTTTAATACGTGTGCCAGCCGCAATTTTGTGGGGGGCACTGTGACATGGCGGCTTAAGGAACCTATTGCGACGAGGCGAACGCACATTTTTCTTCATTTTTTCCCACCTCATTGCATTTTTTTAACCGTGCACGCCAGCAACTAGAGCAAGGAACGAATACCGCGTTTCTAGCGACCATGCTCGCGACCGAAAAATGCGACGTGCGGCGAACGCCGGAATTGGCAGCACGGTGTTAAAAAAAGGTTATACATCTCGCGTGCGCAATGCCATTACGGACGCCACGCACGCAGCTCGTCTTCTATAGTACACGCGCCGGCCGCGGTTGCGTGGGAGGCGCTGCGACATAGGGGCAGAGAGGAAGAAAGAAGTGAACATTATGTGGACGCGCCATCGGGCGGAGTGTCCACACCCAAATTATTTTTCTCACACCATGGTCCAGGTGTGCGTGAAAGAACCATAGATTGTCCCACTGTGCCCATCTCTTGTTTGTACCCCGCCGTGGTGGTCTAGTAGCTGAGGATCCGCCGCCAGAAGGCCACAGTATGTGGACGCGTTTCCCACGTTCTTCCGTTTCAGTCTTCTTTTTCGGATGATAGTCAAGTGTCGCATCCAATTCATCTGCACAATTGGACACACCAAGTAAGCAGAGCTCCGGAGTGTCTCTACAGACACTGTGAGTCTATTTCTGGCTGATTCACACGCCTTCAGAATCCCCAGGTGGCGAACGCCCCATTAAGCCTAACGGAGCCGGTGTTGGTACTGCCTAGGCGTGGTGACGTGGATGCATGCCGCTCGCTTACAGTGGACAGCGTTCCATCTCGCTCTCTTGGCGACAGCCACCACGAACTTTAACGCAAGCATCGTCTAGGATCATCATCGCTATTGTGCACTGTTCCTGCTTGCGACTGCGAGCGAACGACTCTTACGATGCTCAGCGGCGCTGCAGGAGACGCTCACTCACACCGACAAGGAAGGTGCCATTGGGGCATCGTCTGACCTTACACTTTAAGGCAAAATTACTCAAAAAAGGAGTAACGGAGCCTAATAGGAGTGCGCGATTAACGGATAGACCGTTGAGGAGCAACCACAGAGGGAAGCGTGCCGCGTGAAACCAAGGGATGAACCACCCGGGCATTGCAGGCAGCGCGAAAAGCGTTGCCAAGGTGACCAACCCAAAGAGTTTTCTAATATACACTAGAGGGAACTCTCGCGCTAGTGTCTATGGGAGCTGCAAGGCACGGCACTTCAGCGAGCATGGGAATGATGGGTAGTACACACATTTGTTTAATACTCGTACTTCTGACCGTCTTTTGGCTCCGTGTGTGTTCGTTCGGCTTGGAGCTGTTCTCTTACGAAACAAATAATAGCGAATGTTCAGGGGTTGTGCTTTACTTTTTTATTCTTTTAAACTTACCTTTCCAAATCGGGTCACAAAGTTGAAAAGGGTTGAACCTTTCTTTCAAAACAAAACTGAAAGACAACTATAAACGAAACTGCAAGTACGAAGACTAGCCAAATGTGTGTACTACCCATCATTCTCATGGTCGCTGAACAATCGCAGCGCCAGAGTGCCCTGTAGTTAATTTTAGGAAACTCTATGGACCATCCCTCCTTCTCCTCGTCTGCTTTTCCTCCCTTCTCTCCGTATTTTGTCGGTGACGGTTGGCGTTGCATCGCGCTCGGAGTGCTCGACCATGGCCGCCTGGATTCGACGACATGGAATTACGATTTGGTGCTTGTGGTACGCTCATATAAGCGTGGGCACCCATGAAGTCTGGAGCAAGTCTCTATACGTCACCACACCGCGCTGTATAAGTTTGGCTTCAAGATAGTCACGACCAACACACGACAGCCACGGTTGGGAAGGCCATATGGCGGCCAAGAAGACAACAGGCCTATCGGATATATACTTCAGTCCTACTCAGGGCAGAAAGCAGCACTGGATTCCAAGGCAAGTAGGTTATTATTCTTTATTCTACTCTACTTTTCGCGTTTGCGATACGAATAGCGCTTGCCGTCAACGGGTTCGGTCTTGTTCTATATCGCACGCACGAAATGCTTCACGACGGTCAGCTTTTGCGTCTACAGTTCGCCTGTGCTTTGGGACCACCTGGAAATTGGCCGCCATTGCCGTCGGCCTCCCGTACGCTCGCTCGTCGAGTTCTCGCCTATCGTCGCCGCCGGTATGAGCTCCAGGTGGACGATATTGGGCTGAGACCTCGTTGCTCTGTTGAGAGTCGTTGAAAACACGTTTCGGTTTCTCGCAAAGAGCTTGGTAGTAGTATGCCGGGCACTGTAAGTGCACCAGGACGGGCTGGCGGGGCTTTCGCTAGCGTCGGAACTCACTGAAAGTTGGTCGTCATAAATGTTGGCATTCCTGTCAGTCGGTCGCAAGCAGCTCGGCGCCTTCCTTTGGCCGCGGCGGTGGACTCGCGTTTGCGTGCTGCACTCGCTCGAGTTTGTGGAAGAGGGCAGCATTAAGTCGATGTCTTCGGCGCTAGCTCCAAAAAGCTCGGCGCTGTTCGTGGCGGCGGCCAAGCGTATGCTCGCTCTCCTGTTCGAAATTCGCTGGCGGAAAACACTCCGCGTGCAGTGCCGTGCTTGGTCTCACGTTCGCTTGCTCGAGCTGGATGACGTCGCTCGCTTAGGACTCGCCGACTTCTTAGCGGCACGGTGGTTCGCGGAAGTGTGGCTGCGGCCGCCGCTTCTAAGCTGTTGCGCTACGGGGGTCGAAATGAGTTTTGACGATGTGTGACATCACGGTGAAATTATTAGCATGTCAAATCTCACGTATGTTTTCATTTCACCTTGCACGTATTTCTCATGCATTTGTATTCATCCTCTGTCACGTGTGACTCACTATTTTACCTACTTATTGTGCAGCCGTGGGCACACACCGTGCTGAAGACTGTGTCACTGATGTCTTCGATGCCTGTCACCCATCTATTTGGTCAGAGCAGCTTCAGAAGGACTGTGCGAGATGTGAAGGCAAAGTTATTTGTGTCTCATATTTAACGCTTCTTCTTATAATGACGTGCACGTACTTGTCATATGCGTGCATCTTCATTTTCTGCCACGTGTGTCTAACTATTTTTACTACATTATTGTACGTGCAGCCTTGATGACACAACAGGCAGAAGGCTGCGTGCGCTGGTATCTGCAATGCCTGTCATCTATCGCTTCCGTCGGAGGAGCTCCCCAAGGAGTGAACGAGATTTGAAGAGACTGGACTTGTACACTTCACCATGAATTCACTTAAAAGAGTGGAGAAATTTCATGTGTATGTAGAAAAATGAAAGATTTTGATGTGTCACTTTTGCCGTTCATTTTTGCCATGACTGCGAAAGCAGTTACACATAGGTGGCTAACTACGTTTTCGCGTGTTTTTTTCTGCGCAATTTGTTGCTCACTGCGCAGAAAAACAGGCGAAAAAAGTATTAGGCCTGGCGGAAAATTAAACAAAAACAATGTTTGAACTGGGGACAAAAAGTCCATCTGATTAGAGTATTTGAGTGGATCAACCATTCTTCCGACAAGGTGCAACTGTGAGGACTAACAGTTGGCCGGTAAGGTGTAAATGTGGGGTTTAACAGTTGGTCTAAAGGTGCAAATATGATGACTGAATGTTAGTCTTGTCAGGCGAATTGTAGGACTAACGGTTACTCACTAAGGTGTAAATGTGAGGACTAAATGTTAATCTCTTGAATTCGTCTGTGGGGACTAACTGTTGGACCCCGTGCTCTTAGTCTTTAAACAGATTAGTGGTTGTGACAGCCCCATCAGTCCCCAAATGTACGAACCACACACCCTTTTAACACCATTTTGCCTTAAAGTGTAACGCTACAATTCTTCGTATCACTGCACATAACAATGACCAGTAACTTGGGGAAGGCATGGACCAAGATTCGGCCGCTTTCAACGACGTCCCAAACAAGGAGGAGGAAGATGCGTACAATGGTGCCTGCTGGAAGGTGGTCCGCAACATGCGACGCGCCCGCAACACCGCAGCTCTCGAAGAAGCGTCGCCCCTCCCAACTGACTCAGAGAACCTTATGGCCAAGGCGAGGCTGAGTGTGGCACAGCGCCTACCTCCTCTTCCATCAAGAGATGAAAAGGTTGTCCTGTATCCACTTGGAGGCCTTAGATTGGATCTATGGCCCAAACCAACATTGGCCACCGCACTTTGGGCCGCTGCCGGAGTGAGTCTGAATGACCGCAGAAACGTCAACCTATGAACCCACCCAGAGCAAAGCTTGGCCGTCATAAGCACCCCATCATCACACGTCTTAGATGCCCCCCGGAAGGTCCAAGAACTGTCACTCAGCCAGCGCACCTGCCCTGTATCTACATAATTGCAGCCCCCGACGATTCGCGCAAGGGTATTGTTCCGGGACTGGACCCAGGTGCCACCTCACATAGGTTGGTAGAGGAACTGCAAGCAACTGGAATCCAGGTACTACAAGCTCGGATGATGGGTCAGACAAATATTTCACTCGTCACTTTCCAAGACCTTCGTGGGCCTCGCATCGTCCACTTCCTTGGATCAAAGCTATGCTGCTACCACCACTGCCCCTGAAATTAGGTCTGCAAAACGTGCCTCAAATTGGGACACCGCGCTGACAATTGCCCCACTCTGGGCGTCGACATTTGTGAGCTGTGCGGCATCGATAATCTAAAGCCAACGCACCTGCACTCTCTGTGGTGCAAATCCCGTGGAGGGGATAATGACACAACTGATCCACAGTGCCCGTGACGCCAACGACAACCTTTCAACAGGTCCTGCGTTCAAAAAGCCATCTTCAAGGAATAAAAACAATCGATGAAATACACCGATGAAGCTCCTTCACCATCGTCAACAACTGATGCGTATGCAACACCGCTGACGAATAGTGGGCGGTCGCGTTCGAAGGGGCGGTCTACATCCCGTTGCAAGGCACGGACAAAATCAAAGTCCCAATCCCGCTCCCAGTCAACTTCACCAAGCATCCAGGTGAAGCGTCTTTCTATCCCGGCATCACAGACATCCCCATCACCCTACAAGTAGGCACTAAGTCCTAGGCAAGCTGGCAACTACAACCACTACTATGGAGCATCAGCAATCATAGGCTTCGGAGACCAGCAAAGCCAAGGTGGCATCTCGGGAGGTAAGTTGGAGGCAGAGTCCCGAACAACTCAATAACCCTAAACCTTCACCTAAAACATGTCCCGGCCCCCTCAACCCCTGAATACTAATTCCAAAATTTCACCGAAATCGCACAGCTACGCCGTGACATGGAAGCGCGTTACGCACAGATGCATGCGCAGCTGGTGTCAGCAATAGAGTGTACGAACACTAGAATTCAAGCAGCTATAGAGAGTGTGAGGCAGGAGTCTCTAGCGCTTCGGCCGGAGATAATAGCCGTAATACCGGCATCAGAAGAGCGTACGCTCTCTCTCTTCACTAAGTTAGTCTCACAATTCGAGTCCGTGACGCTTACTCGAGTAGGGAGACTAACGTGAGACTAAGTGTGAGTGGGGGCTGAAGCCGTGTGGCCTCAGCTCCCACAGACAGGTGCTAGGTGAACGCACCCGTACTCCCACGTGACCACTTCCTATCACGATGTTGACGGCGTCCCTTAACCAGCAGCAAATCGTAATATGGCGATGAAACTGCCGGGGATACTGACAAAAGAGGGCTCCCTGCAACCGTACATTGCTATGGCCATTAACCCTTCAGATGTAATTTTCCTACAGGAGCCAAACTGCTCGCCTACTCTATCTGGTTTCATCTGTTTTGCAGGTAACTCTCCACTCGTTGGAGCCTTTGTTTTCAAAAACATCCCACGCAACACTCATACTACGAGCTTCAATATTCCTCATCAAATCCTTAAAGTTTTCTATATACTCAACGTGTATAGTTCTCCCCGCTCACGCACACATTCATTTAATCAACTCCCAATTGAACTTGGGCGTCTTGGGCGCACTCTTTTTGTGTGCGGAGATTTCAACGCTGCGCACACAGTCTGGGGTTACCGCAAATCAGAAGCAAAGGCAACTAGGCTCTGGGACAATATATGCAACTTGCGATACACATTGCATACAGATCCCGGACAACCTACTCGCATAGGGAACAGTGCCTCACGAGACAGGTGCCCCGACCTCACCTTTTCAAAAAACAGAGGACCAGTAATATCACATTGTCCTCTCGACGAACATCTTGACAGTGACCACTATATTGTGGCCACTATAATAATACTACACAGTGCACGCTGTTCCAAGCGGAAGGTGCGTATCACGGACTGGGTGTGGTTCAGAGAGCGCCGACAAAACCTTCCCGAAAAGTCAGTCTCTTTGTGATGACTTGAATGCGTGTACGAGCGCAGTCGTTACCACATATGCAAACCCGGATGTGGATCCACACCTTCTGCATCTGTGGGAGGCGCATAGAGGGCTCACGTGGCGTTAGAAGCACCAACGCCTTAATCGCAAGCTTCACCGGTATATTGACCAACTCTCGCAGGAGGCACAAGAATACGCGCAGCACCTCGTCCGCAACAACTGGCGGCGTTTCTGCGAGCGTCTTTCAGAAACTTGGGAACTTCGAAAACATCGTCGATACTTCGCGCCCTTATAAATCAATTCGCTACCAAAACGCAAACTTTTCACCAACTACATCGCTTAACACATATGTACAGCAACGATCTATCCGGCCTCGTCAAAGAACTTGAACGACGTTTCATCGCTACCGGTCCCATGTCAAAGTATCCTGACTACCCACACGAGGTTAAATCTAGCAAGGAACTCGACGCGGACATAACGGTTGATGAAGTTCACGTGGTTCTTTAAGATATCCGCCGAAACACAGTACCAGGTGTTGATCTTATTCGATATCCATCTATCATTTTGTAAACACGTACTATGTTGTTTGTTTGTTTGTTTATTTGTTTCTTATTAGTTTTCTTTTTTTCTCTTTTGCTTTGTGCATGTCAAACCGCAATGCAAATACTTTGCGAACGCATGCGGAAATGCGTAGCATGTGTCATTTTTGTTTTTATTTTCAGTTTCGTAGCAGTGCACAGAGCTAACATGCCTTTTTTCTTTGTAAATGTGACCTTGTATGCACATTTCGATGCTCCCCCTCCTTATGTAATGCCCAACCAAGGGCCTTTAAAGGACAATAAATGATGATGATGATGATATCCTGCCCTTCGTAACCTCAGTGACTCAGATCTGATCTATTCAACGAACCTCTTCGATGACTATTGGCCTAAGGGTAGACTACCACAGGCATGTCGTCATGCTGATATTTCTTTATTACTTAAACCAGGCAAACCCATAGCCATAGAAAATACGCGACCGATATCCTTTGCCTCATGCGTTGGGAAGATATTAGAACACGTTCTTTCACGGCATCTGGAGCTTTTCCTCGAGCGACAGTCATTCTTTTCGCACTCACAGTTTGGATTTTGGGCACATCTCTCTATGCAAGACGTGTTTCTGCAACTCAAGGACGAGGTTCTGGGCCCTCCATCGCGGGCCCAGACAAGGACCATACTTGCCCTTGATGTAAAAGTAGCATTTCGTAACGTGGCACACTACTTGATCCTACAGAATCTAGCAGAATCTAATTGCGGCAACCACATGTATAATTGCATTCGGTCTTTTCTGCTTGACAGCCCAGCTAGCATCAGGATAAGGCCACACCGTTCGGACACGATTCACCTTACAGGTCACGGCACTCCTCAGGAATTTGTTCTGTCCTCCATCCTGTTTATTATTGCCCTGGCAAGACTGCCAAAGCAGCTCGATCAGATCCCCGATGCCGCCCATACAATTTACGCAGACGACATAACGATCTGGACGACGCGAGACTCAGACGGGGCTATTTAGGATCACCTACAGCAGGCTGCCGGCATCGTTACCGCCTACGCAGACAGTACAGCTTCACCTGTTCCCCTCAAAAGTCCGAGCTTGTTATTATCCGGGCGCGTAGCATCACGCCGCCAGCCCAGTTCGTTGTGCACGTGGATAGCGTTGCCATCCCTCAGGTCGAGCGTGCTCACATACTTGGCTCCAACGTTAAAGCGAACAGAAGAGTGGACTACACTGTTTCTCTTTTGTTCCAATAAACCGAACATATTTTCACCATAATACAACGGGTATCAAACAGGCGCTCAGGACTACGAGAACGTGATCTGCGGCGGCTGATGCAGGCCTGCGTAATCAGCCGCATCATATACCATCTCCCCTTCCACACACTTACCCAGTCGGAGCAGGCGCGGGCCGACATAATGCTTCGAAAGGCGACGAAGTATGCCCACGGCCTCCTCGCACACTACACTGCCACGACACGTCTACTAGGCCACGGGACCCATAACACGCTCTCGGAACTATTGGAAGCTCAGTGGACCAGCCAAAGGCAACGCCGTTTGCTCACACCTACTGGGCGACATGTGCTCTCGCAACTTGGATACCCAGTCTTGCACAATCACGTCGAAAACACCGCTATCGGTGTCCCACCTTGGGTACGTCGTACCCTGAAGGTGCATCCGCTCCCCCGGTACATGAGTCCTGAGCATGAAGCGGAACGCCAGCGCACCCGTGTTGGGTACCTGATGCGCATGCTCAGCGACATTGCAGAAGCCAACACATTATATACCGATTCTGCACGATGCAGCAACGGGTACACTGGGATAGTTTTAGATGACCACGCAGCATTACTTACAGCTGCCTCTTTGCAGAGTACTACTTCTGCGGACGGCGAAGTCCTTGGTGTAGCGCTCGCTGTCCGACACGCTCTTGACATTCTTGGGGAGGTTTACATGCCAACCAATTCACAGCATGCATGCCGAGCCTTTTCGATGGGACGTAGTTTTCCAAAGGCAGCCCTCCACATCCTACTGAATGCATCAAACATCGAAACATCCAGCCTGCAACGTATCCACTTTCTCTGGACTCCTTGTCACGCCTGAATGCCGGGTAATAATAGCGCTCACGTGGTCGCTCGAGAACTTACCCACCGAGCTGCCCAGCATGGCGAGGCTGGGAGTCCAGATCAAGTGGGCCCTCCGCTTACAAACCGAGACATAAGGGTGTATTACTCCAGAGATGGACGCACCATGCACCCGCCCTTACCGTCGTTCTCGCGAGAGCAAGAGGTGGCACTCTGTCAACTTCAAACGCATATGTTCCCCAGCCTCTTTTTCATGCATAAATTATACCCTGACCGCTACGCAGACTCTTGCCCGGGCTGGGGTAGCTTACCAACAGTACTTCATGTCACGGTGGAGTGCGCCACAAACCTATTCCCTCCTCTTCCCGCTATCCTGCACCCATTCCGCACCAAAGAGCAGTGGGACGATGCCCTCTGCAACGGGCATCCCGAGGTCCACTAGGCCTTGGTTCAACTGGCCAGGTTGGCCGCCGATATCATCATAGGGAACTCGTACCAGGGTTCCTCCCCAATTACTTTGCTTAAATGTACTTAATAAAATGTTTTCTCTCTAGTGGCTAAGGTACTCGGCTGCTGACCCGCAGGTCGCGGGATCGAATCCCGGCTGCGGCGGCTGCATTTCGGATGGAGGCGGAAATGTTGTAGGCCCGTGTGCTCAGATTGGGGTGCACGTAAAAGAACGCTAGGTGGTCGAAATTTACGGAGCCCTCCACTATGGCGTCTCTCATAATCATATGGTTTTAGGACGTTAAACCCCACATATCGATCAAATCAATCCCTTGTTTGTACGTGACCCCCTGTAGTTCACCTTTGAAAACTGCCCAATACTTCGTCGTTGCAAACATCGCACTATGCCATATCATCGATCCTCCACTTGACCGTTCATAAAGCCGCTTTAATACAGGGGGAACGGAAGCGACGTATAGCTACGACTTCCGAATAATTAAATTTCCTCCAGAAATATATGCAGTGTTTGTCACGTCTCTGATGATGTAGTGGGCGATATTCATGGCTGGTTCACGGTTAGGCGATGAAACCCTCTAGCGCTTCACCCCATTCATCATCATTCACTCCGTAGCCCCACCACGGTGATCTAGTGCTAAGGTACTCGGCTGGTGACCCACAGTACGCGGTATCCAATCCCTGCAGCGGCGACTGCATTTTCGATGGAGGCGGAAATGCTGTAGGCCCGTGTGCTCAGATTTGGGTGCGCGTTAAAGAACCCCAGGTGGTCGAAAATTTCGGAGCCCTCTACTACGGCGTCTCTGATAACGATATTGTAGTTTTAGAACGGTAAATCTTACTTGTTATCATTCACTCCGTAGATATGCTGTAAATTTTGTTTACAGTGTACAAAATTTTAGTCTCCATAAAAACTGCAGCCCCCGCAGCCGCGATTTGACCCCGTGACCTGCGGGTTAGCAGCCGAGTACCCTGATTAATAGATCACCGCGGCGGGTTGCGCTGCACGAAAGCGTTCTCGTGAAATGTTTCATAGCTCCACGTCACGGTGTGCACCATTTTGAATGGCTCGAAGAATGTTGAAGGAGGCAAACTGTCTTCTGTTAATTTACCGCAGCGCATTATTGTTGAAAAACTAGGATGTTGCACTGCACCTGCACCGCGGAGCTACCTTGCTTGATTTGGCACCGATTGGAACGCTCCTCCTGTGCAGTTCATGTGTTGGCAGCTATTTCGTCTTTCGCCGCGGCGAGAATTCGGCCGGAGCCATTTTGAACCTTTTGCATAATAATGAATAACACCAGCAGCCATATATACAAGATAACGTGCAAGTAATGGACCAATTACAGACGTGGATGGCGGAAAAAAGAATGAAGAAGCGAGAGAGTGAGATGGAGGGCGTCGAGAACAGTGAGTGACGCTATATTGAAACTTTTTATCTGCAGACCTAAGGTGGCAACATGGATATGCGTGGAACAGGTCGCGAGCGCAGTGAAATCTAATAAAATACATCGTAGCCACGTGCTTATATAACTTTTACTTCGGCGTACGTGTGTACATAGTCTGCGCGATAAAGCTGATATAAGAATCGTGCCACTCATTCGCGTTGCAGCGTGAGCACTGCTCATCGGCAAAAGCAAAAATGGTGGGTGGACCCGATCTTCGCCGTGGGCGTCTTTCCATCAAACTGATTGACGCGTGAACTCGAACACATGCTAGTTGATTATTAAAAGGTCTCAGTTTCACTTGTCACTCACATGGTGTCTGTGTGACTGTGATGCGCTTGATGTGGTGAACGCTAAACGGCAGCTTTGCATTTAAAATATTTTGGTCATCTTGCACTGACAAAGATAACATTGTGATAACCTAGCTTCATCCATCATCATAATTAGGTCGTCTACTCATCTGCTTGGTCTACTTCGAAGTGAAGGCACACAAGCTCTGTCTTAATTTTGGTTACACAAATTACCTAGGAATTCATGAACATAACTCTGAACAGCTTTGTTGCAATTGATTAAGTTTCAATTACAACAGCAATAAATCTCTCGGGTGCAATGAGCAAAGCCATCGCTAGTATGAATGGAATTCTTATTGCCGTGATTCTAACAGCCATGCTATTAGAAAGGTCCAATTAGCACGGTGTTACTTAGTGTACTGATAATTAGCGTTGTGGTAATTAGCATAGTTCAGTTAGCATGCCAATTAGCACGCTTTCGTTAGCTCGATTCTAGTTTTACATGGCTTCATTAGGATCTGCCGTAATTCCTTCTGTCTTACCACGAATTTGTTTAATTACCTTGGTCATAGAATATCCTGGTCTAGCTAGCCAAGTATTACCCGGCCACGTATGCCCGGGTGCTAGCGGGCTTTCAAGACGATGAAGAGAGAGCGTACCGGCCGAGCAGCGCACTGGAATGTGCTGCCGGCCGCAAAAGTTTGCGGGATTTGCAGCACGTAGCAGTGCGGCGGAAAACCAGGGAAAACTGCATTTCTGTGCCACCTACCGGGCGAGGCACGTTGTTGAGATTGTCAGCTACGGCTTACGAGATTAGATTCAGCAGCAGCGCATGGTGTAGGCATAGAGAAACATACTTACATAAAGAGCGGACCCTCCCGTAGGGCCCTGCGGACCAGCTACTGCGCTGCTTTCAGCGCCACGAGTGGCTGGTCAGACTCGATAACGTCTTAAGCATAAATAAAGTAATAAAATGTTCTCTTTGTGACCCTGGGATATGAGCCCATACCCTCATACATCGAAAGCGAGTGTGTTTACCACTAGGCTACATATCCATGCTTTACCAAAGAAAAAACATTTACAGTACATTTAAAACACATTGATGTGTCCTTTTCTGCAAAATAAATGCAAAAAGACAACGGCTTTTAGTCATACTTTACTGATTTTTGTTGTAAGGCATGGAACGTCCTCAGCGGGACATGATGTAGAGCGGATAAGGAAAATGCACGAATGAATGAAATTTCTTTGCAAAAAATTGATGACAAACTTGGGTACTCATTGTCCTTCTGAGGCTGCTATTATATGTTAACAAAGCAGTAGAAGCAAGCATATGTGCGCCATCTAGCAGTTGGTGATACCCTTTCTTGCTGGGCCGTGTAAAGGTTCCAATGGCCACTCTTTATATAGTATATTTCACTATGGTGTAAGCGCGTACTTACTAATCATCAAAGCCGCGTACGCCAGCCTCAACACCACGCCGCAGCATGAGGCGATGTAGCAATCCAGTTTTCAGCCGTTCCGCCAAACGACGCAGATCCCGCCAACATTGGCGACCGACAGACAGGCCAACCGTTATGATTAACACGTGGCCTCATGTCTTTTTCTCTTCTTTTTATTACATTGAGGGATGCTGTCTCCGAACGTTTGCCTTCTCCGCCAGGCTACGTGCTTAGCTCCTATGCTGATAGAGGCAACGACGATGGTCATGTGAGAAACAATGCAGCGTGGCAACTTCGGTGAGAGACCAGATCGCCATGGCAGAAGCGGCTGTGCACCGACAAGCACATGATCGAGATAACATCAATTACTGAAAAAAGTAGCATACAATAAGGCACGTGACCGGCATACTTTGGTGCGCTTAATTTGAAAACCCTCGTTTCTGCACAGTCACCGGCGCTGTGCTACCACCACATATATCTGCAACTCATTGAACCTACCCTGAAAAATGCAAGGGTGCACACGTTTAAAGACACGCTTCTCGATGTCGCATTGTAGCAGCGAATTAAGCTCGAAGCACTCACCGACTGCGTCTCGTAACCGAAGTATTGCTCTAGGTAGCCTCTGGTGTCGTAGTCCACGCATCGAGTTGGATACGGTTCATGAAGGCGTAAAATAATGCTCTGAAAAAAAAAAACACTTATCAGAACATATCAGATTTATTTTAATAATAAAACACCGTGTCTTGCAGGAGGGTTCCCTCCCAATAGCACACAGTGATCATAAAAGCTGTGTAAGATGTGAGAGCGCATAATTAGGTGGCTTTAATCCATTTACGAATGCTACCGCCTCTTTGACAACTTCAAAAGTGAGCAAAGTTGTTGTGAAAATAGCGCCGTGACGATGGAAATGTCGACTGGTAGGTTAAGAATCTGCTTAGGTACAATACCGCGCACTTTTGGTGCGACACGGCGCACTGTGGCCGCGCTCTACGGGGCGCCAGTGCACGCAATGTGGCCGCGCATTGAAGCTAATCGGAGCATGCGTACAGTGTTGTGACTGGCGCCAAAGCTGACGAGGGAGCGGCGCTCTTTGGATCTTCAAACAAGTAGCCGACAGGCCGGCTGCCTATGACCGCCAGGCATTGTCCCTCCTAGCCGGAGGGCGAGACGTGTCGCCACGACGCGGTAAGCCGCACGGGAGACGACAACGAGTAGAGCATCTTCCTTAAAAGAGACTGCGGAGGCCGCCGCAAATCGCCTCGCTAATTAAGCGAACACTTCGACGGACCCTTTGAAGTATGCTGTCATGAGCTTGGGACCCCTCGACCAGCGGCACATACACGACGAGGAAGAGCCCCGCTGTTCACATGGGCCGTGCATGCTCGTCCCCTTCGCCTGTTGTATGGGATCTGTGATTGGACAGTACCATCTGAACGTGTTCCCCGTTCTAGCGATCTGGGCAGAACATACCTTTTATAATGAGCCACCCGGCTCCTTCGAAGAAGCGCCATGTAGAGGAATGCCAGATTCGAAAACTCGCCATAAGAAAAAGCTCGTCATGTACGAGTGCTCACCTTGTATATAATGTAAATAAACCCTCTTCAAGTCTCTCTTCCTCCTGCCTCGACAACATCATCCCGGACCTCCGGTGCCCGCAAAACCCCGTCGCAACAACAGGCATAGCCTGATCTCTTTTGATGCGCTCGAGCGCCGGAGCACTGTACTTGCTTTCCTGGGAAGCACGCCCAACTATCAGCATGGCAGTAGCGATTGAGTGCTTGTCAAGGGCGTTGCAGAAAGCGCGCTTTACTTGCTGTACAGTTAGAGCAGCGTGTTGTGTTCATGATCAAATAGCGAATCGCCAAAACGTGGATCACTGGCCCGTTAAGGCCAGTGGCTTCAGCAACAATACAATATCTGTAATATTGCTAAATGGGACTCGCAATATTTACTTGGATATTGTGATGAATACTTTCTTGTGCTAAGCTAAAAACACAGCACTTGTTTCAAGCATTTGTGCGTGCATGTGCGTGTATGTGTCCGTGCGTGCGTGTGAGCGCGTCTGTTTGAGTATTCGTGTGTGCGTGCGTGTGCGTATGCGTGCGCGTATGCGTACTTATGCGTGTGTGTGTGTGAAACTCTACGCAGTCCCCATGTATTCTAAACATAATCGGGGAAAATAATAACCTGATTGCAGAATCGGCATCCAGAGTTTTGGAGTGTAGTACCAATGTTTTTTTTCCAGTCCTAACCCCAAGCCCTCTTGAGAACTGATTCACATATGAGACATGTGAAGAGCGTTCTTTCAAAATTAGCGCATTTTTTTTATGACTCGCACCTCACCTTGCCACCGTAGTCCCCTTCTTCACGGTCCCGGTGCTTGCGGGAATACCCTTCGTGTCCGTCGCCTGGTAGCAGAAGTCAGTTTGAGGCATTTGGCTCAAACCGACTGGGTTGTTCCTCTTTTGACCAACACAATCCTTCTTGTTTGCATGTGATTTCGCAAACTCAGCATTGCTCTCTTTCGAGTGATTTAACGCCTCAATGCAACCCCGCATATATGAAGACATAGTAGTAAATGGCTGCGGATAATTTCGACTAGTGTTTTTATATACAGATTTGCTAATTTTCCCTCCTGTCCCCACCCCCACGTAGTTGTTCAGCGTTACGAAAACATTATTTTTAACCATTACTAAATAACTTGCAATGGCAACAGAGTAGAAAGAGCAATATACCTAAATAGGTCTCAAAATTTGGGGGTTGTCACAGCATCAGGACGATGAGTAAAAAACGTCCTACGGCTGAGGTATCTAGAAACAATTCGGCCATTGCTTATTTCGCTAAACGAGGCGCATAGCTGGGAAAGCAATCAGCAAGCAGCCTCATAGCAGCGTCACCAGCAGTTGAAGGTGAGTGCCCGTCCTGTCTACGTGTTTTCTTCGTTTGCGTGAAAGTGATTTTGGCACGAAATTGTCAATTTTATCCAGTAACGAGATTGTGAAGCATATGATAGCATGAGCCACAATAGCCTTGGAGTCATCTTGAGAAGCCATCACCGTTGAAGAAACCCACTACGTCGGAATGTGTTTCAAAATTTTTGTATAGTATGCAAGGTATAGATATCGTGGGTTCAGATTAATGATGAATAAGTTTGGCTCACGTTGTACGGTGTTGCAAGAAGAATTTGGGGAATGAGAGCATTCTGTAGGAGACGTTGGAATTGCATTCCCCGCAAACTTTTGTGTGAAATTTGTGCTGACGTTTTGGCTCGAGATGTTTGACTAGGCGATTTGTCTATGGATGGTAAAGGAAACCATTAGGCAGCTCTGAACATAAAGAAGTTAGGGAAGCTTCGCACTATGTGCAGCCAGCCCTACTTGACAGAAGTGCGAGGATTGCGGGGGAAGTGGCTTCGTTTTTTTTCGTTTCTCTATTTCTTTCTTTTTTCTCTTCCAGGTATTTTGGGTCTTGTCTTCCCTCTCTACTTCTATGAATTTCTATATTTTTTTCTATTTTTTCTTTTTTCTGCTTTCTCCTTTTCTGTCTAGCTTGCATCCTTTCTTCTATTTTTTCCCGCGTTTGATCTGGTGTTACGCGAAGCAATGACAGCTTACGAAAGCCACTGCCCCGGAAGTGATCTGCACTCAATATCTTTGTCAAGGCGCTCGAAATGCAGGAGGAAGAGTATTCTTCTACGCGTGAGCGCGCGCTCACCATCCCACAGACGGCCAGGCAATACGTGGTTTTGCCTGCGTTGCACCAAGCGACGACGACAGCGTGCGATCACATTACACAACATCAGTGACAAGCAGGGTTCCTAAAGTGCTCTGCACTGAAAAGCAATCATAAAAAGCTGTTCCACGATCATCGAATGAACTGGTGACCATGGAAAAGTGTCATTGTTCGCGTAACCCCGTTGCAGAGAAGTATCTATCAGTCGGGGGAGAAAAAAAAGAGACACACAGAAGGCTGAAACAACAGGCCGGACTACTGTGTGCAATTGATAGGCAAGGAAAACACTTGAAATAGAGATTCACGCTTTATATTATAGCAAACTAGGGCATGACAAATATGCTGGGTGCATCAAACCCGTCATTGTCGGAAGAGTCTTGGTGATTGGTAATATTCTAGTGTGTATAAAGACAGCATACATCGAGATAATTGTTTCGAGGCTGAAATAGAGTCGGTCTGGCATCAGCGCGGATATCAAGAGCCCATCTGCTTCGTCATGCCAGCTGACGCTAAAACACCACGGGTGGTCGGAATCATCCACAGCCATATTCGGCAACTATCATAGAGGCTGAGTAGCCCTGGGATAAACCAAAACAATCCTGAGCAATTAGCAAAGGTGTATGCAATTAATTGCGACAGAAGCAGTGAAAGAAGGTATCACTCACACCGTACCCAGGAAACTGCACATTACTACAATAGGTGAAGCGAGCTTTCCTGGAATGCCCTTGTAGAACGCTCCATCACTAATGGCATGCTGATAGTTGGGCGTGCTTCCTAGTAAAGCGAGTATGGCGCTCGAGCATATCACAAGAGATCAGGCAATGCCTGTGCGCATTCTCCGATTAGCTTCGAGGCGCGGCCACACAGAGTGCGTTGGTGCCCCGCGAAGTGCGGCCACAGTGCGCCGTAATTGCACCAAGAGCGGACGACACTGTACATGAACTATTACGATGAAACAAAACGCATGCAGCACAGCATATGTTGTTAAATTCATTTTTAATCGGATGTACCCAGCATGGTAACAAAAAGTCAGTAAAGTAATCCACACTGCAATCAAGGGCCATTGTAGCATAGACACATACGCGAGGAAACATACACGTAGTTGATTTGGCACGCGTGCAAAAGTGAAAAATTGACAGCAGGTAAGAGAAGACAAGGAGTAGAAAAGGCCAATAGCAATGAAAAATGCAAGAAATGCCCACGAATTCAGCCTGCTGAGAAGGCTGTATACTTTAACGTATATAATTTCAATGTGATCTGTTGCCCCCTGCCAGAGGACTTCATGTGTTAGAACACTCGGCATCGGCTCAGTGCCAATTTCTCTTGACGGAGCTCCGCCAGACATGGCTCTTTATAGGAAACCTTCAATACCTCCTCTTTTTCTGTCAGCTCGGGGTCTGTGGTGGCGATACTCGTCAAAAGCCTATGAAAGTGGGCGTTCATGCTTGTAAGCTTGAAATGATGTCTTCCCGCTAAATAGTACACTACTATGCCAACACCTGACTATTTCCGAGAAGAGCTGAATGTTTTTCGGAAGTGTTTTGTATGGTACTAAAGCTCTGTTAACCCATTTGCGAATAAATACGACAACCGTTGGTGGAGTCATCTTGGCTGAGGATGGGTTTTTGAACATTCTTTTGCAAGTAGACGTGATCTTTGCGAGCCACCTGAAACAATGTCGGAAAATCAGAATACCTGCGGAAGCACGTGGAATCCTGTACCCAATTCTGATTTTCGCTCAATGATGTCTGCCCAACTAAAGTCTTCCGAAGTTATGTGGGCTGATCGATTCACAAGAGCCAGGGAGACAAAAAAACAACAATGTTGTTAATTCTTGTGCTCAGAAGAAACCATTTCCTACAAACAGGGTGAGCATTTCATTGCCACCTTCGTAAGCTACGCTGGCTTTCACCTGTGCTCCTGTCTCTGGCAAAGCAACTTCGATGGCAGACACAAGATATAAAGGCAGCTTGTACCACAAACGACCTACCATAGCTTGTGGTAACACTGGTACAATTTTTTTACTGCAGGAGCACCTGTAGAATTTGTCATGAAACTGAAAAGATATTGTGGCTTGAGTCGTAAAAAATGTCCCCGACACTATTAGCTAGCCGAGGCCCTGACAAACCAGCACATAAGAAGGATCAACAGGGTAACCACACATGCTCACAAAGGTGCGAACCGTAGCTCCCCCTTTCGACATCAATCTCTACCCCCTTCCCTTTTCACTTGACAGTCGAACTGCTAATGGGCGGTCGACCGCCATCACTGAAATATTAAACGGCAACTTGAGCAAAGTTTTAGATACATCCGGTCAAGGAACTGATCAGGACTAGCGGTAGTCATCGTTGGTTGCTTCACCCTGTGTATCTAAAGGGCTCATCATGTCACCATAATTTCGATGAATGCCTGCACGAACTAACTCGGTCACACACCCTACTGAAATATGACTCTTTACAGTGAATATGGCACGAAAATGAAGGTTTCGCTACAAGCTGGCTAGGAAGGGATCCTACCTGCTGAATTGAGACCTCGTAGAGGAGTCCATCATGAAGAACTACACTCTCCAGCTTGCCCGGCTCGTGGCGCTGCGACTTGTGCAGCAGCATGGGATGTGCGTGTGAGTGGTAAGTGTTGAGAAACTCGTTTCGATTCCAGGTAGCCTCAAGGCTCATCTCTGCAAAAAATGAGGTGTTTTTGTAAGACAAAAGAAAGAGTGAAGGTAATCGTTGCGAGGAAAACGTGTGGGTTACAGTGTGCGGGGCACAGTTCGCTGCTGCTATGCAGCGCCAAATCACGTAGTGTTCATGATTTGATTCATTTGTGGGGTTTAACGTCCCAAAACCACCATATGATTATGAGAGACGCCGTAGTGGAGGGCTCCGGAAATTTTGACCACCTGGGGTTCTTTAACGTGCGCTCAAATCTGAGCACACGGGCCTACAACATTTACGCCTCCATCGGAAATGCAGCCGCCGCAGCCGGGAATCGAACCCGCGACCTGCGGGTCAGCAGCCGAGTACCTTAGCCACTAGACCACTGCGGCGGGGCACACGTAGTGTTCAGCGTTGAGACTGCTCGTGACCGCAATGACCTGCTGCTGGCGCAACACACTTGCCAAGACTGAAAAAAAAAGTTTTGCGCGTAAGCCAATTCACGGTTTCCATTTCGCGAAGATAAAGGATAAAAATCGGCCCAGAAGACACAAACACAGCGATTTGCCTGTGTCTTCATCTCGTCGCATCTTGAGTGCTCCTTTATTCTTGATATTCTATGCATAAACCAGCCCAGTCAAGCACACTATACTGCTCAAGTTCTTTTCGTGCACAAGGCATAATACACAATATAAAGTTGTCAGTGTAAAATAGAGTGGTCAGTGCAAACTATTCTTTGTTTGGTACCAACTCCAAGGTTTGGACCCTGTAGGAGTAATCCGAACAAGACCACTGACTCAAAAAATTTTCGGAGAATCGCAAGCGAGAAAGGCTACAAAATAATATATTTATGAAGGCACTGTTGGCTCTGGCAGTCTAAGAGCAACCGGTCAGAGCAAGTAACGTCGTAGTGGAGGCCCACGCAGCATGAGGCCTTAATTGTATTGCAAAATGCAAGCATCCGGGATGCCGTCTTCCACTTTAATTGGAGAAGCATTATTCCGGGATTATTCAGAAAGCCAATATTATTTAACTACTATTTTTCACATAACGCGACACACACCTGACTGCGTAGATCTCCATATAAAACAACTCGGAGGGCCTTTATTGAGACAACTCACAGGAGGCTTTATGCAAAAGAACACTCGGAAGTGTGAGCCATTTTATTTTAAAAGCAAATCTGTTGTAGGTCCTGTTAGTTTGTGTGGTGTCGGCAGAAAGCTCCTCTAGCAGGTATGCACCACTGAAATAGGGTGAACTCTCTACAGTGCACTGAAGGTGTGAGTGGCAAACAAAAACGAAAACGTTAAAAAGAAACAAAGAGAAAAAAGCATTAAAATATTGCTTAGCGCTTGCCCTGTCTGCACTGTCTTCTCAGCCAGTTCTTTCTTTGTTTTTCAGATTTGCGCTACAAAATATGACCTGAGTGGAATGCGCTGCCATATGAATCCTGATTGGTGGGGCTGTTGTCACCGACGATCGTCTCACGTATTAGCTACTGAGAGAGAGGTGGCAGTGTGCTCGCACGGGTTAGGGTTAGCGTGGTGGCAGTAGCGTAGCTGCCGAGCTGCTGCCGGTGGAGAGGCTAGGCTGGCCGAGGCTCTTGGGGTTGGCGTCTAGAGACGATCCTTCGGCGGATCCAGTGGGGAGTACACCGCGAGCCGGTTCCCATGGATCCCTCGTGACCGATGTGCTTTGCCTCGTGCCAGTCAAGCCCTGCCGCTTCATTGCTGCAACATCGCTACCGAGGATCCGATCAACTTATCTTGCTCCCAAGTGTGCCAGTGGATGACTACCGATCATTGGGGACTGTCACTTGCACCCGGGCACCGACTTCAACGAACCGCCGGGCCACCACATCGCTACAAAACGGAAAGCCTGGCATCGTCTTTCAGGAATTCGCGGCCACAATTGGCATATGCCTAATCTGTACGCTTTGCCATTATAGGTAGGCTTTCTTTATTCATACCACACCTTTTCTGCCTTGTGGACGCTACTCCCCATTTTTGGGCATTCAGTGCATTTTGTGCCTTTAGTTTTCTCAAGTTGGTATTGACGTGTGCACGTACCGAGCACGCATTCGTTCTTTTTTTGCTTGTAGAAAATCAGTGCTCTCAGTAAAGAACGTCGTCTTGTCGAACTTGTCGACCGTCAGTGCTCTCGTAAAGACCGTTTTAGTGCTGAAGCTAGCTTTCTACGTAAGCTTTGCCTTAGGTCTTCCTCACTTTTGATGTCTGTGTGTTTCGCGATGCTCTCGATTTGTGCGGGCGATGTAGAAACGAACCCCGGCCCTAAGACCGTAGCGTACTCGTACTGATTAAAGAGTGCCATGCTGAGACCACAGCGTCGTTGACAGGTATAGGAAAGCAAATTACCGACATCAATGCGCGCATGTCATCTATTGAACAAAGTTTGACTAATGTATCGAAACTGAAGAACGGCTTTGACGCTGTAACAGAAAATATTGTCGCGACGTCAAGACAGAGGTCGTACTTGAAGACGCTGAGAAAACAGCAGTGGGTTGGTATTTTTATTAACCACGTGCGAGAGAGAGTTCCTCGTCTTTCTCGTTGTTCCGTTCTGCATAATAGCTTTCAGATGCGCGTATGCCCTGTTGCCTTCGTCTTTTTCGCGGGACGCACATGACATTTCCCTCCCTCCGAAAATGGCATCGTCCCGATGCGCAGCCAAGGTACTCTACTTATAAAAACGCACATATGCACCGGCACTCACAGGACAAACGAGAGTTAGCTGGACAAGTAGGGTTTCATCCGGATGACATGCATGATTTCGGGTGAGCAGTTTCGGCGACTGGAACTGCAATCACCGTCGGGAATAACTTCGTAGTTGATATCGTTCAATCGTCGGGTGACTCGATATGGGCCGAAGGATCGTCGTAATAGCTTTTCTGAAAGTCCGCGTAGACGTATTGGGATCCAGACCCATACCTTGTCGCCTGGTTTGTAGGTTGCCAATTTATGTCGTAGGTCGTACCGTTTTGCAGTTTTGTGTCACTGGTGACAAATACGCACGCGGGCTAGCTGTCGGGCTTCTTCGGCACGCTGACCAAATTCTTCAGCGTCAGCGTGAGTGTCGTGACACTCGTGCGGCAGCATAGCGTCCAACGTTGTTGTGACTTCGCGCCCGTGCATTAAACTAAACGGCGTCATTACGGTAGTTTCATGCCGGGCAGTACTATAGGCGAAGGTCACATAAGGGAAGATTTCGTCCCAGTTCTTGTGTTCTGTGTCGACATACGTGCAGAGCATGTCTGCGAGGGTCTTCTTAAGCCGCTCTGTTAGTCTGTTCGTTTGTGGGTTGTACGCCCTTGTTCTCCGGTGAGCTGTACCTCTGAGCCTGAGAACCGACTCGAAACGTTCTGCTACGAACGCAGTTCCTCTATCCATGATGAGAACTGTTGGAGCACCGTGCCGAAGGACGACGTTTTGTATGAAGAAATGAGTCGCTTCTGCTGCTGTGGCCCTCGGCATGGCTTTAGTTTCTGCGTAGCGAGACAAGTAATTGGTGGCGACAATGATCCATCTGTTCCCTGTGGTAGAAGTTGGGAATGGACCCAGGAAATCCATTTCAATTTGGGCGAATGGCTTTGCTGGTACTTGAACTGAATGTAATAAGCCTGCCGGCATGCCGGGTGGTGCTTTGCGTCTTTGACAGTCAGCACATGTTTGGACGTGATGTTTCACAGCAGCAGGTAGGTTCGGTCAGTAGTAACTGTTTTGCAGACGGGACAATGTTCGAGTGCAACCGAGATGACCGGAGGTGACTTCATCATGGCAGGCTTCCAGAATTTTTTTTCGCAGTGATGCAGGGACGACGAGCAAGTATGGGATGCCGGTGGGAGAAAAGTTTTTCTTGTATAGGACGTCATTCCTTAAACAAAAAGATGACACTCCTCTCGCAAGAAGTCGCAGCCCGTCTTCCCGTCGTCCTTCTAAGAAATCGATAAGCGAAAGCAGGTCAGGATCACTGCGCTGCTCTTGTGAAATAGTGGCCGCGTTGGTGACTCCCAAGAATGCGGCGTCCATAGACTCGTCCTTAATAGCGGCAGGCTCGACGGGTGACCGCGAGAGACAGTCTGCGTCGGTGTGCTTCTTCCCTGATTTAAAAAATAATGGTCATATCAAACTCCTGAAGCCGAAGGCCAGTGCGCTAGACGGCCAGATGGGTCTTTCAAGTTAGTGAGCCAACAAAGCGAGCGGTGATCACTGACGACCTTAAATGAGTGGCTCGGCTGCTGACCCGCAGGGCGCGGGTTCGAATCCCGGCTGCGGCGGCTGCATTTCCGATGGAGGCGGAAATGTTGTAGGCCCGTGTACTCAGATTTGGGTGCACGTTAAAGAACCCCAGGTGGTCTAAATTTCCGGAGCCCTCCACTACGGCGTCTCTCATAATCATATAGTGGTTTTGGGACGTTAAACCCCACATATCAATCAATCTTAAATGAGTGGCCGTACAAATACGGTCGAAATTTGAGAACCGCCCAAACCACGGCGAGGCACTCTTTCTCGGAAGTCGAGTACTCTGCTAGCATAGGCTATCACTTTCCCGGAGTTATCTTGCCATTGTATCAGTACGGCGCCCAGGCCTACATTGCTTGCGTAGGTGTGAAGTGCTGTTGGCGCTTCCTGGTCGAAGTGCGCAAGAACCGGAGGTGTTTAGAGGCGTTGGCGTAATTCATTGAACGCTGTTTGTTCCTTTTCACTCCAAAGAAAGGGGACATCCTCTCGTGTGAGCCGCGTCAGAGGCGCCGCAATAGACGAAAAGTTGGCGATGAATCGTCGGTAATAAGCGCAGAGGCCTAAGAAGCGTCTCACTGCTCTTTTGTCATGCGGTGTGGGAAACTTTGCGACAGCGTCGATTTTGCCCGGGTCAAGTCCAACACCTTCGTGGCTGACCACGTGGCCTAAGAAGAAAAGTTTGCTGAAACCGAAATGGCCCTTCTCTGGCTTTAAAGTCACACCAGCCAAACGTATAGCTTGTAGAACTGCAATTAATCGACTTAGGTGTTCCTCGCATGTAGCTGAGAAGATGATAACGTCGTCTAGATAGACCAAGCATGTCTGCCAATTCAGTCCTGATAACACAGTGTCCATTAAACGCTGAAAAGAGGCTGGCTCTAAGCATAACACGAATGGAAGCACTTTAAATTTATAAAGACCGTCGGGCGTCACGAAAGCAGTTTTCTCACGGTCTCTCTCGTCGACCTCTATTTGCCAATAGCCACTTCGCAGGTCCATCGATGAAAAATAGCGTGCATGCCGCAGCCGATCAAGAGAGGCATCTATGCGTGGCAGTGGGCAGACGTCTTTCTTCGTTTCTTGGTTTAACTTGCGGTAATCTATACAGAAACGCAAGCTGCCGTCTTTCTTTTTAACCAATACCACGGGGGATGCCCAGGGACTCTTGGAAGGCTGTATTACGTCATCTTGGAGCATCTACTGAACTTGCTTTTGGATCTTCTCACGTTCTTTCGGAGCCACACGGTATGGGTTTTGATGGATCGGTCTCGTATTTTCTTCAACGATGATTCGGTGTCGGGTCAGTGATGTTTGCTTGACTTTCGGCGTGCACGAAAAACAATTTTTGAACTGGTGTATCAGCTCTAGTAGGCGCTGTTTATCCGAGGTTGACAGGGTTGAGCAAATGTTGACAAACAAAGGTGTCGAGGCTGGGATGGTTGCCTCGTCCGGTTGCAAAGCGAAGCAATCTCCGGCTTTGTCCACGTCGTCGTAGTAGGCAATCGCGGTGCCCTTCTGGATGTGACGACGCTCGTTGCTGAAGTTGGTGATGAGCACTTCTGCCCGCCCATCAATTAGTGCCAGAACGCCTCTCGCTATTGAAACACCTTGCGTAAGCAATAGCGTGTCTATTCGCTGCGCTATCACCTCATTACGGCACGGCCGTTCACAAAACACCGACACAAGGCAGCAAAATCTCGACAGGAGCATCACATCATCGGCTACACGTAAACGTTGCAGTTGTTCTTCAGTGGTGGCGTCGACGTAAGGATGGGCGGAAAAGGTGACGATACGTTCTGGAATGTTGATGTCAGCACCGTACTCTCGCAGAAAATCCATACCCAAAATCGACTCTTTACTACAGTCCGGTAAAATGACACAAGTGGCGACAAAGTTCGAATCATCAATTACGAGCCGAGAGGTGCATTTACCGGTTGGCGTCATTAGCTGCCCACCAGCACTCTTTATGCTCGGCCCACTCCATGGCGTCTTAACCTTCTTAAGGCAGTCGGCAAGCTCTTGTCGCATAATAGAGAAGTCAGCACCAGCGTCAACCAGCGCTGTTACGTGGTGTCCGTTTATAATAACGCTGAGGTCGGCACGTACAAATTCATTGGCATTAGTACTCGTGGTTGTCGTCGTCTTCGTCATCACTTTCGTCACGTCGTCTTTGTGTAGAGGCAAGGGGGTCTTTTTGGCATCACGGCGATCGGCAACCTTGCCCCCGGAGGTCACGGCAGTTAGTTTCCCTGGCACGGGCTTGGGGAGCGGTTTCTGACGGCGTCAGCGTATCTTTGGCGATTTGGGGAATTCTGACCTCGTGCAGGTGAGAGAGACCGCCAGTGACGACTTGGTGAAGACGCTTGGTTGGTCGGCAGGTGATCAGCACTATGGTCACGAGGGTCTTCAGAATAAAAGGAAGCGGGGCGAGAAAAGTTTCCAAACCGGGCTTCTCGATGACGGCAGTGTTGTATCCTGTATATAGTACCTGTAGTTTCGGTTTCTGTGTTTGAGTTGGCAGCACTGGGTCCTTGTGATTGTATATATTTGGGGAACGTCTAATAAAAAGGGGAGTATGCAACCGCTACCCGTGAGTGCGAGGCACGTCACTCGTTCACTACAATGGCGACGAGTGTTTGAACCCCGTCTGAGATAGTTCCCGGGGGATAACCAGCCACGCCCCCCAGATGGCTTTCACTGGCATCGCCCCACCGGATCTGTTCCTTCCGACACTGGGTCGTCCCGTGCAGCCATGGTTCCGATGGCACGACATGTTCAAGGTCTATCTGCCGTTGTCCGGTGCTTCAGAGTTCTCCCCAGAGCGACGCAAGGCTCTTCTACTACATTCCTTGGGGCCCGAAGGTCAACGTATCTTCAATACTCTGTCTATTTTGCAGGCGGCCGAACAGACTGAGGAGGAAGGGACCGGAGCTGCGCCCGACGTGTATGACTCCGCGGTAGCGGCACTGGCTAAGCACTTCGATGCCACCTGCAACCTGGTCGTCGAACGCCACCGATTTCACCGTCGAATTCAGTTCCCAGGTGAGTCTATTCAAGAATACGTGACCGCGCTAACAGAGCTTGCCGCGATGTGCTCATTTATGTCGCAAGAAGAGTCACCACGTGACCAGTTTGTTGCCGGTGTGTCTTCGCATCGTATTCGGGAACGTCTTCAGTTAGAAAGGTTTTTGCTTTTGTTCAACAAGGCAGTTGCTCTCGCGAGTCAAATCGAGCAGGCAGCAGTGGAAATGAAGGAATTTTCCGTCTCTGTGCAACCAATATCTGCACAGTCTGGCACAAAAGGCGCTTCATTGTTGCAGTCACTGAATTCACTGCCGCGTGCTCGCACTTTCAGTCAACGCGATAAGGCAGCTACATCGGGGAACCGCCCCCCATCTTGACAGTGCTCTCCATCGAACTCGCAGCACCACGCGAATTCTTCGTATTGCTTCAGGTGTGGTGCTAAACAGCATCGCGCTTCTTGGAAACGCTGCCCAGCTAAAGGAAAAAAATGCTTCTTTTGTGGCCGTATCGGACATTTTGAAAACGTTTGCAACCAGAAGTGATCGCAAGCAGCTGTCCACGAGTGGTCAGTACATAGCCCGTTGCAGGATAAAACCGTCGAGGTTCTTGTAGTTCAACAGCCTCTTGCATCCGGAATTCACATTAACATTCAAATCGGGCAGGTCGCTATGAAGCTGTTAGTCGATTCTTGCTCTTCCGTTTCCATTCTTTCAGGCAAGGTGTTTGACCAACATTTCTCTGGTGTGCCGCTTTTTCTTGTTCCTAATGTGACGCTTCTGGATTATTCCAAAAGACCAATTTCGGTTCGAGGCTGCTTCTTTTCTGAGGTATTTTTCGAGAACCGAAGCGCGCCGCTTTTGTTTTACGTCGTTGAGCAGGGTACTTATCTCGTCGGCTTGGATGATATTAAGGCCTTGAAGCTGTGTATTGAAGACTCTCCGCTGCAGTGTTTTCAAACCAGCACGGTACCGAACGCCGAAGTAGCTCGGACATGTCCAATAGAGCCATCCATGCAGCTGCCGTCAGCACTTCAGCAAAAGTTTTGCTCGCTCTTCACAAATGAGCTGGGCCTTGCAAAAGGTTTTGTTCACAGGATTAAGACACGTGCGGGTGTTCAGCCAGTAGCATCAAAACTTCGCCGGTCATTTTACGACCACGCGTGTCTTCCGAACTGCAGCGTCTGGAAAGCTTGGACATCATTGAACGTATCGACGCGTCAGAATGGGTGTCCCCTATTGTAGTCATTCAGAAGAAAGATGGAAGTATTAGGCTTTGTGTAAATTTACGCGAACCTAACAAGGTCATTGTTCCGGACAGCTTTCCGCTGCTTCACATGGATGAGTTGCTTCAAGCCTTGGTGGGTGCCACGCACTTTTCCAAACTCGACTTAGCGTCTGCCTACCACCAAGTTCCGCTGGAGCTTGAGAGCAGGGACTTTATTTAATTATTTATTTATAAATACTGCCAATCCCAAAGGGATCATAGCAGGAGGGCATATACAATAGTTGAATACAACATAACACAAATTGTGAAACAATGGAAACACCAATTAATTATAAAAAAGTGCAACACAAGAGCGATTAGTGGCACAATAATATAAAGAAAACAGGCTCGCATAATAAAACCGTAGGCAAGAGAAGAAAAAAAAGGAGAAAAAGAGAAAAAAAAAAGCATTGTGAGACTGTAGTGTAAACATTTTTACACAGTGGTGCTTTAGAGCGAGGCGACAAATGCATACTGTGGGGTTTCTGGTATTTGAAAATAAAAAAAGTAAGAGAGACAATGCATGAAGAACTGTGACAGGTGTAGTTTCATACATCAATAGGAGGGGGAAAACGACAAGAACTGTATTACAGGGTTCATGGTACGCTTTCAAGCGCAGTTAAGAACTGTTAGTGATGTGCTTTCTATGATATGTAAGGGAAGGTTATTCCATTCTCTTATGGTCAATGGAAAAAATGAATTTTTGAAACAGTCGGTATGAAAGGTGTATTCAGTGAGCATCTGCGTATGGTTATGTCTGGTAGGGCGTGTTTGTAAGCTTGTTATGAAATTCGTGGCATCAATATTTACTTTGTTATGAACTATTAGGTACATGAATTTCAGTCTAGCTATTCTGGCTCGGCGCTGAAGAGTATCTATACCAGCAGTTTCCATTAGCCCCGTGGGTGATTCGTGTGGCCCATACTTGTTAAAAATGAACCGTATTGCCTTTCTTTGTACACCTTCAAGTTTAGCGATGTCTTGTTTAGTAAAAGGAAACCATACGATGTTTCCATACTCTAGTTTCGGTCGGACAAATGTATTATAAGCCAACAGTTTGCTATCTATGGGGGCTAAACGGAGGCGGCGTCTGATGAAAAAAAGTCGTTTGAGCGCGGTCGCTGTTATGTGGCCTATGTGACTACTTCATCTAAGGTCCTCAATTACTGTTAATCCCAAGTATTTATGTTCAGTAATGGCGCCTAATTCCGTGTCAATAATTTTATACGGGAATAATGATTTATTCCTTTTTCTCAACATTATGAGTAGGGTTGATTTTTTTGCATTTAATGTCATTTGCCAATCGGAGCACCATTTCGTTACTGTTTGTAAAGCGCGATCAAGGGCTACATGATCTTCATGCGTGTTGATTATATTATAGATAATGCAGTCATCTGCGAACAGTCTGATGTTGACATGTATATTAGCGGGTAGGTCGTTGATGAATATTAAAAAGACTTGACCGCTTTTATAACACATGAAGAGCTGTACCGGTTCAAACGCGTTTGTTTTGGGCTAGCCTCAGCAACTGCTGCTTTTCAGAGTATGATGTCTCGAATACTTTGCAATTGTGCGGTTGTCCTCTTTTACATCGACGATGTAATTATTTTTGGTAAATCAGCTGAGGAGCACCTCAAGAACTTGGAGGCAGTGTTGCCGCGTATCAAAGACGCAGGTCTGAAGCTCAACAGCAAATGTCTGTTTGGAGTTCAGGAGCTCAAATTCTTGGGCCACAAGGTGACACCTAGCGGTCTTCCGCCACTGTCGGCGAAAGTGGACGCAATTGTGGAAACCCCAGTTCCATGAAATGCCGCTGAACTCCGCTCCTTTCTCGGGTTGGTGGAATACTACGCCAAGTTTGTGCCACACTTGGCCGAGATGGTAGAACCAATGAGGGATCTTCTTAGGAAAGGCGATACCTTCACCTGGTCTGTTGAGGTGGATAACAGTTTCCGCGCGGTAAAGGAGGTATTATCGTCAGATCTTGTCTTGCACATGTTTGATCCTGCGCTTCCAATTATCATTTCCACTGATGCATCCGAATGTGGTCTTGGAGCAGTCCTTCAGCAGCACGCCAATAATAAGCTTCGTACTGTTGCTTTTGCATCACGCACGCTATCTCCGGCTGAAAGAAGGTACGCAGTTGGCGAGAAGGAAGCACTTGCATGCATTTGGGCATGCGAGCATTGGCATGCATACCAGTGAGGACGGAGCTTCATTCTCCGAACAGACCACCAGGCCCTCGTTTCGCTTCTGTCTTCGCAGGGCTCAGGCCGACGCACACTTAGACTTGCACGTCGGTGCACAAGGCTACTACGTTACAATTTCACGGTGGAGTACCAGAAAGGCTCATCTAACAGAGTAGCCGATGCTCTTTCGCGGTTACCCGTTCATATGGCAGATGAAGAGCTGACTTTTGAGGAGGAAATTGTTTCCATGGTTCAACCAAGTTGCCTGACCAAAGAGCAGTTTGAACAAGCGGTTCTTGCTGACGCCACTCTTCAAAAGGTGAAGGAGTTTGTAAATGGGTCTTGGCCGTCACACAGAGACTTGCTGGAAGGTCTGGAACCATATTTCAGAGTTCGAGACGAATTGTCAGTGATGAGCGAATTGTTGTTGCGTGCAGAGAGGCTTGTAGTTCCATCATCTCTCGTGGCTCAACTTGTGGCAACAGCACATGAAACTCACCAGGGTATCGGACACATCAAAGCCAGACTTAGGGAGCAATTTCGGCGGCCCCGCATGGACAGTCACGTGGAAGAAGCAGTCCACAATTGTAGCATCTGTCAAGCAGCAGATAAATCGGCAAGAACGTCGCCTGCCCCGCTGCAACCTGTCGAGCTACCAGAGAGACCATGGCAGAAACTTGCAATGAATATCGTTGGTCCCCTGGAGAGGGTGCCTCCAGATTGCAGATTTGTGCTGACACTCGTAGATTACTTCTCAAAATGGCCAGAAGTACAGTTTTCAAAGGAAATTTCTACAAGAACCGTGACCGAGTTCCTGCTCAACGTATTCGCATGGGAAGGCTATCCTGAAGCGATAGTCTTTGATAATGGGCCCCAATTCACGTCAAAGAAATTTGTCAACTTCCTACAAGAACGAGCGATCTGCCTCTCGCACTCATGTGTTTATTACCCGAAGGCAAACGGACAGATCGAGCGGTTCAACCGCACGTTCAAGACTTACCTACAACTGGCCCGTCTAGAACAACGTCCGCTGTGAACTGCTGTACGGGATTACCTCGCCGCATACAGGTGTACACCACACGCCACAACAGTAGTGGCCCCTGCGGTACTTTTACATGGAAGGCTGCCAAGAACGAAGCTTGACATCTTTGGCTTATCGCCCGAGTCCTTCGCAAAGGCACCCTACCAGGAGCTGGCCAGGCTGCGGCAACGTGGCAAGCGCAGGAAATAGTACAGCAAAGCCTACACCGACAGGAGGCGAGCGGCAAAACTGACAACAGTGGCAGTAGAAGACATAATGCGGGGGAAGAAACCATCGGTTTCATTCAAAGGTGACATATCTTCTTCGAAGCCAAGGAAAGTCATCGAGCGATGCGGCCCAGCATCCTTCATTCTCGACGATGGCAAAGCATGGAACGCGGCAAAGCTGTGCAAGGTGCCTGCTCCGCGCCCTGGCGACAATGGCCTTCAGCAACATTCTGCAGGGCGTAAATATTCGTTCCATCACGATCCCGGTGACACGACGCTTCTCGCTGCAACATGGCAGCCAGCGTCCGCCGAGACAAGTGCTCCCGCAGCGAAACCTGTGCCTAGTGCAGACTACGATTCCCGCTCGCCAGCGAGACCAGCCGCCGGACAGTTTCCTGCTTCAGAAACTGTTTCACACCCGCCCGTGAACACTACAGAAGAACCTGTGGTGTCGTTCCCACCTGGTCGTCGCATTCAGCCGCACCATGAGAGACGGCGACCGGACAGATATGGTTAGAAAGTGTGAACGTGTAAATATTCCTTAGTTGGTGTACCTGTTACCTAATGTATTAAATATTTTTGGCATGTGTATAGATAACTTTGTGTGTATATATTGATGTGTATTTCTTGTTGTGTATTTCTCGTTCCACATATAAACTGTGCGCGATTAACCTGTACTAACGTACTAACACCTTCCCAAAATTAAAAAAAGTAAATGAGGGAGGGAAAATTTTGTATCCTGTATATAGTACCTGTAGTTTCGGTTTCTGTGTTTGAGTTGGCAACACTGGGTCCTTGTGATTGTATACACTTGTGGAACGTCTAATAAAAAGGGGAGTATGCAACCGCTACCCGTGAGTGCACGTCACTAGTGAGGCACGTCACTCGTTCATTACAGGCAGTAGCGCGAGATGTGTCCTGGTTCGCCGCAGTGGAAACAAAGGGGTCGACGATCAGCAGTGCGCCACAACTCGGTCCGACGTACTGGTGGTCACCGCACAGGTTCCTGCTGCCACCACGGCAAGGTAACGGGCCGTGGCTGAAAGGGTGCTTCTTCTGGGGCAGGCGGATGACGGCGGACGGCATCGGTATAGGTCAGTGGACATGGTTCGGGTGGTGGCGCCGGTGATGGAAAGCATTGCCGTAATTCCTGGCGCACGATTTCTGCAACAGAAGCAACTGGGGGATCGGTAGACGGAAGGCCGAGGTCCCGCAGCTCTTCCCGCAGGATTTGTCGAATCATTTGCCGTAAAGAGTTTTCGGAAACGGCAGCGTTTTGAGTGGCGGCACCAACACGCGTTTGGTCGGGCAGGCGGTCAAAGTGAAGGCATCGTTGCCGGAGCGTGCGCTCAATGACAGCCGCCTCTTTGATGAATTCGTCCACTGTTGTTGGCGGATTTCGCACAAGGCCAGCGAAAAGCGGTTCCTTAACTCCCCGCATCAGGTAACGAACTTTCCTTACCTCGGGCATGTCAGGGTCAGCGCGGCGAAATAAACGGGCTATATTCTCAGCAAACATGGCGACGCTTTCGTTCGGCTTTTGCATGCAGGTTTCAATCATCTGTTGTGCGAGATCCCGTCGGTCCGCACTCAGGAAAGTCTCGAGAAGCTTTTGGCGGAAATTATCCCAGGTTTAGAAAGTAGGCTCCCTGTTCTCGTACCATGTGCGAGCGCTATTAACCATTGCGAAGTAGGCACGGCCAAGTTTTTCTTGCACGCTCCAACGATTCACCACAGCGGTGAGCTAGAACTGGTCGAGCCAGTCCTCGACACCTTCATACGGTTCTCCACGGAAGACTTCGGGAACGCGAGGAGTCTCAAAACTTACCTGGTAAGGGTGAGTCGTCTCGGCCGGAGGAAGATTCGCAGACGCTGAAGGGACCGCCATGTTGGTAACAGTAGATGCCGTCAAGCGTTCTGGACTTAGGCCTAGTAGGCGCTGGCTGAATCGGTGTACTAGAGTCGCAACAAGATGTTGAGGCTCCGGACTGGGTGTACGGTCCCGAACAACACTTTCTTTCATCAGGTATCAGGCACCAGCACCTCCACCAGTGTTGCGACGTCAAGACAGAGGTCGTACTTGAAGACGCTGAGAAAACAGCAGCGAATCGGTCTTTTTATTAACCGCGTGCGAGAGAGAGTTCCTCGTCTTTCTCGTTGTTGCGTTCTGCATAAAAGCGTGCAGATGCGCGTATGCGCTGTTGCCTTCGTCTTTTTCGCGGGACGCACGTGACAATATTCAGGAATGTAAGGTAAACTTACATAAAACAATCAATGAGCTGATAGACGTGGTAGAATACATGAATACGCACATGCGAAGGAACCATTGGATTATCAAGGCCCTCCCTGAAACTGAGCAAGAGGGATATGTGGAGTCTGAAAGAATCGCTAAGAAATTTTTAGACACTCATCCTGGCATTCAGGCACAAGACATAGAAAGAGCTCACCGCCTTGGTCAGTGTCATCCTGGTAACCATCGACCAATTATTGTTAAACTCCTAAATTTCAAAACGAAAACAGAACTTCTAAACAATGCATCCACGTTAAGAATCCTCAAATCACCAAAATTCTGCTTAGACGAAAATTTTTCCCGTAAACTACTGCATGAAAGGAAAAAGCTGCACGAGTTCGCCAAAGAGCACCGCAGAGAAAATGAGCGGTTCACTGTTTCGGTTCACAACATACTATACATAAAAAGCAGCATTCATCGCTACGATTCAGCCTCAGATTGTGTCATTCACATTGATGCATGACCAGAGCTGACCTCGAAGTGACACCACGGAAAACAAGGGAAGAAAGCCACCACACCAGCTCTAATTTGCTTGCTCCTGGTGAACTTCCGCAGTATATCTTAAAAGCTTGATATTTTAAAAGCAATCATACACACGTGCTCAACCGATATTCTCATCGGAACGGAAACTTGGCTCTCCGTCGACATCGCCGACAGCGAGTTGATGTTCCCTCCAAATTTTGTGCTTTTTCGGTGGGGTGGGGTCGGATTTATAGGTGGAGGAGTTCTTATAGCAGTAAAACAGCAATTTCAGTCGTCACTGGTAGAAATTGAATCATCCCTCGAATTAATCTTGATATCTTTTCATCTTCGCCATGTTCATTGCATCATTATTGTCTTCTACCGGCCGCCAGATAGTCAATCTGGCTTCATTGATGTTTTCAGTGATACTACTGAACAGGTCATGAAGAAGTTTCCTCGGTGTTTGTTAATTATATGCGGTGAGTTCAATTACCCAGGCATAGCCTGGAAGACGTTATCAATTACTGCTCAGAGTATTCGCGCGGAGCACCTGCGTTTCGTTCAGTGCCGTCACTATCATCACTTCACCCAAGCAGTGCACGAACCCACTGGCGGTAATCGCTCATTAGACCTTATCTTGACTAACAATTCGGACTTGGCACGTGTTCATATCTTGGAAGAAATGAGTGACCACAGAGCCATACATTGCTCGATCACTGCACAAGTCTTTGGCAAAAGAAAAATAACAAAAGAAATACTTAACTATGTGCAGGCTGACCCAGAAAAAATGAATCGCATGTTACAGCAATTTTTAGTTGAATTCCAGCCAAACTACGCAAACCGTGGAACCGATGAGAACTGGTGCATATTTCGCAATCACCTTAAACGAATAGAAAATTCATGTGTGCCCGGACTCACGATAAGCTCACGTGTAAGTGATCCATGGTTTACTCGCGTTGTAAAAACATGCGCTAACATGAAGAAAAGGGCATATAGAAAAGCAAGTCAGTCAGATAAGCCAGATGACTGACAACCTATAAAAAAATCTCGAAACAAACAGAAAAAGCAATTATTGAAGCAAAAAATAAATAGTTCAACTGCACTCTACCAAACCTGTTAAAAACAGTTCCAAAAGGTTTTGGAATATAGTTAACCCAAACAAGATCGGTTGATGCCATCTATGTTAGGTGCCGACGGCGACGTGCTAATATTAGATGAGTGTGCCGAGCAACCTAATAAGTACTTTGCCGGAGTCCACACAGATGAAGATCCTATTAATAGTTTTTTGACCCTTCCGCAACTAGCCATTCCGTTTAGCTTTCCATCAATCACTATATCCTCCAACGGTGTAAAACACGCTATTGACCGCTTACCGTTCAAGACCAGCCCAGGTTCGAATGGCACCAGTGCTAAACTTTTAAAATTAACCAGTCACATCTCAGCAATTGTACTTTCTTTATTATTCCAACAGTCACTTGACTCTGGATGCGTACCAGAAGACTGAAAAATAGCTCATGATCTGCCCACACCTGAGTGGTGATAACACTGTCTTTAATACCTACCGTTCAATGTCATTGACCTCAATTAGTTGCAAACTGCTAGAACACATAATCGACACACACATAATGGCGCATCTTAATCGAAATAATCTGCCCATACACAATCAGCATTGTTTCCGTCCAAAACTCTCATGTCAAACACAGATTTACGAGTTGGTAACCGACATTCACATCTTACTGCACTCGTCCCTTATTGTTGAAGGAATTTTTATTGACTTTTTAAGGCCTTCGATCGCGTACCTCATAAACGACCAACACTAAAAATACGTCATATCGAACTTGACTGCGAAACAACACGATGGCTTGAAGATTAAAAAAAATCGTTCTCAGGTGGTTAAATTCAATGATGATATATCTGGTCCCACACTTGTCAAGTCTGGTGTCACTCAAGGAACAGTAATCAGTCCGCTTTATTTATAAGATATATATTAATGACATAGCATCAAATACTAGTTCAACAATTCGCTTTCTCGCGGATGATTGCGTTATATACTAAAAAATAGCTGGCCCTAATGACGTTATAGCTTTAAAATCTGACCTTCATAAGCTAACGCAGTGGTGCAGCAGGTGGCAGATGCAAATTAATGTAGAAAAGACTAAACACTTGGCATTCGCTTCAGTTTTGAAGGCATAATGTAAAACTTATATACTAAACGATAAATAGTAGACTCAGTGACAACAATAAAATATCTCGGCGTCCTTATCAATTCAAGACTAACATGGACTGACCACATTGAACACATTACTTGTAAAGCACAGAAGAAACTGGGCTTTCTGAAACAACGTTTATATCTAGCCGACAGGGACACCAGACTTCAAGCATATAATTTACTTGTGCGCCTTTCACTGGAATATGCATCAATCATTTGGCATCCCCACCAGATCACACTTACTAATCTACTGGAAGCCGTTCAGAATAAAGCAGCTTGGTTCATCTTATCATCACACTCACGATTTTAAAGCGCTGCATCTTTGAAAGCAGATCTGAATATGCCGCCGCTTGCTGTGCGCAGGCAATTTTCCAGATTATCCTTTTTTCCTACCCTGTATCACTCTATTATTTCATTTGCCCGGAACGCATATTTTACCGCCACCTCATGCTTCTAGTCGCCCCGATCATTCTTTCAATGTCAACCCTATCTTCACCCGTACAGAAAAATTCAAAAATTCGCCTTTACTTTTATTGATAAAGGAAGGGAATGAATTACCTTCCAGCATTGCTACAAAAACTGAGCTTTCTTTGTTTAATTCAGCATTACTAACCTATTCGCATCCCTGTAATTTTATTTCATAATTGCTTTACCTGATATTTACCCCTGTATTCACAAACGCTTCTCGACTCGAGTTCCACCCTTCACTTGACCGAGTTGAGCACTACGCCACCGCTCGGCTGAAAACGACACTGCGCTACATGAGAATGGCAGCAAATTATCTTATATGCAGTGACTTTCCTTGCCTAGAGGTGGAGCGTCGAGTGAAGGGGCGTTCTAGAACACGAGGATTACTCTTGTTGTTCTGCCTGCCTTGTCACTACGTTCTACGAATTTCTGTATGTATATATATATATATATATATATATATATATATATATATATATATATATATATACATATATATATATATATATATATATATATATATATATATATATATATATATATATATATATATAGCATTCATTGTATTAACATGCACTTGTTCATTCTCTGTCAAAATTGTATTCTGTTTATGTTTCCCTCCCTATGTAATGCCCATATTGGGCCTTTTGGTTACTTGAATAAAAATAAAAAAAGAAGAAAAAAATGAGAGGAATGAAGAAAGTGTAGACAAAAAAGATGAAGATTTTTACATGCATAAAAAGAAAGAAACAGAGCAACACAAACCAAAACCGAAGCACCAGCGAGTGTAATAAGTAGAAGACGAGGCTGACGATACTATTCAAGAGAACGATTCCAGAGGTGTAGTTATACAGAGTACATTGACGTATGTGCTCCATGCGTGCTATAATTCTAAGCACAGCCCGCACATACATACAGCTAAGTGGGGTGATGGTTGATTTAACAACACTCACTCATTCTGGACTTGTTCGAAGACTATGGCAATTGTGGTCTTCAGTGTTTTTTTTATTTCGTTGCTGAATTTGGGTGAATTTCATTACATCGCGATTATTACTACTGGTCATTATTTGAACATCAGAAAGCGGAATTGCTCTCACCGTATGAAATACTTCAATTCTCTCGCACGACATAACCACATTTTCAACCATTTAAAAGTTATTTAGCATTCTTAAGTACTTTTTCTTATAATGCCTTCAGCCATGTTACGGTGTGGATACAGAAGAAAAAATTGTGCAGACATCGAACGAATGTCGCATTCCCTTGGTTTTACAGGAATTGGGACACAGCTAGTTCTTGAAAGACCCGGTATAGTGGCATGTCGTATGTCTCCGCACATAAACATTAAGCTCCTGAATAAATTACATTGATGCCAACTGTTGTATGCTAATTGAATTTTTCATTGAACACCATCTGTGACTCCTTCTTCATCATATTAGGAGACATGCAAATTAAGTTATGAAGTTGGCCGTGTTAGTAAGAGGTAATATAGTAATGCAGCACGTAAAATATGTGAGAGACAGGACAAAGGCAACAGCAAAGAGACAAAGGGAAGGAACAGTGGGAAGAGACAAATATGTCTAAAATATTTTACGCGCTACGTCATTAGTTAGATATGCAAAGCTACTTATAATGTTTTGTGGGCACATGAAAGTTTGTGTGTATAAACGTGTACTATATTAACGTAGTTATTTCTGTGAAGCTATACCACATCTATAAATAAGGTACAGAAAACAAAGGAATGGTATCCAGTGTGCGTATGTGTAGTAAGTTGCCCCCCTCCCCCCTCTTTCCAAAAAAAAGGCGAATCTTGTTCATTATCGCGAGGTTTGAAAAAACGAAAATGCACCATTCTGATGTCTGACTTGGCTGCCTCAAGGTTGCTGCTCAAGCTTAGCTAGGTGAAGCCAAGTTGTTTCTTACCCCTAGGTTGTTGTTAGGTAATGCGGATTTGAGTCTAGGTCGCTTGTCAGTGCAGACAGGTTCCAGTTAAACCGCAGATAGTCATACATTGCGACACGAATGTCAAAACTACTGAGAGTGAAGTTCACGCTTAAACCGAGTGTTCGCACCTCGCATAATCTACAGGCACGTCGTCGTTCGCGTAGGGCTTCTGTCGCTTCGCGGTTTTCTCGCTGCCGCCGTCACCTTTTGCTTTCCCTCGTACTGTCTCCTTGTACGCACCAGTGGGAATTCATACAAATTACTGAGTGAACCTGAAGCGTGCAGCCCTGATGGTTATCACTAGTGACCGGATTGTAGTTGAATGTCCATTTCCTTCCTTGAGTTCCTATCGTGCCACTTTCATATATAAACAGGAATTAGAGGTTAAGGAGGTATGTTGTAGAGTTTTTATTTTGCCTATGAAGGCCTATTTTGGACGTTTGTGCTTGAATTTCTTTAAGTGCCTTTAACTGGCCATTTTCAAAGTTGGTGCTTATATTAGGAGTATCTAATCTGAAATTTTGCTTTCAAGTACAGTTGGTGACCGGTATTTGGGTTACCGGGCAAAGTTAAGCGTACAGAACTCAATAGCATGTAACCTAGACCTTATCGCTGAAGTTCCTTTCAGCACTGTCAAGGCAACAAGACCAAATGTGCACTGCAGACCCAAGACAACGTTTCCGGCTGCTACTCGATTCCGTTTTCACTGTCAGATGACCAGTTTACTTGTGTGGGGCATATATTCAAAGTCACTGATCCTGTGCACCCTAATCGCTTCTGTCTTGGAAAATGTTTTGTAGCTCTGAGCCACTTGGATTTTCAGATGGCTGCATTGTTATTGCAAAAATTTGCGCAAAACGCCGAACTCACTTCTGACCACAATTGGCACTTCAGAAGATGAACTCAGACCTCATTAGCGATCAGTAATTCAATAAAACAGTTAAATAAGCGGTGAGAAGTATAATGCGTAAGCCGTGGGATACAGTACCATGGATATGTGCGGCATATGCAGGACATAAGTTTTCATTGCAGCATGTTTTCAGACACAAAAAAATTAAAATACTCGCGTGAGGGTTTAAAACACACCACTGAGAAGATGCGTAGACAAAAAGAAGGTCCATACCGTACATCCAGGGTGTGTTGCACTGAAAGAAAACGTGCTCCCTTGGCAGCAATGACGGATCCAGTGTGAAGCACATCTTAGCAGGGGTCCTGAGAAACTGAAGCTTGATTCTGCGCAAGTAAAACGAAGAGAACCTTTATGCGTCTACAGCTGCAGTACCGAGTTCCTTTAGGAGAAAAACAAAACAGCAACTTCCCCACAAATCACACCATTCCCCTATATCTTCCAAAATTAACCGAATGTGGAGCTCACGTATCCATGTTTCTTAAAGGGACCCTAAAGGCAAATAAAAAATATTTTTAGAGTGAAAGTTTCGTCTAAAATGATATTATTATTAAGAACAGTGCCCTACTTATTGAGAAATTAAGCCAAATGTATCCCACGACGTGCGCCACGAGTGGGCCATTTTAAAATCGATCCCGCAGACGGGATTGAATTCGACTACAATTGTTCGCTAGTAATCAAAAGAATTGTTATAAAAACGAAGCTTCCGTGCATTAGGGGACGTAATAGAATGCTGCTTGTCCGTTTCTGTTTGACGTGCAGTAAAAAAATTGAGTTGAGTTACCATGGCTAGTGGCCCTTGTGGTTCAAAAGATCTGTTTACACCTGGTTAGGCTGGTCACGTAGTGCCATCAAACGAGGCCGAGTCCAATCAAGAGCACAGAAAACTGTTCAGTGTCCGTTTTTGCTGTTGTGGGCTCCCGCTAATTTCGACCTGCAGCAACTGTTTTCAGTGGCAGGAAGAAACAGCTTGCAGGCAGGAGACATGAAGTCCGCCAACTTAATGTGGGCCGCCAAAACGCAATTTTATTTTACAATAAGGACTTTCGTGGAAAGAACGTAGCACTACGAGGTTTATAGACCACTATTTCAACAATGAACGTCGACTTATTATTTGCCATTTGTGCCCCTTCGGAAATTCTGAATACGTTTCTTTATGTATACGCACAACTGAATAGTTACTAAGCACCAAAAAGAGCTCCAGAAAGTCAATCGCGGAATTGACGATTGTCATAAAAGTGCCACCAAAACAAAGCAGTCCACATTGATCTCTGAAATGGCCTTGTAGGAGCCAAGTACTTGTTCACCACGATGGAGCAGTGGTTATGGTGTTTGGCTGCTGTCCCAATGGTCACAGGTTTGGTTCCGGCTTCAGCAGTTTGCATTTCCATGAAGGCGGAATGGTTCAGGCCCTTGTGCTGTGGCATTGCAGTGCATGCAAACAACACCAAATGGTCAAAATGTCCAAGCCCTTTTACAGTGTCTCTTACACTCTTATCGTGGTTTTAGGACATTAAACCCCCCATCATATTGCGTTCAACCAGACCACAAAATTACGATAACCTTTACCACTTCTCACGCTCGTCCTACACCACATTCTCTCAATCTACAACCGGTTGGTAGCCGTTTTATCTCGTTTTTGATTGTTCAGGTACTTTCTTTCTCGACGTTTCTTTTTTCACCAGTTAAGGAAGTTCATCCCTGTGTTCTTCCGAAGAATACATTTCCCAGCTGGCCCAGTGTCGCCAGCGTGCTCACACAAACACAGAAACCACTCAACAAGAAAGGAAGGTTGCTTACGACACCTCCCATCCTGTTCTGTCATTCCCACCAGGTGGTGATATGCTACGCTTGATACCCATTCACGTACCTAGTCTGTGTGAAAAGTTCCATCCTCAATTCCTCAGCCCGTACATAGTTTTGGAGCAGATATCACCATCTAGCTATTGCGTAACACTACTTCTCGTCCCAACTAATTACGGTTACCGCAGTACTGAAGCTGTTCACGTCTCTCTCATGAAGCCCTTCATGCAACGTTTCTCGTCACTTTGACTTGCAGCATTCAGGCTGACTGCTTCCACGTGGGGTGAATTAGCGTAGGGATGATGATGATGATCGTGCTTACAGGAGGTTTTCAGAAGCCTAGAATGGGAACAGTTAGAGATATGAGTTAATGGAGAGTACCTTAGTAACCAGCGCTTCGCCGATGACATTGCATTGCTGAGTAACTCAGGGGACGAATCGCAACTCATGAATACGGAGTTATACAAGGAGAGCTGAAAGGTTGGTCTTAAAATGTATCTGCAGAAAACGAAAGTAATGTAGAACCACCTCGGAAAAGATCAGCGCTTCGAGATAGGTAATAGTGCAGTTCAAGTTGTAAAAGACTATGTCTACCTAGGGCAGGTAATAACCGGGGAGCCGAACCACGATATTGAAGTAACTACAACAATAAGAATGGGGTAGAGCACATTTGGCAAGCACTCTCAAATTATGACAGGTAGAGTGCCACTATCCCTCAAGAGGAAGGTATATAACAGGTGTATCTTGCCGGTACTTAGCTACGGAGCAGAAACCTGGAGGCTTACAAAGAGGGTTCGGCTTAAATTGAGGGCGATTCAGCGAGCAATGGAAAGAAAAATGGTAGGTGTAACCTTAAAAGACAAGAACAGAGCAGAGTGGATTAAGGAACAAACGGGGGTTAAGGATATCATAGCTGAAATCAAGAAGAAGAATTAGACATGGGCCGGGCATGTAGCGCATAGGCAGGATAACCGCTGGTCGTTAAGGGTAAATAACTGGATTCCCAGAGAAGGCAAGCGGGTTAAGGGTGGGGACAGACGGTTAGGTGGGCAGATGAGAATAAGAAGTTTGCGGGTATAAATTGGCAGCAGCAAGCACAGGACCGGGTTAACTGGCGGAACATAGGAGAGGCCTTTGTCCTGCAGTGGACGTAGGCAGGCTGATTATGATGATGGTCGTAGCCTAAAATCATAGCTCACACCCACTTTGAAGAATTGGCGAAGAAACAAGTAATTAGATTGAGGGAGTCACATATTACTTTAAAATCTGATGAATTATAGGATGGTTAGTAGAACTGAAATTTTACAAAGTGAGAGATGTGCGATCACAAACGCCTTGATTCGATTAACAATCATTCTACAGCAGAACAGATATCCCGGTGACAATGACCTAATGATGAGGCTCCCAAAGAGAGAATATTTGAATGTTGAAATCAAATCTCATTCGATTAAAAGCTGCTTCAAAAACGTTTTTCCTCAGTGACTTAAAGCGATTACAAAACATATTTCTCAATTGTTTTGCACTTCTTCCTCGTCTTTGTATAAATCGTAATCATCATCAACATCATTATCATCTGTTTTTCTAATCTGAAGTTCCAATACTGTTAATACTGTTGTTCTTTTCCTTTTTCTTAGAACTCCGGCTTTCTTTTTTGTTGCTTCTTATTCGAGATTGTACTGCTAACTGTTTACCACTGCTGTCTTGTTAAAAGGTGGCTGTGGGCCCTTGTCAAGCTGACCCATTCGGACCAACCTTTACCTGCAGCTGTCCTTCACCAAACGTGTTGACGAGAAGTGAACATTAATAATAAACATTACTACCACTACTACTACTACTACTACTACTATACGGCTAATAATAATAATGATAATAATAATAATAATAATAATAATAATAATAATAATAATAATAATAATAATAATAATAATAATAATAATAATAATAATAATAATAATAATAATAATAATAATAATAATATTAATAATAGTAACAATATTAATAATAATAATAATAATAATAATAATAATATAATAATAATATAATAATAATAATAATAATAATAATAATAATAATAATAATAATAATAATTATAATATAGTCACCATCGTCTTCGAGTGTGCGCATCAGCTCCGCATCTGTGGCACTTTTTCGCTCCCGCATTTGCGACCAAATGAACGTCATTTCAACCCGGACGTGATATTAGATGCAAATTATTAAATAATGAAGAAATCTTTGCTTTGAGTTGGAATTGGGCCTAGGCCACCTGCCTGGAAAGCAGTTGTATTACAGTGGAGCCACACCCATGCTCGAAAGTGGTCTGGAAAAAAATTAATCCGATATGAATGTTAAGTAGGGCCAGGAGTGTCATAATCACATGTTATATTACGTTGCAGAAGAGTGTCATTATACCCGTCGTCAAAACATGTCCATTGAACAATAAGAGGACGGTATAGACCTTTCACTGTTTGCAAACATGATGACTTCCGGTTTCATCCACCGATGTGCCAGAATAGCATAGGTGGGGAAGAAGGGCGTGAGAAAATAGCCCGCTGATTTTCTACACTTTCCTTCTATCGTTTGGAAAAATATATTCAAATTGATGTTCTTTTCAGCTACATGAAAACTACAAAAGATTGCTTTAAACACTACGCACGCTCCTTTCATCTGAAGAACTAATAAGAGACGTTCCTTACTATTGAAGAAACGTGAAAACGTCCTTTCGGTTTTGACGTTACGAGCTGGTAAGTGAGGTGACCAGAAGTTTTTTTGGGGCACAAAGCTTGCAATCTTCAAACCGTCTATACAGTTCTACTCATGTCGAAGAGCTCAGACATGATGAAGCTTCATAATTAGCTGCAGCATCAACAAAACTGGCCAGATGCGCAGGGGCCGTGTTGCCTTAAACGGGTACAGTGGTACATCACCATTTGGCACAAGGAACAGTTACAGCGTAGTAGAAAATTCAAGAGTATACTTGCAGTAGGCATTCTAGAGAAGTTTGCAAAGACCCATGTTGCGTACAAAGACATTCCTTTCTTTGCGGAATGGTTGAGGAGTCCACCGAGAAGCAAAGACCGGCTAGCGATTAAGAAGGCAATTTGAACGGGGCCCGATTACACCCTCGCGATCTGCTCTTGAAGGTTAAACTCAAGAGTCTTCGAAATTGTTTATGTCCCCCTTTTCATGCACAACAGGCACACAAGGAGGACTTGACTGTGTCACGTATAGGACAGTGAGCTACCCGAAGAAAATGAATAGCGCAGTTCACCAGTGCGAATCTCACAGCCCACCACTTAAATGCTCATTTGTTTCAAGTGCAGAATAAGCGTAAGGGGAAACATACGAGCTACGGCAGTCGAATGGCTTGCAGGCCTCCTCTGGAGAGGTCATCTGGCAGGAGAACAACTTTTCGATGTCTGGGAATCCATAACGGCGCATGTCGACGGAGTCCAGAAATTTAGGTTGAGTGTAGAAGAACATCTGAAAAAGAGCGAGTTGTTGATTCGGCGATACGAGTGTCGTGTCCAACACCTGGCATAATGTAAATATAAGTGCGTCAAGCCTTCCCGCAGAACCACCTCGCTACTGTCACGATCACAGAACAACCTCAACGCTCCTGGCCCTTGCGTTAGCTTGCACCTAACTGCCTTACAACTATTTTTCCACGGCAAAAATCCTACTATGTTCTTCACTGAATAGTGCAACCTTTTCCAGGTCCATCTCTCAGCCACGGCACACAAACAAGGCGAGCCTCTTAATGATATTTACAACAAGAGCTTAGTCTTGTCCTGGACGCCAGATAATGTAATGTAAATGAAAGGGGACTAGGTTCATCAACGCTTATTTTGTGTGCGCGTTAGGAGAAACGGACTTTGCGAGACGACGCGGTAAAAAGAAAACAAACACGATGTTTATGAGAGAACACGGAAAATAAGCATAGATTACAGAACCAGAAAAGGCATTAAGGCAAATAAGTAATAAAACTGTCTGACCGAATGAGGAAACCAATAAACGCGAGTTCAAGGCTGAAAGTTTCAAAACCTCACGATACGGATAAATGAACGACGAACTCTGAGGTGCAGGGCAAGAGGTGGCGACAGGCGATGGGGAGCGGGGTGCGTCTCAATGTGTGACACTGTGGTTAGGATGATGCTTGACGGCGTGGGTGCGACGATGGAACAGCCAATCTGCATCGGAGACGTGATGCTCCATGCGGGGAAATGGCTAGCCCATCCAGTGAATAGCTTGCGTCGAGACGCGATGCTCGGCGCAACCATGACCATTAGCCAGGCCACGTGCGTCGCTGTGCCGAACGGCTGATCGCGAAGATGCCTCGCCGAGATACGCGATGCCCTCGGCAAGGAACAGAACAGCAGACCAGGCCACGCCTTGAGATGCGGTACTCGTGATGCGGTATGCCGAGATTCGGCACGCCACCTTAGCTGGTGGTTAGACGGCAGTAGCGTGGACGGCCGTGTTCTCTTGGCCGGAACCTGGATCACCGGCGTCCGACGCTTCGGCCCACACTCTTCCTTCTGCTGCTGCTCTGGCTCGTCCCTAGCCAAAAAGGCTACCACCACGTAATCCTAAAATGTGGCCTAATTGTGGCACGCCACTTCTATGGGCAACCACCGGTACTCAGCTGATTGGCTGCCCTGACGCTCACAGGTTGTTCCTCAGAGTCCTGGCGCAGCCCACCACGGGGATCGGCCATGAAACGGACGGTGCCTCATTTTTTAGGTGGAGTTGTTTCACCACCCTGATTATTTAGATAACGATGTTAAAACAAAGAACCAATTGGTAAACGATAGATTACAAACGATAGGTAATACAAAGAACGAACAGGCTAATGTGGTTTCAAATAAAGTGAGTTTATGCCTCAGCTTAACATTCTAATCGTTTGGTTGTCTTTAGAAAATCGCATACTACCTCACAAACATTCCTGTGGCTAAATTCTTTTTCAGTTGCTCCAAAGAAGAGAACCACCGGAAGGGATAAAGTTAGAGCCAGCCTATGGAGGGGTTCTTCTAACAGTCTATTCCTTTGGTTTGTGTATAACCTGCATGTTAAGAGAAAATGGGGAAGGGATTCACTCTCGTTGCAGTGGAGGCATAGGGGAGACTGTGCCAGACCAGACCTGTGTACATAAAAGTTCAGGAAAGGGGGGGGGGGGGCTCAACATTTTAGTCTCGTAATTGATATCTCCGCCATTCTAGAGGAGCATCATCGATTTTTCCAAGGGTACTTAAGATGAGAAAAATTCGATGTTGCCAAGCGAAATTTGTCAAACAGATCTGACATGACAAATTTTTCAAAGCGTGCCACGGCAATAAATGCTAGCGTCGGCAATATAGAAATTATGGGATAATTATGTGAGGCCACTGCGAGTGCATCTGCATATTCATTGAAGGTTAAACCTTCGTGCCCTGGTATCTACACCAAACGAATGAGTCGTAAATGTCTCGGGGCAAGGTCATAAAATACTTCTAAAGCTTTGAACATAATAGGCGCAGTTAATGAACTACACACAGACAAGCAGTCTGAAAGAATAATAGCATCTGTTATTGCTTGAGGTAATTTTCGTAACGCTAAGAGATCTGCCTGTGATTCCGCTTAATAAATAGGTGTAAAATCGGGTAAACGAATCGAAAAAGACCAATCCAATACCAAAGATGCGATTCCGACTCTTGCCTTCTCTTCGCGAACTGAAGCATCCGTTGCTATTACAATCTTTATGTCTAATCTTGCCAGGTGGTCTTTCAAAACGGCATCTAGAAATCTACTGGGGAGAGTTTTGCAATTATTAGGAAAAATATTGTCAAATTCTATTTTCGCTGTTTGAATAGGTGTTCTTAGTACCCGTACTTCACGAATGTTAACTTGTAATGTTTCCAAGAGCTTCTGTACGACGATGACTTGTGGACATTTTAATCTAGACCACTGTTGGTTAAAAAGGACGTCAGTTCATTATTTAAAACATATTGTGACCTCCTATGTGATATGCGTATCTTTTTAGGAAGGTACGGAATGCTAGTATTTGGAACCTAGCACCAAGAGAAGGCAGGCGCGCTTCCTTATATAAAAGATCAATTGCGACAAATTTACTGAACCCAAGACATAAACATAACGCTTCGCGCTCTAGTAGTACTAGAGGTCTAATTTTGTAGGCGGGTGCTCCAGAAAACAAGACACAGCCAAACTCCAATATTGGGCAAATATACATACAATATGTCATTACTAGCACATCACGACGAAAACCACAACGTTTATTGCGGAGTCTACGAAGCATCCCAAGCACCTGTGCTCCTTTAGCTGCCATATTTTCTATATACGGACTCCAATTTAGGTTCTGAGTATAAGTCACTTTTATGTATTTAATCGATTTCACCTGCGGGATAAAGCCCTGTTTGTAAAGTACAGAAATATGCACTGGAACATTTCTAGGGAAAACTACGACTGCACTTTTCCTGATGTTTAATGATAGACTATTGTCATCTCACCATGTGTCCAGAGCGTTTATATAAAACTGTAGCATCTGATGTAATGTATGTATATCTGTAGCTGTAGCAAAAATTGCGATGTCGCCAGCGTATACATACACCTGTACATCATGTTGTACTGGAAGTGTGCACAATAAAATATTAAATAATAATGGTGAAAGTACCGAACCTTGGGGGAGACCTATAGTTTGTTTATACTTTGAAGACGACATGCCAGATTGAGAGCAATAAAATTTTCTATCTTTTAGGAAGGAGTAAGCTCATGCGATGAAGTAATTTGGTAACCCTATGGGCGTTAGCGAATTTATTAGTTTAATGTGTTCCACACTGTCATAAGCTTTTGCAATATCTGAAGTTACTAAGGCGGAAACATGTTTCTTAGAACAAGCTAGCTGTATCCTGCTTTCCAGATCAACATGGGCACACGAAATGGAGCAGCCACGCCTGAATCCAATTTAGCATGAGCTTAAAATTGCATTTTCGTCCAACCATTTGTCTATCCTAATGTGTAGAAGTTTTTCTATTAGTTTTACCAGATTAGATGTGAGTGAAATAAGCCTAATGTTATCCAAAGTAAACCCAGCTCCATGTTTCTTTAATAAAAAAATTATTTTCGCGATTCTCCACTCAAACGGAATCCACGAATGTCTAATGGAGTGGTTAACTATTGCAAGTAAATCTTGAGGCGACACTTTATAGATTATTTTTATTACCGATGCAGTTATTGAATCGGGACCTGGAGCAGAATTGGGCAGTGTTTGCACTACTTGTGCTATTTCCGACGCTGTAACCTCTTCAAAGTCATCGTTGTTAACAGGGCACGGCGAGTGGTAAAAGTTAACAGCCATGAAGCAGCTTTCCAGCCCTTGAGCAATATTTTCCAGACAAGTAGGTAACTCACGTGGCGTTGAAACTATCGATTCAAGGTTTTTTGATGGTGGGATTACTTTTTGGGCTTTAAGGAAGTTGAAAAGTGATTTCCTGTGGCCAGGCTTTGAAATTCCTTGGAACGTTGGCTATCATAGTTATCCTTCGCAGCGGCAACTGTTCGCTTAAAAATTGCAGCCGCATATTTGTAATGGCTCCAGTTTCTAGGGAACTGATTATAGAGCAGTTTTCGCCACGCTGCTTTTCTTAGCCTATAATGACGTGAACAATTAGAATTCCACTCATGATTCAAAGAGCGTTTTTTGAGACATGAACTGTGAATTTAGCTTTATTTAAAGATTGTTTTATAACATCCTTGAACTTGATAATATTTCCCTCTTTATTTACCTCGATTTGTTTTGACAAAGCCACACGTAGTGTCTGTTCAAATGTACTAAAATTCATGTGAGAAGTGGGTTGCCTGATTATTGAAGGCACGGGACTTAAAAGCTAAAACAATATAAAAATGATCGCTATTTGTACCCGAGTTTAAAGTAGACCATGTAGAAACCCAGAGGCTAGGACTACAGAAAGTTAGATCAATCGCAGAATGAGACTGATTGCATACAAACGGGGGGGGGGGGGTTTCGTTAGTTGATGCATGTTAAAATATTTTTAGCAACAATATCGCACAAGCGCTTTCCACTCATGTCTGTTCTGAATTCCCACGAAGTGTGATGAGAATTAAAGTTTCCTACCATTACTGTTTTTTCTGCAAGACCAAATTACGGTATCTAAAACACTAGAATTTTAAACACCTGACGGAAAATAAGCGTTCACTTACGAAAAGGGAAGGTGTCCCGGAAGAGCGATATCTATTGTTAAAATTTCACTTTCTAAATTCATTATTTGACCTCTAACTGTTACCCAATGTGCAAGTTTTGAAGACATAAACCCTGCTAAACCACCTCCTCGAGAGGGGTGGTCTAAGAAAAATGTTTGATAGTGTTTAAGATGAAAAGTTTTTTCTTTAGAAAGCAAAGTTTCTTGCAACACTATAACATATGGGGAATGTTCATTACAAAGGCAAAATAAATCAGTAGTTGCAGAAAAAATGACTGGCAATTACACTGCAAGATTCTAATCCACCTATTTTGAGGACATGCCGGCAGCATTCACTGCCTTCTGCAATAAGCTTTCTTTCAAAAAATCCTCTTTTGATGCTACTTTTTTCTGATATTTTTTACTTTTCTCATTAGGATTCACTGGAGATCCATTTTTTCGTGGTGACGCCCGCCGTTTCAATTTTTTTGTGTCGAATTCCATTTGTCAGTTCTGCGAACGTGAATCAGAGCTCCAATCCAGATGTTCAATGGGGATTATTTTTCGGCCGCAGTTCGATGGACCAGCTCTTGATGAAATAACTCTTCAACTGGTGTTCTTATCGGGTGGCTTAAGTCTACCCCACAAGCCAAACCTTTTACACAGGCCAAGTGAGGAGGAACAAAAGGGCTCACCGGGAGAGAGGCAAACGATGTGCATTTTAGCAGATCTGATACGCAGGCCTGATCTGGGGAACAGCACAGAATACCTCCACGACCAAACTGTCGCACCTCGGTGATGAGTTGGATGTATTCGGTCACCTTCAGTAGCTCCTCCTGGATGATTTTGGGTTTTTTCATGTGAATAGAAGCCCCATTTGTTTGGACCAGAGCCACCGGAATGCTGCTGAGACCACTGTGCAAGAAAACATCAATGGGTAAATTATCATTAGTGAAGGATGCCGACCAGGCAGAGTTTGCCTTGCCGGGAGACGCGACAGACATCAGTCTGCTGAGCTCAAGTCAGCACCGCCCACAATGGCCGCACACCCCGGAAGGGTGCACCCAGACGCCGAAGACATCTGAACAGGAACTCGAAAAGGCCTGAAGGAACAGAGTGACGACCCAACGTGAACGGCCCGGACAGCTGTGTCCAGGGAGAAGTGCACGTATGCGCACCACCAGTGATGGGTGGTGGAACTAACCTCGAGGACGTCGGTTTTTCCCAGTTGGCTCAAAATCACACGCGCCCATAACCACGCCTTCATCGTCGTCGTCGTTTTTGCTAAGTCATCACAGTAACCCCCCATACAAAACGTTGTTTCCATAAAAACTTTACTCACACAACACAATGAAGAGGAATAAAATAACTTTCTCCTATACTGAGAAATGACACTAATTGAAAGACCAGTTTGTTTCTACAATGACACTGTCAAGAAGAACGAAAACTTTCGAAACTGTACATCCACACCGGCAGCGAAAACCAATAACAGTGCAAGATTTCATCTTTCCCTGTACTATAAAGTAAGAAATCTGGGATACTCTCAAGGTTTTTTACGCTTAGTAACTACGTTCTTAAATGAACAGAACAAATGAATGATTTCAAATAGCCAGATATTTTTGATATCAACCTTTACAAATGAATGTTTCAGTAATTTTAACAAACTTGTGGCACTTTACTTCAGTGTGGTAGTGACACTCCTTGGCTCATTGAACGCTACTTCTGGGTAGGATACTTCAATTTTGTTTCTAGCTCGCATCATTCATGCATGTCACTAGCGTTTGACTCAAGTGTCTCTGAAGATAACATTATGCAGCGAACACTGAATTACGATGCGCTATATTTGGTCTAAACTACTAATCCCAATGTGGTTGTTCTGTCGAAATAAATTATAATAATTGCTGGAGTAGCTACCTGCAGAGCGGTGATATCTCGCTGGATTCCGTGTTCACCGGTTGTGCCCTCGCGATCTCCGACGTCAGCGTAGCTCTGGCGTACTGGGCGGGCTCTACGTCATCTCCTGACGCCGATCTCCGACGACAGCGTAGCTCTGACCTACTGCACTTGCCCTACGCCATCTCCTGACGCCGACAAGAGCTCTCGCAAGTGGTGCCCTGTCCTCAGACTCCTGTGACCGTGTTTCCATCTTTCCTATCTCTCCTATCCTCTAGTTATGTCCTCGCTGGCTGGCTTAGCGCATTTCTTTCTCTATTCCTTTACTTCTATCCTTTTAATACGTCCTCACTCCCCTCCCCTGTGAGCTACTGTCGAGGTGTCACACCCTGATGTAGACAGTTACGGGGCTCACTTCTCTCTTCTTTTCCCTCTTTTAGAACCACTTCAGCTACCTGCAGAGCATTTCGTATGCCCTGACAAATACTAGAATCTCAATTATCCTATTTTTATATTCCAGTAACTTATTCAGCCTCTTATTATAGGTTGCGAGCATTCACTCAGTCTCCGGAGAGACTGAGTTCATTAAGTCCAGATGACTTGATATCCTTGTGGAAGCGTCACATGAGACTAAGCAGAGCTTTCAAGCCTACATGCCTAACGTCTTTCTAAACTACAGGGCGCCTATGCCAAACGCCAACTGACATTGTCAAGCCTTGGTTGACTTACAATGTCCTTGTGACTGCTGTAGCCGTCACCCGTCAAGCCACGTTCACCCGCAAGCTTATCGTGATCGTTCTCACGACCTAAGGCTCCTGCATCGCCAACTGTGGTGAAGCCAGGACGCACGACTGCTTTCGAGTTAGTCTAAGACGGCCTCTACTATCGTGCTCTTTCCGCTATTACATAATTGAGTCAAGCCTTCCTGCACAACCACCTCGCTACTGTCACGATCACAGAACAACCTGAACGCTCCTGGCCCTTGCGTTAGCTTGCGCCTAACTGCCTTACAACTATTTTTCCTCGGCAAAATTTCTACTATATTCTTCTCTGAATAATGCAACCTTTTTCATGTCTATTTCTCAGCCGTGGTACACAAAGAAGGTTAGTCTATTGATGACATTTAGAACAAGAGCTTATTCCTGTCATGGACGCCAGGTAATGTAATGTAATAAAAGGGGTCTAAGTTCGTCAACGCTTATTTTGTGTGCGTGTTAGGTGAAATGGACTCTGTTAGACGACGATGTAAAAGACACACGACCTTTATGACAGAACACGGAAAATAAACGTATGATACAGAAATAGAAAAAGTGTTAAGGCAAATAAGTAATAAAGCTATGACCGGATGAGGAAACCAATAAACGAGAGTTCAAGGCGGAAAGTTTTAAAACCTTACGATGCGGTGAAATGCATGACGAACGCTGCAGGGTGCAGGGCCGGAAGCGGCGACAGGCTATGAAGGGCGGGGTGCACCTCGATGTGTGAAGCTGTGGTGAAGATGATGCTTGACGGCGTGGGTGCGACTACGGATCAGTCAACCCGCCTCGGAGACGCGATGCTCCATGAGGGGAAATGGCCAGCCCGTCTAGCGAAGAGCTTGCGTCGAGACGCGATTCTCGGCGCAACCGTGACCATAGGCCAGTCCACGTCAGTGGCTGTGCCGAACGGCTGACGCCAAAGACGCTTCGCCGAGATACGCGATGCCCTCGGCAAGGAACAGAACAGCAGGCCAGGCCACGCCCCGATATGTGGTACGCCGGGATAGCTGGTGGTTGGACGGCAGTAGCGTGGACAGCCACGTTCTTGGAACCTGGATCGCCGGCGTACGATGCTTCGGCTTGCTGTCTTCCGTCTGCCGCTGCTCCGGCTCCGGCTCGCCCCAGCCACAAAGCCTACCGTTACGTAATGTTCACACGTAGCCCAATCGTGGCACGCCACCTCTATGGGCCACCGCAGGTCATCAGCTTATTGGCTGACCTCACGTTCATAGTTCGCTCAAAGTAAGGCGCCCATAATGATGATGATGATGATAATGTTGATGATGATGCCACAGCCATGGCTCGTACCCACTCAGGCGGTCAGCCAAGAATCGATGACTTAATTCAGTGAGACCTTTTTTTATGAAGGTGTGCCCGTAACCGCACTTTCATCGTCATCACCTTTTTTGCTCAGTCATCTCACCTGGCAATAACGTTTCAAAAAGTGCAGCTTCAATGCCAGAATTACATGAGGTCCGCTGCTTATTACGATCATATTTATAGCTATAACGTTCGAAACAGGGTAGCGACCAACAGTCAACGAGGCGGCTTTATTTTCATACAAAACTTCATTCACGCATAACGTCGTCAAATGCTGCAAGTGATCATCGACGTAACGCGAATCATGCAAACAACAATGTGATGGGGTCACCATACAAAATCGTCCTGGCTCCTCATAATGCCTAAATTTCTCTCGTCAGAGTGCCGTAACTTTGACATGACATTTAGGCTCGCATAACGCATTATTCGAAAGAATTAACGGCTGAGCAGGTTGACGTTAGAGGACAGAGCGCTAACTTCTAGCGAAGCTTCTTTCGCAAACAGGATCAAATATGGAGACTTGCGAACTGTAAAAAGAACACGTGAACGTTTCGCCAACATTTGACCACACCATGTGAACGTCAAAGACTGAATATTCACAGACGGCTATCTTAATTAAGAAAAGACACTTCATGTTCGTATAAAGCCAACAAGACGGGCTGATACATGTAATGCGAACTCTTCCTTTACGATAAGTTTTAATTATATCTCCAGTGATTTGGGACTATTGGTTTCTACATTTTCACATTGAAAAAAAAAAGAGTGACAATTACAAACACGACAGTGAATTCCTATGTGGCCCTGGATTGCTTTGCGCTCATTCTAATGGTGCTCGTTTAGACTTGCATTCAGACAGAACTCCGTCTAACCAACATATCTCCTACCACATCAGATTGGTACCGAGTTAACAACACCCACATGACATGGCACAAAAATTGCGTTTTGTTGATGATGGAGAAAAAAGTGGCGCGTGAATTAATGGGATTTATTGTTTTGCAAAGCCGCTGTCACCGCAAACACCACTTTCGCGCTAAGTTTGTCGCCTATCTATTCTGGTTGATTGATCTAACTTCCCAAAACCACCATATGTATATGAGAGACGCCGTAGTGTAGGGCTCCGTGCATTTCGACGACCTGGGGTTCTTTAACGTGCACCCAAATTTGAGCACACGGGCCTACAACATTTCCGCCTCCATCGGATATGCAGCCGCCGAAGCCGGAATTCAATCCCGCGACCTGCGGGTCAACAGCCGATTCCCTTAGCCACTAGACCACCGCGGCGGAGCTATCTCTTCTTGTCGGTGGGAAGTTTGATGCTTGTTGTGAAAAACCATGGGTCTTTAACGGTCATTACCTTCCAGCTGAGCCCCAGAGTTGCAGTTTTTATTTGTTTTTAAATAGGTTTTCAGCCATAAAAGATTGTAGGATGGCTGGGTACTCAGCACGAAAAAGCCGTAGAGCTTCAGCAGCAAAGCTGCGCTGCATAATATGACACGACATGGTTTCCTAAAGCAGTTGATGAAGCAAAGATTAGTAATACACTGCGCCCTGCCAATGGCTTCAGCACGTAGCGACGCTTGCAATATGAATTTCTGAAGGATGTGTCAACACTAAGCGCTCATTCGTAACTTGTAAAGACGTAAGTTGCAAATAATCAGTTCACTGTTCGATGTTTCGATGTTTTTTAGTACTCTTTCCTGTTCCTGGTACTTAGTACGGTTTCCTGTTCGATGTTTTTTAGTACTCTTTCCATTAACTAAGTTATAGACCATCTTGAAAAACGGGAAGCTTTATAATACAACAAAGTGCCGTTCGCTGCTTTTCAGTGTGTGGCGTCCGAAGAAGCTCAAGTGCTCAAACTCAAGCTTTGTCTGTGTGCAAGAAATTCTCTTCATTCATGTGTATCCTAGTCCAAAGTTTCGTGTTTTGCTTGATGTACACTTCTGAAGGTTATTCATGAGGTAAACGTTTCTCACCATGGCCCATGGTTCTTGCGTCCTCTTTCTCCTAGGGGTGTGGCGCCATGATATCAGTGGCTTTGGCAACGGTGTGATCGGTGCAATGGTTGAAACAATCAAACACAGATCACTAAATTCCAATGAGGAGGCACTCTGAGGTCTGATATCGGTTGACCCACGTTGTTAAAGGGACAAGGGAAGTCAGGACACGCGGCGCCGTGAAATTTCCCTGAAGGGCACTCGTTTTTGCCTTTCATCTTGAACTGTCTGCACAGAATATCATGGCAATGCCGCCTTTCGGTGTTCATCTATCGATTGCTCAGCAGGTCTTGGTGAGTATTACTCCAGAAAGTGATTCACACAACGAAAAACAAAAATTGGCAGGTGAAAAGTGCAGAATAAAGCCAACATACAAAAACCGACCCCGCATGTGCATGTTTCACTGCAAATATCGCCAAAAGGCGATAGTCTTCCGTATGGAGAGACTAAACAAAGCGTTTATTTGATGTTCTACTCGAGAAAATCGGTGAGCTGTATTTTGAAGGCGCTGCGTTACCCTAGTTCAAACTGAAACATCTCCTTTTTATAGCGGCCGGAATTCCCCTGTTGCCGAACCGCCGCGTCGTTTGCCCATGAATCGCCCCGCGCTGCCGAGTATGCCACCACTCGGGGCCAATGCGGGATGGATGCGCTGTCACTCGGTTATGGTCGTGGCTTGTAAACGCCCCTACACTATCCGCTGGTCTAGACTTCGATGATTTTTGTACGCCGGAAGCAAGAATAAGCAGTGCTGCTTACTTTGCTGACAAGTCGCTGTCTTGTAATGCATGAAGAGCAGAAAAAAAAACACCGACGCCAGTGTCGTTCGTAGGTTTGTCTTTCTCTGCAAGACCGCGACAAGTTCGCTTACGCCAAGACAAGCTCGGTCACTTCTTCCACGCAATAACGATGTGAAGCAGGCACTGAGTTGGTTAAACTCTCCTTGGTTACAACGTTTAGTTGCGTGCACTGCAACTCGACAAGTGAGTAGGGTTTGGCCGCCATTTCCAAAATTTCTTGGCTAGTGCTCTTACTGGTCCGCGGTGACCGATGCGGCGGTAGACGCCGCAAAAATTGGTCCGAGGGTGATTGACGTGGAAAGGGCCCTTTCGGCGAATATCGCCAACGCCGAATCGGATTTGGCGCACTTTCGGCGGCCAGAATGCTCAGTGTGAACGCGTCCTTAAACTGCCTTGATCCATGCAGCGAAGGTGAAAGAGCGCATTGAGGCACGTGAGACACGAGAGCTATTTGGCAGTTATCATCAAAAACGAAGGAAGGCGGGTACGCCTGTCTCGGAGGCGATAAGGTGTAGAACGCAAAGCGACGGGCAGGTGCCACCTCCGTGTCGTCTTAGCAAAGTGTTTTAAACCCTCGCCTTTTCGTGCATCGCGTTGCATTGTCAGCGAAGCGTGATAAAGAGCAAGGTCCTTAGAATTATCAATGCTTTCTCTAGTGTAAAGACACACATGAAACATATACATGTGTTGTTTTTGTGCCTCAGATATGAGCAATACTTGTTTTTAATTGACAATCGAACAAGTATGAACGGTGAAGCTTGATTGATTGATTGATATGTGGGGTTTAACGTCCCAAAACCACTATATGATTATGAGAGACGCCGTAGTGGAGGGCTCCGGAAATTTAAACCACCTGGGGGTCTTTAACGTGCGCCCAAATCTGAGCACACGGGTCTACAACATTTCCGCCTCCATTGAACGGTGAAGCTTGAGCAATATTGGTGGTCGCTGCGGATGGGGTTGGATTCTGTCCGTTTGGGGTATCGTTTTGACGGAGAAACAATTGTACAGACAGACAGACAGACAGACAGACAGACAGACAGACAGACAGACAGACGGACGGACGGACAGACGGAGAGAGTGACGGAGAGAGAGACGGAGAGAGAGACGGAGAGAGAGATGGAGAGAGAGACGGAGAGCGAGATGGAGAGAGAGACGGAGAGAGAGACGGACGGACGGGCAGGCAGGTAGGCAGGCAGGCAGGCAGGCAGGCAGGCAGGCAGGCAGGCAGACCAAGATGTTTGCGTCAGAGTACCCCAAGAAAGACTATCGTCTCTAAAGCATATGAATTACAACGGGAGGCTGTTAGTGCGTCTCCAAACTAGCACCCTACGCTCGAATACAGAGAGTCTTACCCACTCCGCAGGACACACTCGCTCGCAGATGGTCAATGTATAGGAACCATAAAAATGCGCTGCACTGGCGGTACAGCAAAAACGTAAACTAAAAACGAATGCACTAGTTATGAAGGCTTTCTTAAAACTTCTCTTTATATTCGAAAAATAGCCCCATCTTCGACAATATGTGAAACCATTCAAGCATCAGTAAAATCCCGAAATTGCTAAACTTTTCTGCCGAAAAAAGCCATATGCCCAATTCATTTCGTTGGCCATTGACCCAATGTGCGATACCAGTCTGTATAAATCAAGTCACAAAATCTGAGACTGCAGAGCGCGTACAGGACATATAGCGTTTTGAGCACTTGAAAAAAAAAGAAAAGAAAGGTCGTACCGGTGCTATTAAACAATAACGCGCTTAGAAATTTAAGGTTGCAAACTAGACCACAGACATAACACTTAACCTAACCAGATACAAGAAGTTAACAGTCTCGTAGCAAGTGCGAAGCAGGGAATGCGGTGCAGCAACAAATTATAATATAATGCAAATAATGTCTAGCAGCTCAAAATTTTAGCAACCACGGCTTTTGCAGACACCACCCAGTCTATGGTATCCACACTGACTTTGCGAGGAAAGCATAGCACGTAAGAAAGTTCTCGCCTTCACAGATAAGCACGCGAGCGCGCGCGACTGTGCCTTGTATGACTAAGTGCGAAGCCGATAACACACAGCCTCATTTCAGAAAAAGACAGGAGCGGTGACATCCTCGAAAGCACTCTTCAAACCTTTGGCACCATTACGCAAGGGATACTGAAGAAGCCCGTGCAACGCTGAGGAACATCACGGATGTGCGTACCACGAAAGGCAAGCTTAGAACGCGTTATTCGAAGGTCACAGGTTTGATTCGTGCTCACGGCAAGTCATTTTATATATATATATATATATATATATATATATATATATATGTATATATATAATATATATATATATATATGTATATATATATATATATATATATATATATATATATATATATATATATATATATATATATATATATATATATATATATATATATATATATATATATATATATTATGAAGTCTTGGTAGTCTGGGTTGCGACAGCGTTTAATTGAGGAAAGACCTCGCGAAACGAACGGGCAGAGCCAGTACACAGACGATGACGATGATGATGAACCAGAGTGGCAATGAGGACAAAGAGACAAGCGGATGATGGTGATTGCGATCATGCAGGGATGAGGACAATGCAAGTAACAAATGCCCACACTAATTCCCCCCCCCTTGGAAGCGGACATCCTGGCCGCCGTAAGTCAAAGTGACGGGGAACGTCGCGTGAAAGGTTTCATGCGACAAACGTGGACAATCTCTGTGCTGCGGTAGCGGCGGTCTGTTGGGGCGACGAGTGGTGTCACACGATAATTAACTGGAGAAGTCTGTTCTAAAACAATGTATGGGCCGATGAAGCGTGGTTGGAATTTGTCACAGAGACCAGGAGTGCGAATAGGTGTCAAAAGCAGCACCTCGTCACCAGGTTGGAAAGACACAACGCGGTGGGATTCGTCATAGGTGATCTTTCGCTCGTGCTGTCTCGCTTCAGTATTGATGCGAGCCTGATGGCGAGACTGAGCCAGGCGGGAAATGTATTCTTCGCTAGAAGACTGACACGAATTCCCATGGCTGTTAAAGAAGGAGACGTCGAGAAAGGTAGTCGGGGTGCGTCCGTACACGAGGTAAAACGGTGAGTAGCAAGTTGTTCGCTGAACGGCGGTGTTGTAAGCGAATGTCAGGAATGGTAAAACAGTATCCCAGTTTTTGTGGTCGGGTTGGACGTAAACGGCTATCATGTCTGCAAGGGTTCGGTGAAATCTTTCTGTGAGACCATTTGTCTGAGGGTGGTAGCTTGACGCTGTCTTGTGAGTAGTTCCAGAAGCGCGGAGTACTTCATTTACCATTTGTGACAGGAACACTTTGCCGCGATCACTAAGCAGTCCACGAGGAGCCCCATGACGCAGTATTATTGCGTGAAGAATAAAGTCTGCAACTTCCACAGCTGAGCCTGAATTAACAGAGGAAGTCTCAGCGTATCGTGTCAGGTGGTCCACGGCGGTCACTATCCATCGTTTGCCAGCAGATGTGACGGAGAGAGGCCCGTAAAGGTCAACACCTACAACCTCGAAAGGCATTGACGGGCACAGAAGTGGCTGTAGAGGTCCAGCAGGTGCAGACGTGGGGAGTTTACGACGCTGGCATGGGTAGCAGGAACCGACGTACCGCGCTACACTAGAAGAAAGGCCAGGCCAGTAATAACGACATCGAATGCGGTCAAGAGTTTTTTTAAAACCAAGATGACCAGCAGTCAAGTCGTCGTGGAAGGCTTCGAGCACCTGAAGTCGAAGAGAGCGTGGCAGTACAGGAACCCAGCGCTGACCGTCAGGGTGGTAGACGTGGCGGTAGAGAACCCCATTGTCCAGCTTAAAGTGCAGGAGTTGACGACGGAGTCGCGCGTTTGGTGGATGAGAAACTCCCGAAAGGCGGTCCATCATGCGTCTGCAGTATGAATCGGACCGCTGGTGGGAGATAAATGTTGCCTGGTCGTCCGAAAAGGGTTGCGTTATTGATGCGAGCGTATGAACTTTGGTAGATGTGGCGTTTGAGTTCTCACCAACGCTGATATGGGTAGTTGGAAGCGGGCAACGAGATAAAGCATCGGCGTCTCGATGTTTTCTGCCTGACTTGTAAGTTATGTCAAAGTCGCACTCCTGCAAGCGTAGTATCCACCGACCCAAGCGTCCGGACAAGTTTTTCAGTGTAGAAAGCCAGCATAAGGCATGATGGTCCGTAACGATTGTGAAGTGACGGCCGTGGAGATAGGGACGGAACTTCTGGACCGACCAAACCACAGCCAGACACTCTTGCTCAGTTATAGTGTAGTTCTTTTCAGCAGGGGTGAGTACGCGACTGGCATATGCAACCACTTTCTCTAGGGAAGACTTGTCACGTTGTAGAAGGACGGCTCCTATACCAAGGCCGCTAGCGTCGGTATGAAGGATAGTCGGTGCGGCTTCGTCAAAGTGGCAGAGCAGAGGTTCAGACGTGAGTGACCGCTTCAACAGCTCGAATGCCGTTTCACATTCTTGAGACCACAGAAAGGGGACGTTCGAAGCGAGTAGTTGGTGTAATGGAGCAGCAATAGAAGCGAAGTTCTGGATAAACCAGCGAAAATAGGAGGCGAGGCTAAGGAAACTGCGAAGCTCCTTTGGTTTTTCGGGACGCGGAAAGTGAAGGACTGCAGAAATCTTGTCAGGGTCGGGACGGATGCCATCTTTGTTAACGACATGTCCTAAGACCTTGATAGATTTGCTAGCGAAAGAGCATTTCTTAGTGTTTATTTGAAGCCCGGCGCCGGCAAGGCACGTCAGAACTTGATCCAGTCGTTCTAGGTGCTCAGGAAACGTTGACGAAAAGATAATAATGTCGTCCAGGTAGCACAGGCAACTTTTCCATTTCAGACCACGCAGCACGGTATCTATCATGCGCTCAAAAGTCGCGGGTGCGTTGCAGAACCCGAAAGGCATCACGTTGAATTCATATAGCCCGTCGGGGGTTGCAAACGCCGTTTTATGCTTATTGTCTTCATGCATGGGAATCTGCCAGTACCCAGAACGCAAGTCGATGCTTGAAAAGAATTCCGCGCCTTGTAGGGAATCAAGGGCGTCGTCAATAAGTGGCATAGGGTACACGTCCTTACGTGTGATCTTATTGAGCGCCCGGTAGTCCACGCAAAAACGCACAGAGCCATCCTTTTTGCGGACCAAAACAATGGGAGACGACCAAGGGCTAGATGAAGGACGGATGACTTCCCGTTTAAGCATGTCCGCAACGTTTTCTTCTATAATTTTTCTTTCAGTCAGAGACACGCGGTAGGGTCGGCGGTGTACGATAGATGTCCCAACAGTTTGAATTCGATGTGCTGTAGTATTAGTGCGGCCCAGCTTAGACGAGCAAATGTCGAAAGAATTTGCATGTTTCTGTAACAATGCGAGCAGCTGCTGCCTCTGTGAATATGTCAATTCGCTGCTGATAGTGGTGGTAAAGGCGGAGGAAGAAACATGCTTACCGAGGCAAGGCTCTTTGGATGCGATGGCCTGAAGTGGCGTGACAAATACAGGCTCGAAGTCAGCAACATGGGCCACAGTAGTGCCCTGTGGCAGTATTTATTTATTTATTTATTAGAATACCCTCAGGGCCCGTAGGGCATTACAGAGGGGGTGGGTACAACATATATAACACACAAGAAAAAAAGACAAAATAAAGAAAGAAGTATCAGATGCGCAAATCAGGAAGGCAACATAAGTCAACTAAAAATGTATAAGAATTCAAGGACATACAAGACAAAGATAGATAGTGGAAACTGCGTATAGTTACAAGCATTGCTGAGAAATGTAAGATCTTCTCCGGTGTAGAGTTGACAGCGGTGACAAGTGCCGAGCCATTGCAAAAACGAACGACACCGGACGGAAGAACTATACCTTTGCGAACGCAAAGTGGTGACGGTGAGACCAATACATCCCCGTGATAGATGTCGTTGGACGTAATGCTGACAATTTGCTCATGTAGTGGCGGCAGTTCGATGTCTTTCACAGCAACCAGACGAAGTGGCTTCTGATTGTCGTCGTCAAGCATGTAGTCCGTGTCAGCGAGGTGAACGACGCGTTGTCCACAACAAATCGCCGCGGAAGCAGATGATAGAAAATCCCACCCTAAAATTAGTTGGTGAGAGCAGCGGGACAGGACAGCAAACTGGACATGATGGCGGATGCCGTCGATGAAAACACGCGCAGTAGAAAACGCGGAAGGGCGAATGACGTTCCCCTGGGCAGCAACTAATGTGGGGCCATCGTAAGGCGTCATTACTTTCCTTAAATGTTCACACAAATCAGCACGTATCACAGACAATGTCGCACCTGTGTCGACCAAAGCATCGACTCGCACTCCTTCCACTTCCACAGAAACCATGTTACACGGGCCCGATGGAGGAATTTCAGTTCTGATTCCGAATGCAGTTTTTCCTCCACAAACTGCATCACTTAGTTTTCCGAATGAATTTCAGAGGTGAATGAGGCGGGCCGAAGTGGAGAAGTGGAACGGCGGAAGGGCGAAGGCGAGCGGCGTCTCGTGTTTCGGCTGTTTCGAGGTGCAGTCGATGCAGGAGGAGATGGAGAACGGTGCGGGGGAGACGAATAACGCCGACCTTGATAAGACGCCCCGGCGTAGAAATCCCGTTCACGCACGTCGTTCCGACGCTCATCTTGCTGGCGCTTTCGGCAGAAACGAGATATGTGGCCGCGATAGCCACAGTAGTAGCAAACAGGGCGAGACGAGCGCCACGGTTGGGAATAGAAGACATTCGGGGCACCTGTAGATAGCGCGGTCAGGTGGGCCGGAGGGTCAGGGGGTACGGAATGGTAGTTGACCGGGGGAGCGGCAGCAACTGACGTGTAGGATGGACGCGGCAATGTCGCGTGGGCGTCGCTGGGAGGCACGGCAGCAACTTCAGGGTACGTGGGTATGGGGCGTAAAGCATGTGGCTGTACGGGCGCAGAGCCAGTCAGGGATGTAAGTTCCTCCCTGATGATGTCACGTAAGGGCATTCCCGAAGGCTGTGTAGGTCGTGGTGTAGGAGGTGTGAAGCCCATGGACCGCAATTCTTCGCGTATAATGTCCCGGATGAGGTCGCGCAGGTGGCCATCTGACGTGGAGTGGTGGTCGCCAATGTCTGGTTGGAGGCGAACGGAGTCCAGCGCATCAAGGCGCTGGCATGTCGTCACGACATCAGCGATGGTAGCTGGGTTTTGCACAGCGAGTGCATTAAAGGCAACAGGCCCAATGCCTTTCAATACGAGGCGCACTTTGTCCGATTCCGGCATGGATTGATTGACACGCCGGCACAGTGCGAGGACATCCTCGATGTATGATGTGTACGATTCACCGGGATGTTGTCGGCGAGTATCAAGTGTCCTCTTCGCGACGGCGGATCGAATGTCCGGGGTGCCAAAAACGTGTCGCAGCTGCTGCTGGAAGGTAGCCCAGTCGGGTAAGTCAATGACGTGGTTAAAATACCATGTCTTTGCGACTCCGGTCAGATAAAATGGGACGTAACGCAGTTTGGCGGCCTCGTCCCACCGATTAGCGACACTTACGTGGTCGTAGTCGTCGAGCCAGTCTTCTACGTCTTCTCCACGACGACCAGCGAAGAGCGGGGGTTCCCGCTGATGTCCGTGTATGTAAATAGGAGGGGCGTCGGTGCATGGTTGATGACATGAGCGCCGGTAGGCTCGGTCTGGGACATGCTGCCTGACAGTGGGCGCAATCGGCGGCCTGAACGAAGCTCCAGCGGGTAGAGCGGGCTGCGGGAGGTAAGAGGACCGAAAATCCACCTCCACCACGTATGAAGTCTTGGTAGTTTGGGTTGCGACAGCGTTTAATTGAGGAAAGACCTCGCGAAACGAACGGGCAGAGCCAGTACACAGACGATGACGATGATGATGAACCAGAGTGGCAATGAGGACAAAGAGACAAGCGGATGATGGTGATTGCGATCATGCAGGGATGAGGACAATGCAAGTAACAAATGCCCACAATATATATATATATATATATATATATATATATATATATATATAGTTATTGCCTTATCTGTTGCTGACAGCACTGTCCTAACGTTCCTTAACCTTAAGATAACAATACATTTTTCTCCGCTCAAGGAGGCAAATGTTATCATTATAAATTATCTCTTGAGAGATCCTGCGTTATTCTTTGTTCGCCCTATAGTCTCTGTCACGCCTCCTAAAAATAAACCTTCTCTTTTATGGAGGCCTTGCGAATATTGAAGTTGGTGCCACACCATCGAAAGATAATCGCTGGAGCTTGCGGACGTTTTCTGTGCCATACTCACAATGTCATTCTTTGTGCAGTTCTTCGGAAAATAGTCGCAAACTTTGGTAGTGTTGTACCTGCAAATGAAAATAAAATGTGCTAGTGAGAGCTGTCTAGAAGAAATGGGAATAGCTAACATAGTTAGAAAGGGTTGCCCACGATGAATTAACAGTGATAAGCGTAGCGATATATAGAAGATTTCGTGTCCACGTCACTGGAGTAACCATCAATACGTTTTCCGTTAATGAATTGCAACGATGAAAAAATTGGGTTTTTCAATATATGCTCATGTAATTCTGAAAATACCAGTGAAGATGGTTTAAAAAATTTAGGAGGCATTTAGCTCCAGTGTTTGGAACAACGCACTTAAATGTCCCTAATTTGCCAACTTAGGTACGTTATGGTTTTAATAACGCGAAAAACTTGCTGATCCAAATGATCCCAAAATATAATAGACAGGGAGAAGGAGGGAGATGACACTTTTCTGTTTGTCGTTCTATTCCTGGTGGCTGTTCTTATCAACTAAGTATGCACGGACAACTAAATCATTACTTCTTGTTTCACTGATGAACGCAAAATTTCTGCTAGAAATAAAAAAATGACTTCTTGTGGCACTTCAGCTATAAAATTGGAGCATAAGACTTATTGTACAATGATAGAAGTTTGTGCAGTCATTGGTCGTCAATAATCATCCGCCATGGTAATCTAGTGATCATTGTGCTCTATTGCTGACCCGAAGGTTACTTGATTGGCCCGTGTGCTCAAATTTGGGTGCACATTAAAGAACTCCAGGTGGTCGAAATTTCCGGAGCCCTCCACTACGGCGTTTCTCATAATCATATGGTGATTTTGGGGCATTAAACCCTACATATCAATCAAGGTTGCTTGATTGAATCGAAGCCGTGGCGGTCCCATTTTCGGTGGAGGTGAAACTGCTTGAGGCCCTGCGATGTTTCACATAACAATGGGGTGGTTTTTGCAGGTTAAACCCCATCATTTATAATACAGTTGTCAATAATCTTGTTCTTGTTCGCATATTCATCGTGACACAAACGCACTCTGGGGAATTGACCAAAAATTGATTGGTTTATAGAATATTTCAAAACTTCTGGGTAATGAAGGTTATAAAATAAAAAAATCATATGAATTACATTGCGGATTATGATGTTCAATCTGATGTACGCCTTTACTGATCTATAAAAAATTGCCAGCAAAGCAAGTCGTCTTTTGCATATGCGTCATCGAACAGTCCAGCAATTTAGCGTTGTGGCTGGTGTCTGCCAGCAACAACGATGTGGCTGGTGCTCTACACCTCGCGTCATGCTCAGAACCTTATCAGAAGCGTCTAAAGAACCTTGGAGGTCTACCAACATTCCAGTGCGTTTTACTCTTGGTTGTGGTGATAAATAAAACAAATTTGTTTTGTAAAGTCTGGTCGTATGAAAACAAAGCAATGAGCACAAGCGACTAGAAGAAACCCCCGAAAAGTGAAGACGTAAAACAACTACAGTAGAGTTGACTTCGTCAGGTGGCCGTAACCTTGGGCAACCACAGTGTTGGTAGCCTGGATGAGGAAAACATGTCGAATGAAAAAGAATCGGTCGTGCTAGTATTTTATCCGTTACTTCCAAGGCCACCAACAAGTCACTTTCTCATAACAAAGCCAGACCGTGGTCCGAAAAGCTCTTCGGCCATGCTATTACTAACATGGCCGGAGCCGGTGTATGCACATGAATCATAGTCCGTCTGCATACACCGGGTGAAAGATTCTGAAAGAACGGTAGGTGTATTGGGCCGTTCGCTGTATATGCCACGAGTAGAGCACATACAAAGAGCACGGCGCTGTCGCCGCGCATTGTAAGACGTTTGACCACCAGATAAATTTCAAAAAAACGACCACCCTGGAAAGCAAGACTAACTGCAGGATACTACTGCAGTCGTAGCATATACAGCACACGGCCCAAAAGATCAACCGTTCTCTCGGAACTCTTTCCTCGGTGTATGTACATGGACTACGCTTCGCGGCAAAACGGCGGTTCATTAATGACCCCACGTGTGCTTTCAAGACGCCGCTACAACATCGCCACAGTCACCCCTCTGGAAGTATTTTCCTCTGCTTCATTTTGGTTGGAGTTAAAATAGTTTTTCCAATGAGTACCTTCGTCAATATGACGATTAGATACTGACCAATTATCGACACCTGTTCTTCTTTGAATTTTCGGCAATTACTTCAATAAAGCTCTGCGTACTGTACCGTACTTTATCACTTCTATTATTACAACATTCGGCATAGTTGCCTCAAAAGCCGCACGAGAGAAACAAATTTACTGGCGGATACCCCACCTAGTGTACGTGGAACGGACGGTGGACGCGGCGTTAAGAATGTCCGCCTTATATGCCGTTTCTTGCTTATCCCGGTTGGCATATCGCGCCTGGTAGTGCTTCACTGTGCGAGCCTTGCTGGAATCGTCGCGACCGCTGCTGTTTGCCGAAGCGACGTTCACTTTCAACGTCAAATTAATTTATTTACCAGCAAGTTTTCTTTACACACGAGAAAACCCGAAAGCAACTGCAGTTGTTGCCAAACTACATCCTGACTGACATCACTAAAATAACTGCTAAAATTAAAACTTAAATGGCTCTGTTATACTACTGACCAGGAAGAGAGGCATAGAGTGACGGCCGGGAACTCCGCGGCATCGTGTGTGAGTACAGTTGACACCAGGGCAGGGTACCCGCGAAAGTACACTACGAGCCCTACGGCCTGGTACAGGAAGCCGCTTGTACAAGCAGCGGCGACGGCCACATTGAACACCCAGTGACTTATCCGGTGTGATCCCTGCACAAAGAACAATACTGCAATTTTTAGTTCATCCGCTTGTCGTTGAGGGGCTAAATCATGTAGCTAAAAAAATATCACGGTCATCTTTAGAGGCACTGCGAAAGTGCTTCTTTTGCTCTCATTATTTTCAGTATAAGCACTTAATGGGTGACTTGCGTGCCTTAAATCAATCACCTACGTGTCAGTTAATGATTGCAGTTTAGTAGTGTACAATCTTACATTGCAATTCAAATTTGACGTCGGATTCTGAGTTATGACCCAGAAATTAAGTTCAGTTACTGGAAAAATGCTATACACCGGTCCACGCGGTTCCTCAAAATGGGTTCCACAGGCCCCTTCTTGGGTCTTCGCGATCCACTGATCGATTGTTCCTTGTTATGCACTCGTCGAGCCACCTAGATGACTTACCTGAGGTATGACCGATGTAAGGAAACTGTATTACTCACGCCATTTCTTTGTGCGTAGAAAGTGAGTTCATTTGCACATCGACGAATAAATTTCCTACATGCCTTTTGCTTCTGAATTTATTGCACGTCAGTGTAGCTTGCACTGAATGAAAACTCCTTGCATGAAATCATTGCAAGGGGAGGGGAAGGTCGACAGGTAATGTAGCTTAGCAGGGTTTCTTGGGACCAGCAAGTTTGAGTTTCAATAGTTGACACAACAATTATACATCATAACAATGTTGATTTTTGTCACTCCAAAATTACAATATGATTATAAGAGACAATGTGCTGGAGACCTCTGCAACTTTCAACCCCCCGGAGTTCATTACGTGACATAAAACGAAGCACAAGGGTCTCTATCATTTCGCCACCATCGATGTGCGGTATCGATGACCGGGATTCCATCGCACGACCTTATCAACGCAGAACAAGGCACTAATAGGCAAGTGTGATATTTTTTTTACCGCACCACGTCTGTTGACACGGTGTGGCCTGCAAACTGATCATTCAATGTTCACACTATTGATGGCGTTTTGAACCTCGAAGCCTGATCATCAATTCACTTTCCAACTAATTTAGGTAACCAAAAATAAAAGTTATATAATTTATTCTACAAACTGTATGAAGTCAATTCAATAGTTAACGCTGCCCCCCTAAAAAAGAAACGTCTTGCAGCGCCATAACCACCCAGAAACTATGGTGCGAGTGAAAATGAGCTATATCAGACGTTTTCGATCATGATTGCTCTCGTTAATGGTGGTCCACAGTGGCCTACTTTTGTTTATTGCACAGTCGTTCCAATTCCTCTGCCAGATTCTGGTTGCTGTAAGGACTTTCCCAAAGTTGAAACATATAGAAAGCTTGGCTGTAGTTGAGGTTCATGATGTCTGTGATATGAGAGTATAAGTTTAGTTTGAAAGAGTTTCTTTAAAAAATGTGGCAGGTACCAGGCGATATAGGAGATGAATTTCGAGCGAAGCAGCCAATAAATGTTAGTTCTTACTTGATTTTTCTGTTTGAGGTAATAGCTAGCTGCTAGGTCGACATTTTTTATAGGTTTGCTATTATTTCCTCTGAAGATATGTTTCTTTTGTTGCGTTTGTGCGCAGCGCTGAGCATGCCGATTGCTTTGATATTCACTTGATCTTAAACACTCAGGAATAGTTGCCCGATGCTGTTCTCTAATGCATCAACCATTATCGAAGGGAGGAGGGTGGACAGTCATTTTTGATACAATTGAATTTTTGGTTTTTAGACGCTACAGAAATTTATTCGATTGCTAGATGCTCGCCAAATACTTACCGTTTTTTATTAGGTAAGATCGGGCAGTTTATTCTCCTATTATTGCAATGCGTGGTGTCTTGCGGCTACCGAATATGGGGCCACTGTTTTGAAACCTTCTACTGACGGGAGGTAATGATGATTGTCACACTGCCATTATTGCAGAATTGCAGAAAGTCACCGGCTAGATTCGAAGAGCTCACGTTCTGGCCCCAAAAAGCACGACAAAAAGCATTAAAAATTTAAGAGCAAGTTTAGCGCTCGAACGAATGCCGGGTGTGGTCCAAAACCAGGCAAGGAACGTGCACTTGACAATAAAAAGACTGTAGGAACACAGCCGGGGGCATAGTTGTCATATAGTTGGCATATATTCTGGACATGTTATGATGCAGCAACTAGCTCGAAATGCGTTATTGTGGTTCATCCTCATCATCTGACCACGTCCACAGCAGGGCAAATGCGTCTCCCATGTTCCACCAGTCAACTCGGTGATGGGCTTGCTGCTGCCAATTTATACCAGCAAACTTCTTAATCTCATCTGGCCACCTAACCTTCTGTCTCCCCCTAACCCGCTTGCCTTTTCTGGGAATACAGTTGGTTACCCTTAATGACCAGCGGTTAACCTGTCTACGCGCTACATGCCCGGCTCAAGTCCATTTCCTCTTCTTGATTTCAACTATGATATTGTCATCGTCTTTCTTGGGCAAGCACGTGACATTTGTCACGTGCTTTTTTGACGTCGTGACAGTGTCACGACGTCAAAACAGAGGTCTTGCCGTAGAGACTGAGACACCAGAAGCAGGTCGATCTTTTTAATTAGAACGCGCAAGCGAGTTCTTCTTCTTCGTCCAATTCGTAGTCCTTCGTGGCACATGCACAACTGTCATCGTCTTTCTTGGGAAAGCACGTGACATTTGCCTCCCTCCGAGAGAAGCATCGTCCCGATGCGCAACTTAGGTGCTCTACCAGGCGTATGTAGTGGTCGTACGAAAACGGTAACCGGGAGCTAATTAACTCGATAAATACGGTTTCATACGCACGACGCGCATGACTTCGGGCAAATGCTTTTGGCGCTTAGAACTACAATTAGTGTCGGGAACGACTTCGTAGTTCACGTCATTCAGGCGTCGCGTGACGCTGTATGGACCAAGGTACCGTCTTATCAGTTTCTCAGACAGTCCACGTCGACGTATCGGAATCCAGACCCACACTGTGTCGCCTGGTGAGTAGCTAACAAACTTGTGTCGGGTGTCGTAGCGTTGTGCATCTTGATGCTGCTGATGACAGATGCGCACGCGCGTGAGCTGTCTGGCTTCTTCGGCACGCTGAGTGAATTCTTCGGCGTCTACATGGATGTCGTCACACTCATGCGGCAACATGGCGTCCAATGTTGTCGTGACTTCGCGACCATAAATCAGACTGAACGGTGTCATTCCAGTGGTTTCTTGTCGAGCGGTGTTATAAGCAAAGGTCACGTACGGCAATATCTGATCCCAGTTTTTATGTTCCGTGTCAACGTACATACTGATCATGTCTGTGAGGGTCCTATTGAGGCGCTTTGTCAGTCCATTTGTCTGTGGATGGTATGCAGTTGTTCTCCGGTGAGCTGTGCCGCGGAGTCTGAGAACCGACTCCAAAAGCTCTGCGGTGAAGGCAGGTCCTCTGTCTGTGATCACTGTTGCCGGAGCGCCATGCCGAAGGACGATGTTTTCGATGAAAAACTGAGCGGCTTCTGCTGCTGTGCCACGCTGCATAGCTTTAGTCTCCGCATAACGGGACAGGTAATCAGTGACCACAATAATCCATCTGTTCCCTGTTGTGGAAGTTGGAAAGGGACCCAGGAAATCCAGTCCAATCTGGGTGAACGGCTTTTCTGGTGCTTCGACTGGATGTAAAAGACCGGCTGGCTTGCTGGGAAGCGCTTTGCGTCTTTGGCAGTCGGTGCACGTTCGCACGTGATGGTTAACAGCAGCAGGTAACTTTGGCCAGTAGTACTTGCATCGTAGTCGGCACAATGTTCAGGTGTAGCCTAGATGACCAGAAGTTGCTTCATCATGGCACGCTTCCATAATTTCTTTTCGAAGAGAGGCAGGCACGACAAGCAAGTGTGGGTTACCGGTTGGTGAGAAGTTTTTCTTATAGAGAACATCGTTTCGCAAGCAAAAAGATGGCAGTCCTCTAGCAAATAACCGCGGCACGTCTTTACGTCGTCCTTCTAAATATTCAATGAGTGGTAACAGCTCAGGGTCACTGCGCTGCTCTCGTGCAATAGTGGCCGTGTTGACAACTCCCAAGAATGCCGCGTCGATGTTTTCGTCATCAGGAGCGACAGTTTCCACTGGCGACCGTGAAAGACAGTCGGCGTCGGTGTGCCTCTTCCCAGATTTGTAGACGATGGTCATGTCAAACTCTTGAAGTCTTAGGCTCCAGCGCGCCAAACGACCAGATGGATCTTTAAGGTTGGTGAGCCAGCACAAAGAGTGATGGTCGCTAACAACCTTGAAGGAGCGGCCGTACAAATACGGACGAAATTTGGTGACTGCCCACACCACGGCGAGACACTCCTTCTCGGTGGTCGAGTAGTTCTCCTCCGTGCGAGAGAGAGTTCTGCTGGCGTAGGCTATTACTCTTTCACAGCCGTCTTGCCACTGCACCAGAACGACACCTAGACCTACATTGCTGGCGTCAGTGTGAAGTACTGTAGGGGCGTCCTGGTCGAAGTGCGCAAGGACTGGAGGTGTTTGCAAGCGTTGTCGCAGTTCATTGAATGCCATTTGCTCCTGTTCACCCCAAAAGAAGGGGACATCCTCACGTGTGAGTCGTGTCAATGGCGCCGCAATAGACGAAAAGTCCTCGATAAATCGTCGGTATTAGGCGCACAACCCTAAGAAGCGTCTCACAGCCTTTTTGTCACGGGGTGCAGGAAATTGCGCTACGGCGTCTATTTTGGCCGGGTCAGGTCGAACACCCTCGTGACTGACGACGTGGCCTAGGAAGCTGAGTTCGTTGAAACCAAAATGACATTTTTCTGGTTTTAAAGTCAGGCCGGCCGAGCGTATGGCTTGGAGTACGGTGAATAGACGGCTGAGATGTTCCTCGAATGATGCTGAGAATACAACAACATCGTCTAGATAGACCAAGCATGTTTGCCACTTCAGGCCCGATATTACGGTGTCCATGAGACGCTGGAAAGTGGCTGGCGCCGAGCACAACCCAAAAGGAAGCACCTTAAATTCGTAAAGGCCATCAGGCGTCACAAAGGCCGTTTTTTCACGATCTCTCTCATCGACTTCTATCTGCCAGTAGCCGCTTGGAGGTCCATTGAAGAGAAATAGCGCGCATGACGCAGCCGATCGAGTGAATCGTCTATGCGAGGCAGTGGATAGACGTTTTTCTTCGTGACTTGGTTCAACTTGCGATAATCAATACAGAAACGCAAGCTGCCGTCTTTTTTCTTGACCAAAACCACGGGGGACGCCCAAGAACTTTTCGAAGGTTGTATGACGTCATCCACGAGCATCTTCTGTACTTGCTTCTGAATCTCCTCGCGTTCTTTCAGAGCCACATGGTAGGGGTTCTGCCGAATTGGTCGCGTGTTGTCTTCGGTAATGATACGGTGCTTGGTCAATGGTGTCCGCTGGAGCTTTGACGTACGCGAAAAGCAGTCTTCGAATTGGTGTATAAGTCCAAGCAGACGCTTCCTATCAGAGGGCGGTAGCGTGGAGCAGATGTCCACCGACAAAGTTGTCGAGGCAGGGACTGTCGCGTCATCTGGTTGCAAAGCACAGCAATCCCCGGCTTGGTCTATATCGTCGAAGTAGGCAATTGCGGTACCCTTCTGGATTTGACGGCGCTCGTTGCTGAAGTTTGTAAGGAGCACTTCTGCCTGTCCACCAGTAAGCGTTAGGATGCCTCTCGCGATGGAAATGCCTTGCGTGAGCAAAAGAGCGACTATGTGCTCCACTATCACATCATTATAGGAAGGCCACCCACTGGACACAGACACAAGGCAGCAGGATCTCGGTGGGAGCGTCACATCGTCGGCTATTCGCAAACTGCCGCGTAGTTCGTCGCTGCTGTCGTCGACATACGGATGTGCGCAAAACGTCACCATGCGTTGAGGGATGTTGATAACAGCGCCATGATCTCGAAGAAAATCCATGCCCAAAATTAGCTCTTTGCAGCAGTCTGGCAACAGGACGAAAGTGGCCACGAAGCTAGAATTCCCAATGCGAAGTCGAGCGGTGCATTTACTCGTGGGAGTCATCAGCTGACCACCAGCACTTCTTATGTGTGGCCCTGTCCACGGTGTCTTAACCTTTCTAAGGCGGTCGGCGAGTTCTTGTCGCATGATTGAGAAGTCGGTGCCAGTGTCGACCAGTGCTGTGACGTAATGTCCGTCAATGAAAACGCCAAGATCAGCACGTACAACTTCACCGGCATTAGTATTCGTCGTCGTATTCGTCGTGGTTGTCGTCATATCTTCTTGCGATGATAAGGGGAACTTTTCGGTGTCTCGACGATTGGCAACCTTGCTCCCGGAGGTCGCAGCAGTTAGTTTCCCGGCGCGGGCTAGGCGAACGGCCTCTGGTGACGTCCGCGTAGCTCTGAGGGAAGTCACGGTGACACGCAGGAGATGGAGATCGCCCGCGACGCGGTGTAGTTGCTCGGCCAGTCGACAGTTGATCGGCATTGTGATCACGACGGTCTTCAGAGCGGAAAGAAGCGGGACGAGAAAAGTTCCCGAAGCCGGAATCGCTATGACGGCAATAGCGAGCAATGTGACCTGGTTCTCCGCAGCGGAAGCAAATAGGTCGACGGTCGGCCATGCGCCACAAGTCAGTTCGGCGAACTGGTGGTCGTCTCATGGAATCCCGTTGCCACCAAGGTACTGCCGCGGGTCGTGGCTGGAAGGGTGTCGCCACAAAGGACGGTGGAGGACGACGGACCACATCAGCGTAGCTCGCTGGATGTGGCTCAGGACTTGGCGCTGGTGGTGTAACGGCTTGCCTCAACTCCTGGCGGACGATTTCGGCAACAGATGCGACGGGTGGTTGGGTAGGAGGGACGCAGAGGGCCCGAAGTTCCTCACGCAGTATTTCCCTAATCATTTGTCGTAGGGAACTTTCACACACGGCAGTGTTCTGAGCTGCAGCACTTACTGCCGTGTGGTTCGGCAGGCGGTCAAAGTGTCGGTATCGTTGTCACAGTGCGCGCTCGATGACAGTCGCCTCTCTTATGAATTCATCTACTGTTGTAGGTGGATTTCGTACGAGGCCCGCAAACACTGGTTCTTTGACACCCTGCATTAGGTGACGCACCTTCTTTGCCTCGGGCATGTCAGGGTCAGCTCGTCGAAACAGACAGATCATACCCTCTGCGTACATGGCGGCTGTTTCGTTGGGTTTTTTTGCGCGAGCCTCAATCAGTTGCTGTGCGCGATCCCGTCGGTCCGTGTTCAAAAATGTGGCGAGGAGCTGTCGACGGAAATCTTCCCAAGATTGAAAAGTAGCCTCGTGGTTCTCGTACCACGTGCGAGCGCTATCTTCCAGGGCAAAATATGCACGGCCAAGTTTGTGCTGTTCGTTCCAGTGGTTAGATACAGCGACCCGTTCGAACTGTTCGAGCCAGTCCTCGACATCCTCATACTCTTCCCCATGGAAAACTTCAGGAACGCGAGGATGTTCAAGAGTCACCTGGGAGGGAAGAGTGGTCTGCGATGGAAGGGTAGCCGTGGATGTGGTAGGAGCTGCCATGCTGGTTAGAGGCGGAACAGATACGGACTCCGGGCTTAGGCCTAGTAGGCGTCGACTGAATCGGTGCACCGGAGTCGTGACGAGGGGCCGGGTCTCTGGACTAGGTGATGGGGTCCGAGCAAGACTGTCCTGCATCCGGTTGTAGGCTCCAGCACCTCCACCAGTGTCACGACGTCAAAACAGAGGTCTTGCCGTAGAGACTGAGACACCAGAAGCAGGTCGATCTTTTTAATTAGAACGCGCAAGCGAGTTCTTCTTCTTCGTCCAATTCGTAGTCCTTCGTGGCACATGCACAACTGTCATCGCCTTTCTTGGGCAAGCACGTGACAATATCCTTAACCCCCATTTGTTCCCTAATCCACTCCACTCTCTTCTTCTCTTTTAAGGTTACACCAACTATTTTTCTTTCCATTTCTTGCTGCGTCGTCCTCAACGCCAATTGTGGTTCATATTACAGAACAGCTTTTTGCGCGAACATTCATTTTTATGTCTCTTAGCCCTTAAGTTATAAACCGGAAATGTGTATTGTCTGTTAAGGCAGAACAATCATATCACATACACACACACTTGGCTGGTTCAGTCACAATACATATAAAATGGGTTCGACAAAAATCAGAAAACAAATAATCAATTGAGATCGCATACAAGCACTCAATAGTGCTTAGGAGCACTCAAAGTTCTTTCATATTTCCAGCTTTACAAGTCCGTCCACATTTACTGTAGCATTTACTAGTGGCTTTTTTTAGGGTTTCTGATGATCACATGTCTCCTAGCAGCCACGCTGTTTTTTAAAATATTCACCACTCGCACAGCGTCATGTCTCAGCACTTCTTAAAATCGACTGACGGCAATGTTTGCTGGGTAGTGATACAGAACATGGACGCAAGAAAGAACGCTGAGGAGGAGACTTGATTCTTGTGTCAGTGTTTGTTTGCCTAGCTAGATAAAATTTGTGTGATGACTGACCAGCCGGCCAATTTGGCCTCCGTCGTTGAGGGCACCACATTTTAACCCGTCTTCTCTTGCCAACCAAGTCGCACTTCTATATCACAACTTATTGCTTCACGCCCCCAAACCATTGTCGCTACGTAAGTATCTTGGGTCCCGCCCGTTTTCTCGAATCTGGAACGTTACTAATCTGTAGAGAAAGAGCAATGATGTAACAACGGAAGTCGACACGACAAGTCATACCGTATTTGCACAAGGTGCTGAAAAACCTTGAAAATGGCAAAGGCTGGTGTGGCGTTCCTCTACTTCATCCTGCCACCAACGAGCTTTTACAAATCTGCTTCCTCAGGTTAATTGTGAAAGATGATGAATGTGTCAAGTCAAGCATAATAAGCATTTATTAGATACTACAGAGGGTTGGTTTATGCCGTTCCGTCATCTTTTAGACATATAGGTACCCGCCAAACTCAAAGTTAAGTGAATGGCCAGTTGAGGTCACATGCTCCGAAAACATATCTCTACCACCCAATAGAAGAATTTCTTTAACGAAAAATATCCGTAGGAAGAGGTGTTGAACAGCAAATATTTGTTGGAATCCACTTCTATCCTACTTGATAATTGCGAAGCGACATCTCACCTGAGTTTTTTGAACAGAAGCTTTGCCGTCATCCAAAAGGATACGCCTACGGTGGGCCATTTCAACCAACTTCTTCCGGTGTAACTGAAGGGAGGCGTTAGGGCGCTTTTTGAACATGCACACAGCTGTATTGATTGAAGAGCGAACATGTTCATTATTAATGCTGCGAGTAAATATCAAAGATGAACACGTCCACCTTGACCGACGGCATACTTGCACCAAAATTGAACTAGTGTTTCATAATATTCGCTACACTGTAATAATAATTTAGCCACGTGTATAGAGAGTAAACATACACGTCGCAATTATCCACCCAATCGATTATGCTCCAGTACCGTATTTGTATGCAACTACGCAGCTAAATGTAATAAAAATAAAAATACATGACGACGAATACTCAAGAAAACGACAAAAGTAATCAATAATGAGGGACGCGCTGCAATGCCCCATAATTTCGTTTGCGGCGAACTTCCTTTTTAATAGCGTCATTTTCAAGGAATACAAAAACATAATTCATTCTGTACTCCTCCTATGTTCACAATTACTGCACCTCGAATTGATAGCTCGGCCACGTTAGTCGGAAGTAAACAACATGATGGAAACACAAACGCTGATCAAAACAGACAAGCTTACAGAAACCTAATGACTTTTTGTACCCCGAAAACAAAAAGTCATAGGCGAGCCCTAGCGCAGTCTGAAGCTTTCCACCTGCCTTTGGCGACCCATCTTTTCATTCATTATTATCTCAGTCGTGACGACTGGCAAACTGAAAGGCTACCTCCTGTAGAGAGATGTAGCCCCCTTTGCTGAAGTTAGTGGCTTATCTTCTTTCAGGTTCAAGTGGAACCAATGCGTCGAACGACGGCGTACATTATAGTGTGCATGCATAATATCGATGCACTTTCCTTTTATAAGGCTGCAATGAACATCGATCACGCTAACCGTACTGTCTAATAACGTATTTTAATCACGCTCCATGAAGCGCGGCTCCCACTGCACATGCTTCAATCACGGTGACAAATATCGTTCACTTCCAACTACCCTTCATTATCTGATTGATCCATAGAACACATGCGCACACGCTCCATAGCAACTATAAGTGGTCGCTCGGTATTCCCACTAAAAGCGTGGCCATTTAATTAATTATGGGGCATATTAGAGAGTTTTAGTACTGCGTACGTATCGTACGTGGTGGCGTTGCGTACGTAAGGACGCCACGTTTCGTGCAGTGTGCACACCGCAACGCGCACGTATCCCGTTATGAACGCGGCCGTTATGTACGGCCGCACGCATCGCATGCGTGCGTGGTCGCACCGCTCTCGAAAACGTTCGCGACCACGCGAGACTTTGATTCGTAAAATGGCGGGATCAAAGGCGAGCACCGGCCGGCTGTACTTTTCCATCGCGTATGATTTAACTAAAAATATGGCCATAATCTGGCTAGCACACTTCGATGGGCTCAAATTTGCTTTTAACAACACGTACTTCTACATTGATCGACCACGTGATGCAACACGCTTCACGTTCGTGACGTACGCGGGTACTACGGCGTACTAAAAGCCAATCCCTGGCAAACGACGACGCGTAATGCAGGGCGCTTGCATGATGCGTACGTAGCACCATTCTGCAGTACTAAAACTCTCCATTACGTCGCTTTACACATTCGCGTTTATTAAATGCCAAACGGATACTCGCGCATCTATTAGCAATCATTTTTAAATGCAGAGCGTTTCTTGGTCGTGCAATGTGCTTTGGCGTCAGCAGCGCCATCCACACCCCTACTTCGCATATTCGCGGATCGCGTCTCGGGCCCCATGCTCACGTCTCATTGCCGGCCCAGGAAGACACCCAAAAAACTGTCGCTCTAAGAGCCATTAAAGAATAAGGAATCACCGGACGTTCGGCGGACAGAGCTTGCTCAGTGTGGGTGCAGACCTCTCCACCGCTATCCTCTCCCTCGAATGCAGGTGCTATGTATAGAAGTAGAGGAGCGCGCGTTCGTAATTGGGTCAAGATCGTCTTGACTTGGCTTTCGCTGGCCTTGGTACTTTGCTTGACTCGAGTAGATGCGATAAAAACAAGAGCACCTTCAACTAGTAGTGGTATACAACCCAACATCAGTGTCCCACACAATAAGCCGTCCACACCATAAAGCGTCCCACACTAGGGTACAAACATTTTTTGGGGTGTAAAAGCAAATATGCACCCAAGTGGCCTTAAGGGAGTAAGGGTGTACAATCAAATGTACACCTAAGAAATCTTAAGGGTGTGAAGGTGTAATCTTACTATACACCCTGACACCCATAAACAACAAATGCAGTGTAGAAGTGTAATTCACCCAAATAGCTAAAAGGGTGTGAAGGGTGTTTCTGCAGAACTACGCCTCAACACTCATGCGAAAATATCATAATTCGAGTGTTACCCCCTTCCAGCAGGCCCCTGTGGAAGCACTAGAAAGCTTATACTCTTTAGCTAGACCTTTCAGGCGCAGATATCCTATTGTAGTGGCTCCTGCCATAGTGTGGAAATCCTGGCTCTTGCAATGCTTCTATGGTGATTATATGAAGCACGGTACATGAAGCTTTCATATATAACATGTAATTCAAGCTGAATGTGAAGGCATCACTAAAAATGAGCTATAACACAACGTACACAAAGTAATCTCATAGCGCAAAATGAAATCAAGCTTTATTCTAGTAGACACAGAGCACATACAGGTTTCAGAGACAAAGCTTAACCAAAAACCTTTTTCAAGTGTGCATAGCAGAATGCCATTTGAAACAAAAGACCGGAAATCAGACGCCTATGGTATGGCGTGGAGCTCTAACGACGAAGACATGCGTATCAAAGTACAACCAAAGAACCTTTATTTGCACCTGAAAATGGTGAACTAATTTTGACATGCTTCAAGGCAACACAAAAGTACGGTGAAGTGAACAGCAAGAAGCGTGCAATGCAGCATGCCTTATTTCTTCAATATGCTGAAATAATATATCAATGCACAATGCCATTGCCACATTGATACGCCACAGTTTGCATGTTTTGTGACATGCCTTATGCATATTATGCAAGGCTAGTGGTATTATAATGAATATACTGACAAAACTGTCTTGAAATAGCATTTTCATTTCACAGTAACCTTTGTGCGTTCAGAGATTCAGAATACTGGAGAAACAATAATACAGGAGTGAAAACAATAAGCAAAATAAAATAACATAACAGTGTCACTACATGCTAACCATGCAGAATACCTGGTGTAAAGATGTAAAATATTAAGCACATCGCATAATAACACGTCGCCCTGAAACAATGCAACATGAAAGAACATAAAATGAACACACAAAAGCAGGGTAAAAGAGTAACAACTCACAGCTAGAAGAGGTGCAACAACCAAGATAAGATCTGTAGCAATAATTTGGAGCATCATATCTTGCTTTTCAAGGAAGAAAATTTAAATTTGGAGCAGGTTTCTGAAAAAAAAAACGCAACATTTTTAGCCTGAAATTCTAAATTTAGAGTATTGATTGATATGTTGGGTTTAAAGTCCCCAAAAAACCATATGATTATGAGAGACGCTGTAGTGCAGGGCTTCAGAAATTTCGCTCACCTTGAGTTTTTTAACGTGCACCCAAATCTGACCACACAGGCCAACAACATTTCCGCCTCCTTCGGAAATGCAGCTGCCACAGTTGGTATTCGATACCGCGACCTGTGGGTCAGCAGCCGAGTACCTTAGCCACCAGACCACCGCGGCGACGCTCCGAATTTGCAGTATACTACAACAATAGAGACTTTATCAAACAGAAGGAAAAATATAAGTAAAAATTATTTAACATCCACTAATTCATTCAAAATACACGAGAGTGTAGATATTTCAATAAAAGCAACATCTTCAACTATCCCACAATGCAAACAATGCTAAAACTGCCAACAGCATTTGCCGAGCTTGTCAAACTATTTGATAGGCGACGCGGAAATTCGAGAAAATCGTAAAGAATGAGTTCAAGGGGATGGCGAAAAGAAAAGTTGCGTACGATCTTCTTTAGCATTTCTTAAGGCCGCAAAAACCGTATAAATCACTCTGAAAGATGGCCAGCGCTCATACTAGTATTCGTTATTGTATGGAATCTGCATGCGTGAGTAATAAAGGGACAAAAAATTAGCCCCGCATCTGCATTTATTCTTCAAATGTCGTCGAAAGACGATAGTCTTGCGTGTGGAGACGGTGAACAAAATATTTATTTGATCTGCTCAAGATAATCGCTAAATGGTATTCTGAAGCTGCTGCGTCTGAGCGGAGGTGAACGAGTGCATCAAGTCACGTCACTCGTGAGACACGACCGCCATCTGCCAGTTAAAAAAAAAACAAAGCGTGTGGCTCTGAGACGGGTGTACGCGCCCGCCTCGGAGGTGATAAGGTGTAGAACGCAAGGCGACGGGTAGGTGCCACAATCGTCTCGTTTTAGCAAAGCGTTGGAAACACTCGCCTTTCCATGCAAGTGTTGCATGGTCAGCATAACGTGATAAGCATTACGGGCCTTGAGATACCTATGTATGCCTTTTCTAGTAAAAGGCGCACATGCAAAATATAGACATGTTGTTATAATGCCCCAGCTACGCATTGATTGATTGATTGATATGTGGGGTTTAACGTCCCAAAACCACTATATGATTATGAGAGACGCCGTAGTGGAGGGCTCCGGAAATTTAGACCACCTGGGGTTCTTTAACGTGCACCCAAATCTGAGCACACGGGCCTCCAGCTACGCACAATAATGGCTTTTTAATGGAAAATTGCAAGTATGAACGCTGAATTTTGAGCAACATAGGTAGGCGCTGTAGATGGGGTCAGCCGTTTCAAGTACTCGATGCTGTTAAGAGTGGACAAACAGACAAATGTACAGACAGACGGACAGACAGACAGTCAGACAGATCAAAATATTTGCGTCTAAGGTCCCCAAGAGGACTATAGTCTTTAAAAAAAGTTTGTGTCCTGTGACAACGAGTATTTGAGGCCACTTCCAAATCATAAAGCACTTTTTCGTAGAGCGAAAATGTACTGCGGCAAAAGCGACTTAAAAAGGCGTTATGCAGGTGTTAGAAAGGTGTGCAGAACTTCTTTTTAAGCCGCTCTACTTTTTTCTTTTCTTTTGCCGTGAGGTTAGTGTATAGTCAATTAAAAGTTAGAATCGCGGATGGCGCATCTATATTAAACTGGATGATGATGGCTCCACCACATTGGTCTGATGGCTAAGGTACTCGGCTGCGTTTTTGATGGAGGCAAAATTGCTATAGGCCCATTTGCTCAGATTTGGGTGCACAAGAACCCCAGGTAGCCGAAATTTCCAGAGCGCTCCACTAAGGCGTCTTATAATCTAGTAGTGGTTTTCGGACGTTAAACTGTACACATAAAGTAATTGGATGGTGATGGACAAACGTACGGTGATGACATGATTTTACATTCCTTGATAAAATTGACAATACAGAGAAAATATTTACGCTGGTAGGGCATTTTAAAACGGTTTTGTGCAAAAATAAAACATTGTATCCAATTGACACTATTGGAGCAGATGTTGTGCTCTTGAACAATCAAATATAAATACAAAAAAGCAAGTTATACTATGCTACAGACATTAAACATGGGCTGTAAATAGATATGAATGCCTGAATTGAATTGTCGACTTCGTGACAAAACCACGACCACACAAAGAAAACACGTGAACAAGAGGGATGCTCACTAGCAGCTCTTTGTACTATATATCCATAATATTGCACCCAACCTTAAAACGTTGGAGAGTAGGCATGGAGTTCTGCTGGAGTTCACCGTCCCTAGCAAACTAGCGAAGTTGCACCGGTGCATCACTGAAACTAATGCTCCGCAACTGAAAGGCTCTAAATAGAAGCTTGCGTGGCCGTTCACGAAGTTTGCCACTGAAGTGGTTCACCAAATACCTCTGCGTGCGGAAAGAGACATGTTAGCCAGATGACAGATCGCTGCGTGAATTATCGAGTGAGGGAACATGTTGTTACTGTAAAGAATAACGACGGTGCCCATTAAAGGGCGCGTGTCACTTCATGTTGATTCGCGCCAAGAGAATTTTGGAGGCTTTTCACAAAAGAAACGGGGCATCGATTGCGCTTACCTTTTGGAGTGCCCGTAGTTGGACTTGATAAGACGCGCTTCACACCATCTTCTGCCAGTAAAGCCATTGTTCTTCGGGGTCGGCGAGAGTCGCAGGACAGCCCGCGAGGCTCGGCCTGACGGTAGCGACGTGGACGCGGCCAGCCTCGGTCTGAAAAGACCGGGCTTCAGGACACAAATAAAGATTTGTGAATGAATGAATTAATTGCGTTGATACCCCGTTTCTTCACTCATCTTGTATGAGTCGTAAGCACGGTATCTAGTGATCGTGTGCCTTATAGCGTGATTGGGGGAGCTACAGCCTCAGTACGTTGCACATGCATTGACGAAAAGTGGGTTTATATCAGCCTGTTTCCTTAAGGAATAAGCAGTTGCAAATGAGCGCCATCACGTTCATGTGTTTTCTTCGCTTGTGTGGTGGTCATTTTTGTGCAAAATTGAATAATATTTCTTTCAGACATGCACCAACTATCCCGACAGCGAGTTGTGCTAGATATGAATGCCGCTGCTCCACGTGCAGCTGGCTTAGAACTGTGAAAAAAGCAGGGTGTTACAGCACCTGAGAGAAGGCACTTTCACTATACTTCTTGGTAAATACAGGACTTAATAAACAGATGACCTTCTGCTGTGTTCATGACATGCTATAATGGCCATTCCATGCCAAAGCCCAGCCATTTTGGCGACCATCTCAAATGTATTAAAAAATATTGTGCCGAATAACTGAATTGAAGCAGTGAAACGGTAGAATCTTTCCGAGAGAAAAAAAATGTTTGGTCACGTGGCTGCCTTCGGAACTTCCCGGAATGTCATTAGGGTGTTGTTTGTGGAAAAATTCATTTTAAAAGTACATTCTATACCAAACTTGGTCTACATGTTGAGTAAAGGTTCTTGTGTAAGGTGTGTGAAGCGCAGTAATATTACTGCAATTTTACTGGCACAAATGTCTCTGAAAATTAATTCAAAATGTGTTGTGTTTGCAATTTTTCTATTGTAATAGTGCACTTTGTATCAATATCTGAGGAGTGAATACTTACTCCAAAGAAGGTATATTTTGAAGAAAAAATATTTGATACCTCTCAAGCTGCTAAAAATCACGAGAAAAAATCATAAATTTTGCAAAATCGCAATTTTTCTCCTTATTGAGATGTATATTAGTGATACATGTATATGTACCACTAATACATATACATGCATATACAGATGTACCATGTATATTAGTGGTACAAACCACGTTCAAGGAAGAGCCTTCGTCTTTTTCCGTCCGCCAATTCTAAGCTAGTCAAGTGAAGCATCGTTTTTCCAGCTAAAGGCAGCTCTGACTCGCTCTTGTAACCACCAGATAGACGGCAGTTTTTTGCTCCAAGTTCACCGCCTTCAACAAGCAGACTTTTCTAATCCCCTGCTAACTTCGATTGCCGAGACTATCTTAACGTCACTAAGAGTGCCTGATAAGAGACAAAGCAACAGCTAACTGAACAAGCCTCATTCTAGCAAGGCTGTTATTCCCTACGTACACGTAGTTTCCCATAGGTCAAAGAAGGTCGCTGGAAAAATAGGTGTAACAGATATGTTCTGCGCACGCGACAAGCTCGCTGGGCTATGTCACAAGGTCAACAGTGAAGGACTTAAGAAAGAAGCATGCACTAAGAAGCACGCTATGTGCCATATTGAATGTGTTTTAGCGATTCTCTACAAGATATTATTTACTTGTGGGCTTGGTTACATTGGCGAAACGGGGCGATGCATGAATTATCGATGCAGGGAGCACACTAACTCTCTAAAAGATTCCCTTCCGAGCCACTTGGCGGACCAATTTAATAAGCCCTGTTGTCAGCCAATTCTCGACAAGTGTTTGATCTTAAGGCGATATAAAAATCGGCACGCGCACGAGATATAGTGACGCCTTCCACATTCAACAACTTGATGCTTCCTATATTAGCGTACCGTGAATTTTTCTTCACGGCTGTGAGATTAGATTCGTTATCTGGTGTCCACTGATACGACTGGCTTTTGATAAGGTAGGCCGTTTGGCACATGTATGGGTAATTCTGCTCATGTTACGTGGCTATGCCCAGATTCTGTTTCTTATATATTGCAGTTGGTTTGCAATTAACTTTGGCGGTTAGTTCAGTGCTCTCTTCTCGTCTGTTCTATCCCCTCTTGTTTGCGCTGTTCAGGACTTTGTTCGTCTACCATGTAGCACCAACCAGCCCAAGCGAGCACTTTGTTAAAGTCTTGGAGGCATATGTGCCAGTGAAATTGCACTAATATTACTCGATCGTTGAAGGCCTGCTTCTCCTTCATTCAATGAATAGGAATAATAAAGGCGAAATAACAATTAAGCATTTCAAAACTGTACTAAAATACGCAACATGAACGCGATACGCCCCCCACCCAACTCTGCGACGCATTTGCTCGACTGAACCCAGTGGGAAGATGCGGGCGAATTTTTTAGAGCGGTTTGTGGTTTCGTTCGACACAATCAATTGAATCCAACAACCGCAAAAAGCATTGGGACCTTTGTTTGTTGTTTGATTGTTCTTTATTAATAGAACGTCAGTTGAAAGTGATTGAAAAGAATACAAAATCACATTGTGATTCTTTTTCTGAAAGGATAATTTGTCTCAATTTATATGAATCTAAGCCCACAATTTTCGAGTTTCTAGTCTGGCACTATACTGATTGGGCTAGCCCCGCCGCGGTGGTCTTGTGGCTAAGGTACTCGGCTGCTGACCCGCTGGTCACAAAATCGAATCCCGGCTGCGGCCGCTGCATTATTGATGGAGGCGGAAATGTTGTAGGCCCGTCTGCTCAGATTTGGGAGCATGTTAAAGAACCCCAGGTGGTCGAAATTTCCGGAGTCCTCAACTACACGTCTCTTATAACCATATGGTGATTTTGGGATGTCAAACCCCACATATCGAAATCAATTGGGCTACAGTGGAAGGCGCTTGGTCGTAAACTTTACTGGCTATTTGTGTACGTACTGTCAGCGTCAAATGAAAGCCGAACAGCGGAGTGCGTGACACAAGCAATAAAAACAGCATAGCGGCTACTCAGCAGTCGACCACACTCATACTATCAATCAGGTAATAAAGAAAAAAGATGCTCAGAATACAGCCAACCACTATACATAGTCTTCATTGATTTCGAGAAGACGTTTGATTCAGTAGAAATATCACTAGTAATGCAGACACTGCGTAATCAGCGCGTCGATGAAGCATATATAAACACCTTGGAAGAAATCTACAGGGGATCAAGTGCTACCATAGTGCTTCTTAAAAAAAAGTCTAGAATACCAATCAAGAAGGGCGTAAAGCAGGGGGATACAATCTCCCCAATGCTTTTTACCGCGCGCTTACAGGAGGTTTTCAGAGGCCTAGAATGGGAAAAGTTAGGAATAAGAATTAATGGAGAGTACCTTAGTAACCTGCACTTCGCCGATGACATTGCATTGCTGAGTAACTCAGGGGACGAATTGCCACTCACGAATACGGAGTTAGACAAGGAGATCAGAAAGGTGGGTCTTAAATTGATCTGCAGAAAACGAAAGTCATGTACAACAACCTCGGAAGAGAGCAGTGCTTCGTGATAGGTAATAGTGCAGTTGAAGTTGTAAAAGACTATGTCTACTTAGGGCAGGTAATAACCGCGGAGCCGAACTAGAATAATAAGATTGGGTGGAGCCCATTTGGCAAGCACTCTCAAATTATGACAGGTATATTACCAGTATCCCTCAAGAGGAAGGTATATACCAGCTGTATCTTGCCAGTACCTAGCTACGGAGCAGAAACCTGGAGACTTACAAAGAGGGCTCAGCTTAAATTGAGGATGACGCAGCGAGCAATGGATATGAAAAACGGTAGGTGTAACCTTGAGAGACGAGAAGAGAGCAGACTGGATTAGGGAACAAACGGGGGTTAAGGATATCATAGTTGAAATCAAGAAGAGAAAATGAACATGGGCTGGGAATGTAGCGCATAGACAGGATAACCGCTGGTCATTAGGGTAACTAACCGGATTCCCAAACAAGGCAATCGGGTTAGGGAGAGACAGAAGGTTAGATGGGCAGATGAGATTAAGATGTTTGCGGGTATAAATTGGCAGCAGCAAGCACAGGACCCAGTTGATTGGCGGAACATGGGAGAGGCCTTTGTCCTGTAGTGGACGTAGTCAGGCTGTTGATGATGATGATCATCTTGATGATGATGATGATGATAATGATGATAATGATCCAGATGATGATGATGATCATGATGATGATTGTGATGATGCTGATAAAAACCCCAGGTGGTTGAAATTTTCTGAGCCTTCCACTACGGCGGCTCCCGTAATCAAACGGGGGTTTAGGGGCCTTAAACCTCACATAACAATCAGCGCTACGGTTGGCGGCATGAACGTTCCAATCGCTTGTGGTTGGTATAGTTGCGGCGTTCCACTTCAGCATTGTCACGCTGTCAGAGTCTTGTCGTTGACGTGCTGGCGCACAGTGATAGGTTGCCTGTGATCTTTCGAGCCGTGATAAACGGTGCCTCTTTTCCTGCTTGTTTGTAAGCTGGTCCCTCGCACTGTCTGTCACCTGCTACCTGTGTCCACGCGAAACGCTGCACTGGCGTCCTTTTTCTCAGAATGCCTGACAAATTCCATTGACAGTAGAAATGAACAATTCATAATGGCGGCAGTTTGATGCTGGGTCACATCGTGTCGATAAAGGGAAACAATGCATGCTTTTTCTTCAAAGGAAACACTCGGCATTTTCAGTTATGCGGCTGAATCTCCAAAAACAAAAACAAAAAACGGTGCAGGTAAAAAAAAGCAGTGCGGCTTTTACTTTACCTCCATTGTAAAGGCGATATGTTGAAGTCAACCAAAAATTAAGCACATTTACACTCTATTTATCGAGCACGACGCTCATCGCAATGCAGCGCTGGAGTAAAAGCGAGGAAGTGTGAGCGATACAACGAAAAGCGCTTGGCACGTTCACGTCGCCAACCTCTCTCGCTTTACTAAAACTGGAACAGAAGTGAATATGGCGCACTATAGGGGGATCGCGCAGTGCTGCCACACTGAATGGGCTCGCCTGAAAATGTGGATGACAGGACGGCGCGCCCTAATATGTCAATAGAATTGCTGGAACGCGCTCCGCTGTTTGGCATTCATTTGACGCTGATACTACAAGCCCTGGGAGTGTTAACTTGTGCTGCATGTAGCCGAGACAGCGAGTGTGAAAGATCGTGAGCGAAAGTTTCCAGTAAAACAAAATACTTTTAGAGAGATTGTATTCACTTCATGGTTTCTAGACTTAGAGCGGCATACTGACAAGATTTTGCGATGCCATGGTTAACTGACTCCTTATGCGGATCATCATAGAATAACTTACAGCACAACACAGTTGAAGACAGATAGAAGGGAAAGACATCTGTGTTGTGCAGTGGCTTATATCTCAATAAACCAAATTTCACTAGCTAGCTATAACTGGCGATTCCGTTTTGAGTGTGGAGACGTGTAGGAGGTTCATCGTATGAGCTTGTGGTCATTGCTAAGATCTGTTTACGTGTGTAATAATTTTTTAGAAGACGTTAATAAAGGCCGTTGCGTGAAATGCAGACCAAAAACTTTGGACAGATATTTACTGTCCATGTCCGAACCGCACAAAAGAGGAAGCACAAAGTAAGACTGCACAGCACTACCCCACTTTCCTTTTGAGGCAGTACTTAGTAATCCATGTACCTACAGCGTTCTCTGCAACATTGCTTCAGGTGGACATCCCAAGCATTTATTTATCACATGTGATCATACAAAACATATAACGTGATACAGTGAGGGAATAATAGCATACATTATACGATACAAGATGCATACGCTAAGCATCTTCTCGTGTCATCTCGTGCAGTGATGAGAAAAAAAAAAGGTAAAAGGGTTGAACATTGGCCAGAACGGAGCACCAAATTAAATAATTTTAGCGTCTTGTGTTCCATAGAAGTATGTTTTAATTGTCAGCACAAAATGGACTATTTCGTGTCATTGTTTGGTATTGCTTCAGAGAGCGACTCGCCAGTTGCCATAGAAGTATTGCATTAAATTTTGTCGAAGTCTAGCAAACAAAGTTTTCTTTTTTCCGTCCACCACTGTTTTGATTATCGTTGTTGCTAAATTTCACACAGTTTCTGGAACAATTAGCCTTATCTCGTGCTGTGGCAAGACATCAAGTACACACTAACGGCCACCAAAAAGCAAAGGAAACGGCGTGCACCTTCCCGACCACCATCCCATGTCTGTGTGCAGCTCAAAGGGTTGCAAAAAAAGTGGCACGAACGGGCACTCTACTTTAAGCGCTGCTTGGAAAACGCTGGGAGGGTATGAAAAATAGAAATCGTGATTCTAAAAGTCGATCGGGAGTGCTTAAAAAGCACGTCCATTCACTGTGCCTCTGCATGACGTCAAGAAGTTGAATCTGACGCGTGGCACATACATGCACGATTGGTCGAGCAAGTGATTAGTCTGAAAACAGCTGTTCGCACTCCTTGTTGTTCGTCGTGTTGCCCGCTTGGGCCAGCTCCCTGTAGCCCACGTTCTCCTAGCCACGCACAGACAACACGTGCGCGTGTATACCACGCGAGAGTGGGAGGGGGGCTGACTCTTTAGGAAAATATGAAAAGGTAATAAAATGGGGCTTGGAGTGCACAACAACACTCTTTTCATTTGGGGACACCTCAACCGACTCACACGAAGCGAAGCGGGGTCTGAAGGGCCACTGAGGTTGAAGAAAAGGAAGTAAGGCAAAGGATAAGAGATATATGAGGAGAAACGAGTAGAAAATGTTTTTATTGGGAGTCAGGCGCGATGATGGGACAGTCCAATGGCCCCGCCAAGGTTACGGTCACGAATCCTTGGATCACGGTGGCTTCCTTGGCCCACTAGACGGCCCACATTTGATATCTAAGAGTGGGGCTGAGCACTTTGGCTTTTCCGCGGCCGCAAAGACTATCACGAGAGCCCGCGTAATTGTTATGGGCACTAGAGTTCTTCGATGCATGCCAGAGGGGGGCGCGTGCATCGAGCAACCCTGTTGGGCACTATTCCCTCGGCATTTCGATAAGATATGCTCCAACATGGTTCTGGATTTACAACGCTTGCACTTATTCGTTTCGTAGATATTGAGACGTATTATAATGTGCGAGAGCAAAGAATTCGAATATTTTCTTGTCTGTAACAGCTGCCATTCGAGAGACTGTTTTTTGTGGCGCCCTTCTGTAATGTATATTGTTTTGTAATATCATTGTATCTGGTCATTATTTCTGCATTCCCACTCCTACTCTTTTACCGCACCGTCATCGCCGGAGGGTGCTGAGGCACGCGCACTTGATATGGCCCTCGAACTGCGTCATGCACAGCCCCGCTGTTGCTGTCCTCCACGAGGGCGTGAGCAGGTGCCCGTGTAAGGTACGTAGCCTATTTCTTTTGCGTGCTTGACACCGTGCAAGCAGAATGCCTAGTGCCTCCGGAGAGATGCGGCCGTTGGCACTTTGTTACTGCTGTTTGAGAGTCGCTGACTGTCACAGTTGCGTTTGTCTGAGCAAGTGCGAGCGCTTTGGCTACCTTTTCTGCAGTCACGGTTCTTAGGGGGCGCATTGTCACGTGCGTCTTACAGCCTTTGTTCCAATCAATTATGGCTTCCGAAAACCCCCATCTGCTCTTGTATTGATTAGCGTCTAATAAAACTGCATCCTTGTCATTGCTGAACCTTTTCTGTATTTCCTTGGCCCTGGCCTCACGTCTGTCTTTACTGTGTTCTGGTTGCATGTTTTGTGTGTGTGTGTGTGTGTGTGTTGGGTATAATCATTGTTTTTCTGGACTCTTTTGGGATGTCCAGCTCGATGCCATGTTGTGCGTGATAGGTTATGCCTAGTCGCTCTAGGATATGTTTTCCTTCTCGTGCTTTAGAAAGGCGTTCATATTGTGCTGTTTGTTGCGGTCAGTGAGCTCGTCTATGGTATTGTTTCAGTTCCAGTTTCAGTTTCAGTTTATTTCGGACATAGTTACATGACATGAATTATGTCCACGAGGCAAGGCAAAAGGAGACTCGTATGTCTCCTGACGAGGCCTTCACCCCGGACTTACACGTCGGACAGCCAGGAGCAAAATCAGAGAAAATAAGTAAAATGCTCATTGCACAACTTATATAAACAAAAGAAAAACGAACAGTAAAAAACACATTCGGATAAAAATTATACAAAGTTTACATTGTTCAGGTTTAACAGTTTTATAAAGTTACATAAATATACAAAACAACATATTTTCATGTTGAAAGCAAAATAATTGTAATTTCAAGGAGGCAGGAAAAGTAGCTTTACTTGTTTTTTAAAACGGGACATACTTGAGTTATGATTAGCCAATTCGATTAGGGATGGGTATGCATTCAGCAATGAAATAATCTGATATTCTATAGTTTTATTACCATAATTAGTTCTTGGTCTTGATCCCGTCAATTAAATAGTGCGAAGGTCATATGCCACTTGTCTATTTAGATATTTGCTTGAGAACATGGTGTGATCACGTTTAAATTCGCGGAATATCATTGCTGCCAAAGAAAGCTGATGTAACTCTGAGAATGGTGGTACGTTCAGGCTTTTATACAGAGAGTCAGTTGACGGTGGAGGATGGGAAGAAATCATTTTTAGGCTCCTTTATTGTATAGAGGAAACACGTTCATCATCCGTCTTGTTGCACGTACCCCAGACTAGGTGACAATATGTTAAGTGGGAATGAATAAAAGCGAAGTGCAATTGTTTTCTAACACGCAGCGGCAATAAATATTTTAGCTTGTATAACATAGCAAGAGATCTAGATAGCTTAGCACGAACATAATTTATGTGCTCAGACCAGCTGAGGTCAAACCTAAAAACGACTCCCAAGAAGCGGCAAGAGTCGATGGGCGTTATTATATTGTTATTGACACTCAATTCTACGTTATAAAGAAGTGGTTTATTTTTCGGGCGAAATATTACGTACTGTGTTTTCTTTACGTTTAAGTTTATTTCGTTCACATCAAGCCAGGTATGAAGTTCATTTAGCCAGATATTAGCACGGTGCTCTAATATATTTAGATCTGGACCAGAAAAGAAAACGTTAGTGTCATCGGCGTACATAGCAATGGCGGGAGTGAAATAAATGTTAGCAATATGATTAATATATAAAAGAAAGAGCAAATGCAGGTTTAATTGTAGCAATTGGTCCATACTGGCACTAATCAGTAGCCCTATGACTATTTTGAGTAATCTGCGACTGAGGCAGTATAACTTGATCTTTTCCGTGACTTACCACTTCCAATACGGCACTACGTATACTATTCTGCTTATGACGAATGCCTGTAATCACCTTAGTGTGTTTCCTCCCTAATGCCACTGTGTTTATATGCTAACTTTTTATATCAGCCTAAATATTTCAGCTGCAGTTGCGTTCAGTCGTATCAGGGCTTCTTTATTGGCGCCCTTAGCTTCGGCGAGCAGACTGAGTACCCTGTTGACCGCGGGTATGGTTTTTCCATCGGCCGTTCTGAACTGTGTTTTCTCTCTCTGAGCGAGATCCTGTCGGTAGTTGCCTGTTTTGCAAATTGTACGAGTCGGTCTGTACAGCGACAGCTCCGAGTTTGCCGCCGAGCAGGCTAACACTATGCCCTCTAGCTTCGGTTCTTTCGAACGGCGTTAGGTAGCTGTAACTTGATAGAAAGAATTATTAATTTTAGTCACGTTATGCACGCTCCCGGATAAAAGGAGGCATTGTTATATAAACTACTTTTCACAATGTTACGAGCTATTGGAGCCACCATGGCGCAGAATTACCTTAAGAGTTTCTTCATGAGCAAAACTTTCAGAAAATTTCACTCTTCAAATTTCAATATCGGTGATCCAATTATATCATAAAGCACAAAAGAAGTGAACTAGGAAGGGCGCATGCAGAAAGTATATCATTCGCCACGTAAACTTTGTTAAACGTGCATCAACTACATCAAAACAGCACCCTGTGACATAAACAACGAACGATTTCACCAAAACTGAAGTTTTAGTTTGAGCAAGGAAAAATTTGGCAATATTCTCTCATGTGGGCTACTCAAACATAGGCCATGTATCTTCTTCTGCAAGAGACACATATGCGCAGAACACATGGTGAAGCACTACACTCTGTGCGATGTGTTCATTAACATTCCAATACATTTTTTTCAATTGGGGATAATGATTTCAGCTGGCAGCAGTATTTTATATAACTCCCTGACCACTTGAAGAACACTAAGCAGATAGGTTAGCCTTTCATTCACTTGCGTGTTACATTCTCAGTATTTTCGCTGCATAAAATACCAACTGTTTTGCACGTGTGTTGTGTTTGTGGCCTATATAACGAATTGTTGCGCGCGTTGCAGCAGTATAACTTTCAAAACTGTCATAATGATTGTAACGAAGAAGGCGCATATTCGTTTGTCTCGGGTTGACAAAGAAGCCGAGGTTAACGTTGCTGGATGGGTCCTGCAGGCTTTATTTTCCTTTTTATTCGATTGCCACTGGCGACTGGAAAAAGTAATTTTTGCTCTGGCATAATTATTGTATCGATATTCAAGGCTCACTGGTCAAACGTCTCAATAAAAAACTCAATATTCATTTTCATCTCTTCGTACGCAGTATATGTCATCTGAACATAAGATATACTTCTGGGGCATTGAAAAAGCTCGCCCCGAATCCTCGTCTTCATTAGCAATGGCAGACAGTAGACATGCCACAGATTTTACGAAGAATATTCCAGTGATAAGCCTCACAAATTTTTAGCAGCGTCTCTTGTTTGTTGGAACAAATTGCTGCTCTAATTGCGCTTCCGGAACCCGTGTGCCTGTTCAATAGCTCCATATTTTTAAATACTTAAGGGAATATAAGGGCCGTCCAACTGGCTTAAAACACCTACGGAGCCCGAAGAGTACTGGATGCCATTCCGGAGGGCAGCTGGTCCCAATATAGCTGAACTTGGTGACTTTATCTTTACCTAATCACGTCTACTAGAAAAACATCAAGATGGAGTTACGTCTCTACGGTAAAATGATATTCTGCTCCCACATTTATTGTTGATTGCGAGAAGTTACAGGACATTTTATATACAAGTTTATCTTAATATTCAAAGAAAAAAATAAAACTTCCTGAATGTTCACGTTACTATTATATCAAGATGCGTACAAGAACCCTTCGTGATCGATATTTCCGATGTCCTTTACCATGGCAACTGTCGTAACCAAAAACGTATTATGTTACCATTGTTATTATAAAAAGTGTTGTATTTAGTAACAATACTTCAATATGATATGAAATTCGTTTTTTATTTTTACAATTTTAAAGCGTGTATGTGAATATACGCGTGTATTCTAGCGAGCCATTCAGTAAGGACTATTTACGTGAAATATGCGATAAACTGCAGCAAGATTTGGAAAAAAACTCTCATATATTCAGAAAATGAACAGTTTTTTACAACATCCAGTCCCAATTCATGTTTATGAAACACTCACACGCAATAAAATTACGTTTCACTTTTCTACAGCTCAGATTTTTACAGCATTGTGCTGTTGTGGATCCGTTCCAGAAACCCATAGCTTGTTATGTAACAAGCTTCACTGAATAGCATTGGGTCTCCTATATGGTTTATTGTTGACAGCCATATAAAACAATATGTGATTTGTAGAGCACATAGTGTGATTGCGCGCAATGTATATTCATCAAAAAATGTGACGATCCTAATGGCTTCTTGCGATAGGTGAACTTTGTTCAATTCAAGATTACTCCTCACATATTGCTTGAATACTGTACGCATCATTCATTGGACATAACGGTGGTAATAAAGCCTAGAACAATAGTAGAAAGATGGATTGTTTTCAGCATGTAAGGTATTAGAAAATTAGAGTAACAGCAGAAGCTCCTAAATAAGCTGACTGGTTGTGGCTACTTGCTTTATGAACGATTGATACGGCGATATCAAGCCTATATACGATTTATTACATTTATTTTTTGCTACTAATTAATTACGTTGTTAGTAGTTTCGCAACTAATCAATCCCTTTTTTATCAGCAGTTGCCATGTCTCCTCATTTACTTGCAATACTAGTGAAGGACGACCCGTGGTTAGTTCATTCGCTTACACGCTTGTAATGCCGGGGGCATCCAAGTGCAGCTATAGTCTCGGACGTTCACGTACCTAAAGCAAAGTCTTAGTCCTGAATTTCCTTCTTAAAATCAAGGGCAAGCAACGTGGTCTGTATTGCCGGCCACGTACTCGAGATCTTAGTCTTTCAGTCTGGTCGTTCCGAATAGCTTTCAAGCTTTGTCCTGTAACTTCGCATTTTGAATTGGGCGCCGACTTTGTGAAACCCTAAGAAATGTGTGTTCCTTTATGGAAGCATGTGGAGCTGGGTCTACTGTACTTGATTAGCGAGCTTGGAAACGCTGTATAAAAGCACAATGGTAACGAACTTGTTCGTTTTATTTATTGGGATATTCACGACATATCACAAAATATCGGGCTTCTCAAACTGATTGCGGCTGTGACCAACATTCACAGACAAAGGTTACATATGCGTGGAACCATTTAGTTGTGACGCAAATATACACATTGAATTGCCCTAAATTAGCACGTTTCATTTTTTGAGCATCGTACACCATGTTCTAAATTGACGAAAAGCCACTCGCATCTACCCACGAGAGGGAACTCGAGTAAATGCGTCGTACAGGGGGGGGGGTACCGCGTGAATGTTGAGTAATTAGGTATGGGTTGAGATTGCCTAATTGGTATTTTTCAGCTCTATTATTCTTATTTATTGCATGAAGAAGAAGCGTTGCTTTCAACGAGTGGTGCGAAGCTGATGTCGGGTTGTGCCCCACTACTTGTTGAAGGTACTGTTCCTTCCATCGTATCTACTCAAGTAAATGAAAGCGTCAAGTCAAGCGAAAGCCAAGTAAAGACGCCCTTCACCGAATTCGGAATGGGCGCTCCACCATTCACATACACACCGCCTGCTTTGGCTCGAGTTGGCACAAGACGTGAGATGCGAGCATGTGCAGTGGGGGCACCGCCGACGCCAAATTTGCGAGTAGGTGCGATTATGCAATGCTCCGCATTTATATATGGGTGATTGATGAATGCAGATTTCTCTTTCACGAAAACTCCCCACGAGAGGGTACACAGATACACAATCATATGCCTGTATATTTTGCAGCAACTTAATTTTTGTGATAGACTTTTTTTTAATCTGGAGCTAATGTTTCTTCCAGCTTGGTCATTTCGATGCAGGAGTGGTCTGCTTGTGCCAGACGATAGGTTTTGTACAACGCCATCAAAAAGGAATTGTCTGCGTGCATTCGTTTCAGCGGCGACAACACCTTTGAGGTAAAAAAAGGTCCAGGAGAGCCTTTTCAGCTACCTCCCTTAACTCACCATCCTCCACCCTGTAAAGATGCTGTGATGCGTTCCCTAATCACAGGTGGTCAGATGGAGATCTCTGCCTGATCGCCAGTTTCCTGCCAGTGTACTAGTCGATATAGGTGTGCGCTATATGTGTTGGTGTAGCAATTTTCCAAAACGAGATCGCGCTTTTTTAAGCACTACATATACATGAATCTTCCATTGTCTCCTACTGAGTCCACAACGACTGTACGCCGTGTACATTTCGATGCACTTCGTAGTTTATGAAACTGCTAGTTCGTTTGCCAGAGCAAGTTTGCACTTATTTTCCTTCGCACCTCGCGAGCTACTCCTCTTAGACAGGATGTAGTGTTCAGTTGTTGAGAAAGCACATTAAAAGGCGCCATATGATAACAAAATTAAGATCGGTGTACTATAGCAATCCACAGTGCTCTAACCGACTTTAGCAGGCCAGTTTTTCTTGTGGTACGTACGTACCGTGGCTTTCGCGGTGCTCCGATGTAGTGCCGCATACCTCGTAATGCTCAGTGATGGCAATGATCCGTGTTCATGCTGCTTCGTGGTTTACGGTCATCTGTTGTAGATGTGCTCTACTAAATTGTGGTTACTGATTGGGTCTCACATATGTGCGTCACGGTGCAGCTGAAGGTATGGCGCATGGCTGCTGATCCGAAGGTCAGTGCTTCCATCATGGCAGCGGCAGTCACATTCTGATGGACGTGAAAGGCCGGAGACCCGTGTACTCTGTGATTTCAGTGTACGTTAAAGTACACTGGACGATCTAAATTACCAGAGACCTCCATAACGACGCCTCTCACAACCTTATCGTAGTTTTTGGATAGAAAATCACTGGTAATAATGCTATTATTTGCCAGCAACGCAAACTAATGTACGGGAAAACGTGTAAAATGCCATGCGCAACTTCTACGAGCATGGATTGCACTGGCGAATCAAAATATTGTTCCAATCAAAGCAAGCCCGCGTACGTAGTGTTTTTTTTATTTTTTCACCTGTGTAATCGGACCACTTCCATTCAAGCAGCGTTATCCAACTGGTCATTGGCATGACCCCATTGCTACAAGTTCGAGGGCAATGCAGAAGAAATATTTGGAACAAGCCTAAAGCTGAAGCAAATAAACATTCAACTAATTTTCTTTTCCGTGTGCAAAGCAACATTGTGGACATTACCTTCACGCCATCGTCGACAGACATTGATCTTCATTTTCAATCTCCCTTTATGTAGAATGGGAAAAAAATCCTCGCGCATCGATATGAAATAACTCTGAGGTCGAAGTCATGTTCTTTTTCAATTCGTGTATTGATCCTTCCCTGCGTCCCTCTAAAACCTTTCTGCATCAAAAGTAACTTTGCATTGCTTCGAGAATCAAAGACACAGTAGCCTCTCTGCGACTCATTTGAGTTATTTGCACTGTCTTGGTCATTCATTAACGCTTTTGGTATTTATCTACACTTTTTGGGATCTAACAAAATTGTTAAAAGGTCTCTATTTGCATCGCAAGATCAAAAACAGTGAAGGACAAGAGTATGAGAAAGTAATCTTTATTTAACAAAAAACACAAAAACATAACATAAACACCTAAAAAAGAAAATCAGTTGATTGTGTAATATGCAGAGCTAGGAATCTGGACAGATGTAAAAAGAATGACTGTAAATGGCTATAACATTATCAATCGATATGTAGTAAACTAATTTTTAATTATGTTGAAAAAAGTGAAGAAACTGGACTGTATTTAGGTAAGCAGTAAGGCTATTTCATATTGTACTTTCTCTCTGAAATGCAATGTTTGAGGACTGTTTTCGTATTCATTCTTATAGAAATAGTCTGTAGCATCAAAATCGCTTATCAACTCGGGGTGAGAGATTAAGAGACACTGACAGTAAGTAGATGTTACAGTCAAAAACTCTGTATAATATAGAAACAATATTGCAATTAAATTTTGAACACTTGACAGAATAAAACTTCTAAAAAATCATCACGTTTGATATTCAAATTTTAAACATAATTACACGAAGAGCTCATTTCCGGATGATTAGTATTCCAGATGATTCCGGATTATTATTCCGGACGATTCCGGATGATTATAAGACTGCTCTCGCAAGCTGTCCCTTGCTGGTGTTCTTGATTTAAGGTGGCATTTGGGCACGCTGCTTCATAAAGGAAAGCAGTAATTTACATGTGAATTGGCTCATAATTGACGAAGCGATGACGGTACGTGGGGAGGATAGCCTACGCAACGTTGATAGTGGAGTCACGATGACGTCAGAAACTTTGCTGGTGTTGACATCATAATGGCGTCTCGTCGTGACGTCTCCATGTGATGTACTACAGAATCCGAGCACTTTGCGTAGCCTTAACTAGTATTGTCACTAAGTCCGTGTTCGGAAGTGTTCTACAAGAGGGGAAGACTAAATTTCACGAAGCTATGCCAGCAGACCCTCTGAACTTGAGCACACATCTAGAATGAGCCAACTCACACAAGCATCCCTTCAGCCATTTTTTCCCCTTCATTGTCGAAATCTAATAACTTAGGTAGCAGCTTTAAAAAAGAGTATAGTGATTGTACAGAATTTTCTTTTTTTATTTACTATTCTTTTTATTTTCAGCGGTACGTGCCTCTCTTTCGCTACTGCAGTATTTACTAACTATTCCTGCAAAGAAGTAATTGTTGTGCTGGGTGCTATCGGTTTCAGTTTTCACAGAAAGGATGTCAGGTGGCACCTCACTGGCACTCATGGCACATCCGGTTGCGACGTGTAAATGAAGTAAAATGAAGTAGTGCGAGACGAGCTCTCGAGCCGAGTACCGATTTTTCTTGGGCGCTCCGTGCAAACCCTGACATGCCATGGATGGCTGGCGTTCCCGCCCGCTGCGTCAACGACCTTTCGTGCGCATTTTGCTTCGACGAAGCCGCTAAGCCACGACACGACAGTAATCGTACCATCCTTGTGAATAGAGTCACTAACTGAAATGGTTTTTTAAATTTCTTGTTTTATATGCAATACAGGCACTGCAGTTTATAGCGAATATTGGGCGAAGAAATGTGTTTCAAGTGTAATCGTGCGTATATTTTGTCGTATAATGGCAAATTTTATTTAATTGGTTGTCCGTTACAAAAAATTTGGAAAAGCATCCTTTGACAACGAAGGTCTACTTGATACAGTATTCATTTTCATCGTTCAAGATATCATCACCATCGAGACCTGTTCTGCTCGCGACGCTCAGCACGCGCATCTTCATCGACGTTCCTTGGAACAGACCGCTCTCGCAAGCAGTGCCCTGCTGGTGTTCTTGATTTAAATCACATTTTGACACACTTCTCGGTCCTTTGTACTCTACTACGGGAGCATCTACACGAAAGGCAAGTGCTTCAATTCAGTCCGTTTCAAACGCGATGGTCATGGCTACGCCCCGAGAAACGAAACGGCGTTGTGCTGGCCATGGCCGGACTAGAAAGGCGCTGGCGTTCCATCTGCTCAACACTGGCGCGCCTTGTTCGACCGGCCGTGGTCTGGCTAACGCACGCGATGGAAGAATAGTCCACGCTTTCTTCGAAGCTGCCGGAAGGTGTTGTAGGTTCTGTTAGCAGAGTGAAATGAAGTAACCTTGCGCTTTGTCTTTCTGAACCTCTCTAGTAAGATTAAAAAAGACTCTGAACAAAGAGTCACGCCCTTAATTGAAAACAGTGGACCATTATTAAGCTTCAACTCTAACATTTCATTGCCATAGCGATATCTTGTCTCTATTGTGTATTTCAAACACTTTGTTCATGAAATCTTTTAGAACTTGCTATGCACTCACTACGTGGCCTTAGATCAATAGGCACATTGACGTGTATGTCTTTTGGAGAGTGCGAATGGCTTTAAGCCGTCAAGAAGTCATTACAGTCCTATGATCTGACGCCCGATGCAACGTACGCTTGTACCACGGATTATTACTGTAATATTTCATGTTGCATTGAGAAGCACGTATACAGGAAGCGTGCGTCTGTAAAGCGTGAAGTTCACTTTCACAGCAAATTATGCGCAGAGGAAGTCAATTTCACTGCATTTAGAAGCAGTCGCATAGCTAAGTATTGAAACAGCCGCTTCTCATGCAAGCGACTTGAATTCCATCTCCATTCGGACGCAGATTGAATAATATTTATCTTGTGTGCAACTTTCTCAATTTTTTCGTCACTCGCAAGGTCATTTATCGCATACCAATAGCTGCGCCGTAGAAGATGCAGGCATTTTTGCGAAGCGAGCTCTTAAATGATATTGTGTTAAAAAACGTAAACGAGTGGTCTGTTTTCGAGGTGATGGCTCGAGAACTGAAGGTAATTTTCTTCTTCGAGGGTGGAAGGCTACTTTCAACCTCGAAGAAGACAAGTACGCTTGTCGAAACGTCAGATCGACCCCTGTTTACAGATCCTTTTATGAGCAAGCTTCCATCTTGCCCTTAATGCCATTAAAAGAATATTGCTTTAAGATAATCACTATTACCGTGAAAGTATCTGCCACGTGATCTCAACCAAAATAAAGCTTCGTTAATAGAAAGTCCTATGTAGCTCTTCTGTAATGTGAGTACTATAAGCACTGCAAATATCTCAGATCATTTAATAATAACATAGCCTACTTCGGGCACCAGAGCGAGCAAAATAGCGACATGCTTTAAGCCATGCATAACGTGTACACTGTAGATCATATTTTTATATTTCATTGATGAAAAATGAAATGGTGCATCAAAAAGCTTTAAAGGAGGTTCTTATGGTCATTTTACACGCATCGTCCCTTTCCTTGTCTTGTTTTTCACTTTAAGCTCATAGTCGAAGTGTTCATGCGCATTTTCTCGAGCGAGCGGGCATTCCAAATGATATAGGCTCAGCTGCCGTGGTGGGGAAGTGGCTGAGGCACTCGGCTGAGGATCCAAAGGCCATGGGATCAAATCCCGCTTACGGCGGCAGCATTTCCGGTCGACTTGAAAATAGTTGAGGCCCGTGTGCTTAGATTTAGGTGAACGTTAAGAAAAGCCCAGGTGGTTGAAATTTCTGGAGGCCTTCACTACGGCGTCTCTCACAATCATATGGTGCTTTAGGGACGTTGAACGCGAATAAGTACTATTATAAAACCATCAAGACTGACCAACAAACGCGCGAAATACACAATTTGTTGCATGAGCTTCGTGATTAGCTATCAAAGTTTGAACGCGATAGATTCAAAGACCTTCTTTCGCAGAAATTTCAGTGTTGATGGTAGTGTTGGCATTATTGATTTGGAGCTCGAAATCATGCCCTTGACCAAAAAACTTCGAAAAATTAAAAAAAACAACTTTGCGTCGTAGCGTGAAACAAACCTAGGCCATCGGCATGGCACGTAGGTGTTGTGCTGCAAAGTTAAACTATTTCTTCAAGTGGCTTCAGGAAAAGCACCATAGGACGGTCATTCATCGGAAGGCGATCGCTTACCTGATCTGATATTGCGTGGGGGATGCGCATAATTGTGCCAGGCGAATATTCATCGCTGCTTTCCCTTCTCCATAATAGGTCGATGTATGTGGCAGGCTTTGCACCCCCCTCTCTTAGATTACTACGGGGTGAGCGCGTGGCCCCCTTACCCCCATGCGCAAGCCTCTTCTTGTCGCTACTAAGAAAGACTCTCCTTGAGTGAATGAAGCAACTGCATTGCTTCACGCATTGAAGCGTCGGGCACCCAACGTCCCATATCACGACGGTGCATCAACGCAAAGATAATTGGTTTACGTGACGAACGCTTTTTGTGAATAGGGATTCTGGTGGAATAATTTTGAATGAGATTCGAATAGCGTATATATTGCCCATTAAAAGAAGAATTGGCAAATTTCGCATGGCCTTATCTAACTGAGCTATATTTCTCGAAATTCGAAAAGAGGCTGGTGTAAATGCTATTATTTGCATCAAATAAACCGGAAAAGACTTTGAATAGAATTAAAATTTCACTTCAGGTATAACGCAAGTGGTAGTTTGTAAAATATGTTTCTAATTAAAATCTGCACTGTTTGGAGCATATATGTTGGTATAACTAGCTCTCAGCCTTGAAAAATGAATCGATGTGAGGATAATATACTAATAGAACCTTGAAGTGGAGCTTCACGGCAGTTTTTTTTGGACATGTGTTTTAACGCCTTAGGGATGCTTTACTGCTGTGTAATCACATTTACAAAAAACTACTCGCGGAATATTATGCATTTTATCATTTGTTTCGACTGCTTTAAAATGTTTTATATATTTAAAAGTCGATTCGAAGAAAATTTGAATACTGGAATATTTGTTCGAATATTACAAGCATTTGAATATTCGCACAGGCCTACAATACAACTTACACCTAGGCGTTATTTGCGTAAATGTGCATTACTAAAAATTCCCACTGCCCTAATAAAGGCTCACTACGTTTTCTATTATTTCCCATTTCATTATATTTGTTCTTCTCCAAGCGCCTAATTATTGTCTTCACCTGATTTGGTTTCGCACTGCCTTCTTATCAGGCCACCTTTCACAAAGCTACTATGCCATGTGATATCCGTCCATCTCATGAGCTGATGCTGTCTTGACGGGACATGATCTCCCGTACAAATGATATAGGGGGTTTAACCTCCCAACCACCATATATGAGAGAGGCCGTATTGAAGGACCCAGAAACTTGGGGCAACCTGGGCTTATTTAAGGTGCACCCAAGTGCACATGGGCCTACAGCATTTTCTCCTCCATCGAAAATGCAGCCACCACAGCCGAGATTCGATCCCGCAACCTGCGGGTCAGCAGTTGAGTACCTTAACCACTAGACCACCGTGGTGGGGCTATCTCGGACAACAGAATCTGAGTCTTCGATGAGGCCTGGGAATCTTTCTTGAGACATTTACAATAGATTCGCAAGACTTTTTGAAATGTATCACAGTATCCCGCAGGTCTCACGGCCGTGAGCGCCAACGCAGCTTCTTATGTATTTCGCTTTTATTAGTGTTCGAAGGTGGACAACTCGATAAGGCTGCAGCTTGACAAAACTTGAGAGGAGCTGGAAGTCACTCTAAATGTGGTTCATATAAACATGCCATTTTAGTTTGTCCTCAAATTTGCAGCGAAGTATACCACAAACCGTTTCATGAACACAGTTTTCAGCCTTGAAAACTAAATATCGTTCTGAATAACCAGCAGTCTAGTGATAACAGCCCTTTCATGAACAAAGCTGCTTTTAGTCAATCTTTTCGTGTTCAGGGGCTATTGTAGAACTTAAGCGGGTGAGCCACCGAGAGTGGGTCAATCACACTGCAGATATGTGCCACTACTCCCACCGCTTCCACTACTCCCCACTCCCTACTCACAAATACGCCGCTGCCGCTGTGGTCACTTACCCCACATTATTCACCCATTTATTTACACTTCATTCCAGCCTCATTAAAGTACGACGCATTAAATAGCACTGCATTCGGCCAGCTAAAATATTTCCCAAAACGTAGCCTTCTCTGGGACACCAGTTTCCCCGTGTCATCAGTATCCACCAAAGAGATCTGGCAGATTTTTTTTTCCGTTGCTTAGTCCCTAATGAAGATATCGGTCCTTCTTTTCGATGAATTGGTTGGGCTGTGAAATATGCACAATAAAAAAACTTACGCCATACAGTTCCTCCAAATTTGAAAATTGCGGGAACTATGCAGCCGTAGTTCCACAGAGTTTCCCTTTAGGTTTTTCGTGATATTCAGTACATGTCCGGGATACCATTATCAACGGTATCTGTAGACCAGAAATGTGTGCTAATTATTGCACTGTAGCTCCTGTATAACCTACCGCAGAAACAATGGCTCTATGCCTTAATCACTACTTATTTTCGCTATGGCTGTTGGATTCCTTGGCTATTTGAATAACGGGATCTATGCCGAATTTGGTATTGCATAACATCACTGTATAACGATCATAAGTGACTTGTCATGACATCACAATTATGACATGCATGTCATGATTGTCATTAATTACAAGTCATGGCCTTGCTGCTCCTGCGGTGGTTTCATTTACATGACATAATGCAAAAGTCATATGGTATGTCATGACTGCATGGCGAACATGTGTCAGGTCCTCGCGTGGTACTCATTACATGCGTGTCATGTAAGAACATGACTACATGCCACGCTCATGTTGCTCTCTCGGTCGTTTCGTTACCTTCACATACATCAAATTTTGTATTACAGGACGTGAATAGATGACGAATGTGTATGACTTGTGCGAGCATGATAATCATGACATGCTCTAATGTAAAAACTGGACTACAAGCCACGCTCATGATGCGCTCACGGTCGTTTTGCTGGCTTCACATACACCAAATTTGATATTACGTCACGCGAACGTACAGCGAAGGTAAATGACATGTCCGAAAATGATAAGCATAACATGAGTGTCATGTGAAACATGACTATATGCTACACTCATAGTGCGCCCGTAGCCATTTCACTAGCTTCACACGTATCAAATTTTGCGTTACGTGACGTGAGTGGATGATGAATTATATGACTGCTGCAAACATAATAATAAAGATTTGTGTGTCATGTAAAAATGACTACATAACACGCTCATGAGCACTCACGGCCGTTTCGCTAGCACCACATATAACAAATTTTGGATCACGTGACGTGAATAAACGAGGAAGATAAGCGGTACGTCCAAACATAATAATTATGACATGCGTGTCACGTAAAACACGACAACACGCTACGCTAATAGCGCGCTCGCGGCCCTTTCAATACCTTCACATATACCAAATTTGGTATTACGTGATGTGAACGGACGATGAGCACAAATGCTAGGAGCAGACACGGTAACTATGGTATAGAAGTTATGTACGGCAAAATTTACGCCCTTCTCGTAAGGTTGTGCTAATTTTAGTCTGACACTTCAATCTTCCTCATTCGTGCTTCGCATGTTATCGATTTCCTGTGTAACTGGGATCTATCTTTTTTTTTTCATTGAAGCCGCTTGCACCTCCGGACGCATGTTTGTTGTTTTGTGGCAAAGGTTACTATCGCGCATGTTGGGTCACATAGAAAGATTTTATGCACATCTTATGATCACAAAATATCAGTTTATTTGTTTTCATGTTGCTCACGTGTCCAAATAAAATATATTTTTATGGGTTCAAAACCTACTATTGTGGGTTTGATATAGTGAATGGCAGTAGTAAAGTTTTGAGTGCTCTGAATAAAACGTCGTAGTGTCTGGCATTTCTACGCCTCTCGATATTTCTTTACATGATGTGTCGTCCCTCACACACGCAAACATTGTTTTTCAAGGCGTGCAAAATTCTCTGCACTCAACACACAGTTCACTGTGTAACAGCATTTATGGCTATGAGTCGGTGTATAACACAACCTATCGGCACTTCCCACTTGCAAGCCAGACATAACAGAGACGCAATACCATCCTACTCATTGCTTGAAAAGGGACTTAGATTGTTTTCCACGATACCAATATTTGAGTGGTCATTTTGTTCTGTCGGCCCAGCTTTTACGTGGTCAACTGTTTCCATAATTTTAACAGACAGTTATCGATGCAGATTATGCTATAGATTTATACTATATCGGTATATTTGATCGCGCAAAGTACGCGGAGATATGTTGACATCATACGTACATTCACATTTGAGAGCACGTGCACATATGTGTGAGTAATTTTGAAGTGGTCTCCGCATGTGAATGCTATAGAAATTACTAAATGAAGGTGATTCTGCAAAACATTACTGCGTGTTTCAAAGCCCAGCTACACGATGTGCTAGAAACCCATGTCTCAACGTTCCTCTTCTTTTTCCATGTCTTCGTCTAGCTTCGTTCTCTGAAATGCGTGAAATATATACATTCACACACATGAAAAACATGAAAAATGCAATAAATGAACAATCGACAGCGAAAGTGTCACAGAATTACACGTGTTTTCTTTCCTATCACACTGCGCAGCAGGCACCTTGAAGCAGCGAAGAGATGGGCCTTGAACCAGAAGTACTGTAGCAGATGACGCGACGTTTTGCTATCCACCAATTGATTAGGTGCTTTGAAGGCTTAACAATCTTTACTGCCGTGAAGCCACCTACACTGGCGTTACTCTCGAACTACCATAAAGCTATTCAGTTCATTTCAAATATTTTGCTATTTGCAATACATTAAAAGTGCATCAAAGCAAGTTGAAGTATTCGCAGCCTTTGACTATTCGCACAAACCTATACTCATTTGCCATGTTAAACAGGCTTATAAGTTGCCTATGTGCTTCTTTGTCAGATTACTTGGGAAGTCTTCTCGCAGTTTTATGATCTGTGTCATTCAAAGTTAAATACAATTTCTGCAGAAGTTATGATTTTGTCAAATTATTAATGTCTTATATCTACGTTCATCCTCTATCTTTCCTGGTCTCTCTGGTGGCCTTAGTACAACCATTGCAGTGTTCAGCCACGAACTTCCACATGAGGTCAGTATGTGCAAATTTTTTCAATTGAATCCAAGTCTAATGCGACAGAGCACTTAGTTAAACTTAATTACTTCAATGTCGTGAGTAGCTGTACCTTCGTTACATATGTAAACACTGCATTGTTGTTGTCATGCTTCACAAAGGAGCAGATTGGCCGAATAAAGGCAACTGTAGGCAACGCGTTTAATGAATTGAGACACAAATATTGTCTTAAAAAGTCATAACTGCAGAAGCACTACATGTTAGTCCAGCTGGTGCATGCTAATAATCAAAATGTAGTTAGAAAACAGAAAAAGAACACACAGAAACTCACACACGGGTGCTACTATCAACGAGAGTGGTCTGTGCAAATCAAATAAGGTACTTTATAAGTATTTCTCAAATATTTTTAGAATGCATCAACGTGAATTTGCAGAATAAAATGGAGAGGTTTCCTACGCATATTCTGAAGAATTATCAACATGAAGAGAGAGAAAGAGAAAAAAAATCAAAACACATGGAGTTTAATCTGGCGAAAGAACAGCTTTGTTAGGCTGTACAGGGGCGGAATCAATGTATGTGCACCGTTCTGGACTCGGAGTTTTGAATAAAAAATGCTGCTTCCAACAAAAAGATGAGAGATTTGGGAGCGGTGGAGGCTTAACTGTTGCTGTTTCTAAACGTGAAATAGGGCAGGTAGTCCGGAAAACTGGATATGTTCCTACTTATTGACGTCTACGAGACAGAATTGTAACTCCCAGATTGATGAAAGCACACCCTTGTTCACGTTGAGTTGATCTGAGTTGATCTTCCAGAAAATTTGAGAGAGAAGGACAGGCTGAGAAAATAACATCTTTGCCAATTGACATGTAAACCGTTGTCCGCAACACTTCGGATGCCCCAATTCATGTATATACTGTTTACGATTCGGCTTCGGCATTGTCTATTTTTTTTTATGAGAAAACTATGCAACCCCACCCCGTAAGCGCTTCATCAAGCTAGCCAAAATAAACATCTTCATAATTCCACCCTAAAGAGTATCCCCTGCAATCCTCGCCAGCTTTTTTCGGCGGGTTCACTTCCAAGTATTGGAAAATTATGGAGTTCCATTAGCACTCAACCTTCAATGCTTCAATTTTCTTCACACCCGTGTTTTTCTATTCGCACAGCTCTACTACTAACGTTACATTTTTCGAATGATAGGCTTGCTCGTTTCACCATAATTTCAGCCGAAAACAGTCTTGGTGAGGTCCACTACCCACTGATATGCAGTCGGCAGCGAGGGCGTTATTTATTTATTTATTCATTTATTTATTTATTCATTTGTTTATTTATTTATTTAACATACCTTACAGGCTCTCGTTAGAGCATAGGGTAAGGGGGGCTTAAAGAAAAAAAGAAAGAAAAATGAGAACGTACACAGTTCAAATATACAAATAAATGCAACATAACAGCGACACTAATAACAGCAATAGAACAAGGAAAATACAGTCACCAAGTATATGCACCTCCATACACATGTCTATGAAATGATGCTAGATGTAGTGAGAGAGTAGTTTCTCGCGGAACGCGTTGTTGTTAGAGACTGAAACTACCTTGTCGGGAAGATCATTCCACAGTGAGATTGCCTGTGGCAAAGCAGATAAGTTGAACGTGCGTGTTCTGCCAAAAATACGCTTAATGTTGCACTGATTTCGCATGCGTGCAGACATGCGATCCGGTGTGTGTAGAGGGAAAGTGCATGGATTTCTGTTATTAATAAACTTGTGAACAACACAAGGAGGGCTATCTTGCGGCGGATATCCAATGGTTGTAAACCGATCTCGCGTTTAATTTGAGATACACTGCTGTGACATTGGTAGTTCTGAGTGATGAAGCGGGCTGCTCTGTTTTGAATGGCTTCGATCATCTGTATTAAATAGTTTTGATAAGGTGACCAAACTGGTGAGGCATATTCTAACTGTGGACGTACGAATGTTAAATATGCTATTTTGCGAACGCTCGATGTGGAGTATTGGAGATTCTGACGTAAATAACCTAGTGGTTTGGATGCATTGGAACAAATGGAAGTTATGTAAGAAGACTATGAAAGTTTAGAGTCAATAATAACCCCTAGATATTTGTATGATGTGGTTCGAGATACTTCACTATTTTTAATTTTGTATGAAAAAGTGGAAATAGAGGTTTTTCGGGAAACCGACATTATTTTACATTTTGAAGTGTTCAAGCTCATTAACCACTTATTACACCAACTGCAAACGAGGTCTAGGTCACCTTGAAGGGCCTCATGATCAGAGGGAGTTGTTATGGTTCGATAAATGACACAGTCGTCTGCAAAGAGGCGTATACGGGATGAAACGTTAGTCGGCAGATCGTTGATGAAGATTAAAAAGAGTAGAGGGCCAAGGACACTACCCTGCGGCACTCCTGAAGTGACTTCTGCGATATCTGAATCAGAATCATTTGCAAGTGTGAGCTGTTCACGAAATGAAAGAAAATTTCGAAGCCATGATAGCGTTAAGGAGTCCAATTTAAGAGAAGAGAGTTTGAAAATCAGACGACAATGGGCGACACGGTCAAAGGCCTTCGAAAAATCGATGAGAGCACAATCTATCTGTGTGTTCATGTCCAAGTTAGTCTGTAGATCTGTTGTGAATTCAAGTAGTTGTGTATCGCAAGAGAAACCTTTCCTAAAGCCATGTTGGGTGGAACTAAAAAAATTGTTTGATTTAAGATGACTGTAAATGTGAGAAGCAATGATATGTTCAAGTAATTTACAGCTGATAGAGGTTAACGAGATGGGACGATAATTTTCAACCTGATCTTTACATCCTGCTTTAAATATGGGAATAACTTTTGCGACTTTCCAGTCCCTAGGATGCTGACCGGTACACAAAGACTGTCTGAAAATGTGAAAAAATATTTGAGAGGACGTGGGAATTGTATTATTAGTATCTTTGAATTGATATTATCTAGACCACTAGAAGTAGAAACTTTGACGTTGTTGATTAGTTTAGTGATGCCCTCAATGTTAATATCTACGGGTGCCATGAAAGGGTAATCAAGTTCCGGAAACTCAGGAAAGCTAGGATGATCTTCCCGTGTGAAAACAGAAGAAAAAAATGTGTTAAATGCAAGTGCACACTGGTCTCTTGGGAGAGGTAATTGATTTTTGCCTTTCAAAGTAATATCTGTGACAGCAGAAGCAGGTGATAATTGTTGCCAAAATTTTCTGGGATTGCATTTTAATAATGATGGTAGGTCATGTTTAAAGTACTTGTCTTTAGCAGTGAATAACGCAGAAGTATAACTTTTAAGACATTCCTTATATGAATTCCAAGCAGAGGCACTGCAAGCGTGCATCGCGGTCCTATACATCCTTTCTTTTTCGATTTCTCAAAGTTCGCAAATATTTGTTAAACCATGGGTTTCTCTTATCTTTAGATATGGCAATTTCAGGGAGGTATTTGTCGACTAATAAGTATTCTCCTCTCTAAACAATGACTAATTTTCATCGACGGTACGACTTGACAATGAGGGCGAGAATGTGCTGTGATAGAATTCTTCCAAGTCAGAATTCATACAACTATAATTGGCCTTACTGTAGTCTCTAATCACTTTTGTAGTTTTACCCGCAACTTTGATAGGAATGTTTATTGATAATTGAACGAGCTTATGGTCACAAAACCCTTCAAGGCAAGAGATTTCACCTACATTATCAGAATCTGAGGTAAGTAATAAATCCAAAATATTATTGCCCCGTGTTGGCTGGTTGATTATTTGAGCGAAATTGAAATCAAGGGCGAAACTCACAAAGTCAAGAGACATTTTTGAGGTGGATGAACAATTGATCCAGTCAATTTGTGGTAAATTGAAGTCACCAAACAGATAGACATTATTAGTGCGGTATTTCTCAATAGCTAAAGTGGTGCCGGTGTGAAGGTGATCTATAAATGATGGTTAAGAATTGGAAAAACGGTAACATACGCCTACTAGTATTTTAGTGGCACAAATCGTGCACGCGACCCAGACAATTTCTAAGTTTGAGTTTGTATCGATGACAAAAGTAGGTATAGATTCTTTTATAGCAATAAGGACACCTCCCTCACGTTTGTTTTGACGACCACGTCGGAAGACGTCATAATCGGCATTCCCGTGAAGAATTTCACTGTCATCAACATCCTGAGTAAACCACGTTTCAGTGAGCAGGAGGACATCAGTCTTGAACAAATGAGATCACGCTTGTGCAGTAAACTGCGAATGTTAGTGAAGGAAACACATACAGCCGGTGCAGATTTACTCCGAATTTCTCTAGAGACATGCGCACGCCTATGCCTCAGCTATCTAGCAGACAGCTTGACTGCGTGAGTAGCACTATCATATATGTACGTTTTATCGCCCATGCGCAGATGATCAACGACGGGCTTGTAGGGCTTGTTTTCATTTTTAGCAAATTTGATTAGCTTTCTTCTGGCTTGTAGCGTGGGTAAAGAAAAATCTTCACGTACTGAAAATGTCAATCCCTTTATTTTATGAGCTGAAGCAAGAACGCTCAGCTTATCTTTGAAAAAAGCAAATTTCGCTATTATAGACCGGTGTTTGCCAACAGCAAAGCGACCAATTCTGTGAACTCGTTCAAATTGCGCGGCACTTGTATTCTTCTGTAGTTTCTCCGAGCAAAATTTAATCACCTTCTGCTCAGATGCATTCCGGTCCTCGTTTTCATCATCTTCTATTCCAAAAAATAGCAAGTTATAGCGCCTGAGTCTGTTTTCGTGTCATCACATCTGGATGTGATTTCCACGAGTTTCTTAGAGATGGAGCACATAGCGAAACTCGAAGTGACATCTGTCGTATATGAGGAGTGTAGACTACCTTCCAGCTTCGACACCCTCTCTGAAGGAAGCTTTACCTCAGCGTTCGTGTTTATATGGCCTTGTTTTATGCCCCTGACCTCCTCAAGTAAAGAGGTTTGAGTAGCTTCAATTCGACGCACTGTTTCAAGTACCGCACTATCCAATTTGGGCTCAAATGTAGGAGAACCGGTATTGCCTTCGAGTACTGACACTCTCTCCGATACGCTTCTCAAATCAGCTTCTATGCGCTGCACAGTCGACAAAACAATACTCAACATATTTTCAATTTTGGCTCCAGGCCCGGGATTTAACTCGACGTCACCCGACAACACAAGCAACAACCCTAAGTACGCTGAGTGCACATCTGACAGGCAAGATAACACTCGTTTCTTAGCACTGCAAAGTTTAGGTGGGCACGACAACGCAACAAGGCAGTAGTCATTGCTTTTGCAACATGAAGCATTTGCGAAATATCTAACCTGGAAAAGCAGCATATTTAAGTGCGCCGTTATCGTTGCGGTGCCGTGCCCAAGGAAGGTTGGTCTCGGTGGGCGTATATATGTGTTCGCTGCGGTGCACATCCCAATGGACGCGTCACTGTATGACCAGGGTTGCTTGGCGAAGCTCGTGTTGTCGAATGAACTTGGCTGCACGGGTAGATCCGATGCTGCAGGCGCCATGAGATCCATTCGGCTATTAATCCAAGCATTTGAAGTCGAAGCCAAGTTGAAGCAGGGCAGGACACAGGAGAGCATTGCTTGGAAAAGCAGCATATTTAAGTGCGCCATTTTCACTGCGGTGCCGTGCCCAAGGAAGGTTGGTCTCGGTGGGCGTATATATGTGTTCGCTGTGGTGCACATCCCAATGGACGCGTCACTCTACTACCAGGGTTGCTTGGCGAGGCTCGTGTTGTCGAATGAACTTGGCTGCTCGGGTAGATCCGATGCTGCAGGCGCCAGTAGATCCATTCGGCTATTAATCTAAGCATTTGAAGTCGAAGCCAAGTTGAAGCAGGGCAGGACACAGGAGAGCATCGCCTGGAAAAGCAGCATATTTAAGTGCGCCGTTTTCGCTGCGGTGCCGTGCCCCACTTTACTGAGCGACTAAAATACAGCAGTGCTTAAACCTGATGACTCAAATATCTTGAGTCATCAGTATACGAAAGCCCCAAATAAAACTTATGGCTTTTGAAAGGGTTTGAGGGCTCTTTTTCAGTTTATTTCAGAGTTAACACACCTGAGTTTAGACAACAATTAGGGTTTCCTGTGATGTCCTTAGCCTAGCTATCTGTGGGGTTCATTTGATTAGTTGTAACAGAAAAAATGAGGCATCAAAAAATTCCTTTTTCTCATTATTTGAAAGCAGTGGAGTTTCTTAGTGCTTGATCATAACCTCAATTTACCAAAATTTTTGATGAGACAGCTTTTCACATCAAATACAACTTACTTATTTGTGGTATCACTGTACCTTACTAATGTTTGTTCCTACTTGAAATATGGTAAAATTGACATCGTGATAAAAACAGGATCGCAGCATAAACATGCGACTCACACTACCAGTTTATATAGAGTTTCTTGAATTTAGAAGTCATTATATGCCTGCAATGCAGCCGCTAGACAGGGCATCAAGAGATGATCACCAAGTGCATATTGTGACAAGGCACGGCATTTCCAACACTCCCGAAATCGCAGGTGATCATAAGGTGCTTCTCAAGGCGGGAATGTCAGTGATCTAGGACGTATTCTAAACCGTAATGTCCTCTGTTGGGAGTGGCCATCCTCATATCTCTAAAAAAAGTAGACTCTGTCTGTTCAGGACTGCGTTTTGTTAGGGTTGGTGGCATGCTCCTTTACATTGCTATGAATGATGTCGCACGCTACTCGAATCTGATTCCTGGAGTGACGTAGTCTCGTGACTGAAATGATGTTGATCAAATGGACATCAGTAAATGAAGAAAGAACTAAAGAAATCTACCCTAAACCAAACCTCCGATTCCTTGGCACGTGACGATAAGCGCCCAGCACTGTACCGACTGAGCTATCGTGACAGATGCAAGTCTACGTACAGACGTGCCTTATAACTCTCACATAATATCTCTCACACAGTGGCGCGGTGTCACCGTCGCTGAGTGGTTAGGAGAAGTAAGGCGGAATGACACTTACTAGCAGCGATAGAGAGTGATTCGGTGGCGATTCCGACAAATCAAAGCGTCCGAGATTGCGCACCAAATCGCAATGTAAGAAGCTATGCTGAAAGCGTCCACCTCCGTTGAATAGTGGCTAGGGTGTTCAGCTGCTGACCTGAAGGTCACGGGGCTGATCCTGGACGCGGCGGTCGCTGTTCAATAGAGGTGAACTTGTAAAGGCTCGTGTACTGTGCGATGCCAGTGCACGTTGAAGAGCTCCAGAGGGTTAATATTTCTGAAGACCTCGACGAAAGCGCCTCATGACCGTATTGTGGTTTGAGACGTACACTATAACATATGATAATATTTTTAAAGCGTCTAGATATCTGCAAAGTACACTGACCACTCTAGCGTGAGTGATTCGCCCAAGACGCAACAATCTTGCCTACCTTTCATTTCATATTCGCGGGTGATGGCTTGTTGTCGGAGTAATGCAGCTTCTAACATGCACTAATGCTGTTTCGCTACCTATGATAAGAATACAGTAGGAAGCGCAGCAGAAAATCAAGGATGTCGAAGCGCGAATGCCGGGCTTTGGCGGAGTGAGACAGAAGCAAGCGGGACATGATACTTCGGCACGCGTTCGCGGCTAAAGCTACGAACCTCTGCCTCCCATGTTGCCCAAAGGGCACAGTGGCAGAGTATGCATGAGAGAGGCGGGAATTACCCTAATATTAGAAAGCACACCCCGTGCTATTTTTATCCTTAATTTGCGACTCTTTGAAGCAGTGTGCATCACGTACCAGTTTTTATTGTGCGCTTGTTCATACCATCTCGGCGCGGGATTAACAATAACCTGCGTCCAGGAAGAGGTTGGCATTTTCAGCCGCCAAATTTTTTAAACCACAATCACGGGTGTTCGTCATCGCATGAAGATGTGCCACTAAACGTAAATGTCGGTGCATTCACGTCAAACCATGCCGTAGCTTGCAAATACCAACAAACTTGCTAGTTTCATGATGTGATGTAGTAGCTTAAAAAATGCGAGCATAGCAGACGACAGCGCCGCATAAGCTGGAAGATGAGAAGAATGAAGAGGCATTGCAGCGCGCCCATCAAAAAAAGGAGACGCTCGCGGAGAACGAAGCCGTTCGGACGCCGGCAAGATGACGCAAGGGAGCCTAGGGCGAACCCGCAATTACGCGCAAGGTTCGAAAGGCCGGGTTCCAGTCCTCGAGCCATTGACGTCCTCGGGGCACGGCGTGTCGGCGTGGCCAAGCACGAGTTCTCGGTGAGTGGTCCTGTGGACATCTCCGGTACGGCGAGCGCCCTCGAAAGACCGGAGCTGCTGACCACGTCCACCGAGCCGACGTCGCTGACAGTGTGCGGCTACGCCTAGACCTGGTGATGCCCTCTACAGTGGTATGCTGACCTGGCACCCAAGCGACGACAGCATCCGAGCACGCAACGGATCCCACTTCAAGGCACCGGGCTACGGCACAGACTGTGAAACTATTTACTCTTTTCGTTTGTGTGTGAACTGCGTGCGTGTACGACTTATAGTACTATATGTGCAATAGTTTTTTTTGTTCGTCCAATATAACTCCCTTTTGTTTTCCTCACTGTTTCCATCTTCCTCGCGTCACACGCCTTGCTATGTGACGAACCTAACCACGACATATCTGGCGTCCGCGACAGAACTACTCTTGTTACATCTAAGGAGAATATCACATCTCATATGTGTGCGTGACGGTCGATGATGGAGGCAGATAAGCTGACGGCGATTGGAAAGGAATTGGGGTTAAGTGGCTCAGCACTAAAAGAATGGATGGACCAAGAACGCGCACGCGAAAAAGAGGCACGTGACGCTCGTCTGGCTGAACGAAATGCCGCGAAAGAAGCCGAGGCAGAGGCAGTCGCTAGATTACAAGCAGAGAAGGAAGTTCTTGAGCTCAAGTTAAAGTTGCATCAGTTATGTGCGACAGCAGGTAGCACAACTACTGGGCAGCTTACTGAGGGTGCGCCCGTAGGCACCCCGCAGGGCTACCAAAGTCCACATAAGCTCATCCCAGCCTTTAACGAGGAACGCGATGAGCTGGGCGCATATATACAGCGATTTGAGCACGTCGCTACTAGTCAAGACTGGCCGCAAGACAAATGGGCCCTATCGCTAAGCCTTGGCTTGACCGGGGAGGCCTTGAGTGTAGTGGTAGGATGGCACCAGAACATGCCACGGACTACGTAACGTAGAAGAAAACGCTACTACAATGCGTTAGGTTCACAGAAGAAGGTTATCGGACAAAATTTTGATCAGCCAAACCAGATAATTCTGAAACGGGCACGCAGTTTGCCGGGCGTCTATTAGGTTATTTTGATCATTGGCAAGAAATGGCCAAGACAGACCGGACCTACGGTGCTCTGCGAGACAGAATTGTCTCGGAGCAGTTTCTCGCACAATGCCATGAAAAACTCGGTGTGTTTCTTAAAGAAAGAAACTGTGAAAGCCTTGAAAAACTTGCGGAGGCTACAGACCACTACTTGGAGGCCCAGGGGTTGATTAACCTTGGCAAATGTAAAGGCGATATCCTGAGCAAGCCTCCAGGTCAAACTCGAACGTCTGAGCGGCAAGATGACAAAGAGAGACCGCAGTGTTTCCTTTGCAACAAAAAGGGTCACAGAGCTGCTGATTGCTGGACCAACACAAAGGGTCCAGGTACAAATCCACCCTTTTGTGGAAAATGCCGCCGCACTGGACATAAAACAGCTGACTTCTCCAAAAGGGCCAGCAGCGTTGAGAAGGCCTCATGCTCTTTTCAACAAAGAGATGAAGCCAAGATAATTTATTTAGAGTCGCAGGCTTCCTTTTGTGTTCCTGATAGTCGGGAGTGCGCAAAAACGCACCCAGCCAAGCTGAAGGAAAAATTTATGCCCCCGGGTGAAGGTGTACTCGAAGGATATCCCGCCACAGTGCTGCGAGATACAGAATGCGATTCAATCATTGTCAAAAGGTCTCTTGTGGCGGATAGCAAGCTGACTGGAAAGATTTCCTCGATTTACCTCTTGCACGGATGGTTGATGAAGCTGCCTGAAGCACACGTGGAAATTTTTTCACCTTTCTTCACTGGCAAAACTCGAGCCCTTTGTATGAATACTCCTTTATAAGATGTTGACTTGGGAAATGTGGAAGGCGTTCGAGATGCTCACAATCCTGATAACGATTGGAAGAGTCGTCTTTACACCCAGAACACTGCAGAAGAGTATTCTGGCGCAGAAAAATTCCGGTTCTGCACACGGACCTTTGTATGCAAAGACTTCAACATCGGCTGCAAGGGAAACACGTGTCAAGACAAAAGTTGCTGCAGTAAACCGACAGGCAGGAAATCCACATCTACTTCCGGCTCCAGTTATTAACCCCTTAAACATCACCCCACAGGACTTTAAAACCAAACAGGAGGAAGACAGCAGCCTGCGGAAATGCTTTGAAGCAGTTAACAAAGAGATCAAGACAAGGTTTGCTAAAATATTGTTCTTCACGAAGGATGGAATCCTCTATCGCAAGTACACCCCTCACTCTAAAAGGCAGGTGAATCAGCTTGTGGTACCAAGGTGCTTGTGACAATTTGTTATGAAAATGGCCCACGAAGGCATCCTTTCGGGCCATCAGGGAATGAAACGAACTACAGACTGGGTACTCGAAGAGTTTTACTGGCCAGGGGTTTAGTCAGACATCACACGATTTGTTAAATCGTGTGATATATGTCAAAGAACTATTCCCAAGCACTTCGTCAGTCGTGTACCTCTCGGCAACACTCTTATAAACGACACCCCTTTCAAGAGGGTAGCCATTGATATTGTGGGTCCATTATCACCGATGTCAGAGGGCGGAAATAAGTATGTACTGACAATGGTGGACATGGCAACGCGTTATCCCGATGCTGTAGCACTGCCGAGCATCGAGACAGAGAAAGTCGCTGAGGCACTTCTGGAGATGTTTTCTCGTGTAGGTGTACCACGGGAGATAATCAGTGAGAGAGGCACGTCATTCTCGTCACGCCTAACGAGGGAGCTAAGCCTACTTCTCTCCTTCAAACAATTGCCAACAACGCCATATCATCCCATGGCTAATGGCCTTGTAGAGAGGTTCAACGGCACCCTGAAACGAATGATAAGAAGAATGTGTCAGGAGTGGCCGAAGAAATGGGACCGGTACCTGGCGCCCTTACTCTTCGCTTATCGCGAAGTTCCGCAGTCGAGCTTAGGCTTCTCCCCGTTCGACGTGCTCTACGGCCGTTACGTCAGAGGTCCTCTGGCGATATTGAAAGAATTATGGGCCGCTGATCATCTTGATGATGATGTGAAAACATCCTATCGGTACGTAGTCGAACTGCGGAATCGTCTTGAAGACACCTGCCGATTAGCCGAACAGGAGCTTCAGAAATCGAAAATGATACTGAAGAAGCATTGTGACCGAAAGGCCAGACCACGTCAATTATCCCCTGGAGACAAGGTTTTGCTTCTGCTTCCATCCGATACCAACAAATTGGTTCTGACGAGGAAGGGACCCTTTAATGTCCTTGAGAAGAGAAACGATGTCGACTATTTAATTGACCTCGCTACCAGAAGCACGCTATTTCATATAAACCTACTGAAAAAGTATGAGGAACGGCCGCCTGCACCACCGCATGAAGCATCAGCTGTTTGCCAGGCGGATGACACTGAAAGTGACGAGCTACAATGCGTACCATTCCAACGAAAGGAATCGTCTGCTGACGTAAGCATATCGGAGTCACTTTCTCCTACCCAGCACGTGCAAGTCACCAACTTATTGACCAGGTACGACTACGTATTTGCGGATGTTCCTGGCAAAACGCACCGCGTACAGTGCAAGCTAAGAGTGGCCATGGATAGACTTGCAAGCATACAGCCATACCCTATGCCATTTGCTACCCAAGAAGCGATACAGAAAGAAATAGCAGACAGGCTGCGACAAGGCATCATAGAACCATTGGAGTCTGCTTACAATTCACCTGTAGTAGTTGTGAAGAAGAGGGACGGAACGATGCGTTTGTGCATCGATTTCAGACAACTTAAGATTATAGTGAATGATAACGAGTCTATACCCCGTGTAGACATCATCTTTGGTGAACTTGGACAAGCAAAATACTTTTCAAAGTTTGACTTCACTAAAGGCTACTGGCAGGTTCCCATGGAACAAGGCTCAAAAGCAATGACTGCTTTGTTGACAGAATCAGGACTGTATCAATTTAGATTCATGCCGTTTGGCATTAAAACCGCCCCAGCTGTGTTTAACCGCCTCATGGTAGCAGACATACCGCACGTTTATTACTACTTTGACGATGTGCTCATTGCTACTGAAACCTGGGCGGAACATACAGCTGTACTTGAGTCTTTTCTCAAGCAAGTTCGCGACGCTGGTTTGACCATTCGTCCAACAAAGAGTGAGATTGGTCAAGAGTCAGTCAAATTTCTCGGTCATCTCGTTGGGCAAGGCGTTATTCGACCACAGGTCGAAACGCTCGACAAAATACACGCTGCGAAGCGTCCACAAACTAAAAAAAGTACGCTCGTTCTTGGGCCTTACAGGTTATTACAGAGATTTAGTGCACAACTACTTTGAAGTTTCTTACCCACTGACCGAATTGACCAAGAAGAGGGCTCCAAACAAAGTCCTCTGGGGAGAACGAGAACAGAAGTCTTTTGATGAACTCAAGGTTTTGCTATACACGCCACCCATTCTAAAAGCACCTGATTTTTCAAAACCGTTTGTACTCCGCACCGATGCATCATCGAGAAGTGTAGGTGCCATACTCATGCAGCGTCACGAAGGAATACTGCATCCAGTGTCATACGCAAGCCGTAGACTACAACCACGTGAAGCTGCTTACGCTACAGTAGAGCGAGAGGCCCCGGCTCTTACGTGGGCGGTTCGAAAATTTCACATCTATCTATTTGGACGCACATTCATTCTACAGAGTGACCACAAACCGCTTGTGTACATCAAGTCGGCCAAGCATGTAAACAGCCGCGTGTTACGGTGGAGCCTCATTCTTATGGAGTACGACTTTTCGGTCGAGTATATTAAAGGCAGAGACAACATAGGCGCAGATTACATGAGCCGTTAGCCAACTCCGTGAGCAACGTCTGTATGAAGAATCGATGCTCAACGGTATTAATAGCTTATGATGTGAACCTTACAGCGCGATACAAGCATCATGACGCTTTAGTTCGGTGACTTGTTTCTTTTTTTTTCCTGGTGTGTACTTTTGTGATCGAATTTGCCGAGTGTGCGGGGCTCGGAACTGCTATAGTGTGCAGCGGTGCTTACGTGTGTGTTTCCGACAGCAAACCAACGTGTCCCCAGTGCCCTCAAGTTCTTCTATCGGAAGAACTTTCTTAAGAGGGGGGGAATGTGATGTAGTAGCTTAAAAAATGCGAGCATAGCAGACGACAGCGCCACATCACCTGGAAGATGAGAAGAATGAAGAGGCATTACAGCACGCCCATTAAAAAAGAAGAGGAGATGCTCGCAGAGAACGAAGCCGTCCGGACGCCGGCAAGTTGACGCAAGGGAGCCTAGGGCGAACCCGCAACTACGCTCGAGGTTCGAAAGGCCGGGTTCCAGTCCTCGAGCCACTGACGTCCTCGGGGCATGGCGTGTCGGCGTGGCCAAGCACGAGTTCTTGGTGAGTGGTCCTGTGGACATCTCCGGTACGGCGAGCGCCCTCGAAAGACCGGAGCTGCTGACCACGTCCACCGAGCCGACGTCGCTGACAGTGTGCGGCTACGCCTAGGCCTGGTGATGCCCTCTACAGTGGTATGCTGACCTGGCACCCAAGCGACGACAGCATCCGAGCACGCAACGAATCCCACTTCAAGGCACCGGGCTACGGCAGAGACTGTGATACTATTTACTCTTTTGTTTTGTGTGTGAACTGCGTGCGTGTACGACTTATAGTACTATATGTGCAATAGTTTTTTTGTTGGTCCAATATAACTCCCTTTTGTTTTCCTCACTGTCTCCATCTTCTTCGCGTCACACGCCTTGCTATGTGACGAACCTAACCACGACACATCATTACTCCACAAAAAGCACTACTTCAGGGAAAATACTTTCCTCGTTTGTGTAAAACCGATATGCATGTTTGAAAGATCAACCATGTTTTATTTGTTTGCGTGCGTCCCCTCAACATCGATGAAAGTCTCTAAAATAAATGCGCTTGAATTGCCACTTCAGTATTGTCTTGTTTGCAGTTTTGTGAACCATAAGCAAGGCTCAAGGCGAACTGCTAAGCAGCTGTTCTATACATATTTCTATGTTCGTGCCTGTTCGTGATTAACATGATCAAATGCCGCAAGAAGGGTGCTAGCTTCAAGCCAATGAACTGCTCAATATGTTGTTCACACTCTCACGTTAAACAAGGCTATCACAAACCACATATAAGCCCAATCTTAGTCTTAAGCTGAAATGTTCAATTTTTAAAGCTCACCTGTACATTGCCTCAGATTGTCAGAAGTTGTATTGAACTCAGTATCAGACGTCATTTCATTCTAAAGGTGTTTGCAAATGAGATGCTTTGTTCCTTAGGCTATTTATATATTTTATGAAATATATATACAGCAGGTTAGGAGTTGCGCATTATTATGGTGACAAGGCCTAATGGGAGGAGGCACTACCAGAGGCCCAGAAAAGACACAACCAGAAGGGAGCAAACTACAACAGAAAGGTATGTCCTTTTCCTACATGAACTATGCATCGAGATGTATACACTGCTGCTGCCAACCTAACCTGAACAGAATTAGCAGAAAGTAGGTAATAAATATTTGATTAAAACTGTTCAAAGTTATATGTATATATATATATTAAAATGAGGCCTTTAGGAGTGGCACTTGTTTTTATAACAGCAGAGCAGTCACGACAACTGAAGTGGTAATGGCGCAACAAGCCTGTGCACAGAGAGAACCAAACAACTTCTTTTTTACAGTCTGTGTGACACCTTCTGCCTTTCTGAGAAAGTCTCATCTTCATTACATTTTTCTACCCTCCAGCCATCCTGGCCACTCATGGGCAGGACACAATAGAGGGATCGTAATGCGGTTTCAGGCGGACTATGTGAACAGTGTCACGTCCACGACGTCGTTGATCAGGGGTTGCTAAAGTGGTTCCACGATGCAATTCATGGGAGATGTTTGTTTAACCACATGGTAAGGGCCGTAATACATAGACAAAAGTTATGTTGAGAGATAAAGGCAATTGAAAGAATGCGAAGCCAGACAAGGTCATCAGGGGCATGAGAAGCCGGAGGCGTCGGGCTATCGCGGTGGTGTTTCTAGCGTAACTGACTAACACTTGTGGGGGGGGGGGGCAGGCAAGCTGACGACACTCGTCCGCTACTTTAGCAGCTTGTGACATCTTCGTCGACTCAGAAACATCCCGGCGGTACGGAAGGATGATGCAAGCATGCAATAGGGCCCACGTCCATAAAGTAGGAAGTACTGAGAGAAGCCAGTTGTGGTCTGTACAGCAGTATTATGCGCGTACGTTACAAAAGTGACAACACTGTCCCAGTTGGAGTGATCGGTTGCGACGTACATTGACAGCATATCTACAAATATACGGTTTAATTGTTCTGTAATGTCTTTAGTTTGAGGATGACACGTGGTGGTAGTGCGAAGAATGATTTAGCATTCGTTGAAGAGCTATTCGACTACGTCCGACAGAAACAAAGGCCTTCGGTCACTCAGCCGCTCACGTGGCACACCATGACGTACAAAGACCGAAGTCGCTTTCCGACGCAGAAGGCAGTGATCAAGTTTCTGCGTAGTGTGTAAGGTGACTGATGGCGATGATTATCCAACGATTTCCAGCACAGTTTAATCGGAAGAGGTCCATGCAGACCGATACCAATCTGGTAAAAATGTCGGGCAGGACAAGGTGAGGGTCGCAGTTGAGCCGGAGAACGGGGAATGGGATTCTATTGGCGCTGGCAAGCGAGACAGGAACGGATGTAGCGACGAATGAAGCGATACTTTCCACGAAGTAGTAGCAGTGGGGCAGGCGGGTGTAGGTTTTTAACACTCTATCATGAGCGCAAAGTGGGTCGGCGCGATAGGAGTCACATATGTTCGAGCGCAGATGTCTAGGAATAACTGGGAACCTTTGGCGTCATTCAGAGAGATAATTTTGTCAATATAGCAAATTATCTCAGATAACTATGTGCTGTATTTGACGGCGCGTAGCTCTAGGAATTCGTCGCTTAGGTACTCGGCTGCTGACCCGCAGGTCACGGGATCGAATCCCGGCTGCGGCTGCTGCATTTCCGGTGAAGGCGGAAATGTTGTACACCCGTGTGCTCACATTTGAATGCATGTTAAAGATCCCCAGGTGGTCAAAATTTTCGGAGCCCTCCACTAAGACGTATCTCATTATCATATGATGGTTTTGGGACGTTAAACCCCAACTATTGTAGCTATAGGAAGTTGTTTCGAGGTAGGTCGACTCAACAAGCTTAGAAGTGAAGCGATTGAAGGATCTTTTCTTTGCTCCTGAAGCATGTCGCTGACACAAGGTGCAGATACGTCGTGGGTAGGCGAAGACAGTGGCCTATCACCACATCGTAGAGGTCATCGCGACAAATCCTCTGTGTCAGAATGTTTTTGTCCAGATCGTTTAACAACGTGAATGTCGTTCTTCTGCAGCCGCAGCGCCTGACGGGCGAGCCGGCTGGTGGGTTCTTTTAAAAAGGAAAGCCAACATTATGCATGATGACCTGTAACAACGCTGAATGGGCGCCCGTAAAAATAAGTTCTAAATTTGCCCATGGCCCATACGATGGCTAGGCACTCTTTTTCGGTAATGAAATAGTTCGCTTCTGATATTGTGAGTACACAGCTGGCGTAAGGGACGACGTACTCATCAAATCTGGGTTTACGCTGGGTGAGCACAGCACCGAGACTAACCCCGCTAGCATCCATGTGTGTTTCCGTCGGGGCAAGAGGATCAAAATGTCGCAGTATTGGAGGTCACGCAAAAAGGCGCGGAGTGTGGCGAATGCATCACCACAAGACGATGACCATTCAGAAAGGTCGCTATTACCAACAAGAATGTCAGTTAAGGGCGATATCAGGGAGGCAAAGTTGCGAATAAAAGGACGGAATTATGAGCATGCCGAGGAAGCCGCGAAGTGATTTTGATGTCTTCGGCTTAGGAAATTCGGCAACGGCATGTAGTTTCGTCGTATCAGGAAGAATACCATCTCTAAATTTAACGTGGCCTCAAATTGGGAGTTCTTGAGCACCGAAGCAGCAGTTGTTCAAGTTGAACTGTAGACCGGCGGAAGTGAGGTAAGTGAGCATGCACAGTCTCAGGGCGCTGAAGATGCGTTAAAAAGTCCCTTGACAATATCACGACCTCGTCAAGAAAACACAGGCATGTTTGCCATTTCAGATCAAGGAGAATGTTGTCGATCATGCACTCGAAAGTGGCAGGTGCATTGCAGAGCTTGAATAGCATGACCTTAAATTCCTATAAGCCATCGGGCGTAACGAAAGCCGTCTTGGGGCGATCAGCCTCAAACATGGGAACCTGTCAATAACCTGAGCGTAGGTATAGTGACATGAACTCCGCGAGTTGTAAGCAGTCAAGGTTATTGTCGATGTGAGGTTGCGGGTAAACATCTTCGCGCGTGATCTTATTCGACTGGTGGTGGTCGACGCAAAAGCTTATTCAGCAATCCTTTTTTTTACTAGAACAACCGGAAAAGGCAACGAAGTGTTAGAGTGCTCAATAACGCCGTGCTTCAACATGTCGTCAACTTGTTCTGCAATGAAACGATGCTCAAATGTCGATACCTGTTACGGACGCTGGCGTAAAGGAGCGTGAAGGCCAGTGTCGATTTGGTGAGATACTGTGAAAGAGCAGCCCAAAATTAGTTGCTGGTGGTCGAAGCTGGCGTGGAAGGCAGTGCCCCAGGAGGACGATGATGTCGGTGCGTTGCTGGGCCGTAGCGTTGGTGTCGATGCAGCACGCAATTGCGTAGGTGAATGATGGGGATGAGGGTGACGCAGAGCAATCAATAGCGTCAATAAGAAGCGTAGTCGAGTAGTCAGAAACGGCACGTGCACTTAAGGGATCAACGTTATCGGCAAAGCCCCAGCACTCTCCGCACAGTAACTTGGAAGGGGAGGAAACAGATTTGAAACATAAATTGCACTTGATCCATCGTGAATGTTCAGAACGGCGAAAGGAATTAGGAAGCATTTGCGGTGGACAGTGGTTTCAGAAGGCGTAAAAAAGAACAGTTAAGTCATTAGAGACGTCCCAGGAAAGCTGAACCACGATGGTTGAGAACAGGGGTGTTGGAGTTTCAGCGGCAACAAAAACGTTTGCAGGTGAAGGTGGCGAGTTGAGTAAAGCAGTGCCGCATAACGGCGAGAAGTTTACTTCAGCACGAGCACAGTCGATTACGGCATGATGAGAGCAGAGAAATTCCCAGCCTAACATAATGTCGTGGGAACAGTTCGAGAGCACTACAAACTTGACGGCATAAGTATCGTAAGCAACGTGCTGTGCACGCAGCAAAAGGGCGAATCTGCTGCTCGCTCGCAGTGCTCGACGTTGGACGGCAAAAAACAAGGTCTTGTGGAGTTGGAAAGATCTGAAGTTCTTGCCTCCGGTACTGCGTCTCCAAGTTTTTCTCAGGAACAGGGCGAAGTCGACGTAGCATAGGGGAAAAGGAACGGCGCTGAGGTGAAGGCGACTGATGACTGTCGGAGTTTCGGCGAGGTGAAAATGTGTCCATGGTTGAAGGCATTCCAAATACAGCAGGCTCAGGTCGTAGTGGGAGATCGTAAGTGTTCGGATGGAATAAGTTACGCAGAAAAAAACTCACACCGTGCAAAAAACTATGCTACGTGACCCGAAAAACCACAGGTGAAGCTTATGAGACGGTTGTCTTGAGTGCGCCATGGATTTTGAAAGCGTGGTGGTGGTAAGGAGCAAAGACGGGCTGCCTGCTTCTAGATTCAGGCGATGCGACAAAGGGGTGCGTAGACGTAGGCGTTCGCGACAGGCGAACGTCGGGGTCCGTTTAGTGCTTTGGCATAGGTCAGTGAAGCAGCCAAAGGTGGTGCGTGAGCTGTTGGTAGCGCTTCGGACACTTGCTCCTAGACGACTCGCTGTATTGATGTCGGCAAAGTAGATGGGACCCCTTCGAAGGTATAAGGCATGAGGGACAACTGGCGTGCGACTTCTCGTACAAATCGCTTGGTCTCAAGAAGCGAGGTAGAGTGGTCTACCGATACGCCAGCTGACGGTAAAGTGGAGATCGCTGCACATGGCGCACTGGCACGACGAGTAGTGTCACGCTGTTTCCAGAGCTCGTCATAGCTCTGACAAAGTTGGATCACTTCCACTACCGTTTGCGGGCTCTCTGCGATGAGCATCTGAAATACGTCGTCAGTCATGCCTTTAAAGATGTGCTTGCTCTTCACGGCTTATGTCGAGGCAGAATTGGTGCGCCGCCAAAGGTCGACAACATCTGCGATATAACTGGTGTAATTTTCACCATTCTGCCGAGTCCGATTGTGCAAGCACTGTTCGAAATGTAGTTTGCGAAGCGCTGGGCGGCCTAACAAATCCGCAAAGGCCGTTCGGAAGGCCAACCGGGTGGGAAGGTCTCTCTCGTGATTACGTTACCACAGACTGGCGACGTCGGTCAAATAAAATTGGACGACGGTGGGCTTGGGCGCATCGTCCCATTTGTTGTACTTGCTCACCCGGTTATATTCGTCGAGCCCGCCTTCCACGTCTTTCTCATCGGTTCCACTGAAGGTAGGTAGATCGAATTGCCGAATGGAGCCGGATATACAGGAGCTAGTGCAGTGGGAACCAAGGCGGCCGCCCGCTGATCATAGTCCGTGGACATAGTAGCAAGTGCAGGCAACGTACAGTTTCGCAATTTTGGAATTACGCAGTACCAAGCACCTCCACCAATTAAAATGAGGCATTTAGGAGCTGCACTCGTTTATATACCAGAAGAGCAGTCACGAAAAGTGAAGTGGTAATGACGGAAACATTTTGCGCCCCGAGCCACCCAAACGTCGTCTTCTTTACAGTCTAAGTGATACCCTCTGCCGTTCTGAGTAGCTTTCATCTTCTTCACTACAACAGGATATCGTTGTAGGTTGTCCAAATTTATTTCGTGCCGAAATTGTATAAAGAAAAGACTTGCAATTAATTTCAGCAAATAATAAATCATTAAGATCTGATAACGATATCAGAGTGGAGTGTAGAAGGTGTTCCACAAAGGCGGCCATACCGTAACGTCCGACAGGAAGTCCCCGCGACGTAGCAATAATGAACTCGGAATGAATTCAAAGCAAGTGATCGGGCTGGTTGGTTTTCAATGGTTCAGGGTGCGGTACGAAAATTACTGTGACTTATTAAGTTAGGGAAGACAATTGTTACAAAGTGGACAGTACAAGCGCCAGCTATCAACTTACTTCAGAGCAAAAACATAATGCAAAATTACTCCCCGAAAGTGAATGAAAGAATGGGCAACAGTCTTGCTAAACATTTTTTGATGCTACACGTGGGGTCATTACTGGATACGGTTACCACTCAAAAGAAATTTTGCGAGTACGCTAACATATTGCTACATGTTCCTTCTGATAAACTTGATGTCGGCTGGGGTTAGCAGAATTCAACTTGAACTGTTGCATGCACTTTGTGGTCTGATATTTCTCTTATTTGTGGTCTGATATTTTTCTTCGTTTTGGTCCTATTCTTTGTTTTTGCCAAAACTAGTGCTTTTCCGAACATTGTTCTACACCCACCCTTCCCGTGGTGCATGAAAAGTGCTTGTAAGCACATTTTCCTTTTCTAGAATGCATAGCGATGCTCTTTGAGCAGTTCCTTGAGGTATATTCTCGATGACCCCTGCATATGCCTAGCCACAAGTCAGAGTGATGGTGTGTACGATGCCGACATAACAGTGAACAGCAGGACGTATTTCGAATGGTTCTTGATCAGTCTGGACGTTGGCTTTATTGCGCATTCCTTTCTACTTTACTGAAGCTGATAATACAACATTCAGCCATGTCCTGCTCCTTTCGGCTCAATTTATGGGACGCTTTGTGATGATGTGAGACCCTTTATTGGCTCTTTGGCTTGCTTGGTGGCTCTTGTGCATATCTTCCACTTAATCGCTTTTAGAACATTTTCCGACACTGATATCAGCGCTGTCCTTGGAGCCGCTTTCTGCTATATGCTGTATCTGCAGGTTGAACGCCTCATTGCATCTGTGTGCACAAGCACTTCTCATTCATTGTGTATTAGTGGTTACCTTCATTGTTATGTTAGTTTTGTGAGACTAGGATTGAAACAAAGTACGCAGAAAAATTGTCTGAATAATTAGGAAGGAATGAGTATTGCAGAACCAACCAAGCAAGCCAAAAATCCAGTCGTTATCCCATAGCTTCACAAACCATCTCATAAATGGAAGACGACTGGGGCCAGTATGAGCTGCATTTTGTATTCTCAGCTACAGTCTTGTAGAAAGAAATGTGCAGAAATCCAACCGACCGGGTTGCGAATAAAGAAGAATACCAAACAGGTCACGTGACAAATTATTATTACACTTTTTTCTCAAGTCTTATTATCGCCCCACTGCAGATGTAAGCGTTGCCTTGTCAAACCACTCCGTTGGAGTAAGAACCATCTAGACAATCTCCAGTAACGCTTACAACAGTATGGCCATCTCTTTCATAAAAAGCGTCATGTTTTGTTTTGTGAGAGCAGTTTCAAGCAGTGCTTCCGGTCTCGCCTTGCAGATGACGCTGGTGAATTCAGAGAAAAGCTGGTGTGGAAGATGCCCCACATGGTTAGGGTTCACTCTTGGTTCTTGAACCAGGCACGAGTGGTGTCTTGTAAGGCGAAGAACGCATGTAGAAGCTTGTCTTCGCTTGTCTTCGCTTGTCCAGGCATGAAATACGGCGACTCAGTCGCTTGCTTCTAGGGTGTCGATCAGCTGAGTATATTCAGGAGGAGGCCCGTATACTATGGCGCTAAACCTTGTTGTCTTCGGCTCGCTCGCTGTTCAGGGTTGGCTTAATGTCTTCCTTGCAACTAGGACTAGGTTCACGGCTTGACGAAGTCGTCCGGAACACGAACAAGTAGCACCTTCACCAGATGCCACGTAATTGCGGCATGCACGAACGCAAGGCGACGAGTCGAATATGAAATTCTATATTTGGCAAAAGTTGCGGCCGGGAAGAGACGAGTCAGAAGACGTCAAGCAAGGCAGGCTGTACAATGACAGCGACGAACAGAGCATCGGCTGTCGAAAAAGTGCAACTGGTGATTGGCGTCGGCATTTATACACCTGCCGGCAAATAGTCCAGCGTTAACGCTAGCGGCTGAGTAACTGCTAGAACAATCTGGAACGAAGGATATTGAAACAATACATTGAGCACGATTAAAAGCAAATAAAAGCACTATTTTTAGCCCCCGTACGGGAGTCATGTTCACAAGTGGGAATGATTGGAGGAGTGGTCTGGTTATTTATGTTATATACTGTAACGTGGGTAACGTGTGTAGGCACGTGAAAAGTTTTCTTCATTTTAATTGATTCTGTGCGGCATTGGCTGGATTGTGATGCAATTGTGATGAAGCCGAGATGACCTGTTCTTTTCTTTTTTTTTGTTATTAATGCGTTATCTAAGTCTATTTTGTGTCCAGACATCTTGCGTGCTCGGCCAACGCATTCGATGAGTGCTTATTTTAGGCCATTAGCTGAAGTATACACAGTTTAGGCCTTAGAAAAAATTACCAGTCTAGTCGATATAACTTTCACAAAAGTCTGCGCACGGAATGCTGTAAAAAATGCCTGCACATTTTTCTTAGAATACTTTCTTTTACTCTTACAGGAGAATGCCTCAACTTCTTTGTTGGCACGTGTGCTACCTGCATGTCGTAAGGGCGTAGAACAGGCGTGATGTCTTCACTGATGTCAGGAATATACGGCCCAGAAACACATTTTCTTGGGAGCGAGTGTCCAAAGCGAAATGGACGTGCTAGCTGGCGTTCCGAGGAGTGCACGAACGAGTCGGGGTACACACCTTGGGATGGATCACGATGCGAGTTCTCCATGTCGGCAGCGGTTTTCTGGTTTTATACAAACTCTCTTCGCGCACTTTACGGTGAGGTGACCATGGAACAATTGTGGAAAACCGAGTTCGTGGAATCTAAACGCAAATAACGACCTGTGTAGGCATTTTTTCCTAAAACACTGAAGGAAATGCCTTCTTCTTTGTCCTCGACGAGGGCGTCTAGGAAAGAAGTTGTGTTGACCGTGTGGCTATTTCTTTACGGTAAACTTGAGTGCTGCATTCATGTCGCTCAGGTGCTTGAATGCAATTACTGCTTCCTTGTTGATTATGGTGAAGCAGACATTACATAATGTAAAAGTGTCTTAAATGTAGGATTAAACGAGCCTACTGTTCGATTTCAATACGCTCTATCTTCAGATTTGCTGCCTTTACTGAGACAGCGGCCTTTATTGTTGTCCCGTGCACCTGACTGTAAAACCGACCCTCGAATGAGAAGTACGCGTTAGTGAGGAAGAAGTGACGCAATTTCATCACTTCAATAGGCGTACGCCCGAGCAATACTGTGTCAATTTCAAAGACTGAGACACTAGCTTCCACCTGCAAGCCCATACATACATCCTGGTGAATAAGGATTGAAGGTCCAAACACACCAAGATATCGTTTTTCTCGAGGGTTATATCGCGCACCATGTCTATGAAGTCACCAAAATTTCACACGGACGTGTCACTTCTGCCGAAAAGTGATCGCAGCACCTGATGCAGGTACCTGGACAGCTTATAAAGAGGTGGGCGAGTGTAGTCTACGATGGAGAGCATTGGAACCTTTAGCGTATGAAACTTGGGCAATCCGTACAAGGCTGTCGAAGAGCCATTATGGCACAGGCGGGAGAAGTACAGTCTTGTGTTGAGGTGTAGTGCAACAGAATACGCCCAAAACAAGCTTTTAAATGTCCCGTTGCCACCACAAGGTAGGGCTCTTTCCAAGGCTTTGTTGCGTGCTGCTGTCTGAAAGCAGATTCCTCATTTCGTTGTGCTAGTCTGCACTATCAAGTATCACTGTATTATTGCCTTTGTCTGCAGGGAGTATCACAATTTCGGGATTGTTCTAAAGTCGTTTATTCACTGCGTTTTCTGCACAAGAGAGTGGTGAAAATGACGCGCGAGGCTAAAAGTGCTAGTACACCAATGGCTTGAGTTCGAGGGTCATCAACTTGCATCACTGTGTTTTCCACAGCACACAACACTTGCTTTGCATTTGTCGTGGAACCCACGTTATTCAGCCCTAGGCTCAGAACAAAGAGTTCAACGGCATCAGGCTTGTGCGAAGACGAATTCTGCACAATAGACATTGTCGGGCTGAAACTCGAAACCGTGTTTTTGTGATGAGATGCATTCTCTCAAGATTGCCCTTTTTAACTCTCCTAAGCACAGCAGAAATCCAGTTTTGTTTGAAGTGGGCATGCAGCTGAATACTCACAAATTCATTCGGGAACTGTTACATCGAGTGTGCGACAGGGAAGAAAGCTTCGTTCTCGAGTGCTCGTGGTTTTTGTCTGCAGTCTGAAATTCTGGCTTGTTGCAGCGGACGCTCCGACTTTAAAACAACGCTATTGCCGAAGCTCGTAGGCACATGTCTGTTGTGGTGCATGGAACGGGGAATAAAACCGCGGGTATTTCACTCCAGGTTGAAATAAGGTACCTTTCAAAGTGCCACTCGGCTCATGAAGGAGATGTACTGGTGAGTCTGAGTGCGGTTGGTTGGAACGCCCGGCGTAAATATATGAAATCGGTACTTTGACGGAAAAACGTCTGATCAATAACAGATATGTAGACAAATAAAACAATCCAATGACCACAATAAAATACAAATAAAAGCACAACGTTTCGGCACCTCTACGTTTTGTGCGGCTTGATGACATTGTCCGCAATATTTTTGTTTCTGAGCTAGGCTCCCGTCCGGGGGCGAAACGTCGTGCTTTTATTTGGTTTTAATCGTGGCCCGTCTGTTGTTTTAATGGGTTTTATGTCTGTACCTGACCAGACGGGTTTTGTCTAACAATCAATATCACAAATCTGTAATGTTCACGTTTAAGCATATTCATATTCGAAGGCTCTAGAATTATCACAATGGTTCCTAATCAAACCGCGTGGTTTGCCAAGGCAGTAGAAAACATGAGAAAGGAGTGGCGATATGTTAAGTGTCAAATAGGCATCGTACACACCATCCTTATGAAATGAGGCAAGTCATATGCGGGGACATAGAGAAGATGGCTTAAGAAAGTGTTCAGAGAGCATTGCTGTGCGTGCAGACAAACAGCGCTTACAGGGAAAACTTCCATGCACCTCGATGAGTGCGGCTGTAGCTCAATGTTTGAAAACAAAAACGCCAGTTTTGATGAAATCAAAAAATAAGGCCTCAGGTAAAGTATCCGAAGCATTTCACATATTGGATCAGCAAAGCGAATGCGTGAGTTGAGGTTTCATTCTGCCAACCCGTACGAAAATCACATTTATTCGAAACGTCACGTGGCCACTAAGTCGGCGTACTCAACAAAAAACGTTTGAGTCATCACGTCTTGATAATTTTCGCACGGTAAACCTAAAGAATTATTTTTACGACTTGAACAGTGCGTGAGACAAGCATGGACAAGGAACAAATAGACCGGCTGAGGTATTGAGCATTGCTTAGAAGACAGATTACTCTATTCACGATAGCTTCTTCTCACAGATAGGTTTGCTAAAGGCAGCCGCTTATCCCCACTGGCCAGCTTCTTATTTCTTGTGCTGACAAGTTGCAGAAAAACTTTTGGCAATCGACTAGTTCTCCTGATTATCAAGCAACAACAAGGTAGGGCTGTCCCTATAGACATACCACTTCCCACAAACTCAAAAAGATTGGTGAGAAGGCGAGAACAATGAATTCAATGACCGATCTAGTAGCATTGCGTATAGCACACCACTTTAAAGCGGACCCACACATACTTTATCGGACAGACGGGCAGAAGCCTCAATGTAAAATGTCAGGAGCGTAACCAAAGCTCTGCAAAGGGAACGACGGTTTCGTTGCAATTCACTGTTCACATAGGGCAAGCGCCATAGCATTCAAAAATACCAATACTTTTGCTAGGCATCGTAGAATAACAGGCGCGTCATCACTGAAGGGTTGGCTATCGCTAAACGCTATTGCATTCCCAAACTTTCCTTCATTCTTACTGACAAAGAAATAGATAACCCTAGTTTCCCAAGTGAAATAACCTCAATGCAGACCGGTTGCTTTGCTTGACGTCTTTTCTTGGTTTCGTGTGGTTTGTTGATTGATTGATTTATTTTTGGGGTTTAACGTCCCAAAACCACCATATGATTATGAGAGACTCCGTAGTGGAGGGCTCCGGAAATTTCGACCACCTGGATTTCTTTAACGTGCACCCAAATCTGAGTACACGAACCTACACCATTTCCGCCTCCATCGGAAATGCAGCCGCCACAGCCGGGATTTGATCCTGCGACCTGCGGGTCAGCAGCCGAGTACCTTAGCCACTATACCACCGTGGCGGGGCATGTGGTTTGTTGCTTGACTTTTTTGTGTCTCTCTCGGTTTGCTTTACAAATCTGCCGTAATGAGCAGAAGATCAGTCACCCAAGATCCTATGCGATATTTTTTTTATCATGTTGCTGTTATCAAGTTTCCGTTAGAAGTCGGCGTTAGTGCTCGTATGTTTATTGTCCATGCGTATCTCACGCGCTTTTCAAATCGCCATGGAATACAAAGAATCCCTGTCACCTATCTTGTCCGAGTCATTGCCGTATCCTGTAATGAACATACGTATCGTAGCAGCAGAACACATTTCAGAAAGAGTCTCCTCTCCTTCCCCGCCACAAACCGTCTACAATCTTGGAAATTTTTCTGCTTCTTGCTTTTTCAATAAATTCAGTTGATAATTTGTGCTTATTGTATTTGCCTCGTAAGGCGTGCCTGCCCTAACATTTTAATCCTAGTCTCTGTAGCACCATATTTTAATCTCAATTGAGGTGTGTTTGGGTATTCAACCACCCCCAAAGTCAACCCCATAGTTTTAAATACTGGGTGCATTAGCATAGATACTCATGTGCTTACAAACTGTCGAACATATAATGAACGGTGGTCCCGTGTATGCCATTCTGAGTATTCCCCTTTCCCTCTACCGTTAATACACTCCCCGTGGTAAGCGGCATGCCACTTCACTTGAATCAAAAGATTACCTTTCACCAATATTCACCTGCTGGGCCATGTGCTCATTTATTTCATATGTTCTGCGTGAAAGAAAGCCACCGAGTACATCCCCTTTTAATCTACAGCGGGAAACTCTGGAGCAGTAACTGCGGTACTTCTTGCAAAAATTAGTAAAGGCGAAAGTGTGCTTAGTGTCTACTCATACCGGTGCATCATGGACATCTTTCTCGATGGGGCAAAATCTAGATGGAATTATTCAATCGCTATTCGCAAGAGTCACTTCTAGAGTGTTTTAGACTAATTCACAATAAGTTTGGAGCTTACGTCCATCAGATTGCGACCTGAGAGCGAGATCACAATGCGCTGATCGCAGTAGTTTTTATCCTGATAAAGTATAATCTCGATTAAAACATCTTGTAGGAGCATCTCATCATGATGGAATTCGACCCAGATCGTTGACGATTGCGATCGAAACTGCTCGCATAACGCCGGTATAGGTGTTTACAGGAAAGGAATTCATGAAAAGGATTGCTGTTTGCTTGCATATTCAACGTGACTCACAAGATTTCCTGGGCTGCTGCGGCACATTTAAAAAAAATTACACCGCTCTTCCTCGCAACGGGAAGTTTGAGACTATAGCATGAATAAAAGAGCTTCGACACACTTCATGTGCACTACATTTTGATGTAGCCAATCTAGTTCGGTAGTTTATATCCGATTTAGTGTGTAGCTTTTCTGATTAAAAATAATATGGAAGATTTATGCCACAGCTTTCTAAAGATAAATGTGTTTCGTGAACTCAAAATTGTGCCTTATATCTCACACAAAATCTTCCGCCACCCACCAGCAGCTATGTGCGATTCCACCATGTTCGAGGCTAAGCGTGCTTGGCAAAGGCGTGCATGGAGCGTACGTACGTATCAAGGTGAGGCGGCTTATACAAACAGTATTGACGATATATTCTGGTATGTAGTGTTGCTCAGAATATTAAAATAGGGATGATGGACAAGCGTTCTGTGGAAATTAACTTCCATGTTAGCAGCATCGGCACTCATCAGAGAGTACTATTTATAGCAGCGCTGGAATGAGACAGCTCGTGTGAAGCATGACGGCTAATCGCGCTGGCCGGCAAGGCTGTTGACGTCCTAAGTTGATTTATCGCACTGCGGTAACAAATACATGTTTGGTATGTCTGGCGCGTGTCATAAACTCTTAACGAACGCACCCAATCTTCGGAAGCTTGTTTGAAATACAAATGTAGCGCTTCGAAGATGGAATGATTTGCGCGGGTATCTCTTCACCTGCTTCAAGCGTTTCAGTTGCTACTACAGAGCAACTCAGAGGGGCTGCCCTGATGTCTTTACCTCCCCCACCCTCTTATTTTTTTAATGTATAGCTCAGAAATATCACACATAAGATCCTAACGAAAACTGAAAACCAACTGGCTTCAGAAAACCAATTGGCGATGACTGCAAGTAGCATTGAAACAGGGAATCTGAGCAATTCTGAGGACTTATCTAGTTACATTTCGGTTGTTTTATAGCATTGAATAGGTGATGCAGGTTCTAGGTTCCTTTCATTGATCACGTACTTAACTATCATCTTTGGCTAGGTGGTGCTAGGCTGTGTCGAAGAGTGGTGTTAACTTTTTTTTTGACGAAATCACCAGAATGCTTCCGAAAAATCGCCAATTTGAGCCACACGTCGCTAAACGGCGATGGAATTGATGAGAATAATTTTTTGTTTCCTAAGTCTCTACTTTATGACTTGATAAAGCACGTGAAGATTTTGTTTTTATTTATTCAATATTCTAAATAAATTCTGTTGTGGCGAATGAAGTTGGATCACGCTGCTACCTCCTCGTTACGCCACTGTGAGCCAGTGAGCAGCTGCAGTCCACCTTTTTGCGAAGGATTTGGCACAGAATGAGTGATTGGAACGGCCACATTGCACGCTCTAGAGATCGCACCGCCACAAGCAGCTTCATACTGTATTCTTTGGCCTCATTTATTAGAGTTATTTCCAACCATTTAACTGTTTTCACAGTTTTATAAGTTTATTTGTGTGTTTTAGAACTCTATACCTCAACTTTCGAAAGTCCTTAGTAAAAGTCGCTGAGACTCAAAAGAGATAGTATTGTCACTGATATTACTGAAAAGAAGCTGAATTTTGTGACTTTTTGTGTTGAAATGAGTAGTTTCAGCGTTTATTCTTAGCACAGAGAGGGCTGAATGATACCACGTACTGCCACATACATGACATACTTGCGTCCAGAGGCAAACTCGCGATGAAACTATAAGCGTTCGCTACTCTCATACTTATACGGGCCAGTCATCTCTGGCGTCGGACTTTCATCGCTTCGGGGTTTTCCCGCAGCCGCCGCTGCCTTTCCCATTCCCTAGTACTCTCTCTTGAAGTCGGGGTCCCCGGATTGCCACTGTCGCTTCGCGTCCGTTTGTAGGGCTAACTCTTGCGTTCTTCATTATCAAAGGACTAATGACGACAATAAAATTTGCCCACTATCCTTCGCACATATCCATTCGTAATGATGATAATTTTTTGGATTGTCTCACAAGCAACGATTTGCTGAATATCTACGCTATTTAATTCACTTACCCACCCAAGTATGTCCTGAAGTGTCTACAGACGAACTAATCACACATTTCGTATGAAACTGCAGAAATACTGTTAAGTTGGACCATGCCTAGTTGACAAGGCACTGAAGTGGTTGAGAAAGCATTCAGTCGGTGACGCAATGTGCCGTCTTGCTGCAACAGGAGGATAGCGGTCGCCTGCAGCAAGCCTTGACAGCGAAAACAGGACCACGAATAGTATCGATGAATAGGGTTGCTTACAAGCACATGTTGAGAGGATATTGCGAAAAATTTCAACTCTTCGGCACTACTCTTCGTAGCTTGTTCTTTCTTCCCGTGCATGCAATTTTAGTCAACTCCTGGCTAGAATACACGCAAGCAGGGAGTAACTTTGGTGAAATTATGGCCGCTTCTATAGCCAGTTCGTTATGCAGCTTCGTAGCCATGTCCCAGAGAAAGCAGCCCTATTCTAAGTGGCTTTCAAAATATACGTGACAACGCCTAGCCACATTACTAAGTGAAATGTTTTCTGGCTGCGTACAGCCTACGGTTACACGTGACACTCCCGTAGGCGGCCTGGTCCTCACGCGCTTGCGGAAAGAAAGTATTTTCTACGCTTTCGAGACGTTCTCTCGCCGATTTTGTGGTGGATATTATGAGCACAGGTATTTAAATAAACAGTAGTATTGAATTCATTCACATCTGACTGCTTCATCCACATCTGCGAGACCAGTTTCAGTAATAGTTGCTTGCCACCACCAATAATGCATTGACTCATCACAAAAGAACGTAGGCAAACCATTCCACCTAACTATAATGGTCTACTTTGCCTTTATAACTGCTGCGCATTCTTGTCTTTCTGGGATCATTCGGACCTCAATAAGTAGCAGTGCCTTTTCTCCGGGGAGCACGCCAAATAACCAGACGGAAGAATTATTTTGCTGTGAGTGGAATGGGACACTTGTTTATCCAATCTGTTAACGCACAGCTAAAACTTATTTTGCTTTTACATATCTCTTCGGCTTTCCATCATTTCAATTTTTTACTAACCTATCTAGCACTCGTTGATTTAGACTGTTCATTCGGAAATCGAACAGACTGATCTGGAAATGATGCAAAGATCAGCAGCCCAAAGCCGGTCATATTATGGCATCTAGTCCTTCTTTTTGTATCCTCTCTACCACAACTACCACATTTAGCTTTCATCTGCTTGTTCAAGGAGGTGCAAACTACAATGTTCTTGCCTAATGAAAAACAAAAGGAACATTTCACTCATTCAATTTGGGTCTGGAAACGGGCAACTTGCAAATTTGTTACCGTGACTGCTTAACTACAGATATATTTACTGAACTACGCCATTCATTCAGAACGCTAGGCTTTGTGGTCGACTCCAGTATATATTTCAACACACGTAAGGATAAACAGTGGACCCGCGCACAAACTGTCAACCCTATGTGCTCAAGTTCGTTGTTTAACTTGCTGTGCGCTGCCATACGCCGTAATCACTTACACCCTGACTTCAAGTACGTTTTAAGCGAGTTCTTACAGGTATATATTTTCTCTGTGCACTGCTTTTTCATTTATGAAGTCGAAGCGCTGTCAAAGCGCTGAGAGCCAACTATGTTCAATGTTCACAACTACAAGGCAGTTTTCGCTATTGCACCGAGTTTAAGCGTCATTTATTGAAGTGCTACCTCTCAGTGGTCGCAGCCATCAAGGAGTGCGAAGACGTTCGGTAGGCCTTGTGGTGGACAGACGGCGCAGTGCAGTGACAGGACAATTTATGCACGTAAGAAGTGTGATGCAATTTAACCATCGATATTTACATAGGTATGCTGAGCAGTGACATCACTATATGTTTATTTTGATCATAAGAAAAGGACTGCTCTGTTTCTTACTTTAGCGCAATGACAATGCATGTAATAGCATCACCAGGCAAGGGGTTTAAAGTGTTTAGATACTGCAACATCAAGAGTAGAAGGTTGAGCGTAAGGAAGGACTCAAAGCAACGGGCCCATCTTTATTGCGCGTGCAAATGAAAGGAAATGGTACGTCTTAACAGCAACCACTACCACGCTGAAACGTCCCAATATTTTATAAGCGGTCCTTTTTATGGTTTGAGAATACTTTGTAAATATCGAGGTTTCTTATTATTTAGAGAATTTGTGAGGCCTAAAGGAGACATGTCGGGGCGTCTGTTTCTATTATTGGTATTCAGTGCTTTGTGAAGTTTTATTTACTGTTCTTGCAGACGAATCGTACGAGCTCACCAGTTGTGCCATGAAAGAGCCGTGCAGCGAAAAAAAAAAAAACTGAAATAAAAATAACAACGCTGTAGGACTACACAGCCACCATGACAGCGACTACTGCAGCCACATCATCACTGTCACATCCTGAGTATATTAAAAGTTATCCTTCCTTTTGCTCTTCCGTGACTCTGCAGCCACTTTTATCGTCCATGTAATCGGCTGCGACTCATATTCTTATAGAACAATGCAAGGTAAGCTTATTATTGAAACAACTCGATTGATATGTGGGGTTTAACGTCCCGAAACCACCATATGATTATGAGAGACGTTTATTGAAACAACTCGCAATTTCGATTCATCACACCTCACCCCTCTACATCCGTGCGTTGTTCGTGCTGAATTCACATTAAAGTTAAATCTGCATTTAGGTATTTTCACATTAATTCGCCATATCCACTAATTTCTGCATTACCTGATGCAAAAATATTCATGTGGCTTGCACTAATGATAAGTGTTGGGATTTTTCTTCACCAAAACACGATGTGAATATAAAAGACTCCGTAGTGGAGGTATCCGGAAAATACGGCTAACTGGGGATCTTTAGCGTGCACTCAAATCTAAGCACACATGTCTGAAGCATATACACTTCAACCGATATGTGCAGGCGCCGCGGCCGGGATATTATCTCGCGAAAATCGGGTCAATAGTCGGACCATAATAATTCATAACCGCAAGCCAACCATGGCGGGTAGGTTCATCATGGTGTATTTCGCAGCCCGCGAACGTATGAGAAAGTGGGATGGACTAGCGAAGAGTGCCAACTCGAATGGCATAATACTTACTGATAAGAACTACGACTAGCCTAATCAATACATTGAAAATCACATGAGCACATGTGTTCATGATTGTCCTAAAGCAGGCAGGTAAATAGCGTTGAAACCCTGACAGTGCCAGAGAAGCAGTGCTAACGCAGCTGTCATGTAATCTACGTATCTTTTCGGCTTCTATATTACCTCGGTTTAGGTGGAGATTGCTTTAGGCTTAATTGTACTGCTGCTTCTTATGCCGTCAAAAGCTTTTTCCACGCATTGTAAATTAAATATTCGGAGTAAAATTCGGTTAATTAGCAAACTTCTTAGACTAAAAACTTTAGGAGCCGCTGGGATATAATGTTAAAATTCCCTCAGAAAAGTTGTGGCAATTCAGCCCCTGGTTTTTGATAACGTGATCTAAGTCGGTTCCCGGCTTTTCTTGGGGGGGGGGGGGGTCTTGGGAGAGAATCTTTGGTTAAAACCTCAAAAAACTTGTTTTAACATTATCTTGGATAAAACATTCATAATTATTTATTTCTTTATTTCATAATACTGTCAGCCCTCTCTTGAGGACTCTAACACGGAGGCTACAATCGAAAACAAACCAACCACTATACATGTATGTCAGGTGGTAGCGCAATGAATTAATACATGTGTAACACTTTTTCGAATCGGCAAACACTGCCTGCCTTTACAGCAATGCCTGGCTACGCATTACAAGACTTAAACACACCTTGGAAAAAGAAAACAAAGAAACTCCAACCAAGGAAACATGCAGGCTTATTATCTGGCAGCTCCATTACTCAAATACATGTCCAAGAGTTTTTGCAGTCGGCAAAGATCGCTTGCATTTACTACAATGTCTGACAACGCATTTCAAAGCTCAATCGCAGCTGGAAAAAAGAATAACAAAACACATCACTGTGACAAGAGTACAGTAATGAAACACAGTCATGAATAACTCGACTGCTTCGTTTCCCTGGCACTTCTAAGTACAAATTTTTGTTAATTTTCAATTGTCCTTGCAGTATCCTAAAAAGAGCTTTCAACCGGTTCTTTTGTTTGTGTGCCTCAAGTGATTACAGTTCATAGGGCTCCAACATCTGCGTGACAGAAGCTAACCGGCGGTAATTCGTGAATACGAAGCGGACGGAATAAGGTTGAACTGAACTTTTTCCAAATTTGTTTTTAGGCTGTCGTGATGAGAACTCCACACGACTGACGTATATTAGATTTTGATATAACGAAGGTTTTGAAAGCTAAAAGTTTTACATCTTACGTGGCTTGATGTAGTTTTTGTTTAAAAAACCTAGTCTCGGGTTTGCTTTCAAGCACAGATTGTCTAAGTGCGTACGTCATGCTAAATTTTGCTAAATTGGTTAGCATGGAGGAGTGAATTCCCGTCGATAGAATACTGAAAGGGCATAACGCTTGTTTTTTTAGTCATATGTGTATATGTTCATTTTTCGTAGTTTACTTTCATATCCCATAGGTTACAACAGTGACTGAATTTTTACAAGCAATAATTTATTCTAACTTGATCGTGATTGTTCTTTACAGTAGATTAAATTAGGCAGTCATCTACAAAAAGTTTCACTCGTACCGGGTGTTCAACCACTGAAAAGATATCGTTGATATAAATACGGATTAACTATGGGCCCACTACCGAACCCCGGGGAATACTCGAGAACACTTGGAGTAGAAGTGACGAGCTGTCTTTAAATGTATTGTCTGTGTTCGGTTACCCATGTGTTCTTTTATCCAAGTCACTGGACATTCATTATTTATTGTCGACAAAGCAACCCCCTTCATCCAAATTACAGGGGACAAGGAGGTCCTAGCCCCGTTTATCCCCCGGCTACAGGCCTGGCGAATTCGATATGAGATTTTTTTCATTTTTCCAACAACAATTTTGCGTAGATTTGCCAGACACGCAAGTACACGCAGACAAATCTAAAACAGACGCATGACTCTACTGCCATAAGTTTAGATTTTTTAAAAATTTATTTATTTATTTATTTATTCAAAATATCTTAAAGACCCAACAGGGCATTGTGTAAGGGGAGCATAAAAGGGATACTCGAATTGGCACAATTTGCATACAAACAATAACAAACTAATTGTCAATTATTATACAAGTCCTAACAAGAACAACAATGAGAAAATATTATTAATAATTTTAATAGGATTAGAACAGAATGAAAATCAGATGAGTATACTTGTGAGCTAATGACATGAAACAAGCTAAAAAAGCAAACACAATTTGGGAAAAGACTTTCTATTACTCAAAAGAAAACATCAATCAAGAATACACAACAGAACTGAATGACTGAATGGCATGTTAGTATTCAAACCATCAAAAATTAAGTTTAATATAAGAGAAAAAAAAGCGAGATACTAGTAGTGAATAAACGCGTAGGTGGTAATTTTGATATGAATAAAATGAACAGTTAATCTTGGAAATGGGTAAATAGAAGGTGCCGGACTTTCTCGATTGCGTTCAGCTACGATTTCATCTGGAAGACTGTTCCACATGCGGATGACACGAGAGAGTGCAGATGAGTTAAAGATGAATGTTTTACCCTACATGCGTGTGAATGAAAGATGATTATTCAGTCTCTCTGATGTGAGTGCAGTTGTTTGCAATGTCATTGATAATGGCCTTGTCTCATGTACGTATTTATGAAATAATCAAAAGAGGTTTATATCATGTCGGCTACTCAAAAGGGAAAGTGATAAGTTTTTTCAATTTGTGGTATGCTTGCGCTATGATCATAGTTTTGTGAAATGAATCGATCGGCTCTATTCTGGATCGACTGCAGCTTGTTAGTTAAATAAGTGTAATGAGGGGACCAAACTGCAGAAGCGGATTCTAGCTGAGGGTGAACAAATGTTACGTAAACTAAAGCACGTATATTTGTGGGCGTCTTACGTAGATTGCAGCGTATGTAGCCTAATGATCGTGGGGTGCCACTGCAGATGTTGGTGATGTGGGTAGTGCAGAAAAGGTTAGATGTAAAGGTTGTACCTAAATATTTAAAAGAGTTAACACTGGATACGCGACCCTACTGAAACGTTCCATATGGTGCAGAGACCTCAAGTACGGAATTATTGGAATATGGAAGACGTATGATGCGGACTCCGCATTTTATAGAAAGACGTATGATGCGGACTCCGCATTTTATAGAGAGACGCATGATACGGACTCCGCATTTTATGGAAAGACGTATCATGCAGAAAAACTGAAATGTGTGCATGTTACGTTCGAATCTAGTGCAAAGCAATATAATGTGTAAATTGAATAGACGTCCACCACTTGAGTACATGCAATACTGTGTACAAACCACAATATTTCTTAGATATGCATAATATGAGGGATTGAATTATCGGCATCTTTATAATTGTCGTGTTACGGACGCAAAATTAGCTTTTAACTAAAATACGTTACAAAGCTACTAAATTAACACGCTAGCGATCATAAATGGTGGTTACATTGCAACACATTATTGCAGTTTTCTATGCAAGACTTAAAGAACTTATAAAGTTATTATTTGCAATAGAGAAGCATTATTATACACATGAGCCCTGTTACAATCAATATATTTTTTTATTTGTCTGTATGCTTCAGCTGTGAATAGCGACATTGCAGTGTTGATGATACACAAATGAGGTCACTACACCGTAATTTCACAAGCTCCACCTAAGCCACAGGATGGTGGCAGAAAACACAATGTAACAGCAATTTTGGAATGAAATCTTTAAACGTAAATCATAATCATAGCACTGTGAAAGTGTGGTGCTGTGTTTATCTCATGAACATCTTGTGGAGATCGGCGAAATGCTGCTTGAGGCTCCGGCACCACTGTAGATTTGGGAGGTCACTGCCATAGAACTTGTGGCCTTCATAGGCACCTGGAAATGTAAATAATTGGCACAAATAATGTCAGAGACACATGTTAGCACCTTAGTTCACATGCACAAGAAGTATAACACGCAGAATGAAACTGAAAATGTAAGGCACATAATCCTTCATGTTATGTGAATAATAGAAGAAATAAGTGTATAAATTAGTTCTGCCACAGTAATGAAAACAGCATGCTTATCACAGTGAAAAGAACTAGGTTGTCACGATTTTCAATGGTAGAGAGAATCTATTGATATGTCCTTATAGAATTATGATTTAAATGCTTCCTGCACAGTAAAACTTTAGGAACTACCAGTGAAAGCTCTCAATGTACAATTAATAGTGTGTGCATGTACATCTGCTGCCTTTATACTATACAGTTTGTGCACAAAATTGGCATCTTGAACAATTTTGAGAGGTAAACCTATGCAAATTATGAAGGTTAAAATCACCATGAAAGCAAGCAGGATCAGGCGGTTTGCGGTTGGCTCTTATTGCATGAGGATGAGGATAGACAGGAAGCGCTTATTGTAAGACTGATCAGCCTGTAATTAACTGAATGAAGAACAATGCACTGTTCAATCCAACACCACATAGGTATCTTTGCTACAGCAAAGCCATGTGTCATTGATTCATGCATTAAATGGGACAATGCAAATGTAACGAAAAAGGTGAAGAAAGAAAAAAAAAGAAAAAAAAGAAGAAAAAGGGGGATGCAAAGTAGGAGCAGTGTAGCACACTACTTTTACTTTGCATCCCCCATATTCTTCTTTTTCCTTCTTTTCTTTCTTTTACCTTTTTTTGCTTCTCTTACCCCTAACACCCAACAGGAGAACACTTTGTATCATCGCAACCTAACTTGGAAGGAAGCAAGGCTTGCACTCTTCTGCGTTATAGGTTTTTTTTCAGACAAACGATTCCAACAGGCACACACGCCTACACCAAAAGATGATGTCATTACTAACCCCATATAAACTAACACGCCAAGGATGACATGGCGACTTCTAAAAAATAGGTCCTCCTATCGCAACATCGGCCAGCCTGTCTGAGGTACTTCCACTGTTCACCCTGATTACCCGACTAGATGCTTCCATCTGTCGACTCACATCTTCATTTTGGATAACACTAAGACGAGCTTACATTGATGAATACGCACGAAAGTTTAGTGATGTATCATGCATCAGATTAAGCAACTGTGGTAAAAAATTATTGATAGCTTGCTTCCTGGCTTTTTGTACTAACAGTGCTTGAAGTAGCCTGAAACTGCGTAATGTCTTCTATGCACATGAACCAGATTGACAACGTAATGCACAACATGCTTAAGAATATTGCGAGAAACATGATAACGACAAAATGACCAGCCACCGAAATTTCTTGCTGTACATGTTTATAAAATCTTCATGTACACCCAAATGAGGTGCTTATCACACAAGCCGAAAAAACCTACAAGTAGGGCCTTGGGGCCTTCTGTAAGTAGACGTGTAGCATTTTTTCTGTGGAGGGCTTTACACCCATAAGTGAGAAACAAAACTCCTGTACAATGAAGAATGTTGGCAGCTATCAGTTATAGAAAAAACTAATGCAGCTAATTTTCCCCGACACATCTGTACATTTAGAGAGGTGACGAAGCTTCTGTCATTTGTGGCAGTAACTCCAACAGGACCAGTGCGAAAATTGGCACTACTTGGCTACACAAATGTCCAAACATGCCTGACCGACTACCTCTAGCCATCCCGGCTGAATCCGACACATGATATCTTGACTGCTGGCTGCACAAAAGAAAACCACTGACGCACTCACAATACACAGCGTGAAGTTCCTCTGGAGTGGTCAACTTTGTGTTCTGCGATGAAAGAGCAGCACAGTGTCCTGATAAGGCACTCCTTGCAATGGTTTTCAATGCCACGCAGTGACTTTGCTGTTTCTGTTGAAGAGAGCTTGGGAAGCTTGGAAGGTACTTGCTCTTTTCTGGGGGCTGCTGCCGCTCTTCGTTTTCTGCTCAAGGTCAACCTGCACAAAGTTGTAGACGAGGCTTTAAGAGTTGTATATAATGATATACAAATTTTTGCTGAACATACATTTCCTCGTGGCACACTGAGGAACTTCTTATAAAACTTAAGGCCTCGCATATGAAAACATTTACAATCGATCCGAAGATGCACTTGACTCTAAAGGAGTAAGTTTGTTATGTAGTGCTTATAAAGAAAGGTCATTCAGCACAACCACAACTACAGTTGCACACGAAAACAACATTAGCTGGACGCTGTGGGCCGCTTTCATGGCATAGCTTAAGCTGACACTGATCGTCCAACGATACTAAATATATGCAAAGATTGCCTGATCGATTTCAGGCAGTACTGAAGGGTGGGGCACGAATCTGTCGTTCTGCTTATGAGCAGTGCACAAAGTTCAACATCAGTACCAACCCATTCAGCTAAAACTTTTGATTGGGATTTCTTCATTAAAAAGACTGACAAGTCGCCAGAGGGTGTGATTGGAGGTGGAAATCAAAAAATGTGAATTGAACTGCATTCTTTTTGCAACTTGAGTGGCATTTCCTTTTAAGATTGCGCTTAAAAAGCCTAAAAATTAGTATGTCATGCAGCCTGTTTGTTTACTGCAAATTATTTGATGCTTTAACATGCAAAAAGCTTAGTGGTCAAAGTTACAGCATATATCCATATTACCTGTGCCAACATTATTCTGTGCTGCCTACACAGAGGATACAACCCTCAAAAAGCAGCACTGTCATCGTGGCAAACAGTGAGAAATATGTGCATTTCACACGCACATGAAACGCATGCTTTCGCAGCAAACTGCAATGCACAAACATATAAAGCTGTTATGCTGACCTCCCACTGTTTGCTGCCTGTGTTGAGTGACACTTCATAGCAGTCAGAGATCCGAAAATTCTTAAAATGTTTCCAGCACTTTCTGTGTTACCACTAGATGTACTCATTAAAGCCATGTCAAACAAAAAAAAAAAAACAAGCCCCGAAAATTCTCTTCTTTCACTGCATGTTTATACGATCAGACCAGTAAGCTTTCTATTGCAGAAAAAAACAGCTACTATAAAAATTGATATTCGGTCCCATTAACTGCTTTATGCTTTAAGCCATGTTATTATGTTAAACGGGTGTCCTGCTTTACATGAGCTGGTCTGCATGAACGCTTGAACCTGTCACCATATAGGTTGAAAGACACACAGAGTTTGAGACAAACCTAGTTTCCTGTGGAGCATCCTTATGCACCATAACAACACATCTTAATATAGTTAGTTGATCAGAACGAGGTGAAAACAGCTCGCACTTGAAAAGCACAAGCAGAAGGAATGACGCCTGCACCTTGTGCTCCATGTACATTCTCGTTGAGGGTGCGATTTTCACCTTATCCTTATGCAATTTTGCATTTATAACATTGTTCACTGCATAATCTTTGTGGTATTAAAGTGTGTGATACCGTCTTGAGTAGCCCATGTAATTTATAAAAATAGAATTCCAGATAGCTCGATTCAAAAATAACAAAGTGCACCCAGCACCATGTCCTGTAGCCTTTCTTTAGGCAAGTGGCAGAATGATTTATTCTTCAAAACATATCTTACTTGTAACCACTACAAGAGCTAACTCATACACTGGTACATTCTGCCTCTTCATATTATAAGGTAAGGTACCTTTTTTACACCAGAAAATCTGCAAGAAGAATCAAAGTGTTGTAATTGTGAAAAAAGAAAAGTAGAAGGAAAAAAACATAACCTGCCCTGGACAGGGAACGAGCCTGCGAACTTCGAATAACATGTCCGATGCTCGATCAACTGAGCTACCATGGCGGCTATCCCCCTTCCATTTTGTACGGTATACATGTGCATTTAATCATGGAAGAGTCGCTCAGCGCTGCCTGTTACCATTATGGCGAGTGTGGGACACCTTTTTTTTGCCTACTGGCAATCACATTACGATTACTTCCAATATCTCTATACATCTTTGGCAGCATTATGCATCTGTTAGTTCTCAGAAAATCTGCTAGTCACAGGAGGCGGCAATGGTTCACCCTCCCACCTAAATGCATGTACTTAAACACACGCACAACTGATCAAAAAAACAAGTCACACACCGCTAAGATTACTGAGATTCAGTGTTTCAGATTCATGAGTGAAGGAAAGAACTACAAATTTAAGGGTTTGTTGTCTTTGTTGAACACATTATAATTAGAAATAGAAGACAATGATGCCGAAGAAACTATAGGTGATGTTATCAAAAATAACTTTAACAAAATTGAGAAAAGAAAAGTGAACGAAAACGTAACTTGGCGGCAAGTTACTAATGGGTTGACATTTTTTGACAATTGAATTGACATTACTTTTTATAACATCCCTATATTTTCCTGGGTAATGTTGTCGGGTAATTCTCAATATTAGAGTGGTGAGTAGGCTGACAAAGAAAGGATATGACATTGATACTTCTTTTGAACACTTAATAGTTTGAGGACCTTAAAAGAGCGGAAGCTGCTTTGAGTAGGCCAGAATTTTTAGTTGCAGCGAAAAAAAAAACGTACACACATTTTAACCAGGCTTTCTAACACATTTTGAGACATAAATCTAAGACTTCAATTTGAGACTTCAATCTAACAGGTTCTTTAAGGCGTCGGTCAAACAATTGGAAAACAATAAGAGACTACTCACGCGGCGATTATGACTCAATCAACAGTGAACTCGAATCGAATTTTGAGAGCTTTGCTAATGGCTTCTTTGATCGCAGCGTTCAACAAAACTGGAACTTGTTCAAAATGAAAGTTGAATCTTTAATCACGCGATACATTCCCACATACGTTATCAAGGGTCGCCAACGCCCCCCTTGGTTCTCAACTGACTTAAAAAAATTGCGGAATAAAAAGAAACGGTTGTTCCGTCAGGCAAAGCAGACTAATTCGTTAGCCCGTTGGCACGTGTACAAATCGGTCCTTTCCGAATACAGAGCAGCTATCAAGGAAGCCAAGTGCGTTTTTCTTAATAATACCCTTCCCTCAATTCTTGTAACCAACCCTTCTAAGTTTTGGAAAACTGTTAAACCTAGGGAAAAGAAAAACATTTCGCTTACGAACTCAGACGGGCAGCCAGTTCGCTGGGAAGAGTGTTGCATTGCATTAAATGATTTTTTTGTTACTTCTTTTTCAAGTTGTTCTGCTTCTGCGTTGCCGCAAATGCCTAGTCGTGATTTTTTACCCATGTATCCTGTTACCGTTGATGCCGTTGGAGTGCAAAATTTAATTCACAAGCTTAAGTTATCCTCTTCTTGTGGCGTAGATGAAATCAACTCAAAGTTTCTAAAAAACACTGCATTGTATTCATCAATTTACTTGTCCTTAATCTTTTCGCAATCTATTCAGACCTCCACTTTGCCGCTTGACTGGAAAGTGGGGAAGGTGGTCCCTCTGCACAAATCTGGTAACACACACTCTCCTCTCAATTACAGACCAATTTCCCTAACCAGTGTTTCTTGTAAAATGTTAGAACATATAATTTACTCCAACCTTGCCTCATTCCTAGAATCAAATTCTTTTTTTACTCCCTACCAGCACGGATTCCGAAAAAGTTACTCATGTGAAACCCAACTTCTTTATTTTACTAATGACATAGCATCGGCTTTAGATCACGGCTCACTTGTGCATTGCATTTTTCTTGACTTTCAAAAAGCTTTCGATAAAGTACCCCACCAATTACTCCTCCTGAAAATTAGTGCCTTAAACATTGACCCGAACATTCTTAAATGGATTGAATGCTTTCTGACTAATCGCACTCACTTTGTAACAACTAATGGCTATAACTCACCTCTTTCTAAAGTAACATCCGGCGTACCCCAAGGTTCCGTATTGGGCCCTTTACTTTTTCTTATATATATTAATGATCTCCCAGACAGCATTAACTCCGCTATAAGGTTATTTGCAGATGATTGTGTAATTTACCGCGAAATAAACAATGAATTTGATAACCAATTTCTACAGTCAGACCTTGACACTGTCTCAACCTGGTGCAATAAATGGTTTATGACTCTCAACTCTAACAAATCTAAATGCATGTCAATAACCTGGCGATCTATTTCTCCCCCCTGTACCTACAGAATTAACGCCGTTCCCCTCCAGCATGTCTCTTCATATAAGTACCTCGGCGTTTACATTACCAACAATCTATCTTGGCACACGCATGTTACCTACATCTGTAATAACGCTAACCGAACGCTAGGATACTTACGCCGCAACTTTTCTCGCGCTCCACTGTCCCTCAAAATTCTATTATACCGATCACTAATTCGCCCAAAGCTTGAGTACACGTCCGCTATATGGGATCCCGTGCAGCAAAATTTAATTAACGCGTTAGAATCTGTTCAGAACCGCTCAGTTCGGTTCATTTGTTCTAATTATTCCCGTACTGCTAGCATATCAGAAATGAAATGTAACCTTGACCTACCCAATTTAACTGTCCGGAGGAAACTGGCGCGACTGCATTTTTTTTCATAGGATATTTTTTCACAATCCATCAATGAAGCGAGACCTCATTTCACAACCGTCATACCACTCATCGCGCATTGATCATCAGCATAAGGTTGCCATTCCGTTTTGCCGCACCAAATTCTTTTCAGCAGCCTTCTTACCGAAAACAGCCGCCGATTGGAACCACCTTCCCTCTTCCGTTGTAACAATAACAGACCCTTTGTTATTCAAGACTGCAATTTCTCAGCAATGCTTGTAACTATACGCAGTTTCCATTATCTATCTTTGTCTTGTTTGTGCTTGAATTCTTATACATTTTTAGTTGACTTATGTTGCCTTCCTGATTTGCGCATCTGACACTTGTTTCTTTATTTTGTCTTTTTTTTCTTGTGTGTTATATATGTTGTACCATCCCCCTCTGTAATGCCCTACGGGCCCTGAGGGTATTCTAATAAATAAATAAATAAAAGTGTATGCTGCCAGTAATGTTAAGTACCATTACTTTTGTAACACTATGCACTGTAGCAGGTGTAGTTAGAGTGGTGATAGTTAAGCATTAATCAAGCACACCACCAACTGCGTTCACATCTATGGTCACGTATTTTAAAAATAAACCAGCTGTATAGTAAAAAAAATTAGAGCATTTATGATTTCATCCAAATCAAGTTACACCGACTGGGTAAGCAAACCATTTGCATAAAATCAAAAGGCATAAAGTGATTCATGTATTATAAATATGTGAACAATTTCAGCAATGCAGGACAAAGTGACAACAGTTCTATTAAAAACCCTTCTCATTATAACATGCATGAAGAGCACCACACCAGAATATTTTATAGTACATGTAATATCGAGACTACTAGACTGTCTATTGACCTTTTAGAAGAAGGGTATCTCCTTCAAGTTCAAGGGGCAACCACTTTGCCTTTTCCTGAGCTTTTCTGTGAATATTTCCTGAATTTCAGATATCATTAGGATTGATTTACAGTGAACAGATTTTGCTTACGCATCGAAACCTAGCTCTGTATGTAACTGCAATAAAGGGTGCCAAACCACCTTCAATTATTTTTCTAACATTTCAAGCAAATGTAAGCAACGACTTCAGAATAGTGTCCTGATCAACAATGACAACTGCAGCAGCAAAACTAGCTATGGGTGCCCAAAAAGTAGCTAGAAACGATACCTTTTCCTCTTTGAGCCTTTTGGAAGTGTTCAGCTCCTCAGTGCTCACCTTACATTTTTTTAAATACGTGTTTGTGTGCCCCATGTTCTTGCTCCTTGCACAGTGAGGAGGAGCACATGGCATGAAGAGACAAGAAAGAAGCATCGCGAAAAATATCTAAATAAGCGAGGACATTTTTTGTATCGCCCAATGTGTGTAAGATTACTATTGCGACATTATATAGAAAAATTATCACGGCTATGCATCCATTGCAGAGTCATACACAGCTGCAACACCACGACTAAATTTCAACCCTGTGTTGGTTTAGGATCCCTTTATAGTGGCAAGCTAAAGATATCTGCATTTGTTTGACACATATTAAGATGCAGTGAAATGTGATATGATAATCTCATTTAGAATGCACGTCATATGGCTTCATTGTATATGTGGCAACAAGTAACTCTGGTTGCAAATCGAAGGAAGCCGGCCGGTGCAATCAGCTGATGTCGGCGCTACGCGAGGCATGGTCGTGCGCAATAGCGTCGCGCCCCACACTCGATTTGTCATCAAGCGGTAGAGCTACTAAGTGGAATACAGCTAGATGCAGGGATTAATGGCGTATCACTCTAATTTCTTGTAGTGGCCGACTCAATCGCAAGAGAGCCCCGGGAAACAACCTTCAACTGCTCAAGCTTGTGTGTGCGTGTAAAAATACTTGTTTTCATTCGCGACGGGGCGGCAATCTATAGTTGAAAGGCATGCGAAAAGCATGTGACGTATATACAACCACAAAACATATGCACACAAGAATAGATACGATCGCATATCGTACATAAATATGCCAACACATAGCGTGTAAGCATCAAATTTATATATATAACTTAAACCCACACGGACTGTTTGGCGCGAATAGTTTATGAAGCTAACGCATCCAGTTCACGTGCGCGAGCGCAACTAAGTGGCGCAGGTTCGAATCCCATTAAGTGTCAATTTTTTCAATTTTTTTTCAATGTTTAGTATTTTTTTTTATTAATACATTTATTTCATAATGTAACAAAATTAAGGACTAAGGGAAACATTGGGTCTGCTTGATTGTGAAGGGACTCGAAAAGTGAGAAAACAGAAACCAAAAAATTTATTTGAGAAAAAACTGAGCATTTCACAGCCGGACCAGCTTCTTCAAGGGTAGGCCCTAGGTATGGGCGAGACTTGCTATTTGACTCATCTCAAGCTGTGGCAGTTGAGAGAAGGCAATATCACCGAAAAGCAGTTCCAAAATATAGTTTGGTTGATGTTTTATGATTCCTCCAAAATAAGGGATGCACAATTGTGATCGAGCCAAACCAAGAATTGCGGGCACGAAGTCATGAGACAGAAAATAAATAATGTTGATTGTTTGAAAACTTGCCCTTAATAAAAGGAAGAGTTATGGAGTGCTACGTAGCTTAACTCGCAGTAGGAATTCGATATATACATATAGATAGTTTAAAATGGGCAATGTTGCACACACAGACATTGGTTAAATTTCTTGGCAGCACAGTTGAAGCATCTATGTAGAAATTAAGCATCAAGAGAAGCTCATGCGTCTTCACTTCATTGCGCTTTACATAGCTTGTATGCGTCCATGCAGCCATGATATATATTAAAGCATTTGTTTCACCTATATTATTCTTATTCATAAGCTGGCTCATATGTTGTGTCTTATGTAGCACTACAATTGAAGCGCAATCTGCATGGTGGTCTGAAACAATGCTTTTGAAAATCTTAAAACGACCCAGCTCTATACACGACCATCCGAGCATCAATGATAAGCACCATTATGTGTACATATTCATATCAGTTGTGCTCTCATACTTAATTATTTTTCTGACCACTCCCTCTACCCGCCCCTCGTTTCTGTCGTGAAGCTGTGGCAAGTTGTGTATAACTGTTTTTATATTGTAGGAGCACATTCTATCAATAAAAAATAATTTTTAGGCTACATGCAATTAGTTTTCATAGATTTTCATTTCTTTTGTCGGTGCTCAGCAGGGCTAAGCTCAAGGTCGATATTTTAAAATGACATTTCTCTTTGCCAATGTTAATGAGAACAGTTTCATTAATATTGACAAGTTCATCTGCATTGAATTTAGTTCTCAATAATATTTTTCTACCAAAAAACGGGCCCTTGAAGATATGCTTTTTTTGCTTGATTTGTTTTCGTGTGACATCATGCATGTAAAATGACAGTTATTGTCATTCCTTGTGAATGACACATTTTCCGTGTGACAGACTTTACCTCCTGGTCATCTGCAGAAGTTGTATACATTCTGTAAAAGGGCGAACAGCGGTGACTGACAACACAGCTAGACTAGCCTGCGTTATTCTTTTGTACTATATATGTCCCTGTGCATTCATTTATAACTATAGAGAGCTCGGATTTCCTGCTGAAATTGTGACAACAAATGTAGATTTTCCACATTTTTGCAACAATCCACATGCCTGTCATACACTATTGCACATTTTCGTAAGCACCTTACAAAGTCTGTATATTTCCGTAAGGCCATACGTTAGTATGGCCTTACGGAAGCATCGATCACTGACCGATCATAGATGTAGCATCTCACGCCAGGGCAGGATTGAGCATCGAGTATATGTTTTTTGATGAGCACGTCTTGCCTAAACTCGTTCGAATATCCTGCAAAACAACGACGAAGCTAAGCAGGCGCACCTTCAAGCTCCTGTGACTCAATTTCAGAACAAAACGAGAGGTGCGTTGGGGGCAGATCACTTGTACAGATGCATCTGGCCTTGCAGCAGACGAAACGTTAAGTGTTACTGACTTGAAACTGTACTTTTATTTGCATAAATAGATAATGCACACTTTGGAGCGCTAAAAAAGCATGTTTGTTGTCAAGTGCAGTAAAAAAATTTCATTGTATTTTGACGCCTAATCTGTAACGCAGTGCCAGAGCGATGCACACTTGGTGGTTAAATTTGTTCAGGTTTCACTTCTAACGCTTAGTCACAAAAACCTTTTGCAATTAAGTTTGCGTACAAAAATTAAGCAAGATTTATTTAGACATACTTCCTCAAGAATGCAATTCATTTGAAGCAGATCTGCACCCTGTAATTCCCATATTTCCCATTGGGGTACACGGGCCGCTGAATGACTCCGTGTAGAAACTAGCGCTAGATTTTTGTATAGGTACTATTTTATGAAACTCTATGACCATCATCGACCACAGCATCATAAAATTGAACAAAGTTTCTTACTAGTGTGGGGGCCACGCATCTGCGAATAGTGATAAAGGATAGCATAGTGAATGCCTCCCCACAACACAAATATCATGATAATATATGACATAGTGGTTACACTGGAAGTTCTCTTGTAGCAGTTACCCGAAGAGTGAAAAAAGCTCTGAAAGGCTGCTCTTCCAGCTTATTATGTGACTGTCCTGCGGGTTGCGCACAGGCCTGGCGTTTTAGGGGCGAAGCTCCTTATGGCGTGGCTTGTGCGTCCCTTGTAGTACGTAACCAGCAGTGGCACATACCGGAAATAGCGGTCCTTACGATTTTGACCTCCAAGGTGGTTCCGGTGAGAGATTTCTTCTGTGCGTTGTTGAACAATAAAAGATAGTGCTCAATGGACATGTTAATGGCTGCTAAGGGGGAATGAGAGACAGGAGCATTCGGCCTTTAGGTAACGCGCACGCTGCGATCCCCATTAGCAGCTATTGGCATGTACATTGAGCACGATCTGACAAGAAAGGGTTGCTACGTTATACTCGCTGGGTGTAACCTCCTTGGTTTTAGAAAGGTTTAGCTAGCGTTGGGCCGCATAGCCATAAATACAGTGGACTAGTATATACCATGAACTCGAGGTAGCTAAAGGTGGGACGTAAACTCGAAGCGCAAGCCGTAAGAAACTGTGCATGTGCCACCTCCCGTTTAGTCCTTGAAATGTCCGCTGGATGGCGGTGCTTCTATATGGTGAATATATGATGAAAAGATGCGAGATGGTGGTACTTGGAGTGCTTAATAGATGGACGAATGGACACACAGACAGATCCATGGATGGACGTATGAATGGACGCAGGCGCGGATGCATGAACGAACGCAGGGACGGACGCACGAACAGACGCACGCACGGACGGGTGGATGGACACATGGACGGTTACACAGACGTACGCAGGAATGGACGGAAGCAAGAACGAATGGACGGAGGAATGCTTCGCCCCACTCCCCATGATTCACTCCGTGGAAATGCTGCCATTTTTTTACCGTGAAAGCTGTTATCATGAGATCACAGCTGTTATCATGAGATCAGGTCTCGCGCAGTGGCGTAGTTGTCCGCCGCCACCACAGCTGGTGTCAGTAACACATCACACGAAAGTAGAAAACAATCAGAGTACATTCACAGAGTTAACGATGAGGGGGTGAAGCTTCGGAGGATTTTATCGGTAAACCTGAAATGTCCCCCCATCCATCCATACATCCATCTCTGTGTCCTTCTGAGCATGTCTATTTCTATCCATCCGTCCGTCCGCCTTTCTGCCTGTCTGTATTTCTGTCCATTCGCCCGTCTGTCTTTCCATCTGTCAATCCCTCTGTCTGTCCGTTCGTCCTTTTGTCTGTCTGTCTGTCTGTCTGTCTGTCTGTCTGTCTGTCTGTCTGTCTGTCTGTCTGTCTGCCTGCCTGCCTGCCTGCCTGCCTGCCTGCCTGCCTGTCTGTCTGTCTGTCTGTCTGTCTGTCTGTCTGTCTGTCTGTCTGTCTGTCTGTCTGTCTGTCTGTCCATAGCTGCTGAGTGAACACTCCAGATACTGTCATCTAGTTTTATACATCTCATATCTTTCCATCATATACAAGTCCCACCATTTAGTGAACATTCCAGAGTAAAACTAGAGGTGGCTACCTACAACTACGTACATCGAGGATGTACAGAGCCACGCCCTATGAGCTTCGCCTCTAAAAACTACTAACAATGACACAGCGGGGCCCAAACCTGAGTCCACTGGGTGCCAGCCCAGTATACTACCACTGAGCTACGCGGGTGCTTCGGACCTATGGGCAAACTTGCCTTTGGCAGGCTTGATGTCGGGAAAGCAATCACGTTATTACGACCTATAAAGCGTTTCAAAACAGTGAAACAACAAAACGTCGTCACACAATGCGAATAGATTTACGAGTGGGTCGTCCAATGCTCAAAGCTATCACAAAATCTTGTTTTTGTTCAGCTATGAACCGTGGTGGATACCCACATCAAGTGTAGTTCCCTCATAGTCATCACTCATTGCAGCAAGAAGTTCCTCGCAATACTTTAGCGGATACCAAGCTTCTCAGGGTGTCGACGAAGCACATATGAACATCCTGTAAGAAGCCTACAAGGGATCAACTGCTACCACAGTGCTTCATAAAGAAAGCAACAGAATATTAATCAAGAAGGATGTAAGGGGGGGATACAATCTCCCCAATGTTATTTACCGCGTGCTTACAGGAGGTTTTCCGAGGCTGAGAATGGGAACAGTTAGGCATAAGAGTAAATGAAAAGTCTCTTAGTAAGCTGCTCTTCACCGATGACATTGCATTGCTGAGTAGCTCAGGGTATGAATTGCAACTCATGATTATGAGACAAGGAGAGCAGAAAAGTAGGTTTTGAAATTATTTTGCAGAAAAAGAAAGTAACGTAAAACAACGTCGGAAGAGAACAGCACTAAGAGATATGTAATACTGCACTTAAAGTTGTAAAAGACTGTCTACTTAGGATAGGCAAGAACTGTGGAGCTGAACCACGAGTCTGAAGTAATTACAAGAATAAAAATGGGATGGAGCACATTAGGCAAGACGCTTCAAATTATGACAGGTAGATTGCCACTATCCTTCAAGAGAAAAGTATATAACAGCTGAATCTTGCCGGTACTTAGCTATGGAGCAGAAACTTGGAGACTCACAAAGAGGGTTCAGCCCAAATTGGAGACGACACAGCGAGCAACGGAAAGGAAAATGATTGGTGTACCCTCAAGAGACAAGAAAAAAAGAACAGAGTGGATTAGGGAAGAATCCGGAGTTAAAGATATCATAGTTGAAATGAAGAATAGGAAACTGACATTGGCCGGGCATGTAGCACTTAGACAGGATAACCACTGGCTAATAATGGTAACAAACTGGATTCCTAGAGAAGGCAAGTGGGTTAGGGGGAGGTGGAAGGTTGGGTGGGCAGATGAGATTAGGAAGTTTGCGGGTATAAATTGGCAGCAGCAAGCACATGACCGAGTTGACTGGCGCAACATGGGAGAGGCCTTTGTCCTGCTGTCAACGTAGTCAGGCTGATGATGATGATAATAATGATGATGAGGAAGCTTCTCAGAAGAATTACGAGAAATAGCATAGAAATATCCAGCCTACTACCCTAACGTTTTATTATTAATGCCGTAGTGAGCATCAAGCAAGTGTGCTTGCAGCAGTTACCCAATCAATGTTTAGAAAAAGCTCCGAAAGGCCACTTTTCTAGCTTTCGCTGTAACTGTGCTGCGCCTTCCATTGCCTTTCTGTGGCCTTGCGAATTATGATCTTCAGCTTCTCTACCTCTGGATTCTTCAGCGTGAGGTTAGGATTGCCATAGGTTTTTCCACTGATGAGGTGAGATTGCATCACACGCAACGCGCCGAGCTCTTTAAGGCCCCTTCTTTGGTTTATACTTTATCTTACGATTGATTTATTGACATGTAAGGTTTAACGTCCCTAAATCACAATTTCATTAGAGAAACGCCATAGTGGAGGGCTCCGAAAATTTCGCCAAACTGGGGTTTTTAACGTGCACCGATATATAGACACACGGGCCTACAGCACTTTCGCCTGTATTGAAAATGCAGCGGCCGCAGCTGGGATTTCATCCTGCGACCCACAGGTCAGCAGCCGAGTATTGTAGCCACTAGATCACCGCGGCGGTGCAGTTCACCTGACGGGATGCGTTAGCTGAGATAGTGTGAGCTGTAGTCCAGGGAGTGCTGCCAGCCCTGACTTATGTTTGTGGAGGCTCAGTTCCAGTACTGGTAATGTTTGTTTTCTTAATAGACGTTTTGTTGAGGTTGACGCTGGGATCGAGTTCATTGTAGGCGGCTGGCCGCCCTTTCATTTTGCCTGCCCTTCAGGATGAGGTGTTCCGACTTTTGAGGAGCGCATCGGAGACCACATTTTTGGAAGTACCTCTTAGAGGTATGTATTGCTTCTTCTAGGCTAGTCTCTTGCGTTTTGATGCTGTCGTTGTCCATAACATTATATCGTATGCATAAAACACATATCGCAGGTCTTGTACAGCGTCGATGAGGCTGGGTAACTTGATCAATGCAACGTGTAAAAGCAAGTGCGAAGTGACCAAACCCTGCGGAGTACCCCTGCTTGGTAGGCTGAAAGAATCACTGTGGAGGTTGTAAATGTGCACTGTGGTCATGTGGTGTGTGAGAAATTTCTTCACGTAGTTGTATATCCGAACCCTGCAGCCCATATGTTCAAAATTGAAGAGGATAGAGTCATGGCTTACGTGCTTGAAAGATACCTTTATACCAATGGCTAGGATTGAAGATTTGCTTATGGTGCTCATGTGATAAATGAGGTCTTCCTTGAGCAGAACTAAGATGTCCTGGGTTGACAGGTGTTGCCTGGATCCGAATGTTGTATTCAGAATCTATCCTTTGTCTTCGAGGGATGAAGTTATCCAATTCTGTGACATGATTGCTTCTCTACACATCAGGTGAGAGAAATAGAGCACAGGTTCTTCATGCTGAGGCGCTTGTTCGGTTTTGGCATCATAGTAATCTGAATGTATCGCAGCATTCGTTAGAGTACTGGAGTAGAGCCTCGGTGACCTGCTGCGGAAAATTACGGAGATGCTTGTTGATTATGCTAATCATTCTTGGGTTGGTGTTTTTAGTTAGTGTAGCTGGTGCTGCGCCGAATCAAGCCAGCGCACGACGTTTATCAAAGTCGAGGTTTGGTTTTCCACCATAGGCGTTGCCGTGTGCCGTCGTTGTTATGGGTGGGCCTTTGCAAAGTTCCTTCTGGACGTCTCGAAGAAAGCCCTCCTCTGATTCGGCGTAGTTTTGTATGAGCGTGCAAATGTTCTATCGCTGAAGCGTCCTTGTCAGGCTTTTGTCAAAAAGAGCACGACGAATGTGCCCCGTTTTTGTAGGGCTTAAAGTTACATGTAGTATGTCGCAGAATACGAACCAGTTCTGCCTTCTTAATTTGCCTTCATATTCCTGTGCTTCTTCAGTGAGCAGGGTGACCCTCTTTGTATGCCAGACGAGTTGCGGGGAACAAAAGCTGTTTATTCAGTAATGCAGCCGAGTATATAAGAAGGCTTGTGATAAGCGGATAGAGTGTTGCACATGCGCATTGGTTGCCGTGGAAGTGTGACTTGCACTCTACATCTTCCCTTGTTTGGGGCAAAAAAACAAGCGTTGAGGAAATTTTTCGTTTGCAAACATGGATAGCCTTGCTATTTGTGACTTTCTGGCAATGGATAACGTTGCGGCTCTCGCCGTATGCGCTCACTTCTTCGAAGGACCCGAGTTGCGTCTGATGGTGCTGCTTGGTTTTCTGCTGGGGACTCACGGGCAGGCGATGAGACTTCTGTAGCCTAAGATGTTCTCTTGTGCGGCGTTGCTGCTGCCCATTGTCTGTAGTCACCACGTAGGACCGCATGGACCCTGCAGGACCGACCAATATGGCTGGAGCCCACGTTCTGTTGCGTGTGTCATATACAGACACTCCGTTTCCGCTATGAAGGTCTGACTGACTCCTTGTAGTTCTGTTGTAGTAGAAGCGCTGTTTATGTCGTATTTCTTGCAGTCGCTGATGAACAGTTTCTGTGGGAACCGTCTTCGGTTCCAAGTGACAGTTAAGGACCGGGAGTTGGCTTCGGGTGTCACGTCCCATGTGCCTTTGAACTGGCGATTGCAGTCATTCGTCCCTCGGAGTGTTCCACAATTCCAGCAACGCAGTGTAATATTCAAGAGTGAAAAACGGGCACGTGTTTAACAGATGCTTAGCTTCCTGAACAGCGCGTCCTGCTAAGCCGTTGCCGCGTGGGTAGTATGGGCTAGACATGATGTGGTTGATAATAAATTTGCTCGTAAAAGCGTGGAAGTTTGTGCTGTTGAAAGGCGCACGTTGTCACTGGACAGCTTCGCTAGAATGCCATGCCTGACAAAGATTACTGCACTTGCTTTGATTACTGCAGCAGCGGTGGCATGACTAAGCTTTCGAATCTCAAAGAAAAATGAGTAAGAGTCAACAATTATGAAGTATTCATTGCCTTCGTGGTGAAAATGATCCACCCCGACAACTTGCCATGGAAGAGTTGGTAACTCGTGGCTGATCATGGGAAGCCTTGCATCTCTTTTTTGTATTTGTCGCAAACAGCACATGTCTTCGCTACATCTGAAATATTAGCATTCATGCTTGGCCAGTACATTACCTGTCGTGCCCTTGCCTTTCTTTTATATTCGCCACAATGTGCAGCGTGGAGCAGGCCGAGAACTTCTCTGCGCTTTGCTGGCGGAATGACAAGCTTGCTACTTCTGAGAAGCAGCCCATCCTCGACGTGGAGCTCATCCCTGAAGATACAATATGGCTTTAAGACATCCGGCAGCAGCTGCTTGCTTTGGTGCCACTCTGTACTTGCGTAGCGGCAGAGCTCGGTCATGAGTGTGTCCTTCTTGGTCTCTGCTTTCATGTTGAGTAGCTGCTGATCTGAAACAGGTAACGAAGAAAGAGTGTTGACTTGAAATTGTGTTTTTTCATCCACCAGCTCTGTTTTGCGAGGAAAACGCTAAAGTGCGTCGGCCAAAGACAGTTATTTTCCCGGTTTGTATGCCACGGCGATGGGAAATCCTTGTACCACGAGGCGCGTGCGCTGAAGACAAAGAGGGAAATCGCAGAGTGGACCATTCCAAAGAATATTTGAAGCTCCTTATGGTTTTTCGGCGCAGGTACTCTAATGATGTCTTGACTCTTTCTGGATCCAATGAGAATCCTTCTGCAGTGAGAAGGTCGCCCATGTAACGTACACTGGACTGCAAAAATTGGCACTTGTTTCTGTTGAGCCTTAAATTGCATTCTCTGCAGCGTTCAAGCAAAGCGGTGAGGTTTCTGTCTTGCTCCTGCCTCGTCTTTCCCCAGAATAATATATCATCCATCACGACTGCTGCCCCGCCGCGGTGGTCCAGTGGCTAAGGTACTCGGCTGCTGACCCGCAGGTCGCGGGTTCAAATCCCGTCTGCGGCGGCTGCATTTCCGATGGAGGCGGAAATGTCGAGGCCCGTGTGCTCAGATTTGGGTGCACGTTAAAGAACCCCAGGTGGTCAAAATTTCCGGAGCCCTTCACTACAGCGTCTCTCATAATCATATGGTGGTTTTGGGACGTTAAACACCACAAATCAATCAATCAATCATCACGACTGCTACGCCAGCCAAATTTCCAACCACTTCATGCATGGCACGTTGAAAAAACATTGGTGCCGATGTGATGCTGGACGGCATGCGTAGAAACCTGTACTTTCCAAACGGTGTGCTAATAGTGCACACACGCAAACTTTGATCGTCAAGCGTTATTTGCGAAAAGCCTGAAGCCGCATCAAGCGTAGAAAAATATTTGGCTCCTTGCCGCCACGGCAGTACGTCGTTCAAAGTCGGTATATGGTAATGCTCTTGCAAAATTGCCTTGTTTTAATATGAAGGATCCAAACATATGCGTACCTTCCCATTTTTTATTACTCATACCATGTGCCGGGACCACACGCACGGCTCTTTCACCTTTGTGATGACGCCGTTGCGTTCCATCTCGTCTAGCTTTGCTGTCACTGGTTCTTGAAGGGCGACGGCAATTTTCCTTGCGGGTTTGATTGTTGGTGGTACATCTGGTTTAAGTTGCAGGCGATAGGTGAATCCTTCAAATTATTCTAGACCCTGGAAAATATCATCACAGCCGGATACCAACGTGTCAGCCGCTTCGACGTTGACTGCATCTATGCGTTGTATTAGGCCCAGTCTCTCAGCGACTTCACCACTTAGTGTGACTGGCACCTCTTCAGCGACAACAAAAAACGTAACCTTGGTGCTCTGCGTGCTGCTAGAGACAGCAAGGTTTATCTTTCCGATTGCTTTTTGTGTGTGACCGAAAAAAGCACGCAAGGCAGCGGAACTGCCACTGATAACTTTCGAAAGACAGATTCTCGTATGACACAACAGTTCGCTCCCGTGTCTATTGTGCACCTGATCATAGCACCGGCTACATTCAACGTTGCCACCCAATGCTCATCATTCTTGATCACATGAACTTCCAACTTTTGCAGGAAGTATTCTTCGTCGTCAGTCATTTCTACATGTCGTATGTGTCGTCCTTCTGACCGCGTTTCTATGCTTTGAGTGTGACACGCTTGCAAAATGATTTCAATCGTTACATTTCTTGCAATATTTCCCCATTGCCGGACATCTTCAAAATCTCTGATGTTGCAAGCCACATTTCGGGCAGGGGGTGGTTTTTTCTTGTACCGCGTCAATGCTTTTTTCAGTTTCAAAAGAAGTGCTGCCTCAGATTTCAGTGACCTGTTCTTTACTCATCTCTTTAGCACGGCAAATCTCAACCGTTTTGGCATAGGAGGGATTATATTGGATAAGTATCTGCTGAAGTTCGTTGTCTCGCATCCCAAGGATTATTCTACTGCGTAGAAGCCTATCTTCAAGCTGCTAGGACCCTTAGCTCTGTGATCCAATTGTTAAACTACTCGTCTTCTAGCTGGTTTCTGGAACCAAACCTGAACTCGTTGAAGGTGAGGTTTGTAACTGGTTTGTAGTGGTCTTCGAACTTCCGGGTTAGGAAATTCAAACATTTCTTGTCTTCCCCTTCTCAAATTTAAAGGTTCGAAAACCCGCCTTGCCTCTTCGCCGATGTTCATGAGAAATGTAGCGGCTTGAACATCTTGCGGTTGTGCCTTCAGATTCGTTACTATTGCGAAAAGTTCGAACTCACTTTTCCAGATGTTCTAGTTATGGTAAACGTCGCTAGTGGTGTCGAGCGGCTTGGGGGGTGGTAGCAGTGTCGAACTCATGGTTGTGTCTCCAGTTCTGGGTGATCTGGACTTGTCTCGCAAGCTTGGGCGTGAGGGACGCTCGTCCCGTACTGTATCCGTTAAGGCTGTGTTTTCATGGAAAATCTTGCTGCACGGCAGAAACTAACTGCCGATCCCACGTCTGACACCATGTATGCCAGACGAGTAGCGGGGAACAAAAAGCAGTTTATTCAGTAATGCAGCCGAGTATATAAGGAGGCTTGTGATAAGCGGATCGAGTGTTGCACATGTGCGTTGGTTGCCATGCAAGCGTGACTTGCACTCTACGACACTCTTATTGAGTTTTTTTATTTAAATTTTGTTTTTTCCATCTCCTGAGAAGATATTTTGTCGCTCCCCAGAGATGAAGAAGGTGCGTGCGTGTGCGACGACTGGTGGTTCCTGATTCAGCTGTATTTTTTAGTGTGTCGTTCCGCCGTGTCAAGGACGTTCCTCACCCAGTAGGGTACGTCGTCGATAGTAGTCTCAACATTTATACCACGTCAGACTGAACTTCACTCTGTTACTTGGGACATGCCAATCATCCTCGGCTTGTGAGTGGGACCTGTGATCTGAAGGACGATGTGGTGGTCACTTGCCAGGGTTTCTGAGAAGCAGCTCTACTGTGCCGAACACATATTTAACGTGAACGGTTGATCAGAGTTCGTGTCTCTGGCGACACTATTCTCTACCCTTGTGGTCGGAAGCAGATTGTTCTAAAAAATAAATCTGTACTGCTGAGCCATGTCATGTACCTGGGTACTTTTGCCGTGGTATGGTAGCCCCAAGCCCTGTGAGGGGCGTTAAATTCTCTCATTATAAAAACTTGAGGCCCATCAGCGCATTTCATCCGTTCTCGTATGAAAACGTAGATTCTGGCAGTTGGTTATGGAGGGGTCTGTACACGCTCACAACAATAATTTTCTTTTGCGATTTCCTTCACAATATTACTTATATAACGGTGGGATTGATGAGTATGTTGACTGGTCTTTATTCATATACCGTGAGGGTCTTTATTGTAAATATTGTACGCTTTGTCTGGACGTGAGTGTAAATGCACCTTGTAGCATCAAAGTCTATGTGTTTGTTCCTTGCAGTGCTCTGAGGTCGGTTGAGTCTTGCTTGACAAATTCTTGAAACGTAGCAAAACGTGGATGGTAGAAACAACAGTTCCACTGCCCCTTGCAGAGAGTTGACGGCATGTTTGTCCCCATCTGGTTAGGGACAGCCATCTTCAATCGGTTCAGGTCCCCGCTAGCGCTCGCGGGTAAGTAAAACTGAGTGAGTGGCAGTTCTTCCTTTTTCTCGTGCCCGCCTCCAGTGAGGAAAAACGTCACTTAGAGAAGTGCAGAGGCGCTCTCTGATGACGAATTTTTTTGTTCATGCTTGCGTCGGATTTCCTATTGCTGATCTACAATGTGCTCAAGGGTAGTGTGGATGATTTTGATAAGCTCCTTGTAAAATTTGGTATTGTGCGTCGACTATTCATTCGACAGCTTTTGTGGGAAGAAGGGTACCCGCTTTGTATTAATCTTTGGACAATCTTGCATCAGTGGTAAAGCTTGTCTATGAGGTCCCTTTGCTCCATACAATTTCAAGAAGCTTGTTGATATTGTCTTGCCGTTTTTGGCGACTCTGTAACAGATAGTCGGTGTAGGTCGGTTGGCTTTTTTGTGACTTGTTTGATAATGTAATGCACTTTCTCGACTTGCACCCTATTTTAAAGAGATCGTAAAGCTTTGTTGTGAAGTGACGAAGACACGCACTTGATCGCTGCTCCAGAGCCACTCGAACCACTTGCTGAGGTAGCATAGCTCACTCTTTAGGTCGAGGGAGAGAGTGAGCATGAACGGGATGGTGATCATGAGCATAGCCGGTGTATGGGGCTTGGTCGACTTCATGTGGGACTAATTCCAGCACTGCTGCTCAAGTGAGACATTTGGCTTCCTCAGTTTGGGTAGTCTTCGTCCCCTAGACTGACTATCTGGTGCTTTTAGCGTAACCACTCGTTGTTGTTGGATCTAAAACGGTGGCGAATGGGGTCTTTTCTTTCAAACTTTCTTTTCAGGTTTATGCCACTCTCCGCAAAGCACACAGGCGGGTTTGCGCGGATAGTTAGATAGTTGTTTGGTCTTGCCACATTGAGAGCAGAAGTCCAGTAGTTATCGGAGGCAGACATCCTGACAGTGTCCCGTACTGCCTCATGTCTTGCGGTATTGCAGCAATTTTCGATTGTGTCTGTATCAAAAAGCAAGACTGAAAACGCACGTAGTACGTTACGTGTGGTCCTTGGTGAAAATACACCATATTCGGCCAAAGGGAACCATGTGTAGATACGAAACAGCGGGCGTGAACGTTTAGCCTGGCGGCGACTTTGGCGCTAGCACTGACGCTAGCAGGAGAGAAACATGGGGAGGCGCAAAGCACGCAGTGATGGACCGGTGTGTTCTACTGGTTCATGCCAATCGCTATGGGCAATGAGGGACAGAAGACTCCGATTGAACCCAGAGACCCGTAGTCCGCTGCTTCTAGTTTACGAGCATGCTGTGAATTTTTTTATTTTTCAACATTACACAAGACAAATCTCCCACTGGCACTACCTTGGAGGTCAACATACAGTGCCTATACGGGGTGGTCAGTGAACGGTTGCGCGGCGTGATCAGTGGAATTTTTTCGAACAAGAAACGAACGAGCAAACGCTGCCCATGTCGTCTTGCGAGGCGAGAGAGAGGAGAAAAAGGCGCATGAACAATATGGGTGTAAATGTGGCGGGAATGAACGTTTAGAGGAGAGAGAGGGTGAAACAAGCGTATGTTGGCAGACACTCTCTGCGTCGGCGTTGCGAGGTGAGAGAGGGCGATGTAGGTGTGAGAGGGCGAGTGCATGCGTAGTAAGGATTTGCATGCCGCGCACCAGATTGAGATCGACCCTAAGCTGCTTCGCATCTAAATGATCACTGCCACTGACAATTGCCCGAGCAGACAGGCGTGGAGAATCGTGTATTGCGCCGGTGCCCAGAGGCCTGCCTTGAGTTGGTTATATGTCGCATTAGGCAGAAGGACACTTATGACGCCGCGAGATTGGCCGTCCAGCATTCTCGTGTTGCCTTTTATGGTGAAGTGCCGAGAAATCATATGCTGCAGATGATTTCGAGTTTTTTTTGCATTTTCTAAATCCGCCTTTCTTGCTATAATGAGGTTTTCTAGACGCTGCATTTGCACGTACTGACCAATAGTGTCTCGTAAATACGAGGGACGATTGGTTATCTGCTTACTCGTAATAAATTCACGTCCTATGTGACGCCAAACAGGCTCATAAAAAGTGTACCACACTAGACGCATTGGTTACTGGTGTCGCTGACTGACACTTCCACGTTTAAAAATCCACATATATGCCCAATAAAGCAGCTGGGAGGATAGCCGCCCAGGTAGCTCAGTGGAAGAGCATCGAACGCGTTATTCTAAGGTCGCAGGTTCAGTTCTTGCCCATGGCAACTTATCTTTTCACCCACTTTTCTTTCTACATGTCTACGTTACAATTTGGTCTAATACCTTCCCTTATACTTTCGTTGGCATTATTGTCTGTTAGATATATATATCTATATATCTATATATATATGTGACTTATCAAGTGATGGTTAGTAGAGGTCGAGAAGGAAGAAGTGCAGAACAGAATAAACATGGGGTATGAGCCAGGCCACGTCATCCATTCATGATAGCGTCACGCGAGTCGACAGGATGAAGACCTCCAAGCCACTTCATCAGTGTCTCATCATCAACGTAGTTTTACACAAGACGCCCTGACCATACATCGACTACGGAATCATCTCCTAGCCGCACACAAAGACCAGCACCATGACAGAATCATCGACCGACCTTCCCATCCCCAAGTACACCGGAGCAGCGGACGATGGACCTGTACAGGACTGGTTCGACCTGTTCGAGTTCCACGCTGCCGCTGCATCTTGGTCGGAACGGGAAATGGTCATGAACTTCAGCGACTACGTCACCGGTGAGGCATTTAAATTTTACCTCACCCACATATTCGACAACGATGAGTCTTGGCAAAAGATAAAACAAGAAATGATCGTTTTGTTTAAAAAATACGATGACGACTAAGACGAAGACAAATAAATGGTTCATCGTACAGCCATCACGCCTCCTGCGTCACACACACACACACACACACACACACACACACACACACACACACACACACACACACACACACACACACACACACACACACACACACACACACACACACACACACACACACACACACACACACACACACACACACACACACACACACACACATATATATATATATATATATATGTGTGTGTGTGTGTGTGTGTTTGTGTGTGTAGACAGAGAGAGAGAGAGAGATAGATAGTCGAAGTAATGTTTTGTGGGTACGGCACACATATATTGAACAAATAAAAGAGCACACTTCTGAAAATTGTATTTTCAAACATATTTACCTCTTCTGCTGAGACAAGGCTCTGATAGCGTTATCCATGACTGATTCTCACGAAAGTAGCGCCACAACTGAAACGTAAACAAGAGCTAAAAAAGTTTATTTCATATTCTTGGCAGTTGTGTGTCATTTTTTACAAGCAAAATTTTAGTCTTCAAGAAAACCAGTGCTGACAAAACTAGTTCAAATATTTGCCAAGATGCCACATTATATAAAGGTTAACAACATTGGCGTTTTGAAACCGTCCTTTTGTTGAACAGAAGCTCCTGTCCTGTTGAATACGTAACGAGCCAGAAACAACGCTTATTCTTGTCACATTATGAAAGACCCTGAATATATGTAAACATTCACCCCTAAAATTATATTAGCTTGATGTTGCAAGACTTTCGAGCCACCACCGGGCAGTTTCTTCGCAAGAGTGTCTTTCACTAAATGTACAATCAGCCAAAACTTCAGGTATTGTGCGCAGCATCGATGATTTTGTCAGTTAGTGCCATGTTATGGAAAATATTTACAAAAGTATGCTTCGTGGACATTCGCTTTATGGGCATACACATGTCCATTCGAATGAAACCTAATTCAGTTGTATGACAAACATACACAAAAATATGCCACTCATGCATGATAGCTAAAGATTCGGCCTACTGTACACATGGGCTATCCGGTTTCCTACATGACACAATTATATTTCAAAGTGTGAATGTAATAAACAATACTTTTTCTTGTATACCTTTAAACTACAAAAAAAAAACTCCGTCAAAATAGTACCATGTTAAGGAGCGAAATATTTCGTCGAAGCTGAAGTTGCAACTCGGGAAAAGAATATTTTGCCAATATGGTGTAAGGTCTACCTTGTAATAGGCATCATAGAACACATCTCTTCTTTCGCAGCGAGACATGTATGCACGGAACAAACACTGTAGAAATTCACTCTGTATAATTGCTTCATTGCTGTAAAAGAATATTGCGCAACGTATTTTTTTTTCAATGTAACCAAATAATTGCAGATGGCAGTGGTATTCTATCTAAAGGTGCGATGACCTTCACGGGAGCTTGAGCGACATCGTGCAAGTGCACTTGCCGTTACAATTGTAAATTGGCGTGTCACAATTTATCATTTACGGTTCATCTAAACTAGAAGGTTTTAGTGTACAATATATATAATGTATATATATATATATATATATATATATATATATATATATATATATATATATATATATATATATATATATATATATATATATATATATATATATATATATATATATATATATATATATATATATATATATATTGCCCACTATGAAGTAGTATACCTTTTTTCAAAACTGAAATAATTACTTTAATTACTTTATTGGAGAAAGTGCATTTTTGTTTTTGTTAGGTGAACAGAGAAGCCGAAAACGACGCTACTCGATCAGTCAACCACGCACTCTTAGTTTCTTTTGTAATTAGTTTTCATTGGAAAAATGAAAAATTAATTATTTTTTGCTTTTGCAGAATTATAACATAAAAATATAAAGCATATCTGTCAATCGTATTAATAGAAAATTTCCTTTTCAGCTTCATCTGTCTGTAAAGCCAATATATTTAATTTGAACAACGAATTTATTTCTGGGGCGTTTACACCACGCTCGCCCTGAATCCTCGTCTTCACCAACAGTGGCGTACGTTTACAAAGCCCATGGACTTCTTGCTGCCATTGAGGCGGGAATCTGTTCAGAAATACACTGCAGCCATTACCAATACATTTTGCACTAAAGTCACTGAAAAATAACAGAAAATTGCACTTGAAGCCTTTCTGTGCTAGGAAATTTGGCCTACGCATCTATTTTTTGTTGCATGAAGATTTAAAACCATTTTTATAAGGTATATCCTAAATATTTAGAGAGGTCTACAAAACCTTCAGAATATGTACATTAATATAGTTTCAATATGCGCCAAACAACCACGGGTGGTCGCGATTTTCGCAGCCCTTCACTATACGACATCTGTCAAAACCATAGCGTGGTTTAGATGATAAAACCCCTGAATTATATAGAAATTGCGTTAACAAACACAGTATAATAGTGATATCCACCAATAATTGTTATAAATAAAAATTACGTATATTCGTTGTGATCTCAAGGGCACTCTTTATTTCTGAATATACGTGCGTATTCAAGTGAGCCATTTAATTGGTGTGAACACTATGTATGTGTTAAAATGGCAGCAAGTTATGAAAAAGATGGTGTGACAATATTACAAAAGGGCATAGTGCTGGTGAGAGGATACCTTGAAAAGAAGACACAGTACTGCTGCAAGGGTGAATATGTGAATGCTATAGCAACAAATTTCACTGTCATGCATGGAGCGGCAAGCGAGTGGAAACGAGCAGTGCGCTCCTCAAATACAAAGAGTGACGCGCGACACTTGCACACGCAGGTATACGGAGAACGAGCGCGAACAACTATCGCCGTTGTTATTTCGCTGCATTTGAACATCACCCGCTGCAGCGAACAAAGAGGTCTTCGTGTGCTGTGTAACTTCAACACAAGCTTTACAGTGAAAGCTCAAGACGTAGAAACCTGAGATAAGCGCGTGGGCATGTGCGACGATGCCCTGAAAGTGCAAGTAGTAGACGAGCACTAGGATCTCAACGCTCAGGGCGCCGACCTAAACTGCATCCTTCGCATCATCTCGCCTGTAATGCCAACACGCTGACAGACCCTGACATGGGCGCACACCCAGCGCTAGGTCGCCGTTATTGTACTGCACCACATACGCTTTTGCGACCGAGCCGGTGAACGCCGCAGGTTACATTCCGCATTTCGGAAAATTTCGTGGATCATTTCGATGTTTAGCCTTTTATAAATATATAATATATCTATCTATACATATATGGGACGTGACGCTGATCTTGATGGTAAAGAACAGCCGAGAGTACCCAAGTAATTGCTATCGTAATAACATCGCAAAGCACATATTTAGGATGTGTCTAAATACCGTCTGAGCAATGTATAGGTGCCCCGACACGGTAGTCTAGTGGCGGTTGCTGACCCGCAGCAGCCGAGTGGCTGCGTCGGCTGCATTTTCGATGGAGACAAAATTGCTCTATATAGTACTTTTGCCTGCATCGAAAATGGCCCGTGTGCGCAGATTTGGATGGACGTTAAAGAACCCCAGGTGGTCGAAATTTCCGGAGCCCTTCATTACGACGGCTTTCATAATTATTCGGTGGTTTGGGGACGTTAAACCCCATATATCAATCGAGCAGTGTACAGCTTTCCGCATGACAAAAGAATCACTTACACCACTGCAACGGAGCATTCCATGAACAGCGAGGCACGCTTTTTTATGCAGGCTCGAACACCCTCCACGGTATTAAACATGCGGCATCTTCTAAAGAGTCTTTTCGGCAGTGTGGAATTTTCTGAAATGCCGCACTTCACTGCTACTTTTTTTTACATGGCGCGACTTTTTGTGCATGTACCCTACTTGATCAGGACGCACCTGGCTGCACCGATCAGTGATCCCCATGTTTATTCGAGCGAACTTTACCTCGAAAAGGAGGCTTTCTGCTACATACACAATGGCACCTTCAGAGAACTGGGCGGTTCGCGGTCTATTGCACTATGTTTTACTTTGTGCCATATACACTTTCCTGCATCGTCTAGCGACAAAAATTTTAGTTTGCCTCTATAAGTACTTACTGGCTGCATTGAAATTCTATTTTGGTGCATTCACTGGCCAATTGTTCATAATAATTGAATAAAAAACAATAAAATCTTAAAAATAACCGTTATTTGCAAGCTTGTCTGTCATGCTACCCTATGCGCGTACACGTCCTTCCCTCACGAGTGGCCTTGTGTGCATCTAGGCACAGAATGTCATGTGATGCCTTATCTATGATGCAGGGAAGTGGGCATGCCAGGAAACGCGGCTTCGATTTGTCAGTCACGTTAACACAAACATAAAACTCGATGCACAGTGTGGTCATGTCTGGAATTGCATAGTGCATTATTTTTCTCTTTGAGCAGAAGATAGGAAGCCAAAACGTGTACATACATGCGTACACAAAAGTGGTTTGTGCTCTCGCCAGATTCTCACGCTTAAACGCAGCGCGTGAAAAATATATCAGCAATAAAATAACGCTGGACTGTTATTTTCCTATCAAATTCCTCTAGTGTATACCTCGACTGGTATTACAGTAACGCTGTAGCAAACGCGGTCTATGGCTTCAAAAAAACCACGCACACACCTTCAACGTTCAGTGTTCCTGCTGAGTTGTTGGCCCAAAATTACTTGTGCGAATGTTCCTTTTTTATTATACAAATAATAGTCAGGCGCACAGAAAGCACAGTAATTCACTTAATCATTTCCAAACAAGACAAAAAATGTTTGTAGTGTTGTTTTTTTGGTAATTAAATCTTATTGTTTACTGTTGCATACTAACAACTCCGTGCGCAATATGGTTGCATCGATTAATTATTTTAATTATATAATTAACCTAATTAACCTAATTCTAGCCGTTAGGTGCACTACTCTAAACATAGTGGCACGCTTCCTCGTGGGGCAGCCAGACTAAGCGTGACCGCCTTATTGTGGGCCCTCTGGACAGGCCATAGTTAAGCCCCGACATCGGGGATCTTCATAGAGGATAGCCACTTGTTTTCGTTGCTTTGGTCCGTGCCTCGTAACGAGGCGAGACGCCAGAACCATTTAGTCTGGCCAAGGAAATACGTCGCAGTGTCTTAACTCTTTTTTTTCTCTACTTGAGTGCAAATGGGGCACTAAATAGAAATAAGGGGTTTACTTCAGCTACTTGTGTTTTTGGCTTCTTTTGCGGTCTGTCCAACTGAAACCTTCTCACTCTTGGAGGCATAAAATTGCTAGGTAGTTGCAGCTTACTTGCACGAGGCATTCGGTGATATCAGACATCAATGTCATCAATTACGTACAATTGATTGCTTCTAATGAATTTAACTATCGGGCTTTTTGTAACAAATTTATCACTTTTTCATTAGCGATCGCCAGGTTAACTGGTTTACTTTCAGTCGACTAAGGTTGCACGGTGGCTGGTTATGAGAGCCTCAGCGAACACAAGAATAAAGTTGCCAAGGCGCAGCCTGTTGTTTTGTTTCTGGTTTGTGCACGTGAATTGTTACGCGCCGTGTTAGGGTATGTGTATTTTTGATTCTCGAAACAAACTGGATTGTCGAAAGCAAATGCTGTGCATGTGTTGTGTGTCGTCTTCTCTGCCCCGTCCTGGATGCACTATACCTCATTATTTCAATGTTAGTGAAGAACTGGCAGTGGTTAGTTCATAGGTTGACATGCTCCCAACACCCGATGCTTTTAGGAGCAGGAGTATACCTATGTAATTGCACGGCCTCAAAGACGTCCAAGGCTGTAAAGCTAAGTCTAGGAATCCTGAATTTATTCACTACATTTAAGGCCAACTTACGGGGTCTGCATTGTCGACAGTGGACGCACGACTTCGGTGTCTTTTTAGTCTTAAAGTTTAGACAGCAGTCAAGCTGTTTCCTAATAAAATCTCGCAATTGAATTAGGCCTCTTAACGCTTTGTGATACTAATGTTCATCACTTCATGAAATGATGTAGAGTGGTGGCTACAGGCTTTGATACGGAGCTTTGGAACGCTATATCAAAACACGATAGTAGTGAATTTGTTCGGACCATTTACCAGGGTAATCATGTTATGCAGCTATAAATTGGGTTTTTCAAACAGATTATGACTATGACCGATGTCGAAGGACCAAGGTTACATCTGCACTGCACTGCACCAAGTTAAAGTTGGCGCACTGGATTGTCATAAATTGGTGCATTCCAATTTGTGAACACAGAACGAAGGAGCATTAATGAACGCACATTCTTGACTTGCGAGAAATGTGAACAAGAGAGACACTGAAGTACAACCACACATACCTTTATCTTTTGCGGTAGCCAAATTATCATGACTGATTTTTTAACCAACATTTCTTCGCCACTTCCTAAGTCATTTCGGTGATGGAGCGCCTAGACCTCTCCCTCGATGGGTTTCATGTAACGCCCCAGAAATGAGTTACCTGCGTGCATTTGTGGCAGCGGTGATGTCACCTTTGAATTGGAAAGTATTTCTGCCTGACAAGGGCCCACCTGTCATAAATTTTTATAAAAAAATCTGCATTGTCAAAAAACACCACGTATATACATGGCATATTTGCTAAGATAATCCAATTTCTATGAATATCAGAAATATTAGTGTTTTGAAACAGCCTTTTTGTTGAACTGAGGCTATTGTCTCACTAAACGGTGTGAGATCCTTGTAACTTGCTAGAAACATTGCTACATTTTTGTCACTTCCTACACCACCCTAGATAAAAGATGATAAAGTTTTCTAAAATCATTGGCTTGATGTTACGAGTTGTCGCAGTCAACATCGCTCAGGCTTCTTTTCACAGATTGATCATGAGAGAAACTTTCACTAAATATATCTGTACAAATTTTCACACTGTTGCTTCGATTGTGTTACACAAAACCACCTAATACAAAGGGTGCACAAGCCAAACTCCATGCTTCCCGACGCATAAACTCTGAACTATACACCAGTGAACTGTATGGGAACAGTGCAGCTTTAAACAACAAAATATTTTGCCCAGGTGGAAGTTTTATTTCGGGAAAAAATATTTTGACACTATAGCCGTGTGAGCTACTTGCTTATAGGTGTTATGGAACATGTCTCTTCTTTGGCAGCAAGGCACAGATAGACAGAACAAATGCACAAGCATTTCACAGTGTCCAATCTGTTGATTGCTGTAAAATAGATATTCCGCTACTTCTCTCTTCATTGTTAATTTTTAATTTCCGCTTGTAGCAGTAATCCATTCATTCTTCATGATCTCAATGGGAGTACGAACGAGGTGGGCTAGCCTTCACAATAAGTCATAATTTATTATTTTCCTTTTCACATTTTTATAATTTCTGTTTAATTTTTTCTCCGTGTCTGGCCTATATCACGCAGTTCCGAATGCTGCAGCAGTACATTTTTCCTTAATGGAATGCTAACAATAAGTGATACATAACTGTTCATGTGTGTGTGCGGCCACAAGGCCTAGGTTAATGTTCCACGATGGGTCATGTGGGCTTTAATTTCTTTTGTAGGTAATTGTCAATGGCACAGTAAAAAAGTGCCTTTTGATTTTTCAGAATTAGTATATGGAAATCCTACACGCATCCTTCAAACGTCCAATTGGAAAATTTATTGTTCAGCTACATTTCTTCGTACTTAGCGCATGTCATTAGAACAACACACGTCTTTTTGAGGCATTTAAAAGGTTCGCCGCAGATCCTCGTCTTCACTACTTGGCCCAGCTTCGTCGAAGAACCGTCCAGTGGTGAGCCAGCTATTATTTAACAACATCTTGTGTTCGCTAAAACAAATCACTCTGAATTTTCAAGCGAGGTGTCTATCGAATGGCTCTGGATTTTTCTAATCCTAAAGAAAAATGCTAGCGCCGAAGCGGATGAAAACAGTGACGGGGCCTAACAGACTGGGGCCGCTGTTTAGGTGGGGACCTGATTCCAAAACCAATAGTAAACAATCTTTTTCTCCAAACATACTAAACAACTTAAAGATGCAGATAAAGCTAATCTGTAAAACAATATTGTGCTCCCGTATTTAATCTTAGTTGCAAAAAGTTTTCTATTAATGAATGCACACGTATATTCTAAATAGTAGGGTGGTAAGGAGAATAAATGTGTGTTGTTTATGAGCGTCCTCGCTCTGTCCTTCTTTCGTCCTTTGTTGAACGTTGGGTGAACGTTGCGGAGGATGGGCTCAACCCTAATGTGTTTGCTCACGTCATTACCAAAATGTGTTCTTTTCTCTGGTTCAAAAATTGGGAAAATGCCTGCGTCGTGTATGGCCAGCCTGCGTCAACGACAGGCGTGGGATCTGTGCCACTCTCTGAGCCTCGAAAATTTCTTCAGCTGTGTTGTGCAGACCGAGTTGCTCGAGTTTCTCGTTGCTCGTGCTATTGGGCAAGCCGAGTGCCGTTTTTAGTCCCTTGCGGAGCATGGATCCATCTTTTTGATTTCAGCATCCGTAAATTTCCGAAACGGGAACGTGTATGCTACGTGACTTACGAGAAAGGCGTGATATGCCTTCATGATGTTGTCTTCTAGGAGGCCTGCTCTCTTGTTGGCGATTCAGCGATGCCTCTTGCAAAATTGTTCGTGGTTTTTTCAAGGCGCTTGAGTGCTTCTTTGTTGTAGCCCTCCTTGGCGCTTAACGTTAGCCCTGGTACCTGGACCGTATATACTTGCGGTATCATTTGGTTGTTCTCAGCTTTGAGCAATACCTACTGCTCCTCTTCGTTCGAATTTCGTCGAGGGTGAAAGAGCGTGAGAGTAGATTTAGTGGGAGACAGTGCGAGTCCAGTTGGCTTAAGAAGTTCTTCAGTTGCCGTCAGTGCTTGTTGAAGGATTCTGTGGGCAACTGTGGGCGCAGGTTAGCCAGATGAGGACAGAGGACGTTCGAGGACAACGAGAGACTTTTATACACACGAAGACGGACAAAGGGATACACACAACATAAACTCACACCTATATACACGCGTTCACAATCCTACGCGAAAGGGAGTTAAGGTTCTTGTTCGTCCACTCACATTCTTGGGGCGTGAACGTTGCGCTTGACTTTGAGCTCTCTGGTAGTCAGAAGGCGCGATGCCTTGTACTTGCGGGAGTTCGTACCGAGGCGGGGCCCGGTCTAGAAGATAACCGCCAGGGGCATCCCAGTACGGTGGTCAACGCCTGGGCTTGCCTGTACACAACCGAGAACAGCGTACCGCCCGTCTGCCGCGAACAGACCTGGGACAGCGTCTCGCTCCGAGACCAGAACAGCAGCTGGCCGTGACGAACGCCGCTTCAGACCAACGTGGGTGGCGAGGTGGGGCGATGCCCAGTCCAAGACGCACCCGAGGACTTCAACGCCGGGACGAGGCCCGGACACGGAGGGTCAGAACGAGCAGCCGGGGCGTGGCCCGAACTTGTCCTTGCTCTCTGCTCTCTGGGATGAGGTGGGGCGATGCCCAGTCCAGGAGGCACCCGAGGACTTCAACGCCGAGACGAGGCCCGGACACGGAGGGTCAGAACGAGCAGCCGGGGCGTGGCCCGAACCTTTCCTTGCGTTCTGCTCTCTGGGGTCAGCCGAGCTGTCCCCGTGGCTCGGGAGCTTTTCCACGTGGTGCGCGCACGAGCACGCGCATGGGCGCGCTCATAGTTTTAGCGCTATCACCATCATCATGATTCCCGCGCACCTTGAATTACTAAATCGGCCCCGCACACCGATTTTTCTACGTCAAAGCATGACGCACACTCTCCAGGGCAGCGTTTTATACCACATCTTCCCCCCAGTTCAAGAACAGCGAAACGCTGGGTTAAGAAGGGTCGACATGTTCATAGAGTAGACTAGAATGTTCAAGTGTCTCGCCGGCACCACAGGGCACTGTAATATACACTCAAAGATTTACCGGCATAAAAACGCACTTTGGCAGTGGTATTCTTTATCATCGCCCATCCACATGGACGGATGACAGTGAAAAAAATAAATAATAATAATAAAGGCAAAAATATGTGACAAGATTGTGCCACACCTAAAAGAATCTCTACACTTTTCAAGTGTAACTCGACTTCATGTGCCTTGAAATAACATTTCAGCTCTTAGGTTGCCATATTAAAAGCGTACAGCTGGTTTCACTTAGCTGACAATTATTCTCGGTGACTGTGGTTGTTCGTGGACCCAGGAACTCGGACGCGCAGAGCCGTGACCGTGAACACAGAAAATACATTCTCAAGTAAGACGGAGCACAACTGGAAGACATAGACAACTGACACAATACGCATAAACTGAACACATTCAACAATGATAATGCTTTTCTGTGACGATGTACCAAGGGCGTCCACACGGAATGCACGGCACCGCACGCTCGTGACCCGATGCCTAGGCCAACGACCACTCACTCATGCCGTTGCGGCGAACACAGGCGCCGGGCAGCACGATGAATTCGTCGAGTCAAGCTTGGAAGCATCGACGCCGAGTAAGTCGGGCAAACATTATGTCAGCGCGGGGAATTAGTTCCGCATGCAGTTCGAAGTCCATTGTCGTGTCGCAGTTCAGTTCGGAATCGGTCAACCAGGTTTGTAATCTTCCTCCTTTTCTTCCACGTACTAGCGCAGAACCAGAGTTCTTTCTTCCTATGTGCTTCTGTGTACCGAGGTGGCTTCTCGATGTTCATATAGATGGAGCAGTATTCAATCCAAACATTTGGGTCCGAGCGCCAAGCTACGCAGTCCAAAGCACGCCACATCTTCCGGTTGTCTTGAAGTTGGTGTCCCTCCGCACGGTACGGAGTACCATGTTGTGGGCTCACAATGTCTCTAGCTCTACTACTACTCTGGCAGTTCCGGCCCCTTTTGCTCGAATTATGATCATCTTCCGGCTCTATTTTAGGGTTTGTCATTGCCACTCGCTTTTCGTTGGGCTCCGAAGCATGAGTTTCAGATACGCATGACGTGCCCTTTCTTTGGCCGAGAGGTTTCATCTGACGACTGCAGAAACCATGCTGCTCTATACTTCCGTCACCTTCAATGCCATCACATGTCTGCTTAACACATTCACTTGCAGATCGTGTACACAGAGCTACATCATCATGTTCTCCGACATACACTTTTTCGAGTGTGTCTGACAGACTTGTGTCAACATCATGGAGAACTATCTCATCCTTGAGATTATTGACTTGGCCCTCTTCATTAACCTCCTTAAGCGCTACCCTATTTGCAATCTCTCGGATTTCCAAGATAGCTGTGCTGATCTCAGACAACAGCTTCTCTCCTTCCTGTCGCAAACGCACACGCTCATTGTCATTTTTGCACATATACCGCAGTTCGAAATCAATTCTCTTTTGTTCCTCATCAAGGTCTTCTTGCAACATTCGCTCCAAGTCGGCGCAAGACCACCCGACCTCCTCTCCAATACAAAGCAGTCTTTGCACGTTTACAGGCATCCTGTGTGCGACCAATTCTCGCCTGAAAGATGTTGAGTGCCGATCCTAGCAAGGCCCATGTCCGTTCAGATCGCGTGCGATTTCTCTAAATCCATCGGTTCGTCCCGCCCGTCTGGCTCTCGGCAAGAAGGTAAGGCCGATCTATCCTGGAATCTATCCTGCAATCTATCCTGGAATCTGTCCTGGAATCTATCCTGGCAAGGCTCGCCAAAATTTGTGGGCAACTGTGGGCGCAGGTTAGCCAGATGAGGACAGAGGACGTTCGAGGACAACGAGAGACTTTTATACACACGAAGACGGACAAAGGGATACACACAACATAAACTCACACCTATATACACGCGTTCACGGTCCTACGCGAAAGGGAGTTAAGGTTCTTGTTCGTCCACTCACATTCTTGGGGCGTGAACGTTGCGCTTGACTTTGAGCTCTCTGGTAGTCAGAAGGCGCGATGCCTTGTACTTGCGGGAGTTCGTACCGAGGCGGGGCCCGGTCTAGAAGATAACCGCCAGGGGCATCCCAGTACGGTGGTCAACGCCTGGGCTTGCCTGTACACAACCGAGAACAGCGTACCGCCCGTCTGCCGCGAACAGACCTGGGACAGCGTCTCGCTCCGAGACCAGAACAGCAGCTGGCCGTGACGAACGCCGCTTCAGACCAACGTGGGTGGCGAGGTGGGGCGATGCCCAGTCCAAGACGCACCCGAGGACTTCAACGCCGGGACGAGGCCCGGACACGGAGGGTCAGAACGAGCAGCCGGGGCGTGGCCCGAACTTGTCCTTGCTCTCTGCTCTCTGGGGTGAGGTGGGGCGATGCCCAGTCCAGGAGGCACCCGAGGACTTCAACGCCGAGACGAGGCCCGGACACGGAGGGTCAGAACGAGCAGCCGGGGCGTGGCCCGAACCTTTCCTTGCGTTCTGCTCTCTGGGGTCAGCCGAGCTGTCCCCGTGGCTCGGGAGCTTTTCCACGTGGTGCGCGCACGAGCACGCGCATGGGCGCGCTCATAGTTTTAGCGCTATCACCATCATCATGATTCCCGCGCACCTTGAATTACTAAATCGGCCCCGCACACCGATTTTTCTACGTCAAAGCATGACGCACACTCTCCAGGGCAGCGTTTTATACCACATCTTCCCCCCAGTTCAAGAACAGCGAAACGCTGGGTTAAGAAGGGTCGACATGTTCATAGAGTAGACTAGAATGTTCAAGTGTCTCGCCGGCACCACAGGGCACTGTAATATACACTCAAAGATTTACCGGCATAAAAACGCACTTTGGCAGTGGTATTCTTTATCATCGCCCATCCACATGGACGGATGACAGTGAAAAAAATAAATAATAATAATAAAGGCAAAAATATGTGACAAGATTGTGCCACACCTAAAAGAATCTCTACACTTTTCAAGTGTAACTCGACTTCATGTGCCTTGAAATAACATTTCAGCTCTTAGGTTGCCATATTAAAAGCGTACAGCTGGTTTCACTTAGCTGACAATTATTCTCGGTGACTGTGGTTGTTCGTGGACCCAGGAACTCGGACGCGCAGAGCCGTGACCGTGAACACAGAAAATACATTCTCAAGTAAGACGGAGCACAACTGGAAGACATAGACAACTGACACAATACGCATAAACTGAACACATTCAACAATGATAATGCTTTTCTGTGACGATGTACCAAGGGCGTCCACACGGAATGCACGGCACCGCACGCTCGTGACCCGATGCCTAGGCCAACGACCACTCACTCATGCCGTTGCGGCGAACACAGGCGCCGGGCAGCACGATGAATTCGTCGAGTCAAGCTTGGAAGCATCGACGCCGAGTAAGTCGGGCAAACATTATGTCAGCGCGGGGAATTAGTTCCGCATGCAGTTCGAAGTCCATTGTCGTGTCGCAGTTCAGTTCGGAATCGGTCAACCAGGTTTGTAATCTTCCTCCTTTTCTTCCACGTACTAGCGCAGAACCAGAGTTCTTTCTTCCTATGTGCTTCTGTGTACCGAGGTGGCTTCTCGATGTTCATATAGATGGAGCAGTATTCAATCCAAACATTTGGGTCCGAGCGCCAAGCTACGCAGTCCAAAGCACGCCACATCTTCCGGTTGTCTTGAAGTTGGTGTCCCTCCGCACGGTACGGAGTACCATGTTGTGGGCTCACAATGTCTCTAGCTCTACTACTACTCTGGCAGTTCCGGCCCCTTTTGCTCGAATTATGATCATCTTCCGGCTCTATTTTAGGGTTTGTCATTGCCACTCGCTTTTCGTTGGGCTCCGAAGCATGAGTTTCAGATACGCATGACGTGCCCTTTCTTTGGCCGAGAGGTTTCATCTGACGACTGCAGAAACCATGCTGCTCTATACTTCCGTCACCTTCAATGCCATCACATGTCTGCTTAACACATTCACTTGCAGATCGTGTACACAGAGCTACATCATCATGTTCTCCGACATACACTTTTTCGAGTGTGTCTGACAGACTTGTGTCAACATCATGGAGAACTATCTCATCCTTGAGATTATTGACTTGGCCCTCTTCATTAACCTCCTTAAGCGCTACCCTATTTGCAATCTCTCGGATTTCCAAGATAGCTGTGCTGATCTCAGACAACAGCTTCTCTCCTTCCTGTCGCAAACGCACACGCTCATTGTCATTTTTGCACATATACCGCAGTTCGAAATCAATTCTCTTTTGTTCCTCATCAAGGTCTTCTTGCAACATTCGCTCCAAGTCGGCGCAAGACCACCCGACCTCCTCTCCAATACAAAGCAGTCTTTGCACGTTTACAGGCATCCTGTGTGCGACCAATTCTCGCCTGAAAGATGTTGAGTGCCGATCCTAGCAAGGCCCATGTCCGTTCAGATCGCGTGCGATTTCTCTAAATCCATCGGTTCGTCCCGCCCGTCTGGCTCTCGGCAAGAAGGTAAGGCCGATCTATCCTGGAATCTATCCTGCAATCTATCCTGGAATCTGTCCTGGAATCTATCCTGGCAAGGCTCGCCAAAATTTGTGGGCAACTGTGGGCGCAGGTTAGCCAGATGAGGACAGAGGACGTTCGAGGACAACGAGAGACTTTTATACACACGAAGACGGACAAAGGGATACACACAACATAAACTCACACCTATATACACGCGTTCACGGTCCTACGCGAAAGGGAGTTAAGGTTCTTGTTCGTCCACTCACATTCTTGGGGCGTGAACGTTGCGCTTGACTTTGAGCTCTCTGGTAGTCAGAAGGCGCGATGCCTTGTACTTGCGGGAGTTCGTACCGAGGCGGGGCCCGGTCTAGAAGATAACCGCCAGGGGCATCCCAGTACGGTGGTCAACGCCTGGGCTTGCCTGTACACAACCGAGAACAGCGTACCGCCCGTCTGCCGCGAACAGACCTGGGACAGCGTCTCGCTCCGAGACCAGAACAGCAGCTGGCCGTGACGAACGCCGCTTCAGACCAACGTGGGTGGCGAGGTGGGGCGATGCCCAGTCCAAGACGCACCCGAGGACTTCAACGCCGGGACGAGGCCCGGACACGGAGGGTCAGAACGAGCAGCCGGGGCGTGGCCCGAACTTGTCCTTGCTCTCTGCTCTCTGGGGTGAGGTGGGGCGATGCCCAGTCCAGGAGGCACCCGAGGACTTCAACGCCGAGACGAGGCCCGGACACGGAGGGTCAGAACGAGCAGCCGGGGCGTGGCCCGAACCTTTCCTTGCGTTCTGCTCTCTGGGGTCAGCCGAGCTGTCCCCGTGGCTCGGGAGCTTTTCCACGTGGTGCGCGCACGAGCACGCGCATGGGCGCGCTCATAGTTTTAGCGCTATCACCATCATCATGATTCCCGCGCACCTTGAATTACTAAATCGGCCCCGCACACCGATTTTTCTACGTCAAAGCATGACGCACACTCTCCAGGGCAGCGTTTTATACCACAGATTCCTTCCAAGGCACCATATGAGGGGCCACATGAGACCCATATGGTAATATCATCCGCGTATATGGCATGGTGCATTGATGGAATTTGAGCGAGCTTCTCCGACAACCTGTTCATCGCCACATTACATATGGATGGCGAGAGCACTGACCTCTGTGGGGTGCCGATATTTCCGAGTCGTTCGGGTTCGCCGCATTGCTCTCCTATGCGTATGGTGGCGGTTCGATTCGCCAGAAAGCCTTCAATGTAGTTGTAGAATTTCTCGCCTAGGTTAATGTATGATATTTCACCCAGTATGTGTTCATGTTTTACGGTGTCAAAAGCCTTGGTGAGGTCCAGGGCTAATATGGCTTTGGGCATGTGGAAGATCCTGTAACATATGTGTTCTCTTAACATCAACATAGCGTCCTGTGTGGACAGTGCCCTGCGGAATCCAATAATGTTGTGTTCAAAGAGCCCATTGCTCTCAATGTGATCCATGATACGGTTCAGTATTGCATGCTCAGCTACTTTTCCAATGCAAGATGTGAGTGATATGGGCCTCAAGTTATCGATGTTCAGCGGTTTTCCAGGTTTCGCGATGAGCGAAACCTTAGAACTACGTCATTATTTTGGCACGGTATCTGTTTCCCATGCCTAATTTGTCTTCTTAGTAATGATTACAATTGCTTTATCGTCTAAATTCCGTAGCAGTCTATTGTCGATGCCATCTGGCCCTGGCGCCGATCTGCAATTGAGTTGCTGTAGAGCGCACCGTATTTCAGCTTCGCTGAATGGTTCGTCTAGCTTTTTTTGCGGTCGACCTCCATTTGAGGAATTTTTGTTTTCCCAGGCTACTGCTTTGCTTTCCAGTGGGAGATATTTTTGGCCTAGCGTTTTGAGGAGAACTTGGGATTTACCACTATCTTGGGCGTGCTTGTGCACCAATTGTTCAATTTGCAGCTGGGTGCCGCCTCTGGTGGGTTTGTCGCTGTCCGCCATAAGGTGTTTGAGCAGCCCCCATTTGCTGCCCCTCCACATTTTGCCATCTGCTTCGTCACATGTGTTGTTCCACTGCTGGGCGCAGAGAGTTTTGGCGTGAGATTCGATTTCGCGGCCAATGTGCGTGATTTTTGTGCGTAAGTGTCTGTTGAGCTTGTTTTTACGCCATGCTTCTTTTAGGTGATGCTTTTTCTGCAGCAAAGTGGCCAGGTGAGAGTCCATGACCTGGATGGATTCATCAGTTTTGACTTCTTTGGCGGCCTCATTCGCTGTCATTTTTAATTCATTTAAGAGGGCTTCGTATGATAGTTCTGTATTGCCCTCCTGCTCCCGTATTTTACAGAACTGGTCCCAGTCTCTGATTTTGAATTTTCTTGGCGCTTTCGCCTCGTTCTCAACGGTGATTTCCAGGATGCAGTGTTCGCTACCTAGGTCTTCAGCGAGGTTATCCCAGGTAGCTCTGACGTTCTTGGTGAAGGTTAAGTCCGACATTGTGTCCCGCTGTACTGAATTACCTCTTCTTGAAGGGAGGGCAAGGTTGTTTATCAGCTGCAGGTCCAGCGCATTTGCGCTTTCTGCTAACTTGGTGCCTTTGCCTTCGCTTTTTAAGTATTTCTATTCGGTGCTCCTGGCATTAAAATTGCCCATTACTATAAGCGGATTGTAACCCACCATTTTTACCGCCGAGGTAAGCAGTCTGTTGAAATCTCTTTTGTTATCTGATGGAGGACTGTAAACATTGAGCAGAAAGATGCTTCTTTTAACAGCCCTGTGTGGTAACATTTTCACCAGGACCGTTTCCAGGCCTTTTTTTTTGTATAAGGGCGTCCGTTTCGGTGAACATTATATGTCCTTCCCGATGAAAGTAGCCACTCCTCGCGTCTTGTTATACTTGAGGTGCAGGGTCGGGGCCTGGCTACCCTGTACCCCTGAATGTGGAGAGAGCAGTTTTGCTCTCTCCACATTCCTGTAGCAATATTATAGCGGCTTCTTTTTACAGGCTAGCAATAGTTGTGTTAGTGGTGCTTAGCGTTTCTGAAGTGAGTTCAGTTTCGGAAGTTACAGTTCGACTGCCAGATCTTAATCTCGTTACGGTCAGCGGCCATTTTGGCTCGGTAGCTTGTGTGCGTCGCGGCTCGTTATTTCCGCGAGATTGCGTGCTTTGACTGGTCGGACTTTAGCTCTAGAAGTTATGCTCGGCACGCTTGTCGTAACCGCTGGTTTTTCCACGCTTAGGTTCGGAGGAGCACCTGCCACAGGTGGGTTGGCTGCCATCTTCTCCAGGCTCGCGAAGCTCTGGTCAGCTTTGTCAGTGTAAGTCTTAAAGGTTTCCATAAACTTGGCAAGCGTGTTCGCCAACGTATCGATTTTGTCGTTGAGCTTAGTTGTCGCAGACTCGGCATTTGGCAGTGGGGCTTATTTATTGCTCGAGACCATCTCGATCTCCTCCATCGTGTTGCTGTCCCTGTCTACGGCTTTGCGCTTGTGTGTGTTGTGGATCGTTTGTTGCGAGCGTGTTGTTGGTAGTGCCGGTGAGCTCGACAGGTTAATTCCGTGGCAGCTCTATGTTCTAGCTATTGAGGCCCGGAGCTCTTCAAGCTCCTTCTTGAGGGCCCTGTTTTCTTGTTCAAGCGCTAGAATACGAAGATCGGGAGCATGCTCTGGCTGTGCCTTAACTTTGGGCTGGCTACTTGTTCTTCGTGAGGCACCTGCAACCCTGCTGGCCCAGGAGCCATTGTTCGGCTTCTACTGCTGCTGCGTGGCTGTTGGTCTCGTTCTCGATCGGGATCCGGAGCACTCCCGAGATGACAGGTGGTTGTCGGATCCCGACAGGATCGAGGGGCGCCCTCCGAAACGAGAACGGCTTCTGGATCAAAGGTGCCTCCTGGATTGGGAACGCCCTCTGGATCGGAATCTCCCCATGGATTAAGAACGGTGAGGGACGCTCGAGGCGTTCTCCCGTCCCGGCACCTGGTTGTGGCAGGGTTCCTTGAACGTGACAGATGTTGGTGTGTCTTAACGTTGTTGTGCTTGCCACTCTTGCTTTCTGCGTCTTCTTCTCCTTGTCACTATGTATGGAATGTGGAAGTGTCTTTTGCATTCGCGATCTCCGGTGGGGTGATTGCCATCGCAAAGCTTGCATTTTGGCTCGCAGTGATGCACGCCGTCTTCTTGTAGCGTTTCACCGCAGTTGTGACATTTCTTGCTTGTTGCGTTTGTGCACCGGCAAATATTGTTGCGATGGCCGACTCCTCCACACGTTCTACAAACATCGACTTGTCACTTGTAGAGCGAGCAGGGAACCATGGCTGTTCTACACATCACTGTGCTCGGAACGCGCAACCCGTCAAAGAGGATTGCGACGCCTTGGTTTTTTTTTAATGCATCTTGCCTCGATGGCAGTGGGATTTCGGTCGAGCACAATCAGGCGTTTGAGCGTTGCGTCGTCAAGGGAGAGGTCAACGTTCTTGATGACGCTCTTGCATGTATTATCAGGCGTGGCCACGTATGCGGCTACTTCGAATGAGCCTTGGTTTGTTTGCAGTTTCTGCACGTTCACGTATAATGTAGCATTATTTTGGTGCGGCGTAGAATTAAGCATGATGTTTTGCATATTGTTGGGGCAGATCGTGTCCTCTTGTGCTTGTTCGTATGTGGTCTGGGCTGCCATGGTGACGGCTCTCGCCAGCAGAACACGGTCGACTCTGGCTACGCCCAATCCTCCTCTGGGTCTCATAATTACCCTGATCTGGTCCTTGGGTAGGCGGGGTAGCCTGGAAGTGGATACCACACGGTGTAGTGCCGATTGACTTTTTTTGAAGCCCCTGGGGTGCTTCGGTTGGTTGTTGTGCTCGACCGTTCCAGCGGCCAGCTCCTCGTTCGGCGGAGTCATCTGTCTTCGGCGTCCCATGGCGGTGGCCCATCCTGGTGCGTCGAAGATCTCCGCACTTCCTTCCATTCCCTCCACAGTTATGGTGGAAGGCATTTTCAGTGCCTGGTTGTCAGCTGCGACATACGGAGGTTGATCCAGTAGCTGCCGCGTCTGGCCGAGCCCTTGGCTACGTGTAACGGCCGTACTCCTCACGAACCCTAGGTGTGGTTAGGGTTTGCGGGCACACTCGCCGCGTCGCAACTATAAAGTCCAAAAATATGTCTAAGAGTTCACTCACCGCCAAAAATGGCGTCTCCACTGAAACCGCAGTGCTTATTGTTTGAATAAACACAAAGCCAAGTGATCTTGGATCAAAGAAACGACCGAAAACATTTAGAAAAGCGGAAGCCGGCGTTTTCACGTCCACGCTCCTCGACGCCACCTAGCGATTCCCAGTAGAATTTGAGGTTCTAATTTTTGAAGAGTACTGTAGAATGTATAGTCGGCATTTAATAAAATAAGACCCATTCAAACAACAGTGTGCTCGTTGCTGACACCATATATGTAATGACGATAAGTGTCTAATAACCTGCATTGACACTAGTTTGAATAGTGCATAGGGTGAAAAAAAGAAAAGCAGGACATAAAAGCCCGGGAATACACGCACCATCTAGTGCTACCTTACAAATGAAAGTTACACGCGTGAAAAAAAAATCTACATAAATGGGGGTGCAGTGTGCGTGTTATAAAGAGGTAGAAAAAGCCAGACAACGACCTGTTTACAGTCGATTAATACAGTCAAATCACTTGTCTTGTAACAACCGCGAAGCTTAACTTGCACAAAGTGTGGTGTTATATGTGACATGATATGCTTCCGCAAGTTCTCAATTTGTCTGATTAGGTTGATGGCACAAAATGTTGTGGTTTCGAAGACTGAATCACATTTGCATAATTGACATATAGCGGAGCGAGATAAGATGACTACAATAAATGAATTCCGATGCTTGCTGGTGCGCGTGTTAACACATCGACCAGCGTAGCCGATGTGGTCGAAAAAAGAGAGAGAAAGAGAGAGATATTTGTGTTTACCTGTGACACAACAACTGACAAAACAACTGACATGACTGTGATCGAATTTTTCTTGGGTTCCAGCAGACTAGTAATACTAATATCTCGCATTTCAATGTCTCGAATCATAGGTGAGGGCTCTGGACAATATGATGTTCTTTAACGTGCACCGACTCGCATAGTACATGAGCCTCTACCATATCGCCTCCAGTGAAATACGACTGCCATGGCAGGAATCAAACCCGCGACCTTCTGGTCAGAGCTCAGCACCGTTGCCACTGTTGCGCTGCAGTATACCTCACTACTGACCCTGATGATCTTTTTTGCACACGGGAACAAATACGACTAATCTCATTTGAGGTGGCAAGCTATCTCAACCATCCACCACCCCCCAATTCATTATTCACGGGTGAAGTACGCTGATATTTATATTTCTTTGCCATGTGAACCAAATTTCGCAAACCGATCCAACAATATTCAGGATGTCGGCCTTTTTAAGGTGATCGATTTGCAGCTGCAAAATACTAATCATCTCATGTGAGCAAGTTTTTTTTCCGATGCCATGAATAGCATGACATCAAAGTTCCTCATGTAACAATATTTGAATATTGCACCGATGCAACATTAAAACACCGCTTTCGGTGAACCTACAGTGAAACTTTAAAGCATGTACCAAGAAACGGCAAATTATCAGAGCAAAGAGTCCCACAAATAAATTGTAGTCCCCTTCCTTTTTGTACAAATGCATTTACTATGTGCTCACTTCTTTGTAAAGCACGTTACTTGTGAAATAAAGTAATAATCTCTGTACTTGAATACTACGAAACCTCGCTGCAGTTTGGCTACACCAAATTACGGACAATTATTTATTTGTACATTTTAGTGACAAGTATTCATTGAATAATTATGAATTCAATGTTCCAGGTGTAATTGCTCCCGATGGCAGGTTTTGACTGCATGTATCGGCACGTCAACATTTATTCGCATGCCATTTAACTGCTACATCCTGCATACGTCCGCTTGGTTATATCGACACTGACTGCATCATTCCTTTCGTGTTTTATGCGTAGATATGCATGAAGGTGTGTTCAGACATGTATAGTATTTTGGACGGAATAATAATGGGGTATGCCTTTCATTGTTTTTTTTCGTATGCTACTCTCACAGCGCCAACCAGCAGCGGGCGACGGAAAACAGCCAGCGTGCTTGGCCGGTTTAGACGTACACTCTTCTCCCATAGTGCTATGCGCGCCCGCGGGGGGGGCTCTGGAATTGCTGGAAAATGGTCTATTGTAGCATTCGAGGACGGAATCAAGACAGTGTTGTCTAGTATTGCGACTCCAGGTCCCGCGGGTCTCGATTTGGTAGCGGGTCCCCGTCTTAGGTACCATCGTCAAACAAGTCAGATGAGCCGCTCGTAAGAATGACCACAATTTATTTACATGATTAGTAACTGAGCATATTAAAGGAGGTAATCAAGTGATCACGAGAAGTCAAGAACTCTACACGAGAACTGTTGAACTGTAAAACCTAAAATATACAAAAGTCTTCCGCTTATATAGCGCCACGTTGCCAACCCTGGGCGTATTGTCCGCGGCTTCAGCCAATACGGCGCTCGATTGTCTAGGTGCCCCAACCACGAAGGCGTGGAAAGACACCACACAATGCACGTGGAGATGTCACAGTCTATACGATGTTCAAATATGGTCACAAACGCACTGCACCAACGTTTCGCTAATGTCACAAGATTTCCCGCACTTCCCATGATCTTAGATGACCTTGATTTCCAAGAACTCTTCTGGCAGTTGGGTGAGGTTCGAAAACCTGGCTCCTGGTACACGTGCCAAACTTGCCTGACTGCGTTAGGGTAGGACAATGTAGTGGTCTGCCAGCTTATTGTCAAAGCAGGCAACTCCATTCAGCCGATCCTATGGAGAAAGGATCAAGGGAGAGGCCTTTCTCCTGCAGTGGACGTAGTCAGGCTGATGATGGTGATGATGATGATGCTGATGAGGAAAGGGGAGAGGAGGAGTGGTCGACTAATCCCACGTCACCGAGGCGCTGAGGCCGGCTCCCAACAGGGCTGCAGCAGATAGTGCTCTTTTCTTTTCCACACATTAAATCCCTCGTTTGCTAGAAGCTGCGGCTTAGCAGCAAATTTTCAGGGCTCCACTTCTCCTCGCAAGCTGCAACCACAACCAGTTTTCTTTTAGCTTTCAGCCCAAACAGCAAATACCACGCTGGCTCCTATATTTCCAGAACCTCGGTGACCTCGAAAATGGCCCAGCTGCTTCCTCGTTTGCCTCAAAAGTCTTACATTGAGATCACAATGGCCTTTCTTGGTTCGTGCGCTTCGTTTGCGCGAACTAGTCCTGAACCTCTTGTTCACGTTTTGCTGACAGAAAATCAACCGGTCTCGACAGCACATCTTTGCTTAGAACGCGTTGAAATATTTTCGTCCAGTTCACAAAGGCCGAAAGACTTCAATAATGATGGTGGTCATAACAGTCTTTTGCGCAGGCGGGGTGAAGATCTCGATGAGCTGAGGTTTGCAGCCACAGTTCGGAGAGATCAGCGCTGACGTCTGGTCTGATGAAGACTCTCCTTGGTGAAGTAGTGACCACCTACTTCTTTTTGGCTCAACAGGCATCACATACGCACTTGAAAACACGAGCAATTCTGTCAGACCCCACCAGACAACTTTCCCTTTTTACGACTAATTAAAAGAAGTACGCTGGTTATTGAAAACTCATTTCATACATTAGAGTGAAACAGAATAACAACACTGGAAAAACACCTAACCTGAAACCTTGGATAGCAGTGTCTTCAGTTTATTCACCAAGAGTTCAACGAACTCTCAAAAGCAACAAAACAAAAAAAAACTAATGAATGGTCCTTGTCTAGGTCAAGAAAAAAATATTGCAGAACTCTCGAGAATGCTGTGTGCGTCAGGGACAGCGACTCAAACACTCAGTCTTGCCATGGAGTATCCCTCTTTTAAAACGTATGTCAAACGTATACTGTTGCAAAATGAAGTTTAACGCAGCAGGCGGCCATTCTTAGAGAAGAAAGGCAGTAGCTCCGAGAGAGGACAATGCTCCACCTCTATAAAACTCACTTGTTAATCTAGTAAGCCAGTTTTACAAGCTGCCTTCACTTGGCTTTTCCACTGCCTAAACAGGGCACTTGCAAAACATTACCGTTCTTCACGTCTCCAGTACGACATACCTAAAGAGACTCAAAATTGTTCACAACAGATTCCACTGCATCTTATAACTGTTTAAAATGTCGCTCCAACTTCGACTTTCGGTAACGTGTAACGCACTGCTTAAACTATCACACGATATTAGGCATTCTATCAAAACAAAAAAAAGATGGAAATAAACTTTGCGTAAGTCTTGTTCGGTTAATGTTACCTCATCATACCAGCCCCCCGGATAAAAAATGCGCTGGGGTTTTGTTTGTGCTTTAGCTCTATTTGCATCGCTAGAACGCTGTAACACTATATGATCACACGCACGCCTCTCTACCATCTAACATCTTCTAAACGCGAATTTGATTTTAAATGTACAACATTCCCCGTTTTGCCTGAATCCCTTTGAAACCAGTCTTTGTTTTCTGCTCAAACCTTAGTTGCGAAAGAATGCTTTACTTCAAAGGACCAAAACTGAAAGAATACTAAAAAATATTCCTTTAAAGAAACCCTGGGTCGCATTCTGCGAAAAACTTGCAGTTGACCTTTACGCTTTAAGTCTGGCACGTGGTGGTCGTGTTCTCTGCCGCTTTCGCGATCGCCAGAGGCTACAATGAGCGGGAGCTCCTAGCCCAACTTTGCTATCTCGCCTCATTCGTGATATTTGCCGGCTTTCTTCGTAACACCAAAGATTCCTGGCCTGTTTGGTTCCACCCTGAATTTTGGACCAGAAGCCTTTCTTTTGGGAACCTGTCGACATTGTTGTCGATGCAAACCTGTTCTTTTTGACTGCACCTTCCTTCTTGGGGACGCGCTTCCCTTCCTGCTACTTCTCTTTCGCCAATTTCGCCTGACTGTACGCCTCTAAGGACGTTTTATTGAATTGCCTGATGGCCAACCTTTCCGTTTTCGCGGCGAGTGCCATCTTCTTCCAGCTTTTGTGGTGCCGCACGTCACCGCTTTTTTCTTTTGCGGTACCACTTACGTACAACCTTCCTTTGGTTGTTACAAGTTTTCCTGGTTGCGTCATCAGCAATCTTATAGTTCAGGTGTGCCTGTGCACAACCCTTTCTGCAGCCTTCGCCCTTCGATTGCTCCGCTCCATGGCTCTGTTGGGCAAATTTATCTGCGCTACCCCCCACAAAACCAGACGCTGAGCCCTTCACGGATCTGAACTCTTGAAAATTCGCGTCTTTTTCGATTTCCGAGAAGTTTTTAGCGTCCGGCTGATCGTTTACGTGCCGCTGCGCGAGGCATATATCTAATACCACACAAGTTCTGTTCATGCTGCTAGGAGTTGACTTTTCCGCGAAACGATCCTCCAGCGAGCTTGTGCCTGTTTGTACACCTACGACAGCCTCGCATTGTGCCTTCTCATCCTCTGAGACATTTTCCACGCTATCTGTAGGAAATACTTTGAACAGCAGCTCGCCCTCACTCGCAGTACTGTCGGGTTTCAGTAGCGTTATGTCTTCGCTACATTTAGGACTACCTTCGTCGTCCTCTCTTTCAACGTCCGAAAGGTCATTTCCTTGCAGAGGCTCGAGCGTGGTCTCCAGCTCATCAATCTGTTCAATTATCCCACCAAGGCGACTGGAACCAGCCTCGGTCTCACACGGAACACCTTTTGAACTTTCTACAGTTTCCATAGCAGCCACCGTCCTGCTCTCTACATGCACTACCTTCGCACCGTCGGAAAGCCGCGTACCTTCCCTAGGTGCAATTTCACTAACAACGACCTGTTGCTGTTGTTGAAAGAAAAGAGGCTTCTGCCTCTTTTATTTCTTCTCTGCCGAGGGATCACTTTGCATGTTGCACTGATAGAGACGCGTACTTTTATCGGGCGGTATCTCGCAAACAGCGGCTTTCGCGGTGACTTCACACTCCATCCTAATCGCCACTTTATTGCACCTTTCGGGCTTCACACATACCCAACATATACACGGCCAAAACGCTTCTGATGCTGTGCCCGAACTTCACGTTTCCTCTTTTCAATGTGTTCGTATGATTCTCGCATTTTAGCCTCGTGTATACGTATCCTTTCGGCTTCTCTCTCGGCTTCTTCAGTCTGGGCTTCTGCCGCACTTCTCCAGGTTTCTGCCTCTTTTCTCCGGGCATCTGCCTCTTTTCTCCGGGCATCTGCCTCTTTTCTCTGTTGAATGCTCTCGACATAATCTGAGAGGTCCTCATCACTTGTCCCTGTCCAGACCATCCGCTCGATCAGCTCAGTTCTTTTTGGGGTTGAGGAGTCCAACACATCCAGTTTCAACTCCTCAGCGATCGATAGCAACACGGGTTTTCACAGGGTTTTCAGATTCATGACTGCTTCCGGTGCCGTTATCTGTTTCACAAATTATTGATGTTTTGCAACTAATTAACCCTGAGAACAACGACCGCCGTTGTTTTCTGCCTTACCTCAAGTTGCCTGTTAACTTAGTCTGCAAAAGCTTCCTCAAGCTCTTACACGGAATCTTGTTCTGTCACTGTTAACCTTGCCTTCACTCACAGACTATAGCTTAAACAAGCTATCTCACAATTATCTGCCTGACGCAAGTAATCTGTTAACCCAATGACTAAAACAGCCATGTCACCATCAACTTTGCTGTCACCCACAGACCATAGCCTACGCAACTATCTCACAATGATCTGCCTGACGCAAGTCATCTGTTAACCTGATGGCTAAAATAGCTCTGTCACTGTTACCCTTGCCGTCACCCACACAATATAGCCTAATCAAGCTATCTCACAATCTGTCTGACGCCAGTTACACAATGTCCAAAAAAAGCTATTCTCCCTTCCAGCACTTACTCTCACATTAGAAAATGCCTTGTAATGTTTAACAGAGAAAGTCGGCACTCACCTGACTAGCAGTCATGCCTGCAGCGTCGTGCATCTCCGCAATGCCTTTCGGTTGCCTCTCCCAGTTGATGACCTTGTGTCATCCCAGAAGTGCCATTCAGCTGCCTCTCAAATATATGAGCTCGGATCATCCGACCTTTGTCGTCCAATCGCCTCTCGAAGTCGATGGGTTCGTAGCATCTGACTGCTGTCGTCGAGTCGTTGCTACCTGGGTTGACGCCATCCCACCGCTGCCACCAGCTGTTGCGACCTGGGTTGACGATATCCCACCGCTGTCACCAGTTGTTGCGACCTGGGTTGACGCTATTCTACCGCTGCCATCCAGTTGTTGCGAATCCGGGTCCCGCGGATCTCGGTTTGGTAGCGGGTCCCGTCTTAGGTCTCATCGTCGAACAAGTCAGATGAGACGCTTGTAACAACGACAGTTTATTTACATGGTTAGTAACTGAGCATTTTAAAGGAGCTGATCAAGTGATCATGAGAAGTCAAGAACTGTACACAAGAACTGTTGAACTGTAGAACTCAAAATATACAGAAGTCTTCCGCTTATATAGCGCCACGTTGCCAACTCTGGGCGCATTGTCCGAGGCTTCAGCCAGTATGGCGCTCGATGTTCGAGGTGCTCCACCCACGAAGGCGGGAAAACGACACCACACAATGCACGTGGAGAAGGCGCAATCTACACGATGCCCGAATATTGTCACAAACGCACTGCACCGACGTTTCGCACACGTCACCAAGATTTCCAGCACGTCCAATGATCTTAGATGGCCTTGATTTCCAAGAAATCCTCTGGCAGTTGGATGAGTTTCGAAAAGCCGGCTGCCGGTACACGTGCCGAAACTTGCCTGACTGCGTTCGGGTAGGACAATGAAGTGGTTCACCAGCTTATCGTCAAAACATGCCGCTCCATTCAGCCGATCTTATGGAGAAAAGGGAAAGGAGGAGTCGTTGACTAATCCGTCGTCGTCGAGGCCCCGAGGCGGGCTTCCGCCTGGGCTGCAGCAGATTGTGTCCTTTTTCTTTTCCACACATTCATTTCCTCGTTGTTTGGTAGAAGCTGCAGCTTAGCTGCAAATTTCCGGGGCTCTGCTTCTCCTCACAAGATGCAGCCACAACCAGTTTGGTTTTATCTTTCAGCCCAAACTGCAAATACCACGCTGGTTCCGATCTTTCCAGATCCTCGGTGACCTCGAAAATGACCCAGCTGCCTGCTTGTTTGTCTCGAAGGTCTCGCATAGAGCTCACAATGGCCTTTTTGGTTCGTGCGTTTTCTTTGCGTGAATCGGTCCTGGACCTCTTTTTTTCGTTTTGCTGACAGGAAATCAACCCGTCTTGACGGCATATCTTTGTTGGAACGCGTCGAAATATTTTCGACCAGTTCGCAAAGGCTGAAATACTTAAATAGTCATGGCGGTCATAACACTAGGCACTGCCAAAATGAAGAGCTGGTAGTGTGATTTAGCACGTGTTCTCCAATGAATTGGGACATTGAACAACGCTCGCTACCTCTTCTGCTTTTCGACGCACTCGTCATTTGCCACCCTTCTGTAAAGTAAACAACTACGTCCAGTGCAGCACATAAGAATGTGACATACGCGTGCTTGAAGCCAGTAATGTCATCACGCTTATGGCTCAAGCACTAAACTGACCCTTTCTGTATTCACGTGCATTTATATTAGTAGAGCCTGACAAAAAAAAAGGCCTTCAGTGTGGTGAGACTGCCAATGCGGCACGAATCCGCCAGACAGACGCGTGCACTCTGCAGTATTTTAACAGGCATTGTGCCTCTTTTGCAAGATGAACTATGTAATCGATTAAAATGTATGTGCCATTGTGCTAACATTCTGTCATTGCGAACATTTGCATAAACGTATTGGTAATTATTCTTATATTTTCATACTTCCGTTTGTTTTTTGCGTAAAAATTTCTATCATCTTGCGTTACGTTGTGTTCAACCTATTCGAGAGATCCGGCTATCATAGTACCAGAGCAAATGAAGCCAAGTCTGACTGTTGGGAGCAAAGTTTGACTGTCTGGGACAAAGTCGTGCGAGTGCATTCCGACCACGGAGGCCACATTTTTGGTGGTGGCATAAATGCTCGAGGCCCCTGCACTTTGATTTAGGTGCACGCTTTTGAGCTCTATTCCATGGCATCTCTCATTATTGTATCGTTATTGATGGACGGTAAACCGATGAAATATTGAAGTTTCTGACCCGATTGATTGGTACATTGCCTCGTATCATCACGTCATAAGCGGCACTTCTGCTTTGAGTTAGCAGAGATGTCACTGGCCTATATAATTGAACGAAACGTTCGTTGATTGATTTTGTGGGGTTTAACGTCCCAAAACCACTATTTGATTATAAGAGACGCCGTAGTGGAGGGCTCCAGAAATTTTGACCACCTGGGGTTCTTCACCGTGCACCCAAATTTGAGTACACGGGCCTACAACATTTCCGCCTCCATCGGAAATGCAGCCGCCCCAGCCGGGATTTGATCCCGCGACCTGCGGGTCAGCAGCCGAGTACCTTAGCCACTAGACCACCGTGGTGCGGCGAACGAAACGTAAAATAAAAATCTTGCTTACCCATAATTTATTCCATTACCCTTGAAGACGCTAGCTGGTAAGTGTTATTATAGTTTGAATAAAGTAATACCAATTGGTTACGTTCTTGTAGCAAGCAGAACTCTATTTAAATTAGGAAGGTGTTAAACTGACGCTCTCAGTTTTAACCACAAAGGGCTTCTATATTAAACGAAACCTGCCAGAACTCTGTCCCCGGTTAGTCCGAGTTCACGTAGATAAGGTTGGCTACATTTTGAAGACGATATCTTTCTTGGGGACCTTCGACGCAAAAATGTTGGTCTGTCTGTCTGTACGTTTGTCTGTTTTCCCACTCTTAACGGCACCGGGTACTTGAAACGGCCGACTCCATGCGCAGCGCCCACCTATGCTGCTCAGGAGTTAGCGTTCATACTTGTACAATTGTCAATTAAAAATCAATTATTGCACATGTCTGCGGCACCATAAAAGCACGTATATATTCTGCATGTGTGACTTTTACTTCATGAGGCATGCATAAGTAATTTTAAGGACCATAGCGCTTATCACGCTGCACTGACCATGCAACGCATGCACGAAAAGGCGAGTGTTTCCAACACTTTGCTAAGACGAGACGGCGGTGGCACCTAAACGTCACCTTGCGTTCTACACCTTACCACATCTGAAACGGGCGCGCACACCCGTCTCAGAGCCATGCGCTTCGTTTTCCAAAAAAAAAACAACTGCGAGATGGCGCTCATGTCTCACGTGTTACGTGACTTGATGCGCTCGTTTGCCTCCGTTGCACGCTTTAGGCACGCAGCCCCTCTGGTATACCATTCACCGAGTTTCTTGCGCAGAAAATGAAATAAAGGTTTTGTTCACTCTTTCCACAAGCAAGACTATCGTCTTTCGACGACATTTGAGATTAACATGCAGATATGAGGCCAGTTCTTCTAGATGTATCTCCTTTCTCACTTCTTCGCAGCCCTGACACAGTACATTTTTGTGAAAAGAAGCCTGTAGACCAAAGGTGAAAGGTCGGTTCCTATGCAATTATTTATATTTTACGTTCGAAATTTGTTCTATGAGGTACATTCACACAAAGAACACACGGCATCTGCTTTTGACAAAACCAGAGCTTTTCAGGTCTGCCTCGTCTATAGGGCGCGCAACATTGGAATGCTTGAACAGCTAATGTCATGTCATTGGAGGTGAAGAAATTTGAGACTGCTAATGCTACTTCTGGTCATAATTTTTTGAGGCATTGTTAGGTATTGGGATTCATACAGAAAAGTCCGCCTAATGTTGCGTCAGCTTTGCGAAGCTGCAGCAAAAAATAAAATATCATAATCAACAATACCTTTTCTATCAGTTCGAAAACCCTAGTCAATTTGCGAACGCACAAATGAATAAAAACAGAACTGAATTATTGTTGATTGTTGTAAACAAGGCTGAATCTGTTTATAGAAAAAGTCGAAAGTGAGGTGATTGGTGTCCTAATTGAGTTACCAGCAGCAGCTGAATTTTATGCAACGGGAACGCTTTACTAAACTTCCACAACTTGCACACATGAATTTTCTTCTCTCCATCCTACAGTGGAAGACATGAACGGATTTCTTGCCAAATGCCTGCTGATGGGACTAGCTACTGGGACCGGTAAGAACGTTTGTGTAAATGGCTTCTCAAATAGACAAAAGTACACACCGATAAAATTGTATTATCATCTTTTTTTTCAGAAAACACTTTGTTAGAGTGCCACTCCGAGGCACTCATACTCTTGTTGAGTGGCATCGCCGTTGAAGTCGGTGGTGTAACTAACAGACATAAAGAGGTAGCCGAGCCTTGAAAAAATGCATGAAAGGAAAATACCCAGAATTGAAAGAGATATGAGCTTCTACCCTATGTGTGACAGTCGAGTACACTAGCACAGAGTGACGATGGGGCTCGAAACGTATTTGGAAAAATACCTTATACAGGCGTCAAAGGAATCGCGTTAACTCATTCAATAGAGAGTGGTAGAAGGGTAAAACAAAAATCATCACAGAATGGAAATTGCGCAACAAATGTAAGGCTTATTGCCTAATTCAGAGTGCTCAGCCATAATTTTCGATCCTTATTATCCACAGACGAGAGCAATAATATCTTACAGAACTGTGGCCAATACTTCGTGCATCTGGAGAAAGACAAAAAATGGCGTAGTGGGTGTTGTCCTACTGCGCAAAAAATTATGATTTTCGGTGTACTCGGTAGCCTTCGGAAAACTTAAACGTCAACCAAAGTTGGTTTTGCCCCAAAATGAAGTTGCACTAAGAATATACATTAGGCAGTATCCTAAATATCAATCAATGAGCCTTGAGGAGCGTCTTGAATAGAGCATGAACCATGTCACTAAATTGCAAATAAAGCGAGACTCAACTTTCCTGTAAGATGTGAACCGGAGGACGCCCAACGCTAGCTGCATTTTCTAAGCGACCATCTCATTGAGTAAAATTCGTAATGACTCAATTGCGAGAATTTGCGTTCGTTCCGTGGATATGACGCCTGTGTTTCGTAGTTTAAATATTAGCGTGATAAACACAAGGACGCAAAAAAAAATCAGTGTACGTTGTCACAATTGGAGTAGCATTCTTGACTTAAGTGAAGCATGGTGAAAGTGAAACAAAGCGATGTCATTTTTTTCTTAACCTTTCAGTTGCCCTGATCATTGGCCCTGACTATGCCGAAGCAGTAGCTCTGTCAACAGGAGGCTTTCTAGATGTTCTTGGAAAGTTATTCGGAAGAAATGCGGAAACATCGAAGAAGTGAATGTGTGCCTTCGGATACCACGTGACCGTATTACGGTTAATAAAGTAGCCGGTCAAAATTCAATAAATGATTCGAAACAGAACCTTTGGGTAGACTTATTAAGTGACGCGAAATGGTGGGCACAAACTTGCACTTGTTTTGAGAAGTGTTTCTATTTCTTCTACGTTTTCTACTTTCGTTCTTGTCCAGATGTTTTGATTTCACTAACCACTTTAAGCTTACAATCTATCGTGCTGCATTTCACTCGCAGATACAATATTGTGATTTGAATTGGGGACAACATTGAAAGCTAACTTTAACAGACTAATTTTACTACAAAAATGGTCGTGATGCATATATTGCCGGCACATGCTTCGTGTGACCACTACTTTTGAACATCGGCTATTGCTTTCCTTCATATAAACGAAAACAATTGGCGTGCTCCGCATAGCAGAACACCCAAAAGTGGAGCCACGTTCGGTTGCCAGCGGTGCTTCGCAGTGTCACGTCTTAACCTGTGTCAATAATTTGAAGAACGATGGCTCTGAAAGAAAGTTTACCGGTTTTCCGCCGCCGTAATTGCACTTGAGAATTCGGTGGGAACACTAGATTGTTGTATGCCGCATGAACCTAGGCATCCCACGGGCATATTTTTGGAGGGCGTATGCTGTGGCTAGTTCACTGTGAATGTCCTTTCCACGCTAGGTAAAAGATTTTTTCGCACTGCTGAACGAACGAATCGGACCATCGTCAACGTTATCAAGAGTCTGCAGTCTACAAGTTTTTGGCGGAAAGTGATTGACAGATGCAGCAAGTACGCTGCTCCTATTTTTCCATCGAATTGCAGTTCAAAAGCAATCACAGTAAAAAAGAAGTTGCACATGCCAGGCAAAATGTCTCGCGGACCATAACAATTCTAATATTTTTTCACCCTGTACTGCCGTTGCCTTTAGCATTGTGCGTGCAAATAAAGCCGCGCCATGCCGATCTATTACATTACGTGACAGCTGAAACATCACGCTTGAATGTGGCACGTTGCAAAATTATTTAATGACTCATGCAGCCCAAGCAACATACAAAAAGGGAGCTGAACTCCTGAACAAAACTTCATGGAATTACCATACATTACTGAGCGAACACATCCACTCAGTGATACACGTGTTTAAATTGTGCGCATCGCAAGGAGCTAAGTAAAACTGTTCAGACGTAAATGTCATCGTTTTATCAACGAATAAAGTTCATTTGATTGATTTGTGGGGTTCAACGTCCTAAAACCAAGATACGATTATGAGAGACGTCGTATTAGAGTGCTCCGGAAATTTCGACCACCTGGGGTTCTTTAACGTGCACCCAAATCTGAGCACACGGGCCTACGACATTTCCGCCTCCATCGGAAATGCAGCCGCCACAGCCGGGATTTGATCCCGCGATCTACAGGTCAGCAGTTGAGTACCTTAGCCACGAGACCACCGTGGCGGGGCAACGAATAATGTTTTCAAACATTCATGGTGACGGCCTATGCTTCGAGCTTGACGCTGACCCACTGCACGAATCGCCATTCCGAAACACTGCCGCGCGCCTGTCTTACGTCACCTAGAATACATGTTTGATTCCGTAAGTGGAAATGATTGCTCAAAGTTTGATTCCCTCAAAAAATTAAGCCCTGTTAACTTCCTAGAAGCCTACCCGTGCTATTAAACTTGTCGTCGTCGCGCACACGCTTGCATACAACACATGCATAGCAAACTGAGAGACGATGATTCGTAGCAGGCCAGTTGGAACTGAAGGGACCGAAAGTCACCACTCATGGCGCTGGCGGCGACTTTATGCAGTTGACTGCTGCGCCATCCGTAGGTGCCCCACGCTTCCCAGTGGGGTAAGTGTTATGACGACCACTGCAAATATGACACGGAGAACAAGAAAGTACGCCACACAAGCGCTCTCTAACAACTGAAAGTTGAATGGATAAAAACGTGGCATATATTAACCGGAAGGAAGGCATTAACGCACCTTATCCACCCACAGGACGCGGAATCGATTCGAGCCTGCGGCGGCTGCATTTCCAATGGAAGTGGAAAGGTTGTAGGCCCGTGTGCTCAGATTCGGGTGTACGTTAATGAAGACTAGGTGGTCAGAATTTCTGCAGGCCTTCTCTACGGCGTCTGTCGTAATCATATCGTGGTTTTGGGACGTCAAACCCTACATATCTATCATCAAATCCAAAACAGACTTTATCTACAAAGTTCAATCATGTAATCACGTATTCTGCAGATTACGGGTCTTCAAAATGTGTTCCCTGGAGTCTAAGGGTTCCGCAGTCCCCTCTTTGGGCTTCCGCAAGCTACTGACAAATTTTCTCTGGTTCCGCACTCGCCCACTAAACTCCTTTAGAGGACGATTGATATAGGGAACCACCATTTCGTGCCCGAGCGTCAATAAGCACATCTAAGAGCATAACAGAAACGCGCGATCTGCACAATAAAACCCGCCAGCATCTTGTAGCCAACCAGACTCCGGAAATGGGATCTCGGGTGCCTTGTAGTACCACCATGTGCATTTCTGCTTTAGATTACGTGTCACTGGCGTAAGCAGAAAGTCTGAAGCGCTTTAAAAAGGGGTTGCACTTCAAGTTGACTGCATAACACCCTAAAAAAAGTTGACCGTAGAGGGAGGGGGTGCCCGGGCACATAATGTAGCTCAGCAGAGTTTCCTGGCACCAACATGCTTGAGAACACTCAACCTGGACATAAAACCTCAGAATTGGCGAGACCTATCGGAGACTGAATAACACACTTGTCTTTCAAACGCTTCTGTGAATCCATGCTTCCGGTGGTCCTTGTGTCTCATTACTCAATTTGTGTTGTTTAGCTCAGCTTCGCAATCACCGCCAGTGGAGGAACGATGCGTCGACAGTCTACCTTTAAGAAAGCGAGCGTGTCCTCTTAGACAGACGTTGAGACATCGTCCCGTGCACGGTGTTGTCCTGTCCACTGAATGTATATACATGGGCAGGGAGTCAAAAGTACGCAGGCTGCTATTACATGTATTCCTTTGGGAGCGTGGCCTCGGAATTTTCGACCCCCGCTCCTTCACCCCCGCATGACAAAAAAAAATGGAACACACTAATCCGCTGGCACAGTCGCTAAAGCGCTTGCAGTTCTCCTCAAAGTTCATTTCGCCGCTGGCACTGGCCCACCCCTTCTGTGCCCTTTTGTCATCGTTCGCGCACACGTTGTAGCTTTTTGCCGGCATGGAACACGACATTCATGTCATAATGACCGGCTACCTTCTTCAGGCAGTGCGAGACAAAGTGCAGATGTGGGACCACGGTGATATTTTCTTCGCTTATTCGCGGGAGAAACAGCTGGACCCTCTTTTGTATTCCCTCTTCAAGTGTTGTAACATCTCTGTGAAGTGGAGGCAATGATCATGTGTGGGAAACCAGGCGCTTCCAATCAATGTAGCTGCAGGTAAACTCTCGTGCAGCATGAAAACACGACTTTGTATAGCCGAATGAAGACGTGGCCGATCCCTTCTTTAGGATTTTCGCATAAGCAGGAAGATTGCTGAAAAGTGGTTTCGAAGCAGGGGAAATAATTAAGGCCAGTAAACATGATCTGTCTGACGTTAATGAAAGATCTAAGGACTGCAGGTTGTTCTCCTTCTGGGCTTCAGAAGTAAAGCGCAGACCTCTGCCCCGTTGCTTAAACATACTGAGGACCTGCATCTTAGCACAAAATTGGCATGATCAACAAACGCTAAGTATTCGTCGACGTACGCATCTAAACACACGCCGTGCAATTCTCTAAAAATCCCCTTCAAGGGCTCAGTCTGCTTTCCTAAGGAATATATTATTTAGTATGGGGCTTACACTGACACCTCAGTAATAAACAGTCATCCTTTTTTTCGTCTTAAGGGAAGTTTTCAATTTGAAGTTTGGTGACTGAAAAGATTGGTGATTAAAATGATCACAGCATATACACGGAGTGAATGATACTTTTGCGTCATGCAGGTCAGTGACTACTATTGTACAATTAAGAGTGATTATCGTGGTCTTGTAGTCTTGCCGTGCCCCCAACAGTGCATCGCTATTGTCAAAAGTTTGTACACGTGGGAATCATCATTAACGAAAGGCACAACATTGCGTAATATTTTATAGAATACCACCACAGTGTTTTTTCGAGTTTTGATGCTGCTACACTTCATAACCGTAGACCATACTTTCCTGCTCCCGATGTTGTATCGATGCCAGCTGTCATTTCTATGCTACTTAACCTTAAACCTAAATCTTTCTCAAGTCCAGAAGATATACCTAATGTTGTTCTGAAAAGATATCCAGAAGCGTTAGCAGCTTTCATAGCTCGTATATTTCAAATGTCCCTGTCTTCAGCTACACTGCCTAATGATTGGCTTTTGGCACGTGTTGTACCCGTACTAAAAAAAGGTTACCCTACACTAGTAACAAATTATCGCCCTATATCACTAACCTCGTCATGTTGCCAACTACTTGAACATATTGCTGCGACAGGTTCGCCACATTCAAGTAGCCCGCCACAATCATCGTGGCACCAGCACCAGCAAGAACCGGCTCGGCTGGCATGCGCCACGCGTTCGTACGTTCCAACAACGAGGAAGAGGAAGATAGTCGGATCTGTGCCACTCGGCTACTCGAACTTGACGACCATAGTTTTTAGAATCGTGGGCACAAGTTCGCACTAATAAAGACGCTGGTTTTTTAACCTGTTGGCGTCAGCATCGCTACATTTCTGGTGGAGGTGCTGGGTTATGAACCGAAGTCCCGCGAGCTCAAGACAGCGTAGCCCCGACGACCAGCGTATCAACCCCGTGGAAGTGACTCCTGTACACCAGAGGGCAAGTCGCCATCTTCGAGGTGACTCACCTGAGTTCGGTCCTCTTCACTTCACACCAAGTGAAATTCAAACGATGGATGCCACCACTATGACTAGCCAGGTAACACCGGCACAAGTGTTCATTAGCCAACCGCACCAGCCACCAGTTTTCCACGGCGACTCGTACGAGGATGTTGAAGATTGGTTGGACCTGTTCGAGAGAGTAGCGAGCTTGAATGGATGGGACGAAAAAGAGAAGCTCCGTCGCGTATACTTCGCCCTGGAAGACTTCGCGAAGACATGGTTTGAGAACCATGAAACCTCGTTGTCTACCTGGGAGGTATTTCGACGACAAGCAGTGGCTACGTTCGCGAACATAGACCGGAAAGAAAAAGCGGAGGCAGCTCTTCAATCGAGGAACCAGCTAACGAACGAGAGTGCTGCTATGTACATTGAGGACATGGTCCGCCTGTTCAAGCGTGCGGATTACAACATGGCTGAGGATAAGAAGGTGCGCCATCTAATGCGCGGAGTGAAGCAAGAGCTGTTCGCCGTTCTCGTCCGCAACCCTCCGAGCACGGTTGCTGAGTTTTACTCTGAAGCGACGGCCATCGAAAAAACACTGAAACAGCGGGCTCGGCAGTACAACCGGAATCTTAACTGCGCATCTGCACAGGTATTCCCCGGAGGCGTGCGAAACGACGTTGAAGCCCTGCGAGAGCTAAGTAGATCAGTTATCAGAGAAGAACTGAGCAGACTGCATATGCCCCAGATTTCAACTGCACTATCTGTTACGGACGTTGTTCGTGACGAACTGAGGCAGGTGATACGAGAGCCAGAGCGTGAGCTGCAGCCGGTTCGACCTATCCGAACATACTCTGAGGTTGTCAGACAACCCACGGTACACAGCAATGCAGCAGTTGCGATGGCGACGACTCCTCTCCCACCTGCGGCACGCAGTGCACCTCGTCCACGGGAACCGACAGCTACCTATCTGCCCCCAGGAGCACGTAGCACACATCACTATGTGGAGCGTAGGCCCAGGAAAAGTGACGTCTGGCGTGATCACGAGCACAGGCCTCTGTGTTTTCACTGTGGGGAAGCGGGTCATCTGTACAGATTCTGTCCTTACCGACAGGCTGGATTAAGAGGCTTCCCGTCATATGCACCGTGCCCCCGAAACGACGAACGACCAGCGGAGATTGAGGAGTACTTGTCGACGCGCCAGAACTCGCCAACTATACGCCAACACCGGTCACGGTCACCATCGCCTATGCGCTACCGGTCATCCAGCCCACGTACACCTTCAAGGCAGCCTGGTCATCGCTCTCCAAGTCCACACCCGGAAAACTGAAGCAAGCGACCTGTGGAGGTGAGGCCGCTGATAACGTCAGTTACGAAGATCCTCCAGTTTGGTTTGAGAGTGATGACGGTGTATTTCCGGTAGATGGGTGCAGCAACGAAAACGTTACTTCAGATTTGCGGTTGAGAATGGAAGGATGGGAGCTGAATGCCTTAGTCGACACCGGTGCTGATTATTCAGTGATAAGTCACAAGATGGTGAAAAAGCTAAACAAAGTTGTGACACAGTGGAGTGGATCGCAGATACGCACGGCGGGCGGTCACATTATTACGCCCCTTGGCAGATGCACTGCAATACTTGAAATACGAGGCTTTATTTACGTGGCCGATTTCATTGTGCTGCCAGAATGTTCAAGAGAACTCCTTATAGGAATGGATTTTTTGCGAGCTAATGGCGCCGTAATTAACCTGCGTAGGTCCAGCGTGTCGTTTTCGACTGAACGAGCTATACCTGTGGAGGAATCTGAGGAACGACGCCTAACTGCTCTACGCGTTGTTCATGATGACGTAACTGTGCCGCCACGCTGCAGTATAATGGTGCTCGTAGAAAATGATGCATTGTACAACCGCGAAGGCATAGCGGATACAAATGTAGGACTGTTTTTGAACAAAGGTGTCTGCGTAGCTAGGGGTCTTGTTCACTTGACGAATGGCCGTGCAGATGTCCTACTCACAAATTTCTCCAATGAGCTTCAACACATCGCTCAAGGCACGGCTATCGCCTATATACACGACTTCTGTATGGCGACTGAACTATGCAGCTTAACGACATCAACCACTCGACCAGTGGCCTGCAACATCGACACATCCGTGACCGTCAATCAGAGCCTTCCGGACAGTCAGAAGAAACAGATTTACGCCTTTGTAAAAGAATTCTCTGATTGCTTTTCAAGTACCTTGAAGGTCCAGCGCACGTTAATCACGAAACACAGAATTATAACGCAAGACGACATGAGGCCTATATGCCAGCATCGATATCGGGTGTCACAGAAAGAACGGGAAATTATCAAGAAGCAAGTGGAGGAGATGCTTTCTGATGATGTCATCCAGCCTTCGAAAAGTCCATGAGCGTCTCCCGTAGTGCTCGTTAAGAAGAAAGACAACACACTTAGATTCTGCGTCGACTACAGAAAACTGAACAGTGTAACTAAACGAGATGTCTACCCCTTGCCACGTATCAACGATACACTAGATCGGTTGCGATCCGCAAAGTTTTTCTCCTCCTTAGATCTGAAAAGCGGATATTGGCAAATAGAGGTCGACGAGCGGGACCGTGAAAAAACGGCATTCGTAACACCAGATGGCCTCTACGAATTCAAAGCGCTTTCATTCGGCCTCTGTTCCGCACCAGCGACGTTCCAGCGAATGACGGACACTGTCCTCGCCGGATTGAAATGGCAGTAATGCCTAGTGTATTTGGATGACGTAGTGGTATTCTCTGCAACGTTCGACAAACATCTAGAGCGACTACGCACAGTATTGGAAGCCATCCGGTCAGCGAAATTGACAATCAAACCCGAAAAATGCCACTTCGGCTTCGAAGAGCTGCTATTCCTTGGACATGTCATTAGTTCCGATGGTGTTCGTCCCGATCCCGAAAAGACAGCCGCTGTTCAGAGGTTCCCTACAACCAGAGACAAAAAGTCAGTGCGTCGATTTTTGGGTTTATGTGCCTATTATAGACGATTTGTGGAAAACTTCTCAAAGATTGCGGAACCTCTTACAAAACTGACAAAAGACGACGTGCCCTTCACATGGGAAAGCGAACAACAGAAAGCTTTTGACGAATTAAGGAAACGACTACAGGGTTCACCAATACTTGCCCATTTTGATGAGACAGCCGACACTGAAGTCCATACCGATGCCAGCAATGTCGGCCTCGGCGCCATGCTTGTCCAGTGGCACAATGGTCAAGAGAAAGTGTTAGCCTATGCCAGCCGCAAACTATCGAAAGCTGAGGCAAACTACTCTGCAACTGAAAAAGAGTGCCTCGCAGTCATCTGGGCCATAAACAAGTTTCGACCCTACCTTTATGGTAGACCGTTCAGAGCTGTCAGTGACCACCATGCTCTATGCTGGCTGGCAAATCTCAAGGACCCGTCAGGTCGACTAGCAAGATGGAGCCTTAGGCTGCAGGAGTATGATATTACGGTCGTGTACAAATCTGGAAGGAAACACAGCGATGCCGACTGCCTGTCACGCTCTCCCGTCGATCCAAGTGTACCTGAAGAGGAAGACTTCCCGTTTCTAGGCGTTGTCGACACATCCAAAATCGCTAAACTACAACGAGATGACCCGGATTTGCTGGCACTTATACAACACCTGCAGGGTCTCGACGTTCAAGTCCCTCGCATATTCTCCAGAGGGCTTTCCGCGTTCTGCCTTCGAGGAAGTGTCTTTTACAGGAGGAACTTCGAACCTAATGGTGAAACGTTTTTACTAGTCGTGCCTACAGCCATGCGAGAGGAAATTCTGCACGCATGCCACGACGAGCCAACATCTGGACACATGGGTGTGAGCCGAACATTAGCCAGGATTCGCCTGAAATACTATTGGCCTAAGTTGCTCGCATCAGTGCAGCGCTACGTGAAAACTTGTCGTCAATGTCAACGGCGCAAAACTCCACCCGTAAAACCAGCCGGCCTTCTCCAGCCAATAGACCCTCCAGATGCCCCATTCCAACAAGTCGGCATGGACTTCCTAGGACCTTTGCCGACATCGTGTGCAGGCAAGAAATGGATAGTCGTAGCCACAGACTATCTCACCCGTTATGCTGAAACTGACTCTCTTTACAGTGCGACAGCTGCCGAAGTCGCCAAGTTCTTTGTGAAAAACATAGTGCTCAGACATGGTGCGCCCATCGTCGTTATTACGGCTCGGGGCACCGCATTTACTGCAGACCTAATGCAATGCCTGATGCGCATGACAAAGACCGATCACAGAAAAACAACGGCGTATCACCCTCAGTCAAATGGCTTAACCGAACGCCTCAACAGAACTCTGACCGACATGCTATCAATGTATGTTGATGTTGAACATAAACAGTGGGATGAGATATTACCCTACGTAACATTCGCATATAATACAGCCGTTCAAGAAACAACCCACGTTGCCCCTTTCGAACTAGTATTCGGCCGAAGAGTGACCACCCCGCTGGATGCCATGTTGCCACTACAGGACGAAAGCAGCTATCCACCTGACTTAGATGACATCTTGCAAAGAGCCGAAGAAGCACGGCAAATGGCAAGATACCGAATACGCCACCAACAGCACGTCGATTCTAGTCGCTACAACAAGCGACGCAGTGACACACTTTATCATCCCGGTGACAAAGTGTGGATATGGATACCAGTGCGCCACCGCGGACTCTCTGAAAAGCTTCTTTGCCGATACTTCGGCCCTTATGAAGTACTCAACCGTATCAGCAACGTCACTTATGAAGTTAGATCTGCTGGACACGTGAGTTCAAGACGCCGAAATCCCACGGAAGTGGTCCACGTAGTCCGCATGAAGCCCTATCATGACAGATCGTCGAAAAACGAGTGAGAGTGCGCGTGTATCTTTTCACTGTCTTAAGCATCGGGACGATGCGTCTGAGGGGGGCAATGCTGCGACAGGTTCGCCACATTCAAGTAGCCCGCCACAATCATCGTGGCACCAGCACCAGCAAGAACCGGCTCGGCTGGCATGCGCCACGCGTTCGTACGTTCCAACAACGAGGAAGAGGAAGATAGTCGGATCTGTGCCACTCGGCTACTCGAATTTGACGACCATAGTTTTTAGAATCGTGGGCACAAGTTCGCCCTAATAAAGACGCTTGTTTTTTTAACCTGTCGGCGTCAGCATCGCTACAATATCATAGCTAAAGAAATTAATAAGTATTTAGGGGACAACTGCATACTGTCGTCCTGCCAACATGGCTTTCGCAAAAGTTTCTCTACTATCACACAATTAACAATCGTTGTTCATGATTTTGCTATTGTTCTTGATGGGTCAGGCCAGGTTGATGTAATATTTCTAGACTTCAAGAAAACGTTCGATCTTGTATTACATAGCGAACTTATTACTAAACTAAGAATCGATTATTCTTCCTGCTTTTTTAGTTAATTGGGTGGCTGCCTATCTGACCAACCGCAGTCAGATCGTTTCTATTATTGCCCACTCATCTGAGAAGCTACCTGTCTCATCTGGTGTGCCTCAGGGCAGTGTTCTTGGTCCCTTATTATTCTTGATATTCATTAATGACATAACCAACGAAATTCATTCCCCTATCAAAACTAGATTATTTGCGGATGATTGTGTACTTTATAATAAAATTAAAAGCCATGAAGATCAAGTATCGCTCAACAATAATCTCCAAAGTATTCTTTCTCGGTGTGATCGGTCGAGCGTGCAGTTAAATTTCAGTAAAACAATTTATATGTCAATAACTAAAAAGAAATCTAAAAAAACTTTCTTTTGGGTACAAGCTGGGTTCCGAAATGCTTGCAGAAGTGAAGGAGTACAAGTACCTGGGAATCACAATAACTAATAACCTTAATTGGAATATGCACATTACCAATATATGCAACTCTTCGTTCAAAAAACTTTTTTCTCCGACATAAACTAAAGTATGCACCCTCTAGTACAAGGTTAACGGCTTATACATCACTAATTCGGCCTAAACTCGAATACGCCAGCACTGTCTGGGATCCGTATACAAAAATTAATATCGATAGACTGTAAATAATTCAGCGTAAAGCTGACAGCTTCATTTATTCTAAATATCATAATAGTGGCTCTCCCTCTAGTTTAATGTTGCAGAATAGTATTCAAACACTACTCCTGCGCAGAAAAATACAGATACTGAAATTCCTGTTTGCACTGAAAAATAAACTGTTTGCCATAAACCCAAGTCATTATTTATTGTCGCTTACTGCTCGAAAAACACGGCATCGTCATACTGACCCTTTAACACCCTATCGGACACGCACTAATCTTTTCAAATATTCCTTCTTCCCAAGAAGTATCACCAACTGGAACAACCTACCATTCCCCCCTTTACATAACGAGGATTTCTTAGAACATGTTACTATTTGAACTTCCGACCATGATGTACCAATTTTTATAGATTCATTATATGTTATCCTTCTGTTGCTTGATCCTTAGTTGAAAAAGCCAATGTGACTTGCCTTATCTCATGCCTTTTTGTGTTTATATGTCTGACGTGCTTCTACCACATAGTCTTATTTCAGTGTGTGAAAAATTTTTGTTTGATGTTTGTACTGTTGTTGCTTCACCTTGACGTACCACTTTTAAAAAATTATATAATTTTTGCCTTATTTTTTGCTGCAGTTTATTTTGTAGACATGCCAGTGTTATTTTTTGCTGAGTATGTAATTTGTCTGCCTTCATTTGCTTTGTTTGTGTCCTTTTGACCTTCCTGCTTGTGCCCCTGTTTAGGCCTGCAGTATTTTATAAATAAATAAAAAAAAACATGAGTTGGCTGAAGTGTCTGTCTGCCTGTCTGTGTCTATCTGTTGGTGTCTGCATGTCTCTGTGTCGCTGTGTGACCATCTGTCCGCCTGTCTGCAGTAGAGTGACATGTTTATAGATTGATTTGTGGCGTTTAACGTCCCAAAACCACTGATGATTATGAGAGACGCCGTAGTGGAGGACTTCGGAAATTTCGACCACCTGGGGCTGTTTAACGTGCACCCAAACCTGAGCACACGGACCTACAACATTTACACCTCCATCGGAAATGCAGCCGCCGCAGCCGGAAATTGAACCCGCGACCTGCGGGTCAGCAGCCGAGTACCTTAGCCACTAGACCCCCGCGGCGGGGCGTGTACATATAGCCGATGGGTACAAAATTCAGATGCGTTCATAGTGCCGTCTGGATTGCGATGGCAGTTATACAAACAGTAGAAAATTACTATTATACTGACAACTGAACAAGTTTTTATTATCTTCTGCACTCCAATAGCTTTGTTGAACAAATAATAACTAAAATACTGTTTGTATAATTTATAGTTGCGCATAAAACGAAATGAGTTTCAGAGCACCATGGAGTTTTGACGAGCGGCTGGTCGTTCGCTTAGCAGACGACACCATCGTCACCGCCATCATCTCAGTTTGCGTCATGCATCTCCTACGCTCGTTGGAGCAGCTCTGTGCCTCAATTTTTCTCGTTTCCATATAGTGCACTGCAGTAAACTACTTACTAGACGCTCACAAGTATTTTGCATACATACTTTAGTAGGAGAGTGATGCCGCATACAGGTAAACCGAAACAACAACACTGATCCCACAAACGTATAGCAATAAATTGTTTTATGGCAAGTCAATCGGCGTTTAGATGAAATAAAGGTCAGGTAGTAACGTTTTAGATTGTAAAGCAGTGAACAAAGAGCGTGCATCAGCGTTCTTGCCCAAACAAGGTACGTAATACGCATAGGTCCTACGTAGATGCCCGGAGCACAGAAGCTGTCCTGGGTTGGCTGATATATCTATTGCACTGCACGAAACGTTTGGTGCAGTAAGTAAAGGTATACTGATAACGTTCCAGCAATTCTGTGGCTGAAGATGTCGTAACATCTCGTTGACAGTATTCGGTAAACTTTCTGTAACTAATATCAACGTATTCACGTGCCGTTCACGAGCAGTGCGGCCCGACTGTTTGTTTTCTGGTCGGCACTGCCATCTAAAGTGCGTCACTTTCTAATTTTCCAGGCGTTCGCTCCACGCATGCTTCTGAATGCCTAAAATTAAATGAAAAACAGGTTTTCTTTCTTACCATTCTGAAGCCTTACAAATAAAATTATCAAGAAAATGGCTTAGATGGCATCGTTTGCCGTCGCCGGAGGGGCGCTGTTATCGTTTCCATGGTGGTGACACCTCACGGCACGCATGCGAAGCTCCCAACAGGGGACGGGCCTGCTGTCTGTGTGATCGTCCGTCTGTCCGTTCATCTGTCTGTTTGTCCGAAAGTCTGTCCGTGCATCAGTCCGCCCATTCATCCGCGCGTCTGTCTGTTACACCTGACGCAGGACAAGATTAGACTAAGTGTAGCAGGGCATAGTGGCGCCAGCTCTGTGCCAACGTGACAGAAGACGTTGACGTCTGTGTGTCTCGAGCTTGCCGGGTTCCTGCCTGCACCAGCTTGTTGCGGCTAATGCTTCTTCAATAATAACAAGTCTTATACGTGAACTCTTCGTTGCGTTTGGTGGAAACGTGCTGGGTAGCATCCTGGAGCTCCGCAGCCGTAAGCTACATCTGATTCCGCAATGACCGAGCACGTCGATCCCCCACAAGCTTCTTCCACGCCGCCGCCTGTCATGTGCCCTGGTGTACTTCGTCGGCGTGACCCACCAGTCTACAATGGCACTGAAGATCACGATATCGCGAACTGGCTGGCAGAGTACAAGCGTGCAAAGTGATTGACAAGTGGGATGACCCTGCCTCACGTCATATTCTACCTGAGAGATTTGGCTAACCTATGATTCACCAACCCCCAAGCCGACATCCCCGCCTGGTCAGCTTTCAGAGACCGTGACCTCGTTTTTCGGTAGTCTAGCTATGCGCAAGCTTCGCGCTGAACTTGGCCTGCGGGGACAATTTCAGCGAAGTGGTGAAAGCTTCACAAGCTACATTGAGGATGTGATCGGCCTCTGTAGGGGAGTGGATGTGAGGATGACGGAGGCTGGCAGAATAAAGCATACAATGAAAGCCATTGATGACGACGCTTTTCATATGCTTGTGGCCAAAGACCCACAGACCATCATGGCCGTGATTCAGCTCTGTCAAAATTTTGATGAGCTGTGCAAGCAGCAAATTTCTACACGTCGCGGTTATGCGCAAAGAGCAGATATTGGGGCTTTGAAGTGCAAAAGAAGTGGCCCCGACTACATTGTATTGATGCCTCAAACTCAACAGTACATCCGGGAGGAAGTTGCTCGACAGCTCTCTCTTGTGGCCACCATCAACTCAACAGTACATGCGGGAGGAAGTTGCTCGACAGCTCTCTCTTGTGGCCACCATCAACGAGACCCCCCCTGCACTGGATCACCACTTCGCCGTGCTATTCCGATGCAGGTTGCCTAGGCTCTTCCTGCGCCCACGTCCTTAATATCAGGTACTGCACCGCTAACTTATGCACAAGCCGTCCGCCGACCTTCTGCCCAACCGCCGCTCCCTTCATACAGTCCAGCCACTAACTACTACAGGTCGCCAGCTTCAGTTTACCCGGTAAATCGACCCTTCTCGCCACCTAGAGCACCTGTTAACTCTTGGCGTACTCCGTATAACCGGCCCGTCTGCTACAACTGTGGTATTCCAGGGCATGTCGCGTGCTACTGTCGTCGCCGTAGCTTCTATTTTAATGAGGCTCAGCATTCCGGCAGCGTTCCTCGGCCATCAGAATCACATGTTACACCTGATGCACCTGACTTCCGCTCACGTCGTCTGGTCGACGTGAGCGGGGGTCACGTCGATCTCCTTCACCCCGTCATCGGTCTCCTTCTCCCATGCTTCGCCGTTCCAACCACGCCCTGGAGGAAAACTAACAGTTGCAGTTCCCGAGGCAAGAACTGGGCCACCGACAAAATTTTCAAGGCCTCATCTTTCGTCACCTAACCTGATTGTTGTGTTTGTAGACGGTTTCGCCACAACTGCTGTTGTCGACACAGGTGCCGCTATTTGTGTAATCAGTGAAGTGTTATGCCGCAAACTGAGCAAAGGGACGACTCCACTGGTTGACATTTCTTTACGCACAGTGAGTTCGCAGCACGTCCAGCCTTCTGCTACATGCACTGCTCGTGTTATGATTCAAGGGGTGCTGTACATCGTTGAATTTGTCGTCCTTCCGCATGCGTCTCATGAAATCATCCCGGGATGGAACTTTCTTTCCACTAATTATGCGGTTGTCGACTGCGCTCGTGCACAACTCGTTTTGCTCCTGTTCAGCACGACCTTTATACATCTCCCTTGCTGACCCAAAAAAGTGATCGTCGCCACTGACGTCGTCTTCTCTGGTTTTTCGGTCGCCGTGGTGCTTATTTTGTGCAACTCTTTCCCTGATTCAACTGCCCTCTTTACACCGTCATAAGTATGCACTCGTCACTGGAACCTTGTTGTCCCGTTTGCCATCATTACGCTTGCCGAAGGTTCCAGTGCCGTGTACGTGTGCAACATGTTTCCTTGTCCCGCTACCTTACTACATAGCGAATGTTTTGGGCATCTTGATGCTTATGATGCCAACTTTCTTTTTGATGCCCCTTCCGATACGACGCCGACGAGCGTGGATGCTATCATGGCTGCCACCGCACCCTCACTACCTGACGAAGAAGTTCTGTCGCGCAGTGTGGAAAGCAAGCTTACGCAAGACCAGCACAATCAGCTCATTCAACTAGTAGACCGTTCCAGCGCCTCCTTCGACCACGGAAAACCTCTCTTGAGATGCACGTCAGTTGTCGCTCACCATATCGACACCGGTCATCATAATCCACTTCGTCAGTGCCCCTACCGCGTCTCGCAGGCTAAGCGTGACGTCATCACTCAACACGTCGACGACATGCTGCAACGTGGTGTTATTCAACACTCACAGTCCTTGGGCTTCGCCAGTGGTCCTCGTGCGAAAAAAGGATGGCTTCATCAGGTTTCGCGTGGATTATCGTCGACTAAACAAGATCACACGCAAGGATGTTTGTCCCCTGCCACGCATTGATGACGCCTTGGATTGCCTTCAAGGTGTGGATTTTTTCTCTTCACTGGATCTGCACTCTGGATATTTGGCAAGTGCCAATGGCCGAACCAGACCGTCCAAAAACGGTGTTTGTGACCCCTTGCGGCCTATATGAATTTAATGTTTTTTGAATTGAACTTAATGTTTTTGAATATGAATTTAATGTTTTAAGTCTTTGATATACACCCACGACTTTTGAAAGGATAATGGACAGTGTCCTCAGGGGTCTTAAATGGCACATCTGTCTTTGCTATTTAGGTGACATAGTTGTATTCTCTGCAAATTTTGAAACTCATCTTTTCCGTCTGGAACAAGTTCTCCAGTGCCTTAGAGCAGCCGGGTTGCAAGTGAACTTCAAAAAGTGTCATTTTGGCGGCCGCAAACTCACAATTCTTGGCCACGTCGTCTCGAAAGAAGGATTATCGCCAGACCCTGCCAAACTGCGTGCCGTTGCCGAGTACCCCTAGCCTTCCACCCAAAAGGAGCTCCGTAGTTTCGTAGGCTTGTGCTCATATTTTCGGCATTTCATCCGCAATTTCGCATCTTTAATCGCCCCCCTAACTCAGCTTCTTTCCAGTAGCGCGGATCTTTCGGGCTGGAATTTTTATTGCGATGTCGCATTCTCGACGCTGCACCGGCTACTCACGTCTCCACCAGTTCTTCACCACTTCGATCCATATTCACCTACTGAAGTTCACACGGATGCTAGTGGTATCGGCCTCGGTGCCATTTTCGCTCAACCCAAGGAGGGCTGCGACGAGTACGTTGTCGCCTATGCCAGCCATACCCTAACGAAGGCAGAGTTCAACTATTCCGTCAAAGAAAAGGAGTGCTTAGCTATCGTTTTGGCTATAGGAAAATCTCGCACTCACCTTTACGGATGCCAGTTTGATGTTTTCACAGATCACCATGCCTTATGCTGACTAGCGTACATTAATGATCCTACTGGCCGCCTTGCTCGTTGGGCTTTATGCCTTCAGGAATATGACATCCCTGTTGTTTATTCTTCAGGAAGCATAAAATCAGACGCCGATGCCCTATCCTGTTCCCCGCTGCCTCCTGACCTTGCCTGCTTACTAAGTGCCATCTGCGACTCGTCATCACTGAGCATCATCGACATGTCAGTCCAGCAGCGCAAGGATCCCTGGATCAAATCTTACTCGACTACCTCTCTCACAGTTCATCAGAATTGACGTCATGGTCCCTCTCTCATCAAGCAAGGCACTTTGCTGTCCGTGAAAGCTTGTTGTATCGCCCCCATTAGGAGACAGATAGCCGTATGTGGCTCCTTGTCATCCCACGTCATTTGCGCTTGGACATCTGCACTGCCTTTAACGATGGCCCCCAGTGTGGCCACGCTGAAGTATGAAAGGCATACTCTCGCTTTCGTCTAAGATACTACTGGCGTGGCATGTATCGGCACGTTCGCCAATGCGTTCGGTCATGTGCCACGTGTCAACGCCGCAAGACGCTTTTTCACAGTGATGCTGGCCCTTTGAAACCGTTATTCTGTCCCGCGAGACCATTCGACCACGTCGGAATTGATATTTATGGTCCTCTACCCAAAACTCCTCGACGCAACCGGTGGATTATCGTCGCCGTCGATCATTTGACACGCTACGCTAAAACAACTGCGCTGCCTCCTACCACTGCGAAAGACGTTGCGTCCTTTCTCCTTCACCATCTGATTTTGCGACACGGCAAGCCTCGTGAATTACTGAGTGACCATGGATACGTGTTTCTCTCGAACACTGTCGACAAGCTGCTCAAGGAATGTCGCACTGTTCATCGGAAAACCTCGGCATACCATCTTCAAACAAATGGCATGACAGAGCGCTTTATTCGTATCCTTAGAGATATGCTTGCCATGTACGCGTCTGACGACCACACAACTTGGGACCAAGTGCTCTCTTCTTTAACGTAGGCGTACAACTATGCGCCACAAACAACTACCGGCTTCTCTCCTTTCTTCCTGCTGTACGGACGTGAACCATCATGCTCCATGGAAACCATTCTTCCTTACAGACTTGATGTTTCCGAAGCGACGCCTATTTCCGAAGCAGCTGCTTATGCCGAAGAGGGTCGTCAACTCGCTCGCTGGTTTACCACGCAAGACCAATGGCGCCAGGAAACTGACCACGATACCTCTGCGCCTAGTACCCACTATAACCCAGAAATGTTGGTTTGGCTCTGGGTCCCGTGTACAACCCCCCGTTCTTTCCCCGAAGCTTTCGTCGAAATACCATGCCCCTACTCTGTGGTGCGACAAACATCTCCTGTCAACTATGGACTTGAGCCTATTCACCCACCTTCGGACCAACGCTGCCATGGGCGTGAAATGGTTCACGTATCACGCCCCAAACCGTGATATGACCCCCCTTCTGTGTCATTTCCTTAGATCGCCAGGTTGACTGTTTTCTGCGAGGGGAGTAATTGCACCGGAGCATAGTGGCGCCAGCTCTGTGCCAGCGTGAAATAAGACGTTGACGTCCGTATGGCTCGTGCTTGCCGGGTTCCTGCCTGTACCAGCTTGTTGCGGCTAACGCTTCTTCAATAATAACAAGTGTTATACGTGAACTCACCCGTTGCGTAAGTTACGCCTGACGCAGGACAAGATTAGACTAAGAGGAGCTTCGCCCCTAAAATACTCAAGCTTTTCTGAGATGTGCAGACCGCGAGCGGTAAATGGCGTATATGATTGCTCGTCGTCATATCACCGGCACAAGCATGGCTTGTGGCTGTGTTGGCAAGCACAGCGGGCTGTGGAGTGAGGGCTCACTGGTTGGCTTCTTGGTATGTTGCTTCGGATTTTTCTTGTTCCAAGTTTATGCCTTTTTGCATGTATAAATACGTACAAACATCCAGAACATGACGGCAACGGCAAAATGAAGCCAGAAGTGTCAGTTGAGTTTGTTCGTTGTGAGATTTTCTTGAAGATCGAAGTCTCATCAAGAAGATAATTATCCGCGTTGATGAAGCAAGAGGCAGGTTGGAGATAATGAAAATTTGAATAGATATTGTAGCAATATATATACAGTCAGATATTTACAGTTTTCCGAAGCACACCGACAACAACATAGATGTGAACATCATCTCAGCCCAGAGCACTGCTACTACATACAAAGAACCTCGTCTCGCTGATCGACCACTCAGTGGTTATGGCCCAGACAAAAGCTACATTGTACGGAGTCTTACTGATCTATCAGTCAAGTGAATACAGCCTGGACTGCAAGAAAGCGAATTTCATCCAGTATATATTCCCTTGCGGTAAACAAAAAAGGGGGAGGTGACCACTGCTGGTCCGCCTGAAACTTCTGTTAGCCAATCTGTTTACCGCCAAATTAAGCCACTACCTTTAGGGAGTGGCCTAAGTGGCTTAAATGACCGCTATTTTGGTCCTCATAAAGTACTTTGACAGATTGGTTCACTTAACTATAAAGTTGTTAGGAATTAACAAGAAACTTGATCACGGCAATGTCAGTGCACAGAAATTGTCCACGACGTAACAATGAAACCTTATCGTGACAGACAATCAACAATCTAGAGCACACCTCCCCTGCGCGAAAACAGCTTTCACCGAGAGGCTTATTGAACGAGTCAGGAAACCATCTTGTATGAAGCATCGCGACGAAACTTTTTCAAGGGGGGGGGATGACACCAGCAACATTCAAACTACGCGCACTCTCCTATCCTCACGCCCTTCGAATAGTAGACGGCGTACTGTGAAAACAGATCACCAATTCAGCAAGTAGCACGTGATAGCACAAGCCATACAACAGCAGCCACACGATAGACTCAAGAAGAAGGAAAGAAGAAGACGAGGTGGATGATTTAAAGTGACTGTTCGCTGGAGCGGCCACATTGGCTTTATTTGAGTTGTCTGTTTCTTGGGCACAAGTTCCTCCAACCACTTGGTTTCATTAAAGTGTACGCTTTCATTCTGCGCTACAATATGAAACACTGGATGAGCATGCTTACGGTGTAGTGTGCGTAGGAGATTAAAAAAATACCTAACACTGATTCAAACATGTGCTCAAAAATGTGGGAATCCAGGGAGCATTTCGTGTCGCATCTTTCTGGTAGAGCTTTACTTGCACCGTTTCTTTACAATAGCGCCTCGACTAGCGCTTATGCAATCGCTTGACACTAGTTTGTAATGGCATGCTTCCAGCTTTTAACGATTGCCCGCTAGCGTATACATTGAAGGCAAAGCCATCCGAAATGAAAGAACGCACGCGTTACTTCTGTGCGTGCACGTAGCGTCTGCTGTCAAAACCATCCTTCTTACAGGCTTATTGGGCATGCACAGCTACCACTTAAGAAACGTGGCGTAGCGTTCCTCCGGGAAGATTGCGAATGTAGCTTCTCGTAAGAAAACGTTGATTGCAAACGGGTTAGAATGCATTACCTAACGCACGCCTAGTGCAAGAAAGAGAAGTGGCTCAGTAAACGTACAGTTAGTTTTTTTTGGGGGGGCTTATAGAGTCCTTGTCAAAAAATGTGCTATGAGCTGCTCATGAGTTGCGTATGTACCGCAGCGAAATTGTCCTCCGAGGTCCTTTCTGAAAGTTTCTCACCAACTGTTGCCACAGCACATGCTCTTGAAGAGGATTGGTATAGCTAGCACTTCCCGCATTAAAGCTATAGAATCTTCGATTGAGTAGTGCGACCACACGTACAAAGTTCACGCAGCTCTCATGATGGTCATTCTTCCCGCGCGTCTCTAGCATCTGAACTGATAGATTTCGATGACTGCAGCTCGTACGACTCTTTTGTTTTTTGGCTTTCTATGTGCACGAGGTGAAGCAATACGCCTTTGGTCCACACGAACGCAAGAACCCAAGATTCGCTTGGTTTCTACTCACGCACCCTGGCGGGTCGCAAGCTTCTTGCGTCCCCAAGCTCATGGGGGGCCTTATTCTCCAGCTCCATAATGGTTCGCACATCGTCGCACAGAGAGAGAGAATGACGGAAGCACAGCTAACCAGTGGAATAGCCGAGTGAAGGTGGTGGGTGGTTGGTGGGGCCCCCGCCACTTACCCACCTTTTTTTCGTCGCTTCGTGCTGACATGATTTAGAAACTAAGTTGTGCTACTATCGCAATATATATTGCCTGGGCGCTTTTGCAGTGAATAATGCTTGCCTACAGAAAAACATGTCACGATGTTTATCAAGGCTTTGACAGTGTGGGATTTTGGCCAGGGACCTCAGCCGCGACAGTTTTAAGTTGACTGGGCGGCGGGATCAATGTATCAGCACTCGACATATTTGTACCCACCAGAACAGATCTCACCACAGTTGATCACTACGATAATTTTCACTAGGCAAAAGTTAGTTTTAATGGTGAAGGCCAGACACAGAATCAAGGTCTGATAGGCCACGTTCAAGCATAGTAGAGTTGTAATGACCGACGTGGACGCCGCAGCAGCTTTTGCAAGAATGCTTTATTGCACAAACCATACGAGTATACGTAGGTACGGTGGGTTGCTTTATCTAGTCACTTGGTGGTGCTAGTTCGAACACAAGACATCCGCAGTACACACTGGTTCACTCAGTTCATGCTGTTATCACATCCCTTCCCCCTTGCCGTCAATGCCATAGCGGAGCACAGGTTTGCTTTGGAAGCGCATGCTTCAGCTCGCGAACCATGCACTTGGCCCTTCCACCCCTTCCATTGCTTGCGGGATGGTATGGCGCTGTAAACATGTCGCGGACACCGTTTCGCTTCAAGAAAGATTGCATTTCTTGGCTTCAAAACACCGTCCCTTTATCCGAAACAACCAACTCCGGTAATCCGCACGAAGCAAACATCCTGCGCAGTTTATCGATCACCACAGCCGAGTGAAGAAATGGCACAATTTCTATCTCAGCTCAGTCTGATGGTGCGTCCACGACAACAAGAAAACACCTTGAACTGGTCCGGCATATTCTGGAGGCACATCTTGTTCTGGCCAGCCATTCCTGACCCATTTCTTCACCCTGAACCGGCAAGGATTGCGCAGAGTCGCGATGCGACATTTTCTGCACTCACAGGTGGGTACTTGACTGCTTCCAGCATGAGGACGTCTCCTGGCGGCTTGATGTCTGGCCGGTCTCCGGGCATTGGCAGCCTGCTAAGACAGCCAGCATTTTCGTGGTCTTGCGTCTTTCTGTACTCTAATTTGTATTCATAAGCAGATAACATGACAGACCAGCACAACATACGCGGTGACAGCACTACCGGGATCTGCTTATCTCGTTGAAAGATGCCCAGAAGTGGCTTGTGATGGGTCATAATTGTGAATTCTTGACCGCAGAGGTACTGGTGACAATGTTGAACGCCATACACAATGGCGAGCGCTTCGAGGTCAATCTGGGCGTAGTTACACTCCGTCTTAGTGAGGGTTCTTGATGCATAAGCAACAGGTTGCTCTTGCGCTTTAGCACCTCTGTGAGCCAACACAGCTCCTACACCCACCGGAGATGCATCGCAAGACAATTATTGGTGCATCGGGATTGTGGTGCACTAGAAGCGACTCTGACGTCAGCAGCCTCTTTAGACCTTCGAAAGTTCGTTGTTGCTCTTCACCCTACTTCGACGTACTGTCACTGTCTAGTAGGTGGTATAACACTTCGGTAACTTCAGAACGACCTTTCAAGAAGCGATTGTAAAAATTCATGATACCTAGGAAGGCTTGACGCTCCTTTTTGACCTGTGGTGTAGGTGCTTGGTGAATGGCCTCGACTTTGATTTTCGACGGGTAGGTACCCCTTCTGTCTATCCGGTGCCCAAATATTGCAGGCTCTCTGAAAAACTGGCACTTGGCACCGTGAACACGCAGTTTGGTCTTCGAGAGTCGGTTGAAAACCTCTTTCAGGACCTTGTGATGCTCCTCAGCAGTTTCACTTGCCACCAGAATGTCGTCGAGGTAGGCTGCCACCTGTGGTAAGCCTGCAAGCAGTGTATTCATTGTTCTTTGAAATAATGCTGGTGCCACTAACACACCGAATGGCAAACATCACACTTAATACAGGCCCTGTACTGTGTTGATAGTGAACGCATGTGCTGAAGCATCATCCACCGCAAGTTGCTGGTACGCCTGCGTCAAATAAATTTTTGACAAAACACGGCCTTTCCCCAGCCTTGCGAAAAGTTCTCTGCCAGTAGGTAAAGGGTAAACATTGTTTCTTACCGCTTGGTTGACTGTGCTTCGGTGGTCACCGCATATTCTCAGCGAACCGTCCTTTTTTCGCACAATCACCACAGGAGTGGCCCATTTCGCATACTGGGTTGGCTCTAGGACACCCTGACGTTCTAGTTTATCCAGCTCGGCGATAACATCATCCTTAAGAGCGAAAGGAATGCTGCGGCATTTAATAAACTTTGGCTGGGCGTCATGTTTCAGTTCAATGTGTACTGGCGGTAGGGTTGCGCCGGGAAAGGTCTCACCAAAAACATCCTGGAATTTTTCGACAAGCGCTTCGGCACTGCCATGAATTCCAGTAACGCTGATGTTCAAAGCCTTCAACCAGTCAAGACCCAGAAGTGTTCTACCTTCGTTCCTTACAATGAGAAGTGGTAATGTGCAGTCCCGGTCTTTAAACTTGATTGGCAGTGTAGCTTTTCCGATGACGTCTAGTCCTTCCTTGGTCCACGTGACAAGCTGCGCGTCTGCTTCCTCAAGCTTAATGCTTGTTGCCACCTTATGCTTTTGAAACGACTTTTCGCTCATAATTGATCTAGCTGCTCCGGAATCCACTTCCATTGGTATCGTTTCTCCGCCAATGCTTACGGTAACCATATATTGGGACACCTGCTGGTTACTTGGCTGATACTTCGCAAGTCATCATACTTAGTTTCCGCTGAACTTGCGGCACTTTCCAGCTGATGGTTCACCTGCACACTTTTTTTATTCCGACACACCTTGGCTATGTGTCCTTGGCCGGAACAGTTAAAGCACACTGCGCTTTTAAACTTCCAGCGATAAGCGGCGTGGTTGCCCGAGCACCGGAAACACCGTTGCTCTGACTGCGTGTCTGACGCCTTTTACTCTTGCCCCTTCTTCAGACGTTGCGTGCCTATCTGGGCCGTGACATCTAGGATTTCCTGACACTGACTTCCGATAGCTGTTTGATGTTTTGTCGCAGATTCGGCTGTGATTGCCAGGTCATAGGTTGTCGCAAAGGTCAGGGTCTTCTCGGCCAACACAACAGGCGCTGCTGCACTATGCTGTAGGAGATCCCAAAAACTAACCGGTCCCTGAGCATAATGTGAAGCGGACGTTGTTTGTCGTTTAATCCTCAGTTCTCGGCCAGCTTGCGTAAAGCAGTAACATAGTCAGCGACTGTCTCGCCGTCGTGCTGATCTCGTTTGGAGAAGGCATACCTAGCATATAACTCGGAAAGTTTCGGATTGATGTGAGTCTTCACTGCCTATACGATGGACTTATAGTCGGCGTTCGGCGGTCTAAGATTCTTTACGAAGGTGGCTATTAGAGAGTAGGTTTCTTCCCCGCAGGAACTCAATAACGCTGCCCTCTTGTTGGCGTCTTCTGTGAGCTTGTTAGCTGCGCAGCATAACCCGATACGCTCAACGTAGTCTTTACATGAAGAGTTGCTATTGAGGTGAAACTCATCGATGCGAACGCCGATGGCCATCCTGCTGAAACCGCTCCTCCCGCGTGGGCACAACCGTTCTTCGTCGCCACTGTAATGACCGACGTGGACGCCCGCCGCAGCAGCTTTGGCAAGAATGCTTTAGTGCGCAAACTATACGAGAATATGTAGGTATGGTGGGTTGCTTTATCGATTCACTTGGTGATGCTAGTTCGAACACAAGACATGTGCAGTACACACTGGTTCACTCAGTTCATGCTGTTATTACAAGAGTATAACTCTTCAAACGTGTGCTAACATGTATTCAAGCCTGAGACTAACATTTATTGAAGCTTCGAACGTTCCGCCAACATGTAAGCACACACACACGTGCATGACATAGAACATTCGGCTAATCCATCGAATTAAACTGCTTCACAATATATGGATGCATTTCTTTACTATGTCGTAACTGCTAAAGATACTGCGAAGTGTCGTCTAGTGAGAAGGTGCAGCACAGGCAAACGTGCAAGCCAATCACAACCTTGGACAGGCCTACTAAAATACTCATTATGTACATTAAACTGTTAAATAAAAAGATGATGGTCACAAACCTAAAGCAGCATTATGAGAAATGTAGTGAGGGCAGTTGCAGTTAGCACAAACTTTATAGTTCGGCAGCATGGCAAACAGCGCAAGAATAAGGAACAGAAAGCTGAAAAAATATACGACAAATTCAAAAACAAACATTTATGCATAATATGTATACGTTTTTAAACATTAACATGACTAGATTTGCACACCGAGTGATTTCTGCAACTAGGGACATAACGCACAACAAGAAATACGCAGAATGAAGAAAGTTGGACGGAAGAGTTGTCATGTAAAATTAAAAACAATATACGTAGCAACCATACTTTTTTGGAAGAAATGAAATAAACTCTGTGCAAGCAGTGTTTCACCTATCAAAGAGACACATGACACAGTGGCATACTGTTGACTACCTTATTCCATTGACACGATGATTATCCTGCGAAGAGTATCCTGCGATTATCCTGCGAGTTCTTACATGCAAACAGGGGTTGTTGCATTGCAGTGGACACCTTTCGTATCTGTGAACCGCGTCCGCAAGTGAAAGGTGCCACTGAAAAGTAGAGAGTAGACAACGGGAGAGAACGGAATCACTCTGCCACGGCGTGAAAGTGATTGTCAGTAATATATCTCACTCAGTGGAACTAATGCCTTTAATGCTCGACGAATATTATCGCAAAATGATTTTAACCAAACTGTCGTTTTTACTACAAGCCACGGTGGTTCGAAGGCTACGGTGCTCCATTGCTCATCCGCAGGTAACGGAGTCAAATCCCTGTTGTATTCTTGATGTGAACAAAAATTTTCAAGGCCCATACACCTTGATTTAGGTGCGCGTTAAAAACCCAAAGTTATAAAATTTTCGGAGCACCCCACAACGGCGTCTCTCATAATCACATAAGGTTCTCATAATCCTCTTTCATAATCACCTTATAGCCCACAAAATATCGCAGCGTCTATAATGAAGATCAGTTTTTTTGTTTATTTCATTTGGTGCTTGCGCTGATGACTTCGTTTTTCCAGTCGTTTACTCGCTTTCGAGTGCTTATAGAAATATCGTCGCGTATGGAGCAGTGGTCATGTGCTAGTCACACTCGTTGTGGCTTCTGAGATTTTTGAGTGCGTTCTTCCTACGCATGAATACAGAGAACACAGAAGCACCAGGTAAGTGCCCTTGCCTAAACTTTCTTTTCGAAAAAGCACAAATGTCTTGCAGGGAGCTCCCTTCTGATATTTGGAATACATCCGCCAGGAAAACAGTCCTTGCGAATGAGGTTAGAAGTTCAGTTTGCGCTAAGCGAAAGTTGTAGTTCGCGTCTGGTTTCCCTGGAATCATTAGCAAGCGTCGTCTAGTCTCATAGTCCTGCAACTTCAGGCGTCTTCGCTAGTTAAACACGTGAAGACCAATGTAATCGTCAAGCATCGCGGTTTGCGTGCACGCATCCTGCTCCGATCGGTTTAAGGAGTTTTTTCGGCCCTCGAGTCGTATTTAGGCAATGTGAAAATACAGCTGGGAAGCGTTTCTTCGGCTACTGTAGCTTTTTCGGCAGTTTACGATATGCACACCAGCGTCGCCTTTTGAGAAATAATGACCAAGTATTATGACTTGAAGCTTTTCGGCGAGGCCATCGAGTCCCTTAGAAAAGCGCTGACACAGAACACGAAGTGGCCAGCAGTACGTGTAGGCTGGGTATTTCATGGGTTGACATCTTATTGTAAGAAGCAACGCACTCACAAAAGTTTGGGCACTGACACTGAATGCGAGAAATGAGAACTTCAGCTACATTTCATGCCCGCTGGCAAAGTTCCGCCGTAATGACTAGCGCTCCTTTCTAGCCTAGCAGAAAGATTCGCGGGTACACATTTTCCTCGCTTCCCTCCAGGTGCCGGTAAGGTCGCACAAAGCCAGTATCTTACTCTGCGTGCGAAAGCGTCTCGCGTTTTTAATTGCGCCATTGCGGAAGGCTGGTAGTTCCTGTTGCGCTGTGATCTCATACGAGAAACGTGAATAAACGGGAAGGAATTGATCCCAGCAGTGAAAATCCCGCGACTCGCATGAGAATGCCCGAAACTGACAACCGAGAGGCTTAGATGGTGCACAGTACAGCATATGTGAACTCACAATGCATGCGCTGGCACTTCTCGTTGGAGTGAACGCGTTCTGAGAAATTGATTATGTAGCACTATGCTCTGAACAAAACAATCGTTGATTCCTTCATTACTTGTGAACCGATAACTGGAGATTTTATGTAGTACGAGGCTGCTCCAATTCGCACCGTCGTAAGTGCTGCAAACATGAATGGACGTTAGAACAGTGTATACACGGGATATCTATGCTGCGCGCTGCAATATTCTGTGTAGTTATGAAACTGTTTACAACAGGGGAAATGACAGCTGCACATTTGCAAATGACAGAAGCCACCTGGCCGCATCACTATCGTTTCAGTAAGAAGATCGACGAAAGTTATTATAGCAAATAAAGACAACGAGAACAATACGGGCTTCACGCATATTTAATGAAGTGTTCTGGGGCATATATGCCACGAACAAGCAATTTCTGTATGAGTAGCCATAGGTTGGACCCATGTTCCAGTCAAAGCGAACATTTCTAAACAACCATTTCATTGCCTTCACAGATTGCACAATAAAACCGCTACGATTGAAGTATTGTATTGCTATATATAGTCACAGTGCAACTTTATTGTCAACCAAGGTTGCGTGAAAGTCTTCCTGAAAAATAACGTCTGTGAAATCATGTTGCCAACGTGCAGCTTAACTCAAAAAAGAGATACTTATTGCGCATCACAAGCATGCTTAGATGCGTGCAGTAAAGAAAAAAAAAGTTCCCTAAAAGGTATCACTCTGTCAGGGCTGCTTAACATATGGAGCTTAGCATAAAAATTATTTTCATAGGCATGCTGTCGCAAACATCGACAGAAAAAAACTTATCAGCTCAGCAAAGTAAGCAAAAACGAAATGTAATTATGAATGTACAAAAAGATGCTGTGCGTATACCTCTTATTTCACGTTGTAGGTGGGGCCATCCTTGACTTGTTAAATGCACTTCGACCCAACGAGGACAACGCCATCTACGCTTGACAGAAATTAACAATTAACGAAGTCTCTTTCGATTGAACAGGTCATCGCAATATTGCGTGTTCAAAGACTTGCCCAGTTTGTGGTGTGACGAGAGGCCGTTGTTTCAAAGGGCCACTTTACTGATGCTTTACTGTATTTTGCTGCGATTGCTTACTCTCTCCTTAAACATACTTATGAGGAGGTGATGGGGTTGGGGTATCATGACATTTATATACTTGTACAAAATCTGCTCCAATTACTGCCGATAGCCACATCGGAGAGAAAAGCTGAAGCCTGTGCCCCCGCCCCCCTAATGGGTTCGTTTGAACTCCCCCATTCTCAAAAAAAATTCTGGCTATACTCCCTGGCGCTATTGTTACTTCGACCCTTCTTATGCTCTGTAATTTATGAAATAATAAGTGGTAGGATTCAGAGGAGCAGATCAAAAAAGATTTTCCTTTTTTTGTGTGGGCGGGAGGGGGGGGGCAGGAACCTAAGCTAAAGGTGTGGTTGGTCGGGGAGGCAGATGTGGTGAAGTCTTACGTCATGCTTTGCATGCTATGGCGAAAATTTTCAGGGGGGTGGGATATCTTGCTCTTCTTGGCTACACTCCTGGTAAGATTTCACATGCCAAGACCATGATAGGATTACGAGGTGCACTGTCGCGAAATTCTTGATTAAGCTCGACCCCTTCGGGCTCTCTCGTGTGCTCTTAAATTTAACCACATTGGGGTTCTTTGCAACTAGCCGCCATCCAAGCGCCGAGTGCCTTAGTATGAAGTGGAATTCATGCCCAAAGCTTCGAATTACGACAGCTTATGTCCTAAGCTACAGCAGTGGGTCCATAATATTCTTAGTTTTTGGAAGATGAGATGTTGAATGATAAATAACGACAACCCTACAGTCACAATGGCTTCATTGCTTACATATGTTGCACTAAATAAATGTTCCAAAACAGTGAAAAAATATTCTTCCAGGTATCCTGCGCCACTCAAATTTATACGTGGTAGTGTCATGGTGTCACAACCAGATGCATGCCTTAACTCATTGTAAGCTCCCCTTTTTTTCTCTCGAATGTTGCTGGGGTAGTGCGAAAATATGCATGCAGTTTCTGATTGAAATGATGTTCTGCCTAGAGTATTCACTGTAAGAACATTCCCGTTCACGATGATTAAATGTGCTTAGGCTTATGATCTCACTTTTAAAGATGCACCCTTAAAGGAATACTGACACAAAAACTTTCAGCTGTCATTTTTCAAACGTCACATGAAAGACCAAGCCCTAAAGAGACTCAGAAAGTACTTCTCAGCGTTAGTGCACCTTGAAACAGTAACCTCATTGTGTTTTTGAAAGCTAGTTTCGATGCCTACTGTAACCCGAAGTCAAAACTTCCGGTCCTGCACTCGTTCAAGAGAGCGTGATGACCTGCTCTGCACCAAGGCTTCATTGGTGACACACAAGCGGCCATTTCGGAACTTCTGGTGCCTGACGTCATCACAACCAGCAGGGATGCTGCGTGAAGTCACCAGGATTCGTACTGTGCTCTGGTGTCGAGCTAGTAGTAGTCGAAGTCAGTAGGGGCGCCACAGGAAAAGTGATTTTGATATCAAAATAAATTATCTCAGTAGCATCTGCTGAAACTGAAGCTTGCCTAGAGCCATCTCTGCATACAGGAGATCTGCATAGCAGCGTAAACACATCTCTGAAAAACGGTGTCAGTACCCCTTTAAGCTTTTGGCATCGTAAGTTTTTTTTAAAGCAACACAGGCAGTGTTGGTTAAATGCTTGTTATAGTTTAGTATTAATAAGAAATAACAGACAATGATGCCAAGGAAAGTATTGAGGAGTTTATTGGAAGCAATTGTAATGTGAGTATGAAGAAAAGTGGATTAAAAGATAATTTGTCGCCAGCAGGGACTGACCCTGCGACCTTTGAATAACGTGTTCTATGCTTTACCACTGAGCTATGGTGGCAGCCATCCCTTCAGCCACTTTATAGGGTGTTCATGGTTGTCATTCTAAGATATGCCTAGCTAATTCAGTCAAGGAGCCAATAGAATAATAAAAAACTTGAGAAGCAGCAGATGCATCAGAGTCGAGCTACTATTGAAGTATTATTGACTGCAATAATGTCTAAAATTAGGATAATATTACCTGGCATTTAACGTCCCTAAACCAGAATGAGGTACAATAGTGGAGGGCTCCAGAAATTGTGACCATCTAGCATTCTTTAACGTGCACCTACATGGCACAGTACATGGGCCTCTACCATTTTGCCTCCATCAAAATGGGACCGCCGTGGCTAGCATCAAACCTGCGACCATCGGATAAGCAGCCGAACACCATAACTGCTATACCAGCGTGGCTGACAATGTTAAAAGGTATAGCCACCAGTGAAGAGGTAGATATCAATGAGGGCACCTATGACATAACTTATGTTACAGAAATGAGGAATAGTAGTGGGCCTGCCACACTGCTTTTTGACAAGGCAGTTATTAGTGGAAAAAAAGCCTCCCTACTACTACTCAATTATTGTGCACTGGTTTCAACCGGCTAAGTGGGTGGAAATCGAGCTTTGAATAAAGCTAGGGAGCCCTAATTTTGAATTTACTTTGTCGAGAAGAGCTACATCAAAAGCCTGTCCAAACCCAAGAATACGGCACTCAGCGAACGTGCTCAAGAATAGAAGCAACAGACTGAATATACTTGATTGGGTGACCGTCGAGGAGGACAATTAAATGCAGATCACAGCAGGAGTGGGTGAAAAGAAAACTAGCTGTAAGTGGCAATTAGATTTCTACTGTGGATAATGTTTGCTGTCGATTCATCCCAACTGAAAAATATGATATAAAATACGATACATTCAATGATATTGCTACTCCGCCCGCAGTTCTAATGTCGCTCTTTTTCAAGACTGATCTCTGCCACACTGTTCATAAGTAAGCAATTAAAAGAGTCTAAAAAAAGAAGAGCTCACTCACGAGAATTTGCTTTCAAAGGGTCACTGGCGTTCATGCTCACACAAGTGTCTTTCGAGGTAGTCCTGGCACCCAAATGTTTCAGGGCATAAAAGGCACTAATATGGCTGATCACCCAAGTGAGTGCGCATGTGAGAGACCAATGTGAATGAGTCTGTGAAGCCCTGGTGGCACAAGTGGCACTTATGCAGTTGGTTGCTGGGATGGAGGCGCTGGTGTCTCTTCAATGCAGACATTTGCGTGAAGCACTGTGGGCACAGGAGGCACTGATACGGTCGTTCGCCCGAGTGAACCCTGATGTGTTTGTTCAGATCTGATGATTGATCGGTTTCATAGTCGCAGTATGCACAGCGGTGGCGACGCCCCTGATGCGGTCTCTCGCCATCTTTAGTGGCTGCTCGTGTGAGAAACCTTGATGCTGCACACAAAAAACAACATTGCGTGCTGAAGCGTTGCTTTTAGGTTTTTTGCACTCACCCTATCCAAATGCAGACAATGTAGACTAATGAGGATATTCGAAAGAAAGGAAATGAGAAATTTTAATTTCTATTAATTGTTCATAAAATGCCTTGAAGACCACTTCTGAAACATAGCACAGCTGGCCAGTGCTTTGCAACTATATATATGTGTGTGTGACTGCGTAAAGACAACATGAAAAAAACACACTTGATGTAATTAGAATAGATATTTTTCATCATACCATGACAAATTTCCTTTCATTTCTTCAGTGATAACAGCTAAAAGACGCACCAAAGACGAACAGTAGAACAAGAAAAAAAAATATAAGTTTAAAAAAAACTTTGAGAATCCAAGACTATGTTTAAGTAAGTTTGATGTTCTTAAGCAGTTGCAACAGCAATTAATAATGTTTGCAGTACATAAGTATAAAAGTACACTCAATTGCACACACTAAAGGCCTAAACAACGATAGTGCAATATGAGCCCAACAGGTAACGATCAAATCATAATATGCACAAACAAACCACTGAAATGATTAGTTGATCAGAGGCAAGGTGATTACAAGCTACAGCAATTACGTTGCGTTGTATACTCTTTATAAAAATCAAACTGCAGAATATGGCACTGTAATGTTTTTCACGCAACGGTCACCTTGATGTTTGTGGACATGCACCTAGGAAGAGAAAGAAGTGCACAAATTGTTGATGAGCCACCTTATCAGGCCTATGAATATTGCTAGTATATTTTATGAAGTTCTGACTTGCACTGGAGTTTAGAGCTAGCCATTTATTACATGCTTATTTGTCTAGCAAGTATTTTCTCCATAAGTCATCAAAGACTAGTATTTCTCTACACATCATCTTTGCACTAACACTGGAACTTTTAAAAAGTTATCTCCGGAAATCTATTTTTAATGTATTGCTACTTATCTAGGCCTGAAAGATTGAGTTCTTTAGCTAACAACAAGGCATCTACAGTCACTATTAAATCAATTCGGTATACTCAGCAGTTGAATTTGACACTGCAAGTTCCTTTCCAGGTGCACTGGACACCACCACTGGTTTTACATGCCCAGACTTGGTTGCCAAGTTGTTAATTTACTTGGGATTCATTTGCATGTATTTGCACTGTTAGGTCGTTCATTCACATTTATCAGCCTTATTTCTCATGCGAGTCCACTTTAGGTCAACTTAAATCTCATTTCTTAACACCATATCAATCCTTATTATTCATACACCCCGACTGCACCGAGTCCAGTAAGCCTTTCCCCTGCTTGAAGCTTTTCTCACATCGCCCAATGTCACCTCAAAGAGCTCACTTGCCACTGGATGCCATTCGAGTATATATTGCGTAACGCCAGGTTTTCACAGCTCCCAACTTGTTTGCTGTCATAACAGAGTTAGTAGAGCTACGAATGCTATATAATTGACCACACACTATACATGCTGCTTTTCTTCTTCTTTAAAAGGTCGCCCAGCCACAGTGTTCTAGTGGCTAAGGTGAGAGACCAATGTGAATCTGGTCGCGGGATCGAACCCCAGCTGCGGCGGCTGCATTTTCGATGGAGGCGGAAATGTTGTAGGCCCGTATGCTCAGATTTGGGTGCACGTTAAGGAACTCCTGGTGGTCGAAATTTCCAGAGCCCTCCACTACGGGGTCTCGGTGATAATCATAGCGTGGCTTTGGGACGTTAAACCCCACAAAGCAATCAATCTTTAAAACAAATATGCCGTGTTTTGCAACCTTGGCCCAAAAGGTGAGTGTGCATGCCGAAACAAATTTCACCATTTTTTTTCACAACATGCTTTATTATAAAAACTGCACAACATTCTATGATGAGGTAATAACAGTCACTAGCTTCAGCAATTGTAAAGAGTTAACTGTGCCATCATACAAAAAAGTAATTTGTGAATTGTCTGATGAAGGTCCTTAGAAGGCCGAAATCGAAAGTATCACCTAGACTACAAAAATTTCGCTCTGCTTTGGTAGAACTCAGCCATTCTTTATTTCCTTTATTCAGAAATACCCTTCTTTGCCCAAAGGCGTGTAAGCGGGGGGGTTACAGCTTTGAAAAAAAAGTCTTCATTATGACAGCACACTTAGTCACACGACAATTGATTCCACTCTTGTATAGTATGAACAAAAATGGAATTAGCATAAAGGTTGGTTGCAGTCCTCTATTCTTGAATCTTAAGGTCATGATCAGACCTTCTAGACAGATAATGTGGTGGTTTAAGGTAAGTGTCTTTATTGATGCCAGTCTTCTTATGGTATATCTGAAATAACAATTTCAAACGCAATTTTCTTCTGCGAGAGGAGAGCGCTTCCCATCCCAGCTCGTTTTTCATTTCAGTACAGCTGTCACCTCGCTTACACCGACTGAGAACAAACCTTGCCGCTCTGTTCTGTGTTTGACGACATATTGAGCGCTAAGAGACAGGGACAGGAGAGAGTGGACACCACAATGCGCTAACTTCAACAATTTTTATTTTCAGGAAACGCGAACCTATAAATCCGTGTACAGTGGCGCCACCAGTCTAACCACTAGCCCAGCAGAAAAGCCCTTTCTCGATCTAACAAGTCAACTGACGGTGCACTTACACATGCGTCACCTTTGCGAAAGATAGCATGGGCTTCAATTATCTCTCGCACGTCTTTATCTTTATGCTTCGCCAGAACACTGCAGGATGCGTACAAGGGTGTGCAACCACATTCCACGCAGTGTACTGACAAATGGCCATAATTATTCTTGTTTTTAACATTGAGCTTATGTTCACGAAGACGGTCATTAAGGCATCTACCCGTCTGACCTATACATATACCACCACAAGTCAGAGGAAGCCCATAAACTACCCCTTCAACACACGCCACAAAATGATCGCGATGCTTCTTGGAGCAACCGACAGCAGGCTTGCGGTGCGGGTCCGTCAAGCGACTTATCCTGCCAAGCTTTTGTGGTGCTGAGAATACTACTTTAATGCCCACTCGACTAGCTACTTTCTTCAGGTTATGAGCAGTTTTGTGCAGGTACGGCACTACTGCAACTCTGCTCCTACTCACTGCCGGTTGGATGTCTGCTTCCCGAGGGCGACTGTCCAACCGGCATTTTTTAAGCAAACCCTCGACAACAGACACCTGTATCGACTCTGGGAAACCTGCTGCGGATAACCTCTCCGACTGACTCATGACACTTTTCTGAATTTTATGATGGCAAGATTTCCGCAATGCGTTCCCAAAACACAGATTGGCAATGCTTCTTTTTACTAGCTTCGAGTGAGCAGATTGGTATGGCAACAGGGGCTTATTAGCTCTGGGCTTGTATTCCCAACACGTGTGCTGCTGCTTGAATTCCAATTCAATGTCTAAAAACCGCAGCACGCTATCGGTTGGCTCTTCTACTGTAATAACGAGTGGGCTAAGGCAAGCAGAAAAAACAGCTTCGAGTTGACTTACTGCTACGTTTTCTTCACGCTCGAACAAGACAAGGTAATCGTCCACGTATCTCACAACTTTTGCCACCCTGTGCTGTGACAAGACATGTGCCAGATTTCTATCATGGTGGGCCAGAAAAATGTCACTCAGTACCGGCGCCAAACAGGAGCCGATACAGATGCCCTGCTTCTGAAGGAAAGTTTTTCCATTCCACGTGGCAAATGTCGAGCGGAGATATAAGCGAAGCAAGTCTAAAAAGCATTGAACCGAAATCTCGGCTGAGTTTTGAAACGCAACCACACCAAAGCTGTCAATACATTCTTCCACGCGCTCGATTAGTTCATTTTGAGGCAAAGAATAATATAAATCTTTTATGTCAAAGGAGCAGGCGAAAAAACCTTTGTCTGGGTTACTCTTCAGGAAATCTAATATTTCCCCGGAATGCCTAATCAAAAAGGGGTCGTCAATTTTAAGAATACCGAGCCTTTCTTGCAAGAAAAGGGCTAGGTTCTTCTGCCATGACCCTATTTCCGAAACTATTACCCTCAATGGCCATTCAGGCTTGTGCGTTTTCGCGCTAAACATAATATCAAGGCTATCTTTCTTGGCTGCGTCAATATTGTGAAACAATCTACTCAGGCCCAAATTTTTACAGAGACGTTTTGTTTCAAGTTTTACCTTCCTAAGAGACACATTATTGCACTCATTAAAAACTTTGGCAACTGCAGAACAGGCTCTCTCGTCATAGTCACCTTCCCCTAGGACAACAAATCCGCCCTCCTTATCCGCTGGCAGAACGCACAGTCGCTTCTGCTTCAAGAACGACACAACACGGCTTACAGGCACCCGTGAAGCCCCAATATTCTTCCGCGAGATCACATCAACCCCTTCCGATATACATCGATTCGCTTCACCTTCCGGGGCACACTTTGATATCCGTCGCACAAGGCTCAAAAGTTCCGGCGCACTCAACCGTGGCTCGACGGCGAACTTAGGTCCAAGTTTAAGAGCATTTTCAACGTAGTCTGGAAGACTAACCTGGCCGGTGGTTCTGACGCTGCATGTGGTTGGAACTGTCTTCTTTGGGATGCTGGCACGTAAGCCTGGCAGAGTCTGCTTCCACATGAATTCCGTGCCGCTGTTGACGATCGCTAGAAGATTCTTCCACTCCCTGGTGGCATGTCGTGTCCTTCCTGGATCTTCCAAGGAGGTCTTGAGCAGGTCCTTTAACATCCGAGCCTGCCTGTGCCACTCACTCCTAAGAATCTTGAGGACTCTGATGCCATGCCCGGCTGAAGGAGCGCGTCCACCAAACAACCGCACGACTTCATCCGGTAGGTGCTTGCAGCGAATGAAGAAGGAAAGGGAGCGAGCTTGGCAGTTGGCATGAATCAAGAGGGGAGCAACTGAACACGGATTGTACGAAGAACACAGAAAAGAGCCCGATGTACTAGAAATAAATTTTAGCAGTGCCATTTTTTGGGCGTGTTGGTAAAGGGAGCTTGACGACATATTGAGCGCTAAGAGACAGGGACAGGAGAGAGTGGACACCACAATGCGCTAACTTCAACAATTTTTATTTTCAGGAAACGCGAACCTATAAATCCGTGTACAGTGGCGCCACCAGTCTAACCACTAGCCCAGCAGAAAAGCCCTTTCTCGATCTAACAAGTCAACTGACGGTGCACTTACACATGCGTCACCTTTGCGAAAGATAGCATGGGCTTCAATTATCTCTCGCACGTCTTTATCTTTATGCTTCGCCAGAACACTGCAGGATGCGTACAAGGGTGTGCAACCACATTCCACGCAGTGTACTGACAAATGGCCATAATTATTCTTGTTTTTAACATTGAGCTTATGTTCACGAAGACGGTCATTAAGGCATCTACCCGTCTGACCTATACATATACCACCACAAGTCAGAGGAAGCCCATAAACTACCCCTTCAACACACGCCACAAAATGATCGCGATGCTTCTTGGAGCAACCGACAGCAGGCTTGCGGTGCGGGTCCGTCAAGCGACTTATCCTGCCAAGCTTTTGTGGTGCTGAGAATACTACTTTAATGCCCACTCGACTAGCTACTTTCTTCAGGTTATGAGCAGTTTTGTGCAGGTACGGCACTACTGCAACTCTGCTCCTACTCACTGCCGGTTGGATGTCTGCTTCCCGAGGGCGACTGTCCAACCGGCATTTTTTAAGCAAACCCTCGACAACAGACACCTGTATCGACTCTGGGAAACCTGCTGCGGATAACCTCTCCGACTGACTCATGACACTTTTCTGAATTTTATGATGGCAAGATTTCCGCAATGCGTTCCCAAAACACAGATTGGCAATGCTTCTTTTTACTAGCTTCGAGTGAGCAGATTGGTATGGCAACAGGGGCTTATTAGCTCTGGGCTTGTATTCCCAACACGTGTGCTGCTGCTTGAATTCCAATTCAATGTCTAAAAACCGCAGCACGCTATCGGTTGGCTCTTCTACTGTAATAACGAGTGGGCTAAGGCAAGCAGAAAAAACAGCTTCGAGTTGACTTACTGCTACGTTTTCTTCACGCTCGAACAAGACAAGGTAATCGTCCACGTATCTCACAACTTTTGCCACCCTGTGCTGTGACAAGACATGTGCCAGATTTCTATCATGGTGGGCCAGAAAAATGTCACTCAGTACCGGCGCCAAACAGGAGCCGATACAGATGCCCTGCTTCTGAAGGAAAGTTTTTCCATTCCACGTGGCAAATGTCGAGCGGAGATATAAGCGAAGCAAGTCTAAAAAGCATTGAACCGAAATCTCGGCTGAGTTTTGAAACGCAACCACACCAAAGCTGTCAATACATTCTTCCACGCGCTCGATTAGTTCATTTTGAGGCAAAGAATAATATAAATCTTTTATGTCAAAGGAGCAGGCGAAAAAACCTTTGTCTGGGTTACTCTTCAGGAAATCTAATATTTCCCCGGAATGCCTAATCAAAAAGGGGTCGTCAATTTTAAGAATACCGAGCCTTTCTTGCAAGAAAAGGGCTAGGTTCTTCTGCCATGACCCTATTTCCGAAACTATTACCCTCAATGGCCATTCAGGCTTGTGCGTTTTCGCGCTAAACATAATATCAAGGCTATCTTTCTTGGCTGCGTCAATATTGTGAAACAATCTACTCAGGCCCAAATTTTTACAGAGACGTTTTGTTTCAAGTTTTACCTTCCTAAGAGACACATTATTGCACTCATTAAAAACTTTGGCAACTGCAGAACAGGCTCTCTCGTCATAGTCACCTTCCCCTAGGACAACAAATCCGCCCTCCTTATCCGCTGGCAGAACGCACAGTCGCTTCTGCTTCAAGAACGACACAACACGGCTTACAGGCACCCGTGAAGCCCCAATATTCTTCCGCGAGATCACATCAACCCCTTCCGATATACATCGATTCGCTTCACCTTCCGGGGCACACTTTGATATCCGTCGCACAAGGCTCAAAAGTTCCGGCGCACTCAACCGTGGCTCGACGGCGAACTTAGGTCCAAGTTTAAGAGCATTTTCAACGTAGTCTGGAAGACTAACCTGGCCGGTGGTTCTGACGCTGCATGTGGTTGGAACTGTCTTCTTTGGGATGCTGGCACGTAAGCCTGGCAGAGTCTGCTTCCACATGAATTCCGTGCCGCTGTTGACGATCGCTAGAAGATTCTTCCACTCCCTGGTGGCATGTCGTGTCCTTCCTGGATCTTCCAAGGAGGTCTTGAGCAGGTCCTTTAACATCCGAGCCTGCCTGTGCCACTCACTCCTAAGAATCTTGAGGACTCTGATGCCATGCCCGGCTGAAGGAGCGAGTCCACCAAACAACCGCACGACTTCATCCGGTAGGTGCTTGCAGCGAATGAAGAAGGAAAGGGAGCGAGCTTGGCAGTTGGCATGAATCAAGAGGGGAGCAACTGAACACGGATTGTACGAAGAACACAGAAAAGAGCCCGATGTACTAGAAATAAATTTTTTAGCAGTGCCATTTTTTGGGCGTGTTGGTAAAGGGAGCTTGACGACATATTGAGCGCTAAGAGACAGGGACAGGAGAGAGTGGACACCACAATGCGCTAACTTCAACAATTTTTATTTTCAGGAAACGCGAACCTATAAATCCGTGTACAGTGGCGCCACCAGTCTAACCACTAGCCCAGCAGAAAAGCCCTTTCTCGATCTAACAAGTCAACTGACGGTGCACTTACACATGCGTCACCTTTGCGAAAGATAGCATGGGCTTCAATTATCTCTCGCACGTCTTTATCTTTATGCTTCGCCAGAACACTGCAGGATGCGTACAAGGGTGTGCAACCACATTCCACGCAGTGTACTGACAAATGGCCATAATTATTCTTGTTTTTAACATTGAGCTTATGTTCACGAAGACGGTCATTAAGGCATCTACCCGTCTGACCTATACATATACCACCACAAGTCAGAGGAAGCCCATAAACTACCCCTTCAACACACGCCACAAAATGATCGCGATGCTTCTTGGAGCAACCGACAGCAGGCTTGCGGTGCGGGTCCGTCAAGCGACTTATCCTGCCACGCTTTTGTGGTGCTGAGAATACTACTTTAATGCCCACTCGACTAGCTACTTTCTTCAGGTTATGAGCAGTTTTGTGCAGGTACGGCACTACTGCAACTCTGCTCCTACTCACTGCCGGTTGGATGTCTGCTTCCCGAGGGCGACTGTCCAACCGGCATTTTTTAAGCAAACCCTCGACAACAGACACCTGTATCGACTCTGGGAAACCTGCTGCGGATAACCTCTCCGACTGACTCATGACACTTTTCTGAATTTTATGATGGCAAGATTTCCGCAATGCGTTCCCAAAACACAGATTGGCAATGCTTCTTTTTACTAGCTTCGAGTGAGCAGATTGGTATGGCAACAGGGGCTTATTAGCTCTGGGCTTGTATTCCCAACACGTGTGCTGCTGCTTGAATTCCAATTCAATGTCTAAAAACCGCAGCACGCTATCGGTTGGCTCTTCTACTGTAATAACGAGTGGGCTAAGGCAAGCAGAAAAAACAGCTTCGAGTTGACTTACTGCTACGTTTTCTTCACGCTCGAACAAGACAAGGTAATCGTCCACGTATCTCACAACTTTTGCCACCCTGTGCTGTGACAAGACATGTGCCAGATTTCTATCATGGTGGGCCAGAAAAATGTCACTCAGTACCGGCGCCAAACAGGAGCCGATACAGATGCCCTGCTTCTGAAGGAAAGTTTTTCCATTCCACGTGGCAAATGTCGAGCGGAGATATAAGCGAAGCAAGTCTAAAAAGCATTGAACCGAAATCTCGGCTGAGTTTTGAAACGCAACCACACCAAAGCTGTCAATACATTCTTCCACGCGCTCGATTAGTTCATTTTGAGGCAAAGAATAATATAAATCTTTTATGTCAAAGGAGCAGGCGAAAAAACCTTTGTCTGGGTTACTCTTCAGGAAATCTAATATTTCCCCGGAATGCCTAATCAAAAAGGGGTCGTCAATTTTAAGAATACCGAGCCTTTCTTGCAAGAAAAGGGCTAGGTTCTTCTGCCATGACCCTATTTCCGAAACTATTACCCTCAATGGCCATTCAGGCTTGTGCGTTTTCGCGCTAAACATAATATCAAGGCTATCTTTCTTGGCTGCGTCAATATTGTGAAACAATCTACTCAGGCCCAAATTTTTACAGAGACGTTTTGTTTCAAGTTTTACCTTCCTAAGAGACACATTATTGCACTCATTAAAAACTTTGGCAACTGCAGAACAGGCTCTCTCGTCATAGTCACCTTCCCCTAGGACAACAAATCCGCCCTCCTTATCCGCTGGCAGAACGCACAGTCGCTTCTGCTTCAAGAACGACACAACACGGCTTACAGGCACCCGTGAAGCCCCAATATTCTTCCGCGAGATCACATCAACCCCTTCCGATATACATCGATTCGCTTCACCTTCCGGGGCACACTTTGATATCCGTCGCACAAGGCTCAAAAGTTCCGGCGCACTCAACCGTGGCTCGACGGCGAACTTAGGTCCAAGTTTAAGAGCATTTTCAACGTAGTCTGGAAGACTAACCTGGCCGGTGGTTCTGACGCTGCATGTGGTTGGAACTGTCTTCTTTGGGATGCTGGCACGTAAGCCTGGCAGAGTCTGCTTCCACATGAATTCCGTGCCGCTGTTGACGATCGCTAGAAGATTCTTCCACTCCCTGGTGGCATGTCGTGTCCTTCCTGGATCTTCCAAGGAGGTCTTGAGCAGGTCCTTTAACATCCGAGCCTGCCTGTGCCACTCACTCCTAAGAATCTTGAGGACTCTGATGCCATGCCCGGCTGAAGGAGCGAGTCCACCAAACAACCGCACGACTTCATCCGGTAGGTGCTTGCAGCGAATGAAGAAGGAAAGGGAGCGAGCTTGGCAGTTGGCATGAATCAAGAGGGGAGCAACTGAACACGGATTGTACGAAGAACACAGAAAAGAGCCCGATGTACTAGAAATAAATTTTTTAGCAGTGCCATTTTTTGGGCGTGTTGGTAAAGGGAGCTTGACGACATATTGAGCGCTAAGAGACAGGGACAGGAGAGAGTGGACACCACAATGCGCTAACTTCAACAATTTTTATTTTCAGGAAACGCGAACCTATAAATCCGTGTACAGTGGCGCCACCAGTCTAACCACTAGCCCAGCAGAAAAGCCCTTTCTCGATCTAACAAGTCAACTGACGGTGCACTTACACATGCGTCACCTTTGCGAAAGATAGCATGGGCTTCAATTATCTCTCGCACGTCTTTATCTTTATGCTTCGCCAGAACACTGCAGGATGCGTACAAGGGTGTGCAACCACATTCCACGCAGTGTACTGACAAATGGCCATAATTATTCTTGTTTTTAACATTGAGCTTATGTTCACGAAGACGGTCATTAAGGCATCTACCCGTCTGACCTATACATATACCACCACAAGTCAGAGGAAGCCCATAAACTACCCCTTCAACACACGCCACAAAATGATCGCGATGCTTCTTGGAGCAACCGACAGCAGGCTTGCGGTGCGGGTCCGTCAAGCGACTTATCCTGCCAAGCTTTTGTGGTGCTGAGAATACTACTTTAATGCCCACTCGACTAGCTACTTTCTTCAGGTTATGAGCAGTTTTGTGCAGGTACGGCACTACTGCAACTCTGCTCCTACTCACTGCCGGTTGGATGTCTGCTTCCCGAGGGCGACTGTCCAACCGGCATTTTTTAAGCAAACCCTCGACAACAGACACCTGTATCGACTCTGGGAAACCTGCTGCGGATAACCTCTCCGACTGACTCATGACACTTTTCTGAATTTTATGATGGCAAGATTTCCGCAATGCGTTCCCAAAACACAGATTGGCAATGCTTCTTTTTACTAGCTTCGAGTGAGCAGATTGGTATGGCAACAGGGGCTTATTAGCTCTGGGCTTGTATTCCCAACACGTGTGCTGCTGCTTGAATTCCAATTCAATGTCTAAAAACCGCAGCACGCTATCGGTTGGCTCTTCTACTGTAATAACGAGTGGGCTAAGGCAAGCAGAAAAAACAGCTTCGAGTTGACTTACTGCTACGTTTTCTTCACGCTCGAACAAGACAAGGTAATCGTCCACGTATCTCACAACTTTTGCCACCCTGTGCTGTGACAAGACATGTGCCAGATTTCTATCATGGTGGGCCAGAAAAATGTCACTCAGTACCGGCGCCAAACAGGAGCCGATACAGATGCCCTGCTTCTGAAGGAAAGTTTTTCCATTCCACGTGGCAAATGTCGAGCGGAGATATAAGCGAAGCAAGTCTAAAAAGCATTGAACCGAAATCTCGGCTGAGTTTTGAAACGCAACCACACCAAAGCTGTCAATACATTCTTCCACGCGCTCGATTAGTTCATTTTGAGGCAAAGAATAATATAAATCTTTTATGTCAAAGGAGCAGGCGAAAAAACCTTTGTCTGGGTTACTCTTCAGGAAATCTAATATTTCCCCGGAATGCCTAATCAAAAAGGGGTCGTCAATTTTAAGAATACCGAGCCTTTCTTGCAAGAAAAGGGCTAGGTTCTTCTGCCATGACCCTATTTCCGAAACTATTACCCTCAATGGCCATTCAGGCTTGTGCGTTTTCGCGCTAAACATAATATCAAGGCTATCTTTCTTGGCTGCGTCAATATTGTGAAACAATCTACTCAGGCCCAAATTTTTACAGAGACGTTTTGTTTCAAGTTTTACCTTCCTAAGAGACACATTATTGCACTCATTAAAAACTTTGGCAACTGCAGAACAGGCTCTCTCGTCATAGTCACCTTCCCCTAGGACAACAAATCCGCCCTCCTTATCCGCTGGCAGAACGCACAGTCGCTTCTGCTTCAAGAACGACACAACACGGCTTACAGGCACCCGTGAAGCCCCAATATTCTTCCGCGAGATCACATCAACCCCTTCCGATATACATCGATTCGCTTCACCTTCCGGGGCACACTTTGATATCCGTCGCACAAGGCTCAAAAGTTCCGGCGCACTCAACCGTGGCTCGACGGCGAACTTAGGTCCAAGTTTAAGAGCATTTTCAACGTAGTCTGGAAGACTAACCTGGCCGGTGGTTCTGACGCTGCATGTGGTTGGAACTGTCTTCTTTGACACATTGTCGAGGCTGTGATAGATAATAGGCTGTTCAATTCAGTACTTTCTTATCAATATTTGCCCTTTCGAGTTTGCGAAGAAGCAAGGGATGACACACGGTGTCAAACGCCTTTCTGAAATCTAAGAAAACAAAGTTTGTTTGACCGTTGTCATCAACCTCAGACACTAAATCATGGTAGAACTCAATCAGCTGTGTTGTGCAAGACAGGCCCCTGCAGAAACCATGTTGATCATCAACTAATAATTTATGTTGAACTATGTGTTTCATTTTGTCTTTATAGAAAATGTGCTCTATTATTTTGCAGGCAATAGATGTTAATAAAACGGGTCTATAATTGTTGGCCTCTTTTTTCGTACCACCCTTGTGAATGGGAACCACAAAAGCCATTTTCCAGTCCTCACGCAGAACCCCAGAAGAGAGAGATTTTTTGTATATTAGGTAAAGATAAGATGTTATTCGCCAGGCACAACGCTTCAACACGCGCGGAGAAATACCATCTGGACCAGGGGGTCTTGGTTTTGTCTATATTTTTAAAAAAGGATTCGATACCACTCACACAGAGTTCAACCGGTGGCATTAATGGCTGTGTTCCCAGAGGTGGCTCTGCCAGCGTAGATAATTTCGCAAAATCCGTTTGAGGTAAAACTGCGGAGTGAAAGAAATCATTAAGACATGACGCTTCATCAATGTCGCTGGACAAGATCTGGCCATCATGGAAAATTTCATTTACTCCGGTTTAATCAGCTCCACAATTTCTTACGTATCACCAAAACTGCTTTGGGTTCGTTTTAACGAATTTCGCGAATTTTTTTCACAACTTGCTTTATTATAAAAACTGCACAACATTCTATGATGAGGTAATAACAGTCACTAGCTTCAGCAAATATAAACAGTTAACTGTGCCATCACAGAAAAAAGTAATTTGTGAATTTTCTTATGAAGGTCCTTTAAAAGCAAAAGTCGAAAGTATCTTCTCAACTACAAGAATTTCGCTCTGATTTGGTAGAACTCAGCCATACAATGGTACGCGGTGTCTGACCTCCACGCGTTCGAGCCCATGGTATATTTGCATGGTCTGCTTGTGCAGACTTTTCTTATCATGACACCTGCTTACAAAGCACATGCCATGAGGCTGTGCACAGCTCAACACAGTAAACCCTGCATGTAAATTTGATCACTGCTTTTATTCAGTTTCTCTGCAACATGTTGCGAATCACACGTTACTGGCCAGTCAGGGCACGTCACATAAGTGGCCTAAACAAGGCAGATAAAAACTAATGATGCAACAAGGCAAGAGTTTTTAAAATCTCACTGTATAAAAGAACAATTAGAACACTATTCTTGTGGGATTGATAAAATTGGTAGAAATGTGGAATAGATCAAATTAAGCAGACTCCCACAAGACAATAAGGTACACCGTTCGTACAAATGACAGCATTCGCCGCTTTGGCAACACATCCCCAAAATGAGCAAGGGGTCATATTTTGAGCAGCCAAAAAAGAAACTTAAACAAAAAAGAAATGACCTTTCGCACATCACAACATAAAGATGAAGTGGAGGCCCAATCCTTCAAAAAAAAAAAATTCGTTTCTAGCAACACAAAGAAAAAGCACACCTTGGAATGGGAAACTTGTTCATATGCATTATTATAGCACACTTCATTGCTACGAGGCACAAAATATGATGCCCTGTGTACCAGTGGTAACAAGCTTTATGTCCTGCATATATATCCTGGCTTCTCATTTGATGAAAATTAAGTGGTTACTAACCAGACCAAGCCAGACATGGTACGTACTGCAGAAGGTACTGCTTTTGGAATGCAGAGAAACTGTAACGCAACTTGTTGCCACTATTTAAAAAAAGTTGTGCTAACATAGCATTAGAGAGAGGAATTATAATGTCAGTGAAAAACAGAGTGACGCCATCACAGTCAGGGTAATCACATTAAGCTGACATAGGATCCTTAAATTGCGATGGCAAGGGCTTTCTCAAGAACTAACCCCAAGCAACTAAATCTCACAGAGAGAAGTTTTCCAGTTGACTCGGCTAGGTTGGCATCATCACTCTGCCACTGCTCACAAGCCATTCACCCTACTGCACAAGTGAGGTCAATACTGGGGTCACGCACACGCAGCTACAATGCTTGCGAACCAAGACAAAGTCACTTTCATCTTCAGCTCATTCGTTTTCATAACAGCTGCACATCAAGACTGTCTGCAACTGCACACAGTTTAAGTGCATAAATCTCTGCAAGCTACAACAATGTGACCACACATTTTTATTAAAAAAAGACACAAGAACTGTACACTTTAATTTATCAATGGATTTAAGGCACCTTACTGTCAACATAAAGCAGTGAGTGCTAAAATAAACTTCTAAACAAATCAACAGAAAATATACAGAAGCTGTGAATTGTTTGTTTGAGACTGGAATTAGTATAAATTAGTGCCTAGAAAACACTGAGTTATCACAGCAGCCCATGCCTACAGCCATTAACACGGACAATATAGTAAGGGTGTTTTTTAAAAAAACATTTCATATAGAATAAGCATCATCATGAGCAAAGCACCATGCGATGCTTATGACAAGGAACACTACCCTTCGTATTATTTATGCTTTAAAAGAAGGGTGTCGTGAAAGTGTGACCAAAACTTTATTTATTTCTTTGATAAGGGAAACATCGGAACAAGTGTGATAAAAGTGTACTGACGTATTCATTGTACAGAATACTGAAGACATAATATACAAACAACAATAAGGTAGAGGACCAGTGGATGACCTTATTGTACTTCAGAACTGTTCTAGAAAGAACGGGGGTTGCAACGAGAAAATGTTTTCATTCAAAATAAATTATGAGCAGTCAGTTACATTTCCACGCTGTAGACATTATAAAATACATCACAATACAGCTTAACTCATACACAACACAAAATATTTCTTGTACTCCAGCTAAGCAGGACAATTATCCATGCAAGCAAACAAACATTAAAAATATCAATAGGTTTCCCTTCCACAGACATCTCTCATTGTAAAGGAATAGGTAACCATCTTCATGAATAAAAGCAAAATGACCGCGTGAAAGATCATGGACCCAAAACAAGAACACAACTGAACATAACTGAGATTCACATCGATTTTCGATTCAGGTACACTTGTGGGATTAATGGTATAGAACGGAGATATGGTTTCCAGTGGCTTTTACAAATGACACCCATGGCAATGCTGGCTAATCAGTACAAACACACAATTATCCCTGAGATTAAAGCTTATGGCACATTTGGCTGGTCAGTTAAGAAGCCTAAACACAGAACAAGGTTATTCAACATGGTAACCGCACTTGTCTGCATGCACGCCAATACCGTAGCGACAGTTACGAAGCAATGCTGTTACTACTAGACCAAAACATTTCATGTCCTTCACAACTCAGCACTGCCACGGAGCTCTCCAATAATCAGCCAACTCATCCTTTGTCGAAAAATACCCAAACAAGACAAGCTGCTTTAAGATTATCGCTGACATTCATGCAGACGTTCGTGTTTTTGAGGTAGTGTTTCTTCCAGAACGTCTCTGGGCACAAAAAGCACTGATACGATCACTTGCCCATATGACAACGCACGTGACGGTCCAGTACAAACTTCAGCTTGAAGCTCTGGGGGCACAAGTGGCACTTGTACGGTCGCTTGCTGGTGTTGACGTACAGGTGAGTCTTCAATCAGGATGTTTGCTTGAAGCACTTGGAGCATATGTGGCACTCGTACGGCCGCTCACCAGTGTGAACCCTGATGTGTACCTTCATAGTATACGATTTGTCAGTTCCATAGTAACAGGGGTCACAGCGGTGGCTTTGCGCCTGGCACACCTTGTTATCGTCGGTAGTCGCTGAATGCGATGCAGTCGATGAGTTCACTGAATTTGTCCGTAGCCGCTAACTCGAGGACAAGGTGTGCTCGAGGAAGAAAAAAACAGGCTAGGTTACACAGGTATTACGGTTCACTTAAGAAGATTGATGAATGATATGTGGGGTTTAACGTTTCAAAACCACCATATGCTTGTGAGAGACGCTGTAGTGGAGGGCTCCGGAAATTTAGACGACCTGGGGTTCTTTAACGTGCACCAAAATCTGAACACACGGGCCTACAGCATTTCCGCCTCCATCGAAAATGAGGCCGCCGCAGCCGGGATTCGATCTTGCGACCTGCGAGTCTGCAGCCGAGTACCTTAGCCACTAGACCACCACGGTGGGGTTTCACTAAATAAACGTATGAATTTAAAGGGGTTCCGCAACACTTTTTAAGTACCCATGAAAAGGATTCACTAAGGAAGCTTATTGCCTTACGAATTCACCACCACTAAAAGTTCCAGGATCCGTCCAGTAAGAGCGTAGCTACAAAAATTGATCGCATGCTCAATCGTATTCCCTCTTCTCTCAGCCCGACAAAAGGGCTGGAAGCTAACCAAGAAGGAATGACACGGGGGGGGGGGGGAAATGCATCAAATGCGCTTCGTGGCTTTGGGCATTTTTTTTCTTCGAATGTACAGCTTCTCAGGGCGATTGCGTGCACGAGCGGACAAGTCACAGCCTCCTGCGGCAGGCCCAGTAATGACCGAGCAGGCTGAACTCAAATCGTCCAATTGCTGATACCAGACCTGGGACGTAGTAATTTTGAAGCTGCAGTGTCCTTTGTTGTGAGAATAAAAAGTGATATTTAGCCAACTCAAAATTTATTGTAAATTCGAGGCCAAATGCTGCACTATAGTATTCAGCCTGCGTGTTCTCGGGACCCTCGACTGTCGATTGACAGCGTTTTCTGACTATGCCGAAAATGCGTTGAAGGGGCCCAATAAATTATGCAGTTCCGCACAAGAACAGCACTCAACGCTTACAGCTTATGGCATACTGAAAAAGTGTAGAATGATTCAAAACTACCTAGGAGTCCTTAGTGCACGCATATAAATTTTAAACAGTTTTTGCATTTTCCCCTTTTGAGATCTAGAAATGGCAGTCAATTATGAAATGCCACACAAATTTTATGAAAGTTATGCTGATGAATAGAAGTTCCTGAAAGTCTGCTGAAGGCAAAATGAGAAACAACGCGTAGCTGGTAAACCTCAGAGATTACCTCAATGCAATTGATTGGAGGACCAGGTCGTCGACTTATAGGTTCATTTTAGCTAACCATACAATAGGTATCCATGAAGTAAGGGCCATATAGCTATAATTAAATATTCTAACTAGTAATACTAGCTGTCATGGCAGTTCTACGTTCATAAAAACTAATAGCAAAGAAGACCTATTGATCCAATTTCGATCCATCACAAAAGAGACGCTTTTCATTTCCGTGGCACGCATTCTCAACACTCTCTGCACCCCTGTGCCAGCAAACATACATAACATATTTGATGCTTTTGTTGCTCAGCATCTGCAAACCAGCCCCGCCAAAATGCACATTATCATGATGTCAACACAATTAACCGAGTTTACAAACTCTACTCCCTGCATGTACCTGAAATCGCGGTCAGCTTTGCTAAATCACAATTCATCTATCATTGTTAATGTGAACCGCCTCTAGCTGTACTAATTACATCGTGAGTGGCCTTGACGCGAGTGTCCACTGACGAACCAACAACTGGTGGATACCCAATACTACTTCAGTTCCAATAGAAAAAACCTGAACCTGGCCTGGCATGTGTACAACCAAAGGCCAAAGCGAATAATTAATACAGAGAAGACGAAATTCGGGCAGCGTTTACTAAAAGACAGTTTTCAATGATTTTTCTCATTTTCAGTAGTTATATTGTTGTTAAGAAATGCTTGAAATACGTAGATAAGCGAATGCTATGAACTTCCCTGTTTAGAAGCACTTAAGCAGAACACTGTAATAAAAAAATAATAACAAAAAGGCACGAAGAAGTAATGATGCTACAACCCATAGAGAGAACAAATAGTACAAGAGAATAACAGAAAAGATGAAATACTGCTGCATAGAAAGAAGCATGCGAGAGTTAGTGTCTTATACAAATCTGGTGACCGAAATATCTTTTCTAATTATCGTCCGATATCCATACCTGTTATATCTAAAGGGCTAGAGAAAATCATATATCAACGTGTCATGTCTTTTTGTGAAAAGTACTTTATATTATCACCGCATCAATTTGGCTTCCAACGGGGCATGTGCACGGAACTGGCTCTCCTCACACAAAAAGAACTCATATTTAACTCATTTGAAAAGAAACTGTTAACACTGGGTGTTTTTATTGACTATTCCAAAACGTTCGATAGAATCAACCACGAAGTACTCTATGCAAATTGCGTCATTATGGTTTTCGGGGAACCCCACTTGACTTTCTGAAATTTTATTTATCACAAAGAAAGCAATCTGTAGTTATAAATGACAGCCAATCCTCCTTACTGACCATAACGTCAGGTGTACCTCAGGGCAGCATATTAGGGCCCCTACTGCTTGATATTTAAATAAACGACATAACAAGTGTCAGCAAATATGTGGACTTTATAATTTATGCAGATGACACTAGTATACTTTTTCATGGTAATGATTAGGTAAGCTTGCAGAGTCAGCCAACAACATTCTTAACGACATCTTCATATGGAGTTCTGCAAATTATTTATTGATCAACACAAAAAAATTCAAAGCTGTGGTATTCGCACCGGTTTAGAAGGCTGTCTGTCGTGGTTTCGATATATATCTCGGGCCCGAAAAAATTGAGGTTGTCAAAGAAGTTTCATCTATAGGAGTAATTTTAATGAAAATCTTAATTGGGACGAACACGTTAATAAAGTAACTAGAAATATAGCTAGGACGTGTGGTGCTCTCTCTAAATTTCGACAGATACTTCCAGCAAACATTAAAATTTTACTTTATAATACGCTGTTTTCATCTCACATAAAATATTGTAGTCTAGTGTGGGGAGATACATCTAAAGCAAATCGGAACAAAATATTTTTACTGCAGAAAAAAGCGATTTGTCATATTGCAAACGTACCATACAACGCACATACAAGTCAATTATTCAGAGAATATAAGATTTTACCCATGGATCACATACACAGCTTCAACCTTATTATGAAATACAAACAAAGCTTGCTATCAAACAACGCTTGTTTTCTTAAACTGTGTAACCTCAGAAAAAATACACAATCCTATTATGACATTCGGAAAAAGCCTTCCTGGTTCGTTCCTTATTCGCGAACTAATCACGGTTTGAGAAGATTTGAACACTGTATTCCAGCTTGTTTTAACGTGTTTGAAAATAAAAACATCGACATCTTTAATATACATAAAAAACCTAAGAACCTTCTCATCCAAAATGGCGGCGTGTAGTTTAGCTTCTTCTAGTTGTCCGGCTACAATACTATATGTAAAAGAAACACCCTATAATAGTGCTCGTGTGTAACATGGCATCCTATGATGTTTGCTTTTTTGACATTTTTTTTCGTTGCTTTTTTTACGAGTAAAACATGCAACATTTCACTCGTCAGTGTGTCCCTTGTTCATTAAAACTTGTCCTTTTCACATACCCAGTGTTGTAAACGTTGTATAATCATTTTGTAATACTTTGGTAGCCGTTTAGCAACGTGTGCATTGTTTCATGATTGACCGAACGCTGTTTTCTTTTGCTTTTTGTTGTTTTTCTCTCTTTGTGGTTTGCTTATTTTATGTAAACCTGAAACTGATGTAATTTTGATGCACTTTCTTTTTATTTTTTAATTTCTTGAAGTTTTGAAAATCGACGTCAAATTGTTTTTTCATGTTTTGTGCTCTGCGGATTTTTGTAATGCCAAGTGAAAAGGGGTAGGAGCCTCGTCAAGCTGCTAACATAGCAGCTTTTTGCTCTTATCCTTGCGTTTTCTTTTTCGCAACCCTGTGAAGAAAATGCTCAATAAACTGAAACTGAAACTGAAACTGAAAACCACAAAAAGGACCAGGCACAAGTATGCAAAACAATTAAGACATGCAACCGCTTAGAAAAATTAATGTTACACTAAAAAAAAATCTAGGCAGCATGAGTTCACGATGAAAGTTTTCTCATCAAATACTGACATCAGTCTTTCTTGATATTTGATGACAAACCTGTGAAGAAAAGAAAGAGGGAGGAAAAATTACCAATAAGCATAAATATTAGGCCTACAATTCTGAATTGCACTTGAATTTCGAGCCAGCTACGTAGTCACAATTACAGTCTTCACGCTAGTAGCTATTTTTGTTTCACAGCACATACCACAGAAATTTTGGTAAACTATGATTTCTCATCATATCACTCTTGCTTTAACATTAGAGCTTTTTAAAAGCTATCTTTTTCAGTACAGGGTCATTTCTCATTTTTGCCTAAAACATACGAACACTCAAAGACTTCACACCCAGATCTCGATCTAGCACTGTTTATACACACTTTGATACAGTTGCAACCATGTGATTGGGACACAATCTGCTTTGCTAACAAAACATTGTGTCACTAAATTGTACAAATCATTTTGTACTCCATGTACAATGAAGAAAGCAACAGGTTTGCTTAGCAGAATTGTAGCCCACACAAAAGGAGTAGAGTTTTTTTTTTTCATGCACCACTAGCAGCACTTACCTGGTACAAAAATACGAGGTGTTTTCCACTATGCATATCTAGAAGGCTAACCTGAGAAAGACGATGCTAACCTGCTTCCTTTGGTACCTGTCGCAGTGCTGTCAGAGGACAGTGGTCTTGCTGTGTATTTTCTAGAACTTATTGAAGCACCACTGATTACGCTGCAATGTACAATGGCGAGTGTATAAAGGGCAGACACTTTTCTAGACGTGAAACTTACCATTTGACAAGCAATTTATAGCCACCATTGCGATTGTGGTAGTACATATGTGCGTATAGGGCGCAGGTTTGCCAACTATTTCATGTTCATGCCTACTAGCACAGGTTGGCCTACTAGCTATACACTGCTCTACTTGTCACCATCATGTCAATGTAACTATAAAGCCTCCAATATGAGATTGGTTAGTTTATTACATGTGTAACGTGATTACATCTGTACAAAGCAACCTGGTAGACATATAAGCAAGCTGTTTACTTTTCGAGCTGTACTGAACACTGCCTAAAGCACCGGCATTTATTTCAATTTTGCGCGCAGCTCATGTTCATCCCATTGGCCAATGCTAAATGATTTGTTGATGAAAAACCTGAAAGTATAATATTTTTCAGCTGCTCCCTAAATAAGATGGTCTTTGAATATGCTTTAAATGAGATGTGTACATTTAAACGACTTAAATGCTTAAATCTGAGCATTTGTACAGCAAGGGTTCGGCAGTGCAATGGAGCCGCGAATGTATAGTAAGCCATTGCTGGCTAATCCATAGGCACCATTCGTTGACCAACCTTCTCCAGAGGAGTACAGCTGCCAAAACATGCTTCCACATTTTCTAGTCTAACTCCAATTGCCACTGACATCAGACAATTTCGATGAAATTCATCACACTAAATGTGTGAAGTCTTTCTTTCCTTGAGAGCCCCTTAATACAAAGGCTCTCTGTCTTCTAGTCTTCGTTTGTAAGTTTTCTGTGCATGCTGTAAAAAAACTTGCCTTTTTCCAGCACGCTCATGTGGTGGCGTCGAGGGAAGCACAGGGTGTCCTTCTCGGGGGAGGCCCAGGCCTTGCCACCCCAACTTGCTGGTTTCTGCGAAAATAGTTCAATCCTCACACCCTCCTGCCACATACCATGTTATCAAAACAATTACCGCCACTCATTATGAAAAATATGACCGCGAATCGTGCTACGAATGAGAAAACTTGTCAATTGTCAGGGCAAAATTTAAGTTTTTGAAAACACAGATAGACGAACTGAGATACACACTATCCAAACACCAATATTAAAGTGCTCCAAGATACTAGTTTTTGAATGAAACTCAATTTTCTTAAAATTTAGCTTTAAAAATTAAAATAACATTCATTAGCACAGCTGTGATTGCACAGACAAAATAAGCGGAACTGTTTACTAAGTGAAATTAAGCAAGAGTCTTAAAAGACAATAAAAAGCACTACAAATACAACCAGCACCATTTTCTATTGTCATAATAAGTCACCTAATCGAATATGTACCTACTGTTCATGCATACAGTAGAGAAAATAAACATTAGCTCTAGTACCTCTGAGCACCTAAACATCAAAAAGTAATGTACATCATATTCTTTAGGGATTTTGATCGCGCCGAGAATTTTAAAAGAAAAAGTAATTTTAATTAACTTCACTATATAAATGCATAACTTATCAGCTCTATTACGGAGCAAATGTGCCCCTGCATGAGCACTTGGAAGATCAAGACAAAGGGTCATGCCGCGATTGTTAGCGAGAATGATTGAGTCTTGCTGATAGTCACTGCAGTGCTAGACCTTATGTCATTAAAGGAGTACTGACAAAATCTTGAAGGTGAGACGACTAGTGGGATAGTTTTTTGTGAACGCACACATGCAACCTACAAAACATCTGTGACTAGCATTGCCTTCAACATATTTAAAATTCATTTTAAAATGATCAGTGCTACTTAAGTGCATACGACATGGACCCTTTCACGATGTAAACTCCTACTTGGCCCTAATTTAAACAGGAGCGCGTGTCGGATGCCATGCTCCTTGCACATGCCATCCTGCCGTTGCTAACGTAGTGCTCACATGTACACGATACGTGTGGCGAGTGTATGACTGCATTGTGTACACACAAGGCCAGAAGTGTTTAAACAAAAACTACACCAAGTCCCACCCACTCTGAGTGCTCTCTAAAACCAAATTTATAACTGGGTGCCATAATAATTCGCCATTCTATGCTCAAACAAACGAAGTTTTCAGCTGTGATAAGTCAGTTGCTAGCTAAATATATACACCTAAAAACTAAGACGTCAAATTTTTGTGTCAATTATCCTTTAGCGCTTCGTGGTCCAAAACCTTTACCGCCCTGTCGTCTAGCCTGGTGTAGAAGTAATACAGTCGGAGCTCAAGTGAAATAAGTTCACTTACTTTATATACATGTACAGCAAAAGTATGCCTGAACTATTTATGAAAAAAATTTGTCCAGCAATGCCCGACCATGAATTGCTATGGCCGCTCTGCAAAGTCAGGTGCGCCCGACAACAGATGGTATAAAGGGTTAACGGCAACAAACACTGTCGCAATCAGTGAATGTGCTGTGTACATGCACAGGTTGGTGAGCAGAACATAGGTTTACACAGTCCAACCGTAATGAGACTTGCCCTTGTCAAACATGCCACATGGTGCAAACACTAAAACAGCATCACGACATGGTAACAACTGCCATCTTAGAGTGATTGTATCAATGATGAGTGAAGGAGTCAGAAGAGAAGGACCAGCAAATAAAAATAAAAAGTTACTGGGGAAAAGCAATACTTTGTTCTCAGAGCAGTCAATGAGTGTTATGATGCGACAGGAAATTTCAACTAAGAAGGTCATGAGAATGTTATGGTAGCACAAAAAACTATGATGTACGGTAGGTCTAGGATGACGACACTTGCTGTACACACAGCCAGAGATTATATGCTGCGTGCTAGAGTAGAAGGCACCACGTCATAAATACAGGTAGTCACTTTTTCTAGCTTACAGCAAATATTCTTGTAAATGAAAGAAACGGTAATCCAGTATCAACAAGCGCTATTGTGGCAAATGTAACATGAACAACACCTAGCAGCTAAAATTGAAGCCTTGAGAACGTTATAGAATATTCAGTTCCTGCAGCTGGGACTACACTAATCAGTTTACCCTGACAGTGAATTCTCAATGACACTTAGGTGACCACCAATGAGTGTATGAGCATCAATATATGTCAAACAGCCTCCACAGCACATTGCCTTTGAGGTGGCTCGAAAATCGCACAAGGAGCTGGAACTCTCAGTTAAAAGCATGCAATATGGCCAAAAACACCACAGTTGAAGCAAACAGGGATGTTGTCTCAAGAGCATCACATATATGTTGCACAAAATACTGCAGCGACGACAAGAATAGAAAGAAACCTGAATGGTTGCATCTGAATATATTGTCATCTCCCTTCGAATTTCCCACATTTGCATAAGTTGAAATGCCCCAAAAGGTACACGTACAATGCGCACTTCGTTATTTTTTGGGTAACTACAATATTTTAGAACTGAAAAAATTACTGCATTTTTGCCTCAATTTTCCCAATAGCTGCGCATTCAAGCATTATATATCTGTACACTATTTTACCAAATAATGACCCACAACACTGTCGCAATACGGCTCTTGCGCAAAAACAAAAGAAAAAGACAGACACTCATAGAATACAATCACATTGATGTGAATTCACATATATCTCACGCTAATGAGCAGTAAATGTCAAAATGCAATTCTAGAGATGAATATTCTCATTGAGAGAAGGCTTACTTGAGTCTGGTTAGCACTGCAAAGCACCGTTTTCCACAATGCTTAATATAGGGAGATATGGTGCTACGATCGTTGAGTCACCATAAGACTGATGGGTAGTACACGGACTTGCCTAGTCTTCGTGCCGGCGGCTTCAAACACACTTGTGGTTTCGTTTATTGTTGTGCTTTGGAATTTGTTTCAGATAAAACAATGAATCGTTGTGAACTTAACGAACAGATATAAATTAGTGAGCCGGCAAAGGTCAAGGTGAAGTGTAACCTCTGCGTTGATTTTAGTCTTGGAACCAAGTGAATGCAGCCACATGGAGCAAAGCAGAGCGAAAAGACAAAGTCTAGACAAATCTTTGTACTACTACCAATCATTGCCATGCTGGCTAAGTGTCATGCATTGTAGCTTCTGTTACAATGGGGCAAGCATTCCCTGTGTGTGCTTATGGGAAATTATGCTGAAATCTACTGGATGTCAATAGGCAGACAACAAGTCTGTCACAAGCTATGTTGAATGAACTCGTAAGATAGTTGTGAAAGCACTGTTAACACTGGGCATTCTAAGGTGCAATCTAGTGCAATTCTTATTGAGCTTTTGATTTCGTCCTGTCCTCACCAGATTGTTGTGCAAGTGTGACCAAACTACTGTGTTGTTCCATAAGAGAGACAAATCCTAAATGAACAACAAATGGCAGGTCAGTGTTCTGATGTGTTTTTAATAAAAATACCACGAGAAGTATTATACAAGACGATGCCAGGCATCAACTGCATTTCAATATTAACTTCAATGAAAGCTCAAGGAGCATGAAAAATAACCCCATTCACACTCAAACTGGTGCCTCAATTTGCACAGCCATCAACTTGCTGTCCTTTGAAAACACCGACTCCTTCCTGTAAGTTCATACACAAGAAAGCACTGAAGTCTTTCTTTGACTCTAGAAAAAGAAGTCTTTCACCAGCAAGCATACAAGCACTTTAAAAAATAATATGGAACAACCTTTCTCAAGCTCATGACAACGTTTCTTATACAAAAAAAGTTCACATATGCAGAAATCTTAAGAAATTAAAACAACGACCCATATGTAGTACCCAAGCCAAAAGGAATCCCATACAAATTTCTCTCGAAAGGCGTGCATGAGAAACTTGTATAGGTCCTGGTCAACTTTGGTCAAAGGGATACAAAAGAGATGTACGAGGCCTTTGCTTTCTGCCAGAGAGCCAAGCAATGTGCGTGCATTCCGTCACTTGATCTGTTAGACAAGAAAGTCCACTATCTCACGTCGCGCACATGAATAGAATAGAAACCCAATCTCTTTAATGCTTTCCTTTAGCTACACATGCTTCGTTTCTTCAATAAAGTGTTCACTTGAGAGTCGGTGCCTGTCCTAGTGTCCCGATCCGGGAATGAAATAAATTTTTTGGCAATTGAGACTCTTTCTTTCTGAGAAATCTATATGGCCTTGAAGCGACATGCTACAAAGAGGTGGCTGTCAGTTCCCTTTTCTTGCTCTTTCCACCTCTTTGTGAGATTCCACAGAACCAATTTCCAGTATGCTACAGTAATCAGCCAACAAAGGATTTGAAGTTGACCATGTAGAGGAGTGCCAGCTAAACATCATGAACCTAACTTTTTTGGAGAGCATATGCTCGTAACACACATTCTGTTTGAATGATTGATTAAGAACTCTGCAAGAGGAGGCAATGAAGAAGGATATCTAATCTGGACAAAGAATTTCATTGCGGGCACCTTGATGTTATGGCGACAATTCTGAAGCAGTGCAAGGACTGCCCCACATGTGTTCTTTGTAGCCCTACGCAGCTTGGCAATGATACAAAGCTCCCGAAAATCAGTAAAACGTTCTTTTACAATAACAACAAAAATGGAATCCAACAGGAGAGTTGTTTTTGAAATGGTCACTGACATTCATGCTGACCTTGCGGATGTCTCTTGAGGTGGTCTTTCTTTTGATTGCGTAAAGGGCACTGAAATGGCCGTTTACCTATATGAATGAGCAGGTGGCTTTTCAGTGCACCCAACTGTGTGAAGCTCTGGGGGCATAGGTGGCATTTATAAGGCCGCTCACCAGTGTGAACCAGAATACGTTTGTTTAGGCTACCTATATAACAAGTGCTATAGTCACAAATGTAACTCTGGGGGCAGCCCCGCTGACGTGACTTCTTCCCACCATCTGTAGTAGCTGGAATGCAGATCATCATTGCTGCACAAAGAAAACAAGATAGGTGACTCCATTTAAATTATGGAGTTTTACTAGTCACTATACAGTTATGCCACGTCTAAGTGAAAAAATGTGGGTAAACTTAGACCTACCTAGGCTTCTTATATGTATACCTAAATCCAACAAGTGTTTCAGAATTTCACCCTTATTTAAATCTAGTGACTAGCTCTAATTATAGAAGACCAGGGAAACAAAATGAGACTAATGCTCTTCAACACTAAATATTTCTTGAAAATGCTTTATGGCAATTTATGAATGAAGGAACGGCAGGTGAACCTTATACATTGCTCTATATATGGTCATTGAAGAAGCTGATCCTATATTGAAAAAGTCACATCGACGTTTATTAATGCCCACCTGCGTGCGGCAGTTAACCTAGCTCCGAATTAGCTACAACCTAGGGAGATAAAATTGACGAAAAAAACAGAAAAAGATAAAATTAGGTTGTTTACAAAGAAAATCACAAAAAGGTGCTGGATCAAAGATGCAAGGTAATTGCAATATACACCCATTTACAGGAAAGTAATATCACAAATTCAGCAAAAGGTAGGCATCAGGGATACACTATATAGTGTTCCCCATCTAAAAGTGGAATCAGATTATTCTTGATATTTGGCAGCCTAAAAAGAAAAAAAAGATGGGAACGAAAATAATGAAATTGTCGAAAATATCAGGAATAAAAATATTACTACAATATAAAATTACGTTTGGCACGTGGGTCAGGCTTGTTATCAATATACGTCAACCTAAAAAAATGTCAAAAATTTTCGAGGAAAAAAAGAAGAAAGGTGTTACACTCGAATGTTAGCCATAACAACACATTATGGACTCCATTTTTGATTATAACACAATCCTGGGCAGTTACAAAATATGCAATATGGCAATGAAGTTGGGACGTTATGAAGACCACCATTAAACTCATTATTGGTGTCATATACATGCACTGACCAACTTGAAATTATCACAGCTTTACTGAATATGTATCAAAATGTTAGTTAATGAGGTGAAATGCTATTTGTACCTAATGATGCACAAAAGCCAGATAGCTTTCAGTTATTGTGAACAAGGTTTGTAAAATCAAACGACATGGACAGTACTCAGGGAACCTAAATAATATATATTGTTGAAAAAAGATGTCATGCAGTGACTGCAGCACTGACAAACTATAGCTGAATTGATGTAAAATAAAAAAAGTTATGGATCACAGCACTTGTATCATATTGCAATGGTAACAATTTGTCATAGCAACCACATTCAATCAAAACAATAAATGAACATCATTCAGGCTCCATTTGAGAATTAAATAAAAGCAAATGACAACAATTTTTCAATGAAATTATTGGTGGTCTTTCAGGTGCAAAGCTGCACCTTACAGCTTGAAAGTGCCTGAAATAATATGATTTCATACATCTTTAGAACAAACATTCAAATAAGTAATCACAAGAAATTAGCATCCTAAAAAAACTGAACTGATTTAGTCATCCAAAACACCGGCACACTAGTGATTTCATCAAAAAATGTCATATGCTGCACTTTTAAAAGACAGTGAAAAAACGAATGATATGAGAAAATGTACAGTACTTTAGAATGCACACCGATAATTTAGAGCTAAGTGATCTATTTGTAATGCTTATAATAGTTGCTGGCATAGTTCATGGTTAAATGATGTCCCGAGATTTTCATCCTTATCAAAACTTGGCCACTGCAGCCATAATTTGAAATGGCAAGGAAATTAATCAAGACTGACGCCTAGTAGTAAATTCCTCAGTAAAAAAAAGTCATGAGAGCAATTTGAGAGCCAAAGCAGCACCGATCTGCCTTTTAAATTTACTCTGTCTGCACATCTGCGATTGCAAAAATGCCAGGTTGTTTAACTACGTTTGCAGTTACCAAAAATATACATTTAACGCAATCGCTCACTTTCTACTTCCTTGCAAATGTATAAAGATATTTTTTACATATCTTTACACATGCAAGCATACCCTAAAAAATGGTATCAGAAAAATTGTGCCACTCTGAATAGCACAAATGGTGGCAACAGAAATATAAATTCTTACTTCCCCAGTGGTAATGCTGAAAAGGCAAGGGGATGCCTGCATTGAAGGAAAATATGAGAGAAAAGCTACTTTTCCCATTTTTTAAATCACCCTTAGATAATAACGAAGTCACAACAATAGCATTGAAAATATGCTTGGTAAAGGAGGAAATCTGAAAACGTAATGCCAAAATTACAATGCTAAATCGTAATTCCCTCCCTTGCTCGCTACAACTTCGTACATTTGGGCAGCACCTACGATAAGCCTACACAGTCCTTAATCAGTGAAAACTAAGTGCGTTAAACAATGAGAGGGCCGGAAGCAAATGCATAGAGTTTCAGCGTACTTTTTTGACAAAAAGGCAGGAAACTAAAGAAACACTTAAAAATCAGTGAAGCCACGCTAGCATCCGCATGCTAAGATTTTGCCATGTAATTGAAAATGAAACTTTGACCTTTATTACCCGTTTTAGTATAGTTATTGAAGCTATTATGCCAAGAATAATGATAACAAAGCTTCCATAAAAGAATTTATCAGTCTACATTGATTCATCACTTTACTTTCTCAATGCTTTAAGGGGAAGCAAAGATAACCAAGCAAAGATAAGAATAAAAAAGAATTTGAGAAATACCTAATAGAAGACACTTTTCTGAAGTTTATCTAAATTGAAGCTGTACCCTGAATAATGAATGATGCTTGCAATACATAGATATTAAAACACAGCCAGCACCACTCCTATCAAGTCCCTTAATAATAGAATCTCTGCAAAGTGAATATGCTAGAGCCCAGAGATAACACACACATGTGCACAATAAAAAAGATAAACTTATTTTGCATTCTAAGCAAAGATTGAAGGGATGCAAGATGACTACAAAATACAGCCAGCTGTATAATGTAACATCACGTAATTAAAAAGACAACAAACTAAACACGTAGGATTTGTGACAATGCCCTGTTTCGAACAATAATTGTCCCCGAGGATTTGGCGGTTTCCCCTCAAAAAAAGAAGAACAAATGATTACCAATAAGCAAAATTTCTTGGCTTAAAAATATCGCTTCTACATGAAGTGCACTTTTGTAGTGCATCTGAATTTGGCACTATCGAAGTTGTAAACAGAACATTGTGTTGATTGTTTTTTCTGCTTTATAAGCCAATTAATATAAATATTGTTTGTCTTCCACTTTCGCCTAAAGATGTGTGTCATGAGGTGGCCAGGCGCGTTTTGTTTGAGTCAGCGGGATTAACACATAAAGCGGGGTACAGGGTGTGTGGCACAAAAACACGTACTTTGTTGCACACACACACACAGACATAAAAGATTACACGCAGAAAAATTTTGCCAACAATAAATAGCTAGGTTCCCGGAGCAAAGTATAGTACCATTCCTCTACAGCCAAGTCACACGCGCGTCCATATCGACCAACTCAGCAAGTAATGTATCTAGGACGAAGGATATGCAAGGTCTCGGCCATTTACGACAAATATCAGTCGCACCGACACCTGAGCGTAGCTCACCACGTGCATCCGGACTTGTTCCTGCTGATGTGGAAAGGCCTGCCACAAACGCTCCAAAGTGCGAGGATGTCGTTCTTATGCGGTGGTTGAACTAGTGCCGGCAGGTTCTCCGGTCACGTTCCAGGACCCTCTGGCCCGTGCACCGTTGACGGCACCAACGGGTGTCTGCAAACCCGGGCCCATCGAAGGTCAGTGGCGTGATGCTGACCTGTCCCAGCCACTCACTGTACCACTTGCCAGCTGGACGACAAGAGCGCAAAGACAGTAGCTTGCCGAAGTGGCGACTCGGGCGAATCTCGACGCATTGCAGTCATGGGACAGGACACAGGCTGCCTCTATCACTCGCTGTCGTCTTCTCCGTCGTGCCAACATTTTTCTCGTGCGCGCACTTCTCCAATATGGCGTCCCCGCGTGCACGTCGTCCTTCCCCTCCCAGCTTTTCTCTTTTGGGATCTCACCCATTCAGTTCCTTGTCTTGCTCTCTTTTCTTCCCTTCTCTTGTCATCTCTGACAATGTGGCATGCATGCTGGAAAAAATGCCTTCTTTTTATCCCAGTACGTTGCCAACTATGCAACACACTATGGCCAATCTACAGTGCAACGAGTTGCATAGAGACATTTACCGCTACTTACTGCCGCAACTTTTACTGCCGCAATTGTGCCGTCATTGACAAGCTGAAATTTCCAATAGACGCTGTTGAGCTGCTTCAGAGCTTCCGATCCTGGGCATCCTTTCAAATACTGGAATTTCATTTTGCTTGGATGAAGTTCATTCATGCAAACACAGGCACGAGGGTATACGCATGTGCAGGGTTTCCCTTCAGGGAGATAGAAGTGAAGGTTTATCCTAGACCCCCCTTCCCTCAGAATTGTAGGCAGAAATTTTTGGTGGGACGAACACCCTTCATCTGAAGTAGGGGTGGCCCGGCAGATGTGGTGGAGTGTCATTTTGGGTGCATTTTGGGTATATAATAATAATAATAATAATAATAATAATAATAATAATAATAATAATAATAAAGACATTGCGCTGGGGGGCACGAGCATGGTGTGCCCCCCCTGGCTATGCCACTGCCCTCCTTCTCATCCCCGTGCACACACCTATGCTTTAGCCCCGCCGCAGTGGTCTAGTGGCTAAGGTACTCGGCTGCTGACCCGTAGGTCGCGGGATCAAATCCCGGCTGCGGCGGCTGCATTTCCGATGGAGGCGGAAATGTTGTAGGCCGGTGTGCTCAGATTCGGGTGCACGTTAAAGAACCCCAGGTGGTCGAAATTTCTGGAGCCCTCCACTACGGCGTCTTTCATAATCATATGGTGGTTTTGGGACGTTAAACCCCCATATCAATCAATCAAAACCTATACTTTAAGGTGTCCGAAGCCATGAGCTTGTGTTGAATTCCAATTGCATGGTCAAAGCAAGATTTTTCGTTACCTTTAGGGTATGTGTGTACCAACGGCAGAGTGAAGGTGGAAGCCAGGAGTTCCAAGGAGAGAATCAGAGTAGATTCAGAGCGGGAGTCACTGTAGAGAATGAGAAGCTACCCCATTCGAAATTTGTAGAATGGACCGAAACTCGGCGTAACGTATTTCCTTTAACACATTTGCCTGCTTGGCAGCACCGCGGTAGTCGCTTCTTTTGGTGGTAATGGTGGATAACATGAATGATCGAGTCGACAAATTGTGCGGCATTGCTTGCGCTGCTCAATAGCGACAGTTTTATGTAAACAAAATTCCACACATGCGACTCATCGGATAGTGATAGAAATGTTGAATATACTGTGTATAAGCAGGAAATTGGCAGCCAATAAAGTAACTGTATGCGAAGTACTCTAGACAACTCATCACTCGAAAGATAAATCTTCCCTTTCTGCCTTGCGCCTGTGGCACGTATTCTGTTCCAATCACATATCCAGGGGCATCGCTCTACGCCATAGTCGCATGCTTGCTCGCAGAGTCCATTGTCTTTTCCGACTCTGCCATTAGAATAGAACATTAGACCCGTGGTGTAGAAACACAGCAAGCACCTGCAAATGCAGATAACCTTGCGTGGCGATACTGTGCTGGTAACGGTGTTGTGTATCATGGTACAAACTGTAAGCGATTGCTTGGGTAAATGCCAGCAGTTGAAAACGGTAACACTTGTGGATGAATTTTTGTCGGGCAGGTCCTCACAAATTTCAATTGAGTTGCAAGCCCACCAGTGAGCCTTACTTGATGCAGCTCTTGATTCAGGAAAAGACAAAACTCACAAGTAGGCAGATTTAAGCATCAGATAAACTGCTCACAAATAGTGCCCTCATGATACTGCCAACATTGCAAGTAACACTCTACATTAGCAAGCACTTTCTTCAAAAAAGAATGCAGACTGTGGAGGGGATACTTAAATATTGTTGAACTGAGTAATGTGCTGTTTGTTGAACCATGAAGTTTGTAATAATATTTCAAGCACCAGTGTAACACAGTGGTGAGAGTACTGGCTTGCCTTGCAGGGGGCTTGGGTTTGATTCCTATTCTGTCCTCAGTATACTTATTTCTTTTTATTTCACGCGATAGTCATTATAGACACTGGCAATGGCAGACAACTCCAGCGTCGGAATCAGCCCTTGTGATCTCGTAACAGCTTTCGCTCCAAATAAGTATCTATGGTCCTAGTACAACCATGGTAAATAATTAACTTTCTTAAATTTAAATATGAAAGATTACCCCATGCGCTTTCTCTTTTTGGATGTTTAATATTGGAGAGCACCACGCATGTCATATTCGCGAAGGCTTCAGAGAGATGAGAACTGTAATGGAGCATTCAACATTACCTTGTACAGTATTATTTTGCCTAATGCAAATAGCAGTGCTTGTGTCAGTCCAAATGCAAATTTTATACTCATAATAAAACAGTCGCTGTGCCATTGTCAGCAACAGCATAACTGCTGATTACTGAGCTGCAGTCGAGTCCACTGAACACGCTGGGAAACAGAAGTGCATCGCTTGCACTAGGAAAACAAGGCTGTAACCATCAGCAGAAATTGAGTTCAACCTAGCTAGCCTTTGCTAGTAATGCAAAGCCTTTGGTTTCTACTAGTCGTACTAGGTATGGCCAGACTAGGCTGGACATGTAATGTGACTGCCTGCCACGTGATGTTGTGATTTTGGCCATGTGACTAGTTGTTACATGGTTGCAGGTGAGATCATGTCACAAGACGATCTGTTACATGATTCATGGATGGCTTGGCCGTGATGTCATGAACACAGGTTCTAAAAAGCAAAAAAAAAACAGGGACTCCACTATCGCGGCTTTGAAGACAAATTTAATCGATGGCAAAGCAATGTGGCACAAACATCTGTGTGTGTGAATAATGAAGTAACCTCTATGTGAAGTTTTGATGACATTATTGTGACATCAGAAACGTTGTGTCCCCACATGCTGGTGCTCCAATACGGTGCTTTCAGTGACCTCAGTGTACGGCAGGAACACTACCTATTATGTGATGTTGCACAGTTTTAGTCACATGACTGCATGCTACGTTATTTTTAGTCATGGGACTAGATGGTGCGCGATGTCATGAGATCTTTCTCTACCAACTGGTAACACAACGTTGCATTATTCTAGTTGTGTAACTAGATGAGCAATTTCAGTCCCATGAGTATTGCATGATATTTAATCACTAGACTAGTTACGCAATTTCAGTACTATGACTAGTTGGTACATGATGTTACACAATTTTTTAGTCACGTAAAAGACTCAGCTATCATAGTTCTCGTATTTCATACCCGTAAATCGATGCACATATTGCGAGAGCAAGGCATAAATCGGAGAGGATGAAGTGAATGCGTACCGCTCCACAATATTGATAATTACTGTTAACACTATCAGTGCATTGAAAAGCTCAGAGAGCTCTTTTCTTCAGAGCAGTTTTAACTGAACAGTGTTTAGGTCGTGCTTTGGAAGAGCTGACAAGAGTAACAGTCCACAGGTGAGATACAAAAGTACCAAGACGTGTGACCCGATATATGAACAAAAACAAAAAATAAATCATTTGAGCTGTCACGGTCTACGAGGGCTTGACAGAAGAAGGTAGCTGCGCACGGGTCATTGAAATTGCACATTCAGGTGCAATTCAGAGCGAGGCCTATTGATGATGCAGCAGCCCCTCAAAGCGAGTTCAGACACGACCAGCACAGTCCACCTCCTGAAGAATCCACACAGCAACACTGTAGGTAATAAATCCTCAGAGTGCCTTGGGAGCAGTGGAGCACCTCAATAGGCCAAGCAGTGTCAAAAAGTCGGACCTAACGGGCCCACACACCACATCAACATACCACACCTACAGTATGAAAGACAATCAATTCATTAGACTGTGGCAAGGACCACAAGGTCTCAATATTATTGTGAACCGCAGCCTTGGACACGTTGAGGTTGCTATTAATCAAGTTGATAGAAGCAGGCAAGATCAACCCGTTGTATTGGTGTTTCTAATGACAGCGTCACCCGACTACGCACAGCACTCCATTACCCCTACCAGTGCCTCACTAATACCACAACGCGTTGCTATTTTCCAATAGTGTTCAAGACTGCTTGAGTTCTCTCTACACCGATTTCCTGATTTGCTGGTCTGCTGTTCCCATTCAATACAATAATCGCGGTTTGTAATTCGTCTGTTGAGATAAAGTTTGTCCTCTCGAAACTGTGGTCGCAGATCTCAACCACTTGTTTGAAGTAAATAGCAGAACACTTGTGAGCGCACACAAACAAGAACATGGAGATGATTACGACAGGAGCACTTTAACGAAGTTTGTGTACCGATCACTTCCCTCTTTCATTATTTGCGTGTGCTTAAGAGCTCTTCTTTACAAAACACACCCAACCAAAAATCGGTGCTCTTGGGAAGTAACTAGTAACTAGATGATGAGGAAAAGGATCGAGTACTCTAGGCAGGCATTCTCAGATCATGAGATGTAGTCAACCACTATATTTCAAAAGAAAGAAAGAACAGATGCATATCACCGGCACTTACAGGACTGAAACCTAGAGGCTTACAAAAAGGGATCATCTTATATTGAAGATGCGGCATGCCACGTAGAGAAAAGAGATGACAAAAAGAGAGCGAAGTAAGTCAAGTAGCAAACGGTTCTTGATTTCGAGTAAGACGTCTCACTCGGAATCAAGAACAAGAAATGGGCATTGGTAGTGGATGCACCAAGAAGGCAAGATAAGCACTGATCACTAACAGTAAAAGATTAGAGACCGAAAGAAGCCAAGTGCTCTAGGGCAAGGCAGAAATTAAGATGGACAGATCAGATTAAGAGGTTTGTATGAATAACAAGGCCATAAGAGGCGTAGGGCCAGGTAGGTTGGCAAAACATGGGAGAGGCCTCAACTCTCTCCAATGAGCATAGCTAAATAGATGATGTAGTATTGCGTTCAAAAAAAAGAGACAGCGAAATAGGACAGCTTTTGGTGTAGATAAGCAGTTTGTGCTTTTATGTCAAACTTATCTTAGTCTGTAGCATGGACCAACCCTAGAAATCATGACAGTGTTGAAATGAAGAAGTCGGAAACAGACAATGCTATCATGTCATGTACTTGCCGAGAGAATAGCAAAGCAATCTAGCCCTGCCTTGGAAGCAGCCTGATAACAAGAATTTATTCACCTATAAGCGCCATAAGCAACGAGTGACGCCCAATGCCCTCTTTCAGACTACCTTGTCTTGTGCCAGTGGAAGTTGTCCAAAGACCCTGATAAAAATATTTAAAAACGCAAAATTGGTAATATCAATTAAGCTAACGGCAGGATATGATAGTGTGGAGATTAGGGTATTCACAAATTTAATAAGGATCATAACTGGTAGAAATCAGTATAAATGTACTGGACAGAAATTGGCAGTGGGGATGTGGCTCCAGAAGAGGCCAGCGGGTTGGTTATAAAAGCACTGTTCTGGCGCTGTCCTGCGTGTTACTTCTCGTTGCTCAACTTTATCATCTGACGACTTTGTCACCTAGAGCGCCTGATGACATTTGGTGGATGAGCTGGGTATTTACAGACCTGGAACTCCAAAACCAGACCCTCCCCCCCCCCCCCCGTGTCTGTCATGTCTAAGAACACTGGGCCGAGCAAGCCTCTATAGGAACCGCCTGCGGTCACCTGTTGAGGTGCGCTACGCCAACGAGATCCTACCATGTTCAGTGGAGCTAAAGATCAAAACGTCTACAATTGGTTGTCATTGTACAACAAAGTCAGTGTGACTAATAAGTGGAATGAAGCAGATAAGCTCCACTACATTAACTTCTACCTCTCAGGAATCACCAATACTTGGTTCCACATGCATGAATCAGAGTTTTCCGCCTGAGCGGCACTAAAGACTACACTCCAAGATGTATTTGGATACTTCGCAATCCGCAAGCTTCGGGCAGAGCAGCCGCTTCGTACTTGTGCTCTACATAGAGCTGAAAACTTCACCAACTACATTGAATATGTAGTGGACATTTGCCATCGCATTAACTCGAACATGACCTAAGAGGAGAAAATAAAGAGCATTATGAAGAGCATAGAGAACGATGCCTTCCAAATGCTCTTGGTGAAGAACCACGACATGATTAACGAAGTAACGACTATTTGTAACAGCTACGAAGAAATACGTAAGCAACGCATTTCAACGCACTGAGATCTCGGACTACATGACGCGCTTTTGGCACTAGGCATAAGTTTCTGTGCTGCCCCCTCCGACCCGTCGTTTCTCTATCAAGTGTAGAAATTTGTTCAAGAAGTCGCACCCCAAGTGTTTCTTCTGCCGGTCACCTAGGCGTGGCATACTTCAATAATGCTAAGCATAGCCGTAACGTCTCTCTCTAGGATTTGACTAGCGGCTACATCTTGTAGGCTGGCACACTAGAAAAAAAGGACACACCCGAACTCTAACACCAGCCGGACGTTCATTTTATGTATTCTCAAAAGTTCCTTCCTTCTCATTCCAGATGTACGACTGCTCAGCCTGCGCAAAACACCCATTCCACATACACTCCTTTTGTCCCGGCGTATTCACTGTGAGAGTGCCAATTCATATCTGCATTACAAATATCTCCGAGGTGTTTTAGTGATTCTTCTTGTGGAATATTTTGGAGCATATAAATAACAGATATGTGCACGGGGTCTTGAACAGGAAATACAAGAATAGCACACCTGTTAGTTTTCAGATTCAGCTACAAACCGTCAAGCCAGTTTTCCAAGTCCTTTAAGTGTGTTTGCAAGATTATATAGAGACCATGAATTTCATTGGCCGTAGAAGAAAAAGCAAATGTGATTGGCATAAACATAAGTCTTCAAATCTGGATGAATGAATAGTATAGAGCGGGATGTTCAACAGTGCGGGAGAAGGTACGGAGCCTTGAGGTACACCGTTTGTTTGTTTGTGCTTGCAAAATGAAAGAGAATCTTGGAAACGATAATATTCTCTTAAAAATATTGTAATCCATGCTACAATATAAGGAGAGAACATATGCCCCCCTAACTGTATAATTAAATTAGTAAGCACTATGCTACATTATATATGTCCAATGTCACTGAAGCTTAGTACTGCATTTGGCGCCAGGTATTATTATTTCGACTTTATAAGGTCTATACGCGTGTGCCATATTGAATATTCAGATCTGAAACTAATTTCGTAACAGCTCAGCGATTGTTTCTTAACATTGAATTTTAATACGCGGCTCTAAAGAACCCTTTCGATCAGCTTCAATACATTGAATTTTAATGCAATCGGCGTTATGTTATTAACAATATAGCTGCCCCTTGCTTCATAAGCAACCGTATAAACTGGGCATTTTTCCAATCATGGGGTATCCACACTTTAATAAAAGAATGAATGACAAGACCTACATGACAGCTTCGATATTCCTATCTTTATAACTGTACTTCTTATTCCGTCGCAACCTTGTGATGCATTCGGCAATTATTCCATAATCTTATCCCTTTCGGACTTCCATATTTCTTTCTACTTTCAGAAAGAGGATGTCGACGCAAAAATGGAACGTCGGGTATCCAACCTACGTTCTAGTTCTTGACCCAATTGCCTTAATCATACCTGTAGTTTTTGCGTGGTGTGAACCACTGAAGCTACATTTCTTGGCATCAGAATATTTTTTATAGTGCGGAGAAAATTGAACAAAATGCGATTGCTATTCGATATAGACAAGTAATCGAAATCCCCCACGCATATCCACGAAGATGATTGGGCAATAGGTAGAAAAAATACACGCAGTGTTTACTGATTCCGGAATTGGCGAGAAAAGACAGCGAAGAAACTCGTGTTTCATACAGAATCACAATAAATTTAGGTAAGCAATCGCAGTCATTTCTTAAGTTCGAAAAAAAAAGTGAGGCAGACTCTATGTCCCAATGAAGGGCTAGCTCGAGGGGATGAAGTAGAAGGAAATACGCGTTTTTTTTTGTCACTCGAGTGCATGGCTACTGGTCCCTTTTCGTTTTTTTTCAATATTGGATGGATGAAGAAACTTGTCCAGAAAAACGCGACTAGCGCGTAGTGGGGTTTTTCCACGCTGTTACGGGCAGTCTAAGCCTGACCGCCACATCGTGGGCTCTCTGCATGGCCCAAAGCCGATCCCCCTTGTAGGGAATTCTGATGGTGAAGCACCACCTGGCCGTATTGGCTTGTGCCCACTAATGAGGGGCATTGCCCGAACGTATGCTCTTAGTTGGCTGCTTCCCCAGAGCAGAGACATAATTTTTTCTGAAAATGCCCTATGTGGTTTACGGATAATCCATCATAGTGGGTACGCGAAGTGCAACAATTTATACTATTGTTATATCATAGTAAAGCCAAAAGCTGCTCTATTTTGGTCCAAAGTTAACTCGAGAAGTTTCAAATGTGAATGCATTTCATAAGGCGCGGTCACACTTGAGAAGTGAAGTGAAAACGGAAATGGCAGAGTGGTTGTAAAACCACGACCGTGCGCGTCGAAGTTGTCCCCATTCGTTCGGCCCCATCCCGCCACTGTTGCCGTCGCTATCTTCACAATTATGATAGTTCTAGCGCGAGAACAGCGTGACGACAAAGAGAGATGAACACGTTTGTTTCGTGTCCTTGTTGTCTCCTTGTCGTCGTTCTGTTCTCGCGCTAGAACTATCGTCATGTCATACCAACTAGCCCAAGCTGCCACGCTTCTAACTTCAAAATTAATTCATATGAGCCTGCTTTCTGAGCACTAAAGGTCGCACAAAATTCTAGCTATTCACGCAAAGTACTGAAAAGAAACAACTCGTAGTACCTTTTTAAACGTTGTTTCGAGAGATACTTCTGCAGAAACGACACGACGAACGCAGCGGCTGTGGCAGCGATTTCAACCAGCTTACACAAAAGTGACACAAGTACGTTGGGGCATGCGAACTCTTTGGAGCTGCACCGTCTGATTCTAGTGTTCTCGGTGTTTGTAGTTCAAACCAGGCTCTCGATGAACGCGTCCTCGTTCTGGCCGTCAAGCTTCGTTGTGTTAAAGTGAGCTAGAATAGGGTAGTGGGCTCACTCGCCGGCCGGCGCCATGCATTGCGGTGACGCCGCCAATGTTACACAAACGTGCTTCGGCGCGCCTCCGCGGCGTGGCGCCACCGCCGCATTAAATGTAGCGAGCGTTGGCGCTGGGGCAGTTGCTGCCTGTTTGGAGTGGCGGTCGGTATGTGCGAGTTTTGTTACTTTGAGAACTCGTCGCGCTTTGCATCCTCAATCCCCTAGGTTCTTCGGCGAACAGTGATGTGGCCTGACAAGTAGTGACCCTCGAACGAGGTTAAAATGCTACCGCGGTGGCAAAACCACTGTTTCGCCCCAGGCTGTCGTACAGGTTACGTCCACGGGAAGGGCAGCAAGAAGCCGTCTTTGTTCGGCGTTCCGAAGGATGCAGTCCTGAAGAAGCAATGGGAAAGAAATTTGCCTCGAGCGGACAAAGCCCTGGACGACACATCTGCCGTGTGCGACGTTCATTTTCAGCCAAAGTATGTGCTACGGGACTACGTGCATATAATCTACTTGACTGGACTGCGTGTGACTATAACCAGTGCGCTAGAGATGTTTTCTTATTTGACAGGGGAAAAAAAGCCTTTAAATACATAGTGACATCAATGACCAGCCAAGACCCATTAGAAAATTTATTTGGTATTATACGTCAGTCATCCGGCAGCAACGACCACCCTACGCCAACTCAGTTTTTGCTAACCAATACTTGTCTGTCATTCTATGGTCTCGTGAAAACAGTTAGCAAGGGGAATGGTGACCAAGGCGAGCTAGCTTCATTGCTGGAGATCAATGCTGCTACTGACACACTGCCACAAGACGATCAGTTGGCCGTGCAAGCACTGTGAATAAGCCTATAGTGCCAGCACCTATTCACCACAACCAGCATATTGCTAGAAGTGATTCCAGGCTGATCTTTTATGTTGCTGGCCATATTGCGCGAAAGTGTATCATTAAAAGAAACTGCGGCCCCGCCGCGGTGGTCTAGTGGCTGAGGTACTCGGCTGCTGACCCGCAGGTCGCGAGTTCAAATGCCGGCTGCGGCGGCTGCTTTCCGATGGAGGCGGAAATGGTGTAGGCCCGTGTGCTGAGATTTGGGTGCACGTTAAAGAACCCCAGGTTGTCGAAATTTCCGGAGCCCTCCACTACGGCGTCTCTCATAATGATATGGTGGTTTTGGGATGTTAAACCCCACATATCAATCAATCAAAACAAACTGCGATGTTTGCATAACACCACTCACGATGCCAGCTCAAGGAGAAGATTTTCAGCTCACTCGTCTAACCACCTTTCGTCACTAAGGTGGACTGTTGTATCCATCTAGCCACCTGTATTGTTTTGTGAGCAAGCTAGAAAACATGTTTACAGAGTGCTTTTCTTGCTACAAGTTGCATTCTGACAGCATTTTGGATGTATTGACAATCTTGAAAGAAAAGTTTTCCCAAAAATATGGGTGCGCACAACATGCCCTTGGTCTCTCAAAAGACGTATTGACCTTTATATTGTTACGCGGTTTTGTGAAAGGCATTAATTCTGATGGAACCGAAAAGCGGTAAAAGGCAAAGCATCTAAAGTTGAGCCGCTGCTCCTGAAGAAGAAATATCCAGGAAGCAAATGTGCGCAATATATATCTGATAAATAAATTTTCATGTACTTGTGCCCAGTACTTGGTGAGAGTGGCTTCCTGTTTTTCCTATCTGTGAACATTTACAGTTTTTGCATAGGATTATTCAGTGCAGAAATAGCCAAATCACCGAGCAAAGATAATGGGGATCTGCAGAAAGAATGAGCAGCGCAAAATTTTTAAATTCTGTGAAATGTATAACATTAAGAGGTCGTGGGTGTGTGCTCACTCCCGAGCGTGTGCTAAGGTCAGCATCGCTACTAATTTAACACGCTCGTAAAAGGCGTGCGTGACGAAAGTAGGGCCTGAGAAATGCAAAGAATCCAGTTTACATTTGATAGCCGCGCAACGTAAGCTTTGAAATTTTGCCATCGCTGCCTATCACTTGTAAGAGAATCTAAATGCATCTCATGTTTGCACAGCATCCCTTGCATGCATCCAGTTCTGCATGCAGTTTAATCGCGTGAGTTACGCCGGCAGATTTTATGAAAGAATGTTCTCTACAGCTTTATTCGCACGAGTACTTACGGTATTCGGTGTGTTTCATATAAGATTAAATAACGAGCTAATAGTTTAGCTGCCTACACTAGGCTACAGTGGTATAGGTGGTTACCTACGCGCACAAGTAGGCCAACGGCCTACGCACCTAGCTCCATGCTAGTTTTTGTAATTTTTATTGTCTTAGCGACATCAGCATCACCGTTTACACTGCCGAAATTCGCGCGCATTTCCGTCCAGTGCATGGGATAACAGCATACAAAAAGCATGATTTCAGTTGCGCACCAACGCCTGCGTTAGGCAGCGCCCTACATTGAAGTCGCTGGTGGCGCCACCACACGTTGACATACCCAGCGTCAAGCAGGGGATTCCAGCATGCCCACTAGCAGCACGGCTCGTTTGCGATTTGAGCCGACGTGAGCCACCATTATTGGCCATGAGATCGAGCAGAGTTGCTGCCTGGTGGCAATTGGCTGAAACGGTGAAGCGTAGTTGCTCTTTGCGTCGTTTACTGGTGACCTCGTGTTTCTAGGTGCGCGAACGCCATCACTGTTTTCAAAGTGCGGTTTGTCCGGTCATTTCACCGCGGGTGTAACTGTTTCTGCGTACGCCTGAACCGACGTACGAAATCATTTGGTCTTGCTCGGATGCTAATGCATTGTAATAAGTTTGACGAGTGCAGCTTTCCAGAGTGCTGTTTATTGTCACTTCCTCCAATCACCAAATTATTCCAGAGCTGGTGCCACTTTTTGTTTCAAGACACCGGAAAACGCTCTTGTGTCTACTCAAACATGAGGAATAATAAATGCTGTGTGTATGCAGCGTTTTATGGTGACTTGATTGTAAAAAAAAACAGGCTCTCGGTAAAGCGCTTGCGCGCTGTTGGTAGGTGTACAACCACGTCACTGTAGTTAATCGATCATGCGATGTGCCTTAGTTGTGTTTATCTAGACGAGGTACCACTACATAGAAATATTACTATATTTCTTTGCAAATATCACTATTATATCACTCTAAAACGTGGTTCCGAAAACACAGCGCGGTTTAATAATGCATCTCCGCCGTTGTTTCAACTCCTTCTTCTTTTTTCTCAGCAGAGTGCCCACTACTAGCTATTGTCCCAAGTGTGTCGTGCCAGAAGAAGAAAAAAAGTATGCCACAGATAGGCCAATCCCCCAGAGTGGGTACGAGCCATGGATTAGAGGATACAAACAAACAAACAAACAAACAAACAAACAAACAAACAAACAAACAAGCAAACAAACAAAGACAGGCCCCCCTGCAGGCAAGTGGCAGTGCGCACTTGAAGAAAAAAAAAGATCAGGTGGAGCTTGTCAGAATGGGTGCCGGCTTGATCCTTTCAATGTTGACTGTGTCTTCATGCCCATTACGCAGGATTGTAAATTGATGTTCAGAACGCTTGATGACTGGGAAAGGACCGTCATAGCGAGGCTAAAGAGCACGGCGAAACGCATCGACACGAACAAAAAGGTGTGAATATGTCTCTAGGATTGCCGGCAGAAAAATGTCGTTTCTTAGTGTGAGCTGAAGTTGGTGATGGGCGCAAGTTTTGCATGAAGATCCGCAGACGCTCGGCGAAAGAAGATGGATCCGAAACACTCTGCGTAGTAACGGGGCTGACGAAGTCACCAGGCGAACGGAGTGTGCAGCCATAAACCATCTCGGCTAGAGAGCAGGCAAGTTCTGGCTGAAGTGTTAAACGCAAGCCGAGAAGCACGATGGGGAGGCGTGATACCCAATCTTCTGCATGAGGCTGCGAGGTGAGTGCTGCTATTAGATGACGGTGGAGTCGCTCCACTAAGCCATTTGATGCTGAATGATACGCAGTTGTGCGAATACGCGGAAAACCAAGCAGAGATGTGACAGAGGCGAAAAGCGCTGACTCAAACTGTCTGCCTCGATCAATAGTCACCGTTGATGGTACACCCAAAACGGCTAATCCAGGTAGCAAAAAAGGGACGAGCAACTGTTTCTGCCTTGATGTCAGGCATTGGAGCTGCATCAGGCCACCTAGTGTACCTGTCAATACACGTAAGCAAATACCTATTTCCCCGACATGGAGGTAATGGCCCGACAATGTCCAAATGAATGGTGTCGAAACATGCATCAGGGAGAGAAAATTTTCCCCGTGGAGGCTTGGTGTGCCGTTGCACCTTGATACGCTGACATGCTCTGCAAGTGCGAACTCAGTCACGAATTTTAGCTCGTATGTGCGGCCAGACATAGCGTTCAGTGACCAGATGTTGCGTAGCTCTTACGCCTAGATTGCAGATGGAGTGGAGGGTGTCAAAAACAGCACGACAAAGCTGTACAGGAACATAGATACGAGTGCAGCTGTCGTCGTCGTCGTCGGGGAAGTTGATTTCTTCCAGTCGGAGAGGTAAAGAGGATCGGAGTCATGGAAGCTCATCGTCTAATGCCTGTGCCTCCGCGAGCGAGGACAATGAAAGGTCGGTGGTGCCTGTTGTGGCATTGATGGTAATACGACTGAGAGCGTCCGCTGAACTGTTAAAGCTGCCTTTTACATAAAGATTGTCTGTGGTGAATTCGGCGATGAAAGCAAGGTGTCGAAGTTCTCTAGGAGTGTGCGTGGCACTGCAGGAACGTAAAGCCCCAAACAAGGGGCTCGATGTCGGTAAGAAATGAAATTGTCGCCCTTGAAAGAAGTACCTGAAACGCTTCACCGCAAGGTAGGCCTCGAGGAGCTCCCGTCCGAAAGTACTATATCGGTGCTCAGTGTCGTGTAACTTGCGGGAAAAGAAGGAAATTGGAGCAGATGCACAATTGATCCATTGATGAAGAGCGGCCCCAACTGCTTCTGAAAAAGCGTCCACCATGAGGCTAATGGGAGCAGTTAATGAGGCTATTGAGGCAGTGGCCTGGGCGAGCGTAGTCTTAAAGGCGGCAAAAGCTGGATCCGCGACCGTGTCCCAGGGAAGTGCGGCTGACTCGGCTTGAAAAGTCAAGAGTAGTGCTTCCAGAGGCTGCAGCAGTGTGGAGCATGTAGGGATGAAGCGGCGATAAAAATTGAGGAGTCCGAGAACACGTCGTTGACTGCGTGTGGACGTGGGAGGCGGGTACTCGAGGATAGCTTGAACCTTGTCAGGTAGAGGAGTGATGCCATCTTTAGTAATCTGATGTCCGAGGAATGCTATTTCGGAGACTCCAAACTGACACTTTTCTACATTGATGACAAGGTCATAATCACGTAGTCGAGTTAAAAATGGCGTAGATGTGCCTTGTGCGTTTCAGCGTCCTTGCTGGCAACGAGAAGATCGTCGATATAGGAGAAACAAAACGGTAAGCCTCTTGTGACTTCGTCTATAAAACGCTGAAATCTCTGAGCTGCTTTTCTCAAACCGAAAGGCAGTCGTAAATACTCATAGAGCCCAAATGGGGTAATTATTGTAGTTTTGGGAATATCAGAAGGCTCAACGGGAGCTGGTGATAAGCTTTGACAAGATCAATCTTCGAGTATACAGTTGTGCCGGTTAAAAAGGCAGCACAGTCCTGAATATTGGATCTGGAACGATGACTGCATTCAGAGCCCGATAATCACCACAGAGCCGCCAGTCATTGTTCTTTTTGGGAACCATGTGTAGCGCCGACGACCACGAGCTTGATGACGGACGAATGATTTGCAACTGTAACAAATGCTGAAACACGTTACGAGCAATTCGAAGTTTATCAGGGCCAAGTCGGCGAGGACGGCAGTGAACCGGTGGGCCAGTGGTAACGATGCTGTAGGTCACAGTGTGCTTGGGGGTCTTATCCCTGGGAGACTGCGTTGTAATCTCCGGAAACTCGTTGAGCAGAGCTGTATATGTTGATGTGGGCAGTTTCACGAAAGCGGGGTTTAGGGCCGTAGTGCGTGACAGAAAACCATTGACCGATAAGCCGGTATAGCTATCCACCAGGCGACAGTGGTTCATATCCACGAGCAGATGAAAATGCCCTAAGACATCGGCGCCTAAGATTGCGTAGCGTACGTCTGCTATCCACTGCAATCTCCTCTTTAGACCGAGATCAAGGGTCAGAAACTTCTGTCCGTTCTTCTGTCCGTAAGTTGCGATGACCGAAGGATTGATCGCTTGTAAAGGAGTTAACTTCTCGCGAAGACGTCGGTCAGTTTTGGACGCTGGAATTATGCTGACATCTGCTCCAGTATCCACCAGCAAGCGCAGACTTGTGGTCCTGTCGTTGATGTGGAAGAGGGGGCTTGATGCTTGGCTTTGATCGCCCGCCGCTGTTATTGACGATCTGCCGGAGCGTTTCCCATGCGCCATGAGCTAGGTGGTACACATATTCGAGCCGGGACACGAAAACGCCGGTGATAATAGCATGTGTTCTGCGGTGAAAAACAGTGCTCGGGCTGGTGGAGGGGCCGTTGTGGAGCAGCCGACGTGAGAGATAGTCGATGTGGACGAGGATGGTCATTTAAGTTGCGAATGCTCAGCAATAACAGACGCAAGTTGGCGACTTCAGCTGCGAGATCTTTTAACGTTTCTCGAAGCAAATCTGCTGCAGAAAACGGAGAGGTGTGGGCAGCGTTTATGACTGCCGGAGCAACGTTCATCATGTCATCGGCCATTTCTGCCAGCTCCGACAGTGGCTTATCCTGAGCTGGGGCGAGAGCCATTCGCATGGTAGGTGGAGGACGCTGTACAAACAACTCACGTAGTATGGATGTTTCCGAGCCATCCGGATGGTCCCCAAGCACGTGCTGCAGGTGACGTAGAAACTGTGTGGGACGGCAGTCCCCGAGCTCTTCGTTGCACAGAAGTTGCTGAATGCGCCGATGCTTAGGCGGAACGAGTCGGTGAAGAAGTGCCTGTTTGACTGTCGTATATGGAGTGTCACCAGGCAGGCCGACGAGGATGTCACGTATTTCGGCCATTGCCTGTGGCGGCAACGCTTCAACGAGGAGCTCATGCTTGCGCAATTCTGACGTGAACCGATGAATGCGAAACTTGTTCTCGACTAGAATGAACCATAAGGAGGGATGGGCAAGCCACAGCTGTGGTAGCGTCATGGTAGTAGTATCTCCAACAATACCCAAAGAGAGTACATGGCCGGGTGCAGTTGCCGCGGTACCAGAGCTGAGGCTCTCGAGATATTCACGCTGCTCCACGGAAGGTCGCGTTCGTAGTCCGGGTCACCAATAATTATAGCACTCTGAAACGCGGTTCCGAAAACACAGCGCGGTTCACTTATGCATCTCCGCCATTGATGATGATGATGATGAATCCACAGACTTGAGTCGTACCCATTCAGGGGTATCGGCCAAGAATCGATGACTTAATTAGGTAAGTTTTTTTAAATCAAAACCACCCACCAGAAAAAAGAAAGAAAAAAGAAAAGACACCCTAGTCAGAATGAAAGGAGTGCAATAGTTGCTTGTCACTCGTGCAGATAAGACAATTATTCATTACCTTGAGTAAGAATCAGCATGGTTAAACAATGCTCTTGTGTTCGTTGGAATTATTTTTTTGTATCATTAATAATCATGCAATTAAAAGCTTAATTATTTTACTTTCATTCAAGTACTTGCAAACTGCGTAGAAAACGTTCTCGTGGCTGAAGCCCAGATCGTAAGCACTGAAGGAAAGTATGTTTTCTATAGTGAAATTCAACTCCAGGCTAGTGAATGGGAGGGATAAGAATGTTTTCCTGAGCAATTTGTATCGGCGGCATGATAAAAAATAGTGCTCTATTGTTTCCAATTCTGAACAAAAGTTGCATAGTGGTGATATCGCCAGACCAGCCCTATGTGAATAGAAATTTAACGGGGGGACACGACATCGAAATCTGGTTATTATGGTTTACAACTGTCTTGTAGGACACCAATGACTTTTCCATGGAAATTTTAAGTGAGTAACTTCTGGTGTTGACAATATTCCTTCCATAGCGTCTGCACTGAGCGCAAGCTTTCTGTATCTTGTCGCCGTTATAGTGGCCACTTCGGGAAGGACTGATAGTACTGGCCCTTCCAACGCTGCTCGTGCTAGAGAGTCGGCGATTTCATTTACTTCTAAGCCGCAATGACCGGGTACCCATACTAACTTCAGTAGCTGCAGCTGAGGAGGAACTAGCATAAGGAGCGTCTTTAAGGCCATCGATTTCGTTGACGCCGTAATCGACGTACATACTGACAGGGAATCCGTTATTATGATCGCATTAGCGGCATTCAAAGGTAGCTTTCGCAGCGCTAGAACTATTGCCAACAGCTCAGCTTCAAAAACTGGGATGAAATCCGGTAATCTTAATGAAAAAGACCAGTCAAGCGAATGTGAGTATATACCTACACCTGTCTTTTCATCCAATACTGAAGCTTGTGTGGCTATAATATTATTCGTTTCCGCGTGTGCAAAATAATCCTGCTGTCGGCTATTTAAGACCCTACAGGATTGTAATTTGGGCTTACAGGGAAAAATCTCATCGAATTCAATCTTAAGAATTTGATTTGTATCCTGCGCAGCAATCACATCTCGAATTTTTACATTTAACCTATCTAGTTGTTTCTGGACAAAAGCAATTTGAGGTGTTCGAAAGCGTGGCCAATGGGCAAGAAAAAAGCTGTCTGGGTCATTTATAAAATCATACTCAAATCGTCTTGGCACATAGCTATAAAATTTCAGAAACGTCTGAACCGTTAGGATACGAAAACGGCAAGGCATTGTAGGTAATCGTGCTTCCTGATACTAAACACTGTTTCTTACAAACCTCGGAAGTCCTAGACACAATCTCAAGGCTTCTCGTTCCAGCGTAACCAGAGGCTTTATTTTATATGCAGGGCCACCTGAGAACAATACGCACCCGAATTCTAGGATTGGTCGCATATTCATTTTATAGATCTTCACCATTGTGCTTCTGCGTAGACCATATCGGCGGCTGCTCAGTCTACAAAGAATTCCTAAGGCGCGTTGTGCTTTAGATGCCATGCTTTCTATATGAGGAGTCCAGTTTAGGTTGGCATTATAAGTTCCTCCCAAATATTTAAGAGATTCCACCTGTGGAATGGGCTCTTGTTTATAACATATTGCAATTGAGATGGGATCGGATAACGGGAATATCAATACTGCACTCTTATTTACATTTAAGGTCATGCAGACTGCATCTAGCCCTCTCTCCCGCATATTGAATTATCTCTGTAGCGTTTGATATAAAAAATATATGTCACTATGTGCCGTGAAAAATGCAATATCATCAGCATATACAAACACCTTCACGTCCTGGCAATACGGTATAGTGCTCAATAAGATGTTAAATAGAACTGGCGATAATACAGCGCCATGGGGGACACCACGTGTTTGTTTGCACTTTGAAGATGCGCAACCATCCTTAAAGCAATAGAACTCTCTTCCTCTCAAAAATTTCCTCACCCACGCCAATATATATTTTGGGAGATTGTGGCTCTCTAATATGTCTAATAATACTGAATGTTCTACACTAGCGTATGCCTTAGCTATATCCAATGTCACTAGTGCCGCATGTTGTCTTTTTTTGCGAGCAAGCTGAATGCGGCTTTCTAAATCTGCGTGTGCACACCAGATTGAACAATCTGTTCTGAAGCCAATTTGATTTGGATTTAATATCGAATTTTGCTCCATCCATATTAGAATTCTTTTATTGAGCACTCTTTCGATGAGCTTCACCATATTAGATGTAAGAGAAATGGGTCGAATGTTTTCTGTGACATATCCGAATCCTTGTCTTTTTTGTATCAGCACTATTTTAGCTAATTTCCACTCATACGGAATCCAGGCATATTTTAACGAATAATTGATAGTGTTTAGTAGGTCACATGGTGATAATTGGAATAATATTTTTATCATAGCAGTTGTGATTCCATCCGGACCAGGAGCTGACGAGGGCAAACCTTGTATCACTTGTGCTAACTCTTCCTCTGTAACTTTTAGTAACTTCAATCGTTGACACTGGTTTTTGTGGATCGTAAGGCTTAGTTGATGTAAATCTACACTCCAGGCCTTTAGTCAAGGTTTCTGATGATTTTTTTTTCTTCCAAGGACATAATCTCAAACCCTATATTATTTGGAGATGGCATCATGTTACGTGATCTTATGAACCTGAACAGCGCCTTTTTGTTACAGGCTTTTGAAAGGTGATCATAATGTTTTCTATCATATTGTTCCTTAGCTAAAGAGACTGTGCGTTTGAAAATTGGAGCGTGATACTTGTAATCAGACCAGTTTTGAGGGCACTGGTTATACATAAGTTTTTTCCAAGCTGCCTTTCTTCGTCGGAAATCGCGGGCACAGTCCGAGTTCCACCACAGACTGTGGGTTGTGCTCTTTGCAGATTCCACAACGAATTCTGCATTTTTATATGTTCTTTTGATCAGTGCACTTGGTCTCATGGCTTTTGTATCTTCTTGCTCTTCAGAATGAGTTGCCAAAGCAGATTTTAGATCTTTCCTAAATTTGGTGTAATTAATAAACACTCAAGTCTGAGAGCCTGACATTATATCTTGGCAAGCAATCTCGAATAATATTGGCAAATGATCGCTGTTAGTTGCACAATCACACGCAGTCCACGACAAACTAGTGATTGATGAACTCACAAAGCTTAAATCTAAGGCTCAACGAGACCTATCACTACTGTAAGTGGGTGTTCTTGAATTGAGGCAACACAAGTTATTATCCGCTGTCCACTCCCACAATCTCTTACCGCATTGATCAGTTCGGAAACCCCAGCACGTATGATGAGAATTGAAATCGCCGATTAGAATTTTATTTTGATAACTAGAAGTCACTGCAGCGTCTAAACATCGAGTATCTACTACACCTTTAGGAAAGTATGCATTCACCACCAAAAAAGGCATGCAGCCTGGTAAGGTTATTTCTAAGGCGAGAATTTCACTGTCAGGTGACATGAGCTTATACGCAATTTTCGCTTTGAGACTTATTCTATTATTAATAAAAAATGCCGAACCTCCACCTTCGGATGGACGGTCTAGACGGAAAGATCTGAATTTATTTAATTGAAAAGACTGATGCATTGAAAGCCAAGTTTCTTGCAGTGCAATAATATTTGAAGAAAATTTCGATGCCAAATATATTAGATCAGTTGCTGCAGAGTGAATTGATCGGCAATTGGAATGAAGAATTTTAAGTGATCCTATTTTTGCTCTAAAATAGCCTCAGCGATGGCCTTGTTTAGAATATTTTCTTTAAGAAAATCAGTTTTAGACAGGGTGTTCTTCTGGTACTTTTTGGTTTTGAATTGACAGGTGCGATGCCTTTTTTGTAAAAAGGGGATCTCGAGCACTTAAGCGGTCTGGGATCCATCTCCATTTCGTCTGAGTCCTCCACTTTCCTGGCAAGCTCGCATTGAGATGCGCTACCTTCCTCTACTGAATCTGCAGCTACCATAGGTTGCTGTGGCGTATCGGAGCCATACTTCTTTGGAAATTTCAGGGGAGTTATGAATGTGAAGGGATTCCGTAGCCTGATGTGGCGTAGCAGAGTTATACTTCTTTGCAAACTCCGAGGAGTCACTAATGTTACGTGGTGCACTGAGGTTGTTTTCCGCTGTACCCAACATTTGAGCCATCTGGTTCAATAGAAGCTGGGCCAAGGACTCACAAATATTCCCAGCGATGCGCTCCATTGCCTTCTCCACTGCCTTCTCAATCGCTTCCGCAATAGGGACAGAGAGAGCTTCCATTGTTGGCATATTACGAGCTGTAACACCGGCGTAGCCTTGTGTTCGTGCTTGTATTTCAAGTGCTGCTTCCTTCCGTGAACACCGTCTTCGTTCTACTATCTCTAGAATTTGCAGTTCACGTACCTTTGCCGAACAACTAGAGCTATCGGCCGCATGAGCTTCGCTACATAGGCAACACTTTTCTTTATCACTCAGACAGTCGCTAGAATTGTGAGCTTCCCCACATACTTTACACCTGACCACTGACCTACAACCTTTCATTGTGTGACCATATCGCCAGCACTTTATGCATTGGAGTGGACGAGGAGAGAGCGGCTCTACTCTGTAAATTAAAGGCCAAGCCTTAATTTCTGATGGTCGGATTGATCCCGCAAAGGTCACAATTACAGACTCAGTTGGTATTTTGTTGTTATCAACCACCCGTCCACACCAATAGACTGAAATAGCACCTGCTGGCGAAAACAGCTCTAGTACTTCGGAGGGTGGCATGTTGGCATCGACGCTTCGCACTAGACCTTGGGTACATGCTAAATGAGAAGGTATGAACGCGCTCACTGGCTGGGATGCAAACGTTGAGCACTTTAGCAGATCTAGGGCACAGGACTGGTCTGGCGAAAAGCACAGTATGCCTCCTCTGCCGAACTGGTGGACCTCCGTTATGGACTCGTATTGGGCCGTCACTGACCGTAATTCCGCCTGAATGATCTTCGGGTTTTTCATCCGAATGATGCCATCGTTGTTCGGGACTAGAGCCACTGGAACCGATGATATTCCGTTGCGCAAAAAAAGATACACTGGCACCTCCTTTGGATCCGTAGAAGCAGACCAAAGAAAAGTCCCTGGCCCTGGCGAAGATAAGGGCATCTTGTCTTGTCTGAACTGCACAAAAACACCAATAAGCAACTATTGCAGTATAAGAAACGATGGTAGATCAATTGACCAACAACAGCTACTTAAGTCTTGGCCACACCCCGATAGCAAGCTTCAACGGCTAGAGCGGGCCACGGCCCGAGCACTGTGACATCTCCGCCATTGTTCCAACTCCTTCTTCTTTTTCCTCAGCAGACTACCCACTACTAGTTTATGTCCCAAGTGTGTCGTGCCAGAAGAAGAAAAGTATGCCACACTATCAAATAAACTGTGAGAGTTCGGTATTTACCTAGTACTTAGAATAGTGTTACCATGCACTACCATGTGCATAGATTTAGAACTGTTTAAAGACCCCATACGTTAAAAATTATTTCAGATGGCATGCTTCATATATATTGTCATACAATTTCACTGGACATTTCAGCCTTTTAATTTGTTTTCAGTGCTTGTGTGACATTGCTAGTGACCTACGAAAGACAGTGGTAACTTTTTGTCTGAAAAAATGCTTCTCTCATTAACCAGGCCTTCGTTGTAGCACCGTCATGCACGTCATCCATCCATGAAAGCTTTCTGCTGAACTCTTATATAAGGTTTTTTTTCTTGTGCAAGAACATGTGCGTACACGTGGTGAACGCAGTGTAGCGCAAAGCGCCGTCGCCCACTAAGCTTTCTTGATTAGATTTATCGACTGCCCCGTATGTCATGGGGAACAGAATGAAAAAAATTATATGCGTATAAGGTGCGAAAGATGGTACTGAAATATTTGCCCATATATGCGGGCTTTCTACGATCTTGCTTTCTCACTTTTTTGTAGTATGCAGAAGAAAAGGTTGTAAATAAGTAGTTCAGTCACGCTACAGCCATGCTTAGCAGGGCGAACACAAGCTAACCCCATACAAACAACGCAGCAAAGGCGTGATATTGTGCGAAAGCGTAAAGAGAGTGACCCATGGCAAGCATCCCTATAAAAGGCAGAATGCGCTCCACTCGCGCGTAATTTTAACGTTGCATAAACGTTGCGCACCGATTCAGCGTAGATATTAACAGTAAACTGTATTCAACGCATTTTATCCGCCGACAATTGGCTCAGACCGCAGGCAACGAAGCGCCGCTGCGTGTAATACGCGCCGTCGACCACCTATCCGCACTTGCGCGGGATGGTGCAGCCACCTATAGGGCGATCTCACCACAAATAGTGCCTAGAATATACTTACATTCTCGGCAATATACTACCCCCGACGCCTTTGCAGCCTTGTTCAACCTGCAGCTGGCTGGTTAGATTACGTGGTTTGATGTAGCGCATGCAGAGCCATGAAGCCCAAACCGGATTCGCTTTCGCGTGATGGGAAAATTGGTCTCGGACCTATTCCTGCGCCGTGGCCGCGGGACATGGTACTCCGGCCAGTTGGGTGGCAAAACGAACCAGTTTCCGGAAAGCTCAGCCGCTTTCGCTCTCTTCGCGGCCAATTGCGAATGCGCCCTCAGTCGGGCTATGTCATGCATCCGGCGTTGTCCACGGTGGTCTCCGCGTGACTGGCAGGTGTTATCTCTTCACTCTCACTCCCTCTCTCATAGCAACAGCTTCGGCCACGCACGCTTTTCCTCGTCCCTACCAACCTGAGCATGTGGTGCTAGAGAATGAAGGAGAGAGTAAGTACAGGGCCGGGTCGGATGTTGTAGGCCATGTGCGTTGGCCTTGCCCGCTGTACCTGTCTAGGAGAGCAAAATTTGTTAAGGCAAATAAATCATAGCATTCCAGCTCACGCACTCCTCAACAGTCTCCATAGCCATCCGTTTCACGACGTAAGAAAATAACGCACGATCGTTGGTGCAAGATTCTGTGCGTCGGCCTTTGTATGCAAACGGTACTCCTCTACAAAGCTGTTTCGTACATGGTCATAGTTTCAGATTCTTATATTTCATGTTTTTTTCTCCTGCTAAGAAAGGTGGAAAGAAAGGAGTGTTGCTGAATAGGGGTTACCGATGACTAAAGTTGCTGGTAGAAGAGCGATAACCAAGAATTCTTTGTTCAGGGAATGATTGGAACAACATTAACGCAGGAAGAAAGCTGGGGATGGAAAGAGGCGATGACGGAACACAATTCGACAAAGTTCACTGGATAGGCGCTGTCCTGTCAACTTCTTGCGCTTGTGTTTTGTCACCCGCCTGTTTTATTTCAACCACGTTCAACTTTAGTCATCAGTAACCACTATCCAGCAGCACTCCTTATTACTATTTTTCTCTTGCAGGAAAAATGAAACTTTGGCCGTATACGAAGCAACTTTGGAGAAAAGTGTCATTTCTATATACCAAATGCCGGACGTTTGAAGCCTGCACCGATGAGCACGCGTGCAATACTGACGTCGAGAAGCTGATATGGTTGGTGACAACGCCGTGGGAGACTATTGTGGAGTGCTTGAGCGGGACTATTTCGTCGCGTCGACAATTGGCGGCGGCGCTTCAGTTACTTAAACGACGAATGCGTGCGTGCGTGTGTGTGTGTGTGTGTGTGCGTGCGTGTGTGTCCGGGGGAGAGGGAGGATACCATTGTGCATTATGATTTTGTATACGACATAGCAAACAGCAAATCCAATGAAGAGCGTGAGAGTCGGCTTTAATCACGAGCAACCATGGAAATCAGTCGGTGGAACAGGATGATATCAGCGCAGAGATATACCTTGTTAGTATGTTTAAAGCAGTACTTACACCTTTTTTCGGAGGTGAGTTTCCTCTGCCATACCAATCTCCCCTGAACAAGAATGTCTCTGAGCAAGTGTGACGCTATGCAAATGCTCAGAAGATGTCTTAATAACACGAAATTGCTTTATGCCGGGGTCTACCACGGCTTCACTGACGTGCTTCTGTTCCGCAAGTGACGATAAAAATATATACTGAGACATTGCAAAGATAAAGCAGAAAGCAAGCATTCGTCACGTGGAATTGAACCCGCTGCCTCTAAATTTTAAGCACGTGGCGCTAACAACTACGTCACAAAGCATATGTTGTTTGATATGCGAATGACAAGCCATTTATATTCATCATAAACTGTTTGGCAGTCACCAGAGCTTCCTATCTTTAGCGCGTTTACGTTATAAGTGATGCAACGGGCTCGCGTTAGCCACGCTCGGAAGGTCGTCGCCTCCACACAGCGTGGTCTCTCGTGCGCACTCACTCATTAGACGCCATTTGGGAGAGGACGTTCACTTCGCACGCTGCCGCGGCGCGTTTACGAAAGGAGCGCGCTGTTGACATAGCACGCAGGAAGAATTGTGAGAGTTGTTCGCGCTCGTCTTATGTATACTTGTGCGCTCCTTTCGTGCGTCTATCTGTTCGAACAGAGTGCTTTAAGTGTCGAGCTGTCGCAGTTGTTAGTCCGGGCTTGTGCTGTGTATGCTAATATAGTGCGTGCTTTTTGCTTGAAGTGTGCGCATCGAATTTCGAGCTGCTTGGCGATCTTCACTTGACTTTGCAATTTATTGCTGCTGCCAAAGCAATGCACAATAAACGCTCAAGTATTTGTGTATTGACACGTTTATATTTTGTGTGATACGGATTCCTATGATAGGTGATCAGCTACGTTTTTTATCATATTAGAGCCTGCTTTGTCGCGGCGCACCTGCCGCCATCGACAGTAATTTGACGTCAGCCTACAGTACTAATTTTAGGGACTTCATGAGTAGTTGTGATGATGTCGAGCAGCAAAACAAAAATCAGTAGATCCCACGTACCTTAAGAATCGACGTTATCCGAAGCATGTCGAAGGAAAATGAGCGTGTCACATTTTTTTATTGAGCAAGACGTTATGAAATGACACTAAATATATGAACAAATATCGCACTCACATACATATGTCGAAGAGTTACGGATGTTTATATAACCAGTTGTTTCCACTTCAGCAACAATGCCAATAGGAACATGCCGACTAGCAACACCAGAAGCTTATATGAAGCTCTGATACTCGCGATGATGCTGGCCCTGGACACTGCGACATAAATCAACTTCAGCGCGTGGCAACTAACCTGAATTGACGTTAACGCGACGTGACGGCTGCATCAAATTAGTACATATGTAATGATAGGCAGCACTGCAACCACTATTGAAACTTCACAATGAGTAGCGTCTATTAGAAAAGCATTTCCGAGACCTGGCTAGCTCTTTGGTAGAATGCTGCATTGCCACAGAGGACACTACAGTTTGATTCCAACTGGAACGCTGACACTTAATCTTTGCATTCGTCCGCTCAAGCTACCGATTGGAGTTAATTCTTCAGGCTCGTGCGTTTAAATTGCCTATGTGTGTTCGCGTCGTTTCTCGGTAGATCCTAAGTGCCAATCACCTGCGGTACATAGTAGCATATCAGTGGCACACACTCCCCCATGGATATGTGCCACTGTCAGGCGGGAAGTGTTTGACGACAAACGCGACGGGAATATGACCATGTTCATGTTTTATTCAGTGCATTATATTTGTCAGACCATCTTACCCTCTCATGATAATTTTGGTTCACGCCAAGTTAAGGGGGTGATCACGAGAGCACCCAAACGTAAGGAGCTAGATAGATATAGATAGATACGCTCAAAGTCGCCGAAGTTCGCTAATATATGCTTCGCATTTTAAAAAACTCGGCAGATCGCACCTACCTTGGGAATCGACGTTATGCGAAGCATGCAGAGAGAAGGTGAGCTTGTCGCATTTTTTTCATTAAGTGACACGTCAGGAAATGACACTAAACATATGTACATATATTGTACGCACACACATACGTTGAATAGTTGCAGATGTTCAAATAACCACTTGTGTGCCCTTGCGCAACGATGCCAGCAGGAAAATGCGTATTAGTTACACCAGAAGCTGATATGAAGCTCTGATGCTCGTGAAGATTCTGGTCCTACTGCTGCATAAATCAACTTCAGCGCATGGCAACTAACTACGATTGACGTGAACCCGCTGTGACGGCTGCTTCGAATTTGTACATATGTAAATATAGGCAGCACTGCAACTACTATTGATGTTTCTTCAAGAGTACCGTCGATTTGAAAAGTAGTTCCGAGACCTGGCGTAGCTCAGTGGTAAGCGGCTCCATTGCCACACAGCATGCTTGGGTTCGAATACAGCGGGGACGCTGACTCTTATTTTTGCATTCGTCGGGTCAAGCTACTGATGTGAGGTATTTCTTTACGCCAATGCGTTAAAATTTCCCATCTGTGTTTTCGTCGATCCTCGGTAGGAACTAAGTGTCAATCACCTGCGGTACATATATGCATATCAGTGGCACATAATCATCCATGGGTTTGTGCCACTGTCTGGCGGGTAATGTTTGACGACCTACGCGACGGAAATGTGAAGTTATTCATGTTTAGACCAGTGCGCCATATCGCCAAACCATCTTACCCTTTCATGCTAATTTTGGTTCACGCCAAACTAAGGGGGTGATCACGAGAGCACTCAAACGTGAGTGGCTAGACAGATAAATATGCTCAAAGTCGTCGAAGCTCGCTAAGAAACGTTTAGCCTTAGAAACAAAATGCCTCCTTGCGAGCTGACTTTTCGATCGTCAGCTCGTGCGTGCAGTCACTGACATCGAACGAACCTGTGAAGCGAGTTAGTCGAGTCTGAAATAGTGTACACGCGCGAGCACGCGAAATATACGGTTATCAGAGATTGTTTGGTTTCAAAGTTGTCATAATGACACCCAGATTTTGCCCTGTGAAGCTTTGTGCCAGTGCATTTGGGAAGAATAGGTGTATGTTTTACCAATTCCCGTCTAATCTGGCGCTAATTCAGACGTGGGTCGACTTCATGCGCCGTGGTTGAGGAGGAAACTGGGTGCCAACCAAGCGGAGTTTACTCTCTTCGCTACACTTTACTACGGACGCGTACACGTGCGACATTCAGTTGCTGACCAACTTCGGATTGTCGACAAAGAATCGTGCCAACGTTTTGTCCCCCTGTCGCAACAGTTGTCACACGCGCGGCGCGCAGCACACGAAGAATGCGATCAAAGAAGCAATGCATGGACGTGGATGCGTCACGAAAACTTGCGCGTGCACCTACTACTGCCTGGTGGCGCTGCTCTTCCTATATATATAACTTGATCAGAAACTATCGGCAATAGGCAAATAGAAATATGCAAAACAAAGAACAGACTCTTATATATAGCTTATCCGGGCATCACTGGGGCGTATGACAACGTAAATGAGAAAATTTTGCAGGATATACTGAAGACAAGAGGCATATGCGACGACTAAATACAGCTTTTGAGAGAGGTACACCGACCATATACAGTTGAAAAAAAAGCTAAAAAATAAGCAGCAATCACAGCGTTCAATTAGCAAGAATCTGAAACAGTGATGTCATTTTCCTCGCGGTTATTCATGGTGCTCATAGTGACGATAAAAAAAGCAAGAAAAAATTGCAACATCGGGTTGAATCTATCATATGATCCAGGCTGGTGCGGTAGTAAGCAGAAGCTTCCAGGTTTATTTTATGCTGACGACATTGTCCTATTTGTGGACAGTCAAGGAGATTCAAAGCGGCTGGCTGATATATGCGGAAAGAAAGGCGAGGCTCTAGGACTAGGATTTAGAGCAACAAATTGTGCATTGATGATATTTGATAATCATGAAGACGAGGTGGTCTCAGAACAAGGCCAAGTGATACCGAGGAAACCTGGAGTATGAATAAATGAGCGAGATAGATATATGAATTTACACGAAAAAACAACCACAGCAAAGGCAACCTAACTCTCTCTCTCTCTCTCTGTATATATATATATATATATATATATATATATATATATATATATATATATATATATATATATATATATATATATATATATTTTGTGGCAAAGCCTTCGAACAGTAGGTCGTCCTCTCGAGTGCCTTCTAGTGGGTCGCCCTTTTCATAAGAAGAAGAGCAGCTCGCTCAAAGAGTCGGTCCCCGCATTGACTGTCGCTGTCGTGAATCATCAACGAGTGTCCGCCAATAAACGTCTTAACAATTTGGTGGAGGTGCTGTCCTCTTCAAACATCTTTGGTTCGCATTCGATGCCCTTCGAGCTTCGATCCCGTACCGTGCCTTCTACCATGCACCAGGACGCCGCTCAGCAAACGCTCCCTCCTACACCGACGCCATGTCCCGGTGTCCCCCGCATCCGCGACCCTCCTGTCTCCACCGGCGCGGATGGCACCGACGTCGAGGACTGGCTTGCCATGTACGAACGTGTGAGCGTCCCCAATCATTGGGATGAGGCAGCTAAACTCGGTAACCTGTTCTTCTACCTTGCGGGTGTGGCCGAAATGTGGTACAATAACCACGCATCTGATTTCCCGACTTGGTCCGCTTTTAAGACCTCTGTCGTTGACGTGTTCGGCCGCCCTGCCGTTCGTAAACTGCAAGCCGAACAGCGTTTACGTGAACGAGCACAGCAGACTGGCGAGTCCTTCACAAGTTACATCGAGGACATCCTTGACTTGTGCAAGAAAGTCGACCTGAACATGTCAGAGGCTGACAAAATCACGAATGTTCTAAAAGGCATCGCCGACGATGCCTTCACCATGCTTCTGGCCAAGAACCCTCATACTGTGGCAGAAATCATTACATTATGCCAAAGTTATGACGAGCTGCGGTGGCAGCGCTTGATGACCCGTCGATCGCCACCACGTGATGCTGGTCTCTCGGCTTTGTCAGCTGTTCCTGACCACACAACCTTGCTCGCCGAAATCAAGTTATTCGTGCGTGAGGAAGTTGCCCGCCAGGTCTCTTTACTGGCATTTGCTCCGCCGCAACATGCTCAGCAGTCATCAAGTACACTTGTACCTCCGCTCCGCCGAGCCATTCAGCAGGAAATTACGCAGGTCGTTCCAGAATACCACCAGCCGCCTCCTGTATCTGCGCCACTCAGCTACACCCAAGTTGTAGCAAGGCCGCCCCCACCGATTTCTGTGGATTGCCCTGTAAGTTACACCGAAACCACCGCGAGGCCCCACGCCTTCGGAGAAACTGTGTCGCCTACATACGCCGACGTCACCCACGTGTCCCGAGTGCCGCCCACCATGCACTCATATCGGCAGCCGGCTCGCCCAACGCGTTCTGCGACATGGATGGGACCCGCGAACAGATGGCGCACTGCTGACAATCGTCCCATATGCTTTGCTTGCGGTCGCGTCGGTCATGTAGCACGCTATTGCAATCGTGTGCAGCAACCGCAGGTTGCCTCGAACTTTCCCAGCCAATCAAGCCGCTCTTATGACCAACCACCACCTATGTTACCGTCGTCCCGCCCCGCTCCATCTACCCGCCGTTAACCATCTCCGCGACGTCGCTCACTGTCGCCGATGCGGCCACGTCCACTCGAGGGCGACCAGGAAAACTAGTCGTCGCAGTCCACGAGGCAAGGGCTGCGACGCTGTAAAACTGCGGAAGCCCTCAAGAAAGCCCATCGAACGTGATAGACGTACTTGTGGATGGCGTTCGTGCATCTGCCCTTGTAGATACTGGAGCCGCCGTATCCGTCATGGACGCAAAACTTAGCCGATTACTGCGCAAAGTGACCTCGCCACTCTCCGGGCTCTCCCTCCGTACAGCCAGCGTCCTAAGCATTCACCCTACGGCGATGTGCACAGCCCGCCTTATGATTCAGGACGTGATGTATGCGGTCGAATTCATCATAATTCCTTCATGCTCTCACGACGTCATCCTAGGATGGGATTTTCTCTCCCGCCATGACGCCGTCATTCATTGCGCACCAGCAGAAATAGAACTCACCCAATTCTCTTCTTTGACGCCGGCCGACAGTCCATCTGCCGCAAGCAAGTTACTCGTCAGAGATGACACCCAAGTGCCTGCAAACTCGTCCGCGACGGTGTTGGTCTACTGCGCAAGCCTCTCTGACACCGCTGCACTCCTCTCGCCATCTCATCGTGTTTTCATCAGAAAAGGCTTGCTGGTTCCCTTCGCGACCGTGCAACTCACTCACGGCAGCACCACTATTTTTGCAGCGAACTCATCCCCGTACAGCGTCACGTTGGTGCGAGAGGAATGTCTCGGCAGCGTGGAACCCATCGAAGACGAACAAGTTATGGAACAAGTTATGGATCAACCCGATGACATGCACTGCCCAAGTTCCAGTACGCTTAGTGCTGTTTCGACATCTGCTTCATCATCCGATGATGTATTCGGTCCCTCCGTTCCCGACAACCTTACGCCAGGCCAGCGTTCCCAGCTTCTGGGCCTGTTGGAAGAATTCCGGTCTTCTTTTGATGTCGCCCAACCTTCTCTCGGCCGCACATCCACCATTACGCATCGCATCGACACAGGCACACAGCCACCACTGAGACAGCGTCCATATCGCGTAGCTCCCACGGAACGCCGTGTAATCAACGAGCAAGTCGACGACATGCTTCGCCGCGATGTTATTCGCCCCTCTAGCAGCCCCTGGGCATCTCCTGTCGTTTTTGTCACGAAGAAGGACGGTTCTGTGCCGTTCTGTGTGGACTACCGACGCCTCAACAAGATCACTCGTAAGGACGTGTACCCACTACCGCGGGTAGATGACGCTATTGACAGCCTGCAAGGAGCAGAATTCTTTTCATTCCTAGATTTGCGCTCAGGGTACTGGCAAATACCTATGGCTGAGGACGCTCGACCGAAGACCGCTTTTGTCACCCCCGACGGCTTGTACGAATTCAACGTCATGCCGTTTGGGCTGTGCAACGCGTCTGCCACCTTTGAGCGCATGATGGATACTGTTCTGCTTGACCTGAAATGGCACACGTGCCTGTGCTACCTCGATGACGTCGTCGTTTTTGCTCCGGACTTCTCGACGTATCTTCAGCGCCTACGGCATGTTTTAACGCATCTGAGTGGCGCCAGTCTGCAACTGAACCTAAAGAAGTGCAGATTTGCAGCTCGGCTGCTGACAATACTCGGCTACGTTGTGTCCAAGGACGGAATTCTCCCTGATCCAGCTAAGCTTCGGGCCGTGTCCGAGTTCCCCAAGCCGACATTCGTCAAGGAACTGCGCAGTTTCGTAGGGCTGTGTTCCTACTTTCGGCGCTTCATTCGAAACTTCGCGACTATCATATCGCTGCTGACGAAGCTCCTTGGAAGTAACGGGCCTCTCTATTCGTGGTCATCACAGTGTGACGACGCTTTCACAACGCTCTGTCGTTTGTTGACGTTGCCTCCCATACTCCGCCACTACGACCCTACGGCCCCTACAGAGGTACACACGGATGCCAGTGGTGTCGGCCTTGGCGCTGTCCTTGCGCAGCGCAAAGCAGGGTTCCCGGAATATGTCGTGGCGTATGCAAGCCGTACGCTTACTAAGGCCGAGACTAATTACACCGTCACCGAGAAGGAATGTTTGGCAATCGTCTGGGCCCTTACGAAGTTCCGACCTTATTTGTATGGTCGCCCATTTGATGTCGTCACCGACCATCACGCACTATGCTGGTTGTCGTCATTGAAAGATCCCCCAGGCCGTCTCGCCCGGTGGGCACTTCGCCTGCAAGACTATGATATCCGCGTTCTGTACCGCAAAGGAAGGCAACATGCTGACGCCGACACCCTGTCACTCTCCCCCTTGCCTGACGACAACGCCCACAACACCGCGTCTCACCTTGCCATTTCTTCCATTAGCATTCATACCATTGCTACTGAACAGCGCAAGGATCAATGGATCGCCTCATTGATCGACTTGCTGGCTGATCCATCCACTCCATACACTCGCGCGTTGCGTCGTCAAGCCCACCATTTCGCCATTCGCGACGACCTCCTCCACAGGCGCAATTACAACGGTGACGGCCGCCAGTGGCTACTAGTCATACCTCGCAGTATGCGCTCTGACATATGCGAGTTTTTTCCTTCCGATCCGCAATGTGCGCACGCCGGGGTATCGAAGACTTACCACCGCATTCGCCAACGGTACTTTTGGCGCGGCATGTACCGCTGCGTGCAGAAATTCGTCCGCTCCTGCATAGATATTCAGCGCCGAAAAGCTTCAACGCACCTATCACCGGCAGGTCTGCAACCTCTACCTTGCATTGCCAGGCCTTTTGGGCGCGTTGGCATCGATTTGTATAGGCCACTTCCACTGACGTCGGCTGGTAACCGCTGGGCCATTGTCGCTGTGGACCACCTCACGCGTTACGCCGAAACGGCCGCTCTCCCCGCGGCTACAGCGAGCGATGTGGCCTCCTTTCTGCTCCAACGATTCATTTTGCGACACGGTCCACCCCAGGAACTGCTCAATGACCGAGGCCGCGTCTTCCTGTCGGAAGTCGTTGAAGCCATTCTTAAAGAGTGCAACATTGTTCACCGCAAAACTGCTGCTCACCACCCGCAGACAAATGGCCTCACCGAACGCTTCAACCGTACGCTCGGCGACATGCTCTCCAAGTACGTCGCCGCCGATCACAAATTGGGATTCCATTCTACCCTTCGTCACCTACGCATATAATACCGCCCCTCAGAGCACTACTGGCTTTTCAGCTTTCTTTTTATTGTATGGAAGGCACCCGTCGCACACCATCGACACGATACTTCCGTACAGGTCAGATCCGTCTGAGTGGGCGCCTATTTCTACTACAGCCAAGCTTGCTGAAGAGTGTCGAGAGCTTGCAAAGACCTTTACTGCGCACGATCAAGAGCGGCAAAAAAGCATTCGCGCTGACGCCAGCACTACTGCGCCCACGTTCCTCCCTGGAGCGCTCGTTTGGCTCTCGATCCCTACCACTGCAACTGGCCTATCTTCAAAACAATTGCCCAAATACGAAGGCCCCTACCGTGTCGTTAAACGCACTTCTCCTGTCAACTACTTGATTGAACCAATCGAACCATCGTCGGACATGCGCCGTCGAGGACTCGACATCGTTAACGTGGAGCGCCTCAAGGCCTACTATGACCCGCTCATTGTAACCACCTGTGAGGTCGCCAGGCGGCTCCCTTTTCGTACCCGGGGTAGTTGTGGCAAAGCCTTCGAACAGTTGGTCGTCCTCTCGAGTGCCTTCTAGTGGGTCGCCCTTTTCATAAGAAGAACTGCAGCTCGTGCGTAGAGTCGGTCCCCGCATTGACTGTCGCGGTCGTGAATCATCAACGAGTGTCCGCCAATAAACGTCTTAACAATATATATATATATATATATATATATATATATATATATCTATATATATATATTCACACGTGTTTATATGAAAAAGAACGATGATAGGAATGTTTTGTAGATTCCAGCTAGTGGGTCAGGCGGTTTTTCGGGACGACAACGAAGCAGACGTACTGCTGTACAGCTGATCCTGAATACGCTCTTTTCGCTGCCGTAAGCTGCTGTCATCTTTTGCTTGCGTTGCACTGCGACACTGGTGGAGGTGCTGGGCCGTGACGCTGCCCGATGCTTCACACTTCTAGTGGGAGCCGTTCATCCAGCCTTGACGTGCCTACTGCAACCCTTGTCCATCGATTCAGTCGTCAGCTACGAGGTATTCCTCCAGACTGCAACCCCTCGCAGAAAACCTCTACCAGACATCTAGAAATGGCTAACACCCGCCCACAGCCTGTACTTCTCGGCACCAGTCCTCCCGCTCCATCCCAGGTAACGTTTTTTCAATCGCTGGAGACTAAACGCTTTGGTGGTGGCGCATACGAAGATGTAGATTACTGGTTAGATCACTATGACCGTGTTGCGAAGATCATCCAATCATCCAGTGGTCTCCTCAGGAAAAGCTCGGCCAGGCCTAATTCTATCTTGATGACAGAGCTCGTACTTGGTACTAGAACCGAGAAGGCAAACCTGTCCACATGGACCGACTTTCACCAGAAGATGGTTGAAACTTTTGCCAATGTCGACAGACGTAACCGCGCCCACCAACTACTAGAGCTAAGGGTCCAAAACCCAACGAAATGGTCGCCATGTTCCCCGAAGACATGACACGTTTATTTCGTAGGGCTGACCTGCAGATGACCGGAGATGGGAAGTTGCGCTACCTCATGCGTGGCGTGAAAGAGCAGCTGTTCGCCGGACTTCTGCGCAACCCGCCAAGCACTGTAGAGAACTTCATCAAAGAAGCGTCGGCTATCGAGTGGGCCCCTTCACCAACGCTGCCGACAATATGACCGCTTGTGCAGCAGCCCCCAAATTCAGGCCGCCGCTGCGACGTTTGACAGTCTTAGCTCCTTACGTGACATGATTAGAGAGATTGTTCGTGAAGAACTGTAAAGGCTGCGGACTCCAGCAGTGGATACACCCATGGCATCTGTCGCTCAAGTCGTCCGTGACGAAATTCGCCAAGCCTTCTCGACAGCTGATCTTGCCCCCGAACAATGTCCCATGACGTACGCCGCCGCCCTTCAAAGCTCCCCACCCGCTCCGCCTTCATACTACCCGCCACCTGCAACTGTTCCTTGGTCACCACCACAGGGGGAGACATCGTTGCACCCACCCATCCAGCCCCCATACGACCAGTCGTCTTCTGGCCTGCCGTGGCCTTTGTCGCGTGAGGAGACATCACGGCAACCACAGCTTCGCCGAACAGACACCTGGCGCACTGTCGACAGGCGTCCACTCTGTTTCAACGGCGGAGGTGTAGATCACATAGCCCGCTATTGCTGGCACCGCGCCGATCCGTCTCGCCCTCTCAGGCCACGGTTTGACAGTCGACATGCCAACGACTACGTATACCGCCATGGCGATGTCGGTTCTAAAGGACCTCCGGTACCTCGACCCCCATTAGGTGGCCGCCGTAACAATGATCGCGAGATTATAACTGATTACGAGCCGGTTTTCCGACATCGACCATCTGTCCTTCTCCTGCCCAGTAACCTTCGTTGCAGCGCCGCACTTTTGCCGACACCAGAGGAGCGAGGTCACTCAGCCCACACCGGGGAAACTGAAGGCGGTGACCTCAGGGGGTAAGGTGGCAGGCTGTCAAGACGAAGAACAAAATCCCCCATTAATCTCACCTCAGGACGCTGTAAAGCCGACAAGACGTAATAACAACAAAACTGTGACCCCAGGCCTTACCGTTCTTGTGGATGGACAGCAAGTCAAAGCTTTAGTCGACACCGGGGCTGACTTCTCTATTATCAGTGATGACCTTGCCGTACGCCTCAAAAAAGTAAAGACAGCGTGGACGGGACCTCACTTAAGGACGGCAGGCAGTCAAAACTGATGCCTGTCGGAATGTGCACAGCAAAGAATGTGTAGACATCGGTGGCTCTACTTTCGTGGCGACGTTCGGTGTTCTCGCTTCATGCTGTAGACCTGATTATCGGAATGAATTTCTTGAGAGAACATGGCACCGTCATCAACGTCCCTGCCAGTGTCATTACGTTTCGCAACAACAGCCCTACTTTAGTCGATCGTTCAGAGCCGAGACATACGTCTTGTTCAAGGCCTTTGCGTTTGACGGATGACGATGTGGTCGTCCCGCTACGATCATGTACACTTGTTTCGGTGGCAGGCGATGAGCCGTTTGACGGAGACGGTATTGCTGACCAAATAAGCTCTCTGATAATTAGCCATGGTATTTATGTTGCTCGAGGTTTAGTCACTGTCACTTCGGGACGCACAAACTTGCTGCTCAGTAACTTCAGTACTGAGTGCCGACATCTCCCGAAGGGTACAGCCACCGCTTACTTTGACAATACTGCAGAAATCCAAGGCAGTGTATCGGCCCTAGACGAAGCACCTCAAGAAGAATAAGTACCTAATTTTGACGTTGGTACTACGTTGTCACGAGACGAACGAACGAGACTTCTTGAGCTGCTAGCTGAATTCTAGGACTGCTTTTCATCGACATCATGGGTCGGTCGGACGCCACTAACAAAGCATCGAATAATTACCCACGACGCAGCGAGGCCTATACACCAGAATCCTTATCGTGTGGCTCCAAAGGAACGGGAAGTGATACAGCAACAAGTCGCTAGAATGCTTGAAGATGATGTGATTCAGCCATCACAGAGCCCATGGGCATCACCTGTAGTACTAGTTAAGAAAAAGGACGGTACCCTGCGTTTTTGCGTGGATAACAGGAAGCTGAATCAAGTGACTAAGAAAGATGTGTATCCGCTTCCACGTATTGATGACTCCCTCGATAGGCTTCGAAGCGCTCGCTACTTTTCTTCAGTGGACCTCAGAAGTGGTTATTGGCAGATCGAGGTAGACCCAAGAGATCGGGAAAAAACGCTTTTGTGACGCCGGATGGTTCATATGAATTTAAAGTTCTACCCTTTGGTCTATGCTCAGCGCCCGCTACTTTTCAAAGGCTCATGGACACTGTACTTTCAGGGTTAAAATGGAAGACCTGTTTAGTTTATCTAGACGACGTTATAGTGTTTTCCCCAACTTTTGACGAGCATCTCAAAAGGCTAGAAGTTGTTTTACAAGCCATACGCTCCGCAGGCCTCACAGTAAAACCAGAGAAATGCCACTTTTGTTTTGAAGAACTGCTGTTTCTTGGTCATGTTGTCAGCTGCACCGGCGTTTGACCTGATCCCGAAAAACTTGCGGCCGTGGCACAGTTCCCAATACCGTCCGATAAGAACGCTGTCAGGCGCTTTCTGGGCATATGCGCCTAGTATCGCCGGTTTATCGCCGACTTCACACAGATTGCGTCGCCGTTAACTCGCCTCATTAGAGAAGACGCCAGCTTTGAGTGGAACCACGAACAGCAAGCAGCGTTTAATGACCTCCGCCAACGTCTTCAAACGCCTCCCGTGCTTGCTCACTTCGACGAGCAAGCGCCAACAATGCTTCACGCTGACGCAAGCAATGTAGGCCTCGGAGCTGTGCTTGTGCAGTGGCAAGAAGACACGGAACGAGTGATCGCCTACGCAAGCAGGACGCTAACACGCGCTGAGGCCAATTATTCAACAACTGAGAAAGAATGCTTCGCCGTGGTGTGGGCAGTAATGAAATTTCGCCCGTATTTGTATGGCCACCCTTTCAAAGGTGAAAGTGACCATCATTCACTCTGTTGGTTGACTAATATAAGAACTAATATAAGAGATCCTACCGGCCGATTAGCACGGTGGAGTCTGAACTTACAGGAGTTTGATATGACGGTCATACACAAGTCTGGGAAGCGCCATACGGACGCCGACTGCCTGTCTCAATCACTAGTACAGTCAGCTTCTCTTTCTGACGACAACGATATGGCCTTTCTTGGTGTTCTCAACGTGTCCACGATTTCCCGACAAGAACAAGTTACCCTGAATTGCTTGATTCGACTAATTACGTGGACGGACGTTCTTCGAGGGCACCTAGAGTCTTTGCAAGGACATTATCGTCGTTTTGCTTACGCAATGGCGTCCTCTACAAAAGAAACTTTTCATTCATCGGAGCCCCCTATTTGCTCGTTGTTCCTGCACCCCTTCGAACTGAAGTGCTCCAAGCATGTCATAACGAGCCGACGTCTGGCCATTTGGGCTACACTCGCACATTGGCAAGAGTACAACAGGGATACTACTGGCCACGACTCACAACAGTCGTCAAGCACCACATTCACACTTGCTTCGATTGCCAGCGACGCAAGTCACCTCCAAAGAGACCCGCCGGTCAGCTGCAACCAGTTCAGGTTCCACGTACACCGTTGGACCAGATAGAATGAATATTTCGGACCCCTTCCTACTTCTACTACAGGGAATTGCTGGGTTATAGTCGCAACAGACTACCTAACCAGGTATGCCGAAGCAAAAGCTATCCAAAAGAGCACCGCAGTGCAAGTGGCGAGATTTTTCATAGAAAATATTGTGCTACGCCACGGTGCCCCGACTATGGTGATAACAGACCACGAAACAGCATTTACGGCAGCTCTTTTAGACCACGTCCTGACGCTTAGTGCAACGACTCACCGTAAGACCACTGCGTACCACCCGCAAACGAATAGACTAACGGAGCGCCTCAACAAGACAATTGAAGACATGCTGTCGATGTACGTGGATGTCCATTATAAGAATTGGGACGAAATTTTACCCTATATCACGTTCGAATACAATACGGCTAGACAAGAAACGACTCGCATGACTCCATTCAGCTTGGTTCACGGACGGGAGGTACGGACTATGCTGGATGCGATGTTGCCACTTGAATGGGACGCTACCGACAAAGGCGCTGACGTGTTCACTGAACGCGCGGAAGAAGCTAGGCAGCTCGCCTGCTTACGGATCCACCAGCGACAAGACTACGACGCAGGTTGCTGCAATGCTGACCATAGAACTGTAACGTACAAAATCGGTGAAAGAGTGTGGGTTTGGACACCCGTACGAAAACGTGGACTGTCCGAGAAGCTGCTAAGGCGATATTTCGGGCCATACCGAGAATCGCGCCAACGAAGCGAAGTCACCTACGAAGTCGTCTCCGACACTCCCCAATGCCCGAGGCGTCGCCAGCATCAGCCTTAACTTGTTCATGTAGTGCGTATGAAGCCGTATGTGAGTGACTGACTGCACGTTAAAAAAAATACTGTGGGTCTGAATCAGCATCGGGGCGATACTCTTATAAGGAGGGGCAAGTGACACGTGTTTATATGAAAAAGAATGATGATAGGAATGTTTTGTAGATTCCAGCTAATGGGTCAGGCGGTTTTTCTGGACGACAATGAAGCAGGCGTCCTGCTGTACAGTTGATTCTTAATACGCTCTTTTCGCTGCCGTTAGCTGCTGTCACCTTTTGTTTCGCGTTTCACTTCAACAATATATGTATATATATATATATATATATATATATATATATATATATATATATATATATATATATATATATATATATATATATATATATATATATATATATATATATAAGGGATTATAGGAAGTATCACGCAGGCTCTGATAGTATAGAAAAAGGAGTAATTCACACACAACGAACGTTTCAGCACAGTTTAGTCCGACGTTTCGACCGTGGGACCGGTCTTCGTCTGGGAATACAGGGCATAAAATTCGCGCGCTTATATATGTCAATATTCGAGACCCCCCCAAAAAAACACACATGCTCTTGTGTAACGAACAAGGCTCATCTGTATCAGTACAAAAACGGTTTTCAGTGATCAAAAATATATATCTATACAGCACTGTGTGATGTCACCATTTGTAAGTCATTGGCAGCTGATACGGCTTTGCGGGATACACGTGTGCATCGCGACATTACGGATGTCAAAGCTCTTTTCTTACAATAATGGTTCGCGTGTAAAATATACGCGTTGCCGATGATAAATAATTCTATTATATATATATAAGAATCGCTGTTTCTGTATACATTATCAGCACAGCGCACTCTCTGATAAAGAAGCAGACTAGCGTACACTTGTTATATTGTTGACCAATAAGCTTACGTGGAAGGAAGACACGTCAATGTGCCTGCATCCTCATTGATACCATCTGCTACAGTATTGAACTTGAATATCAGGTATGATTCCCGGAGTTCACGATCATGGTTTGAGCGGAAACCAGATTCAAGAATGGTCGCTTTCATTTGATCGAAAGAGTGGCCCGGCATGCGAACGTGTCGTGATAGCGGTAGATGAGGCAATATATTTACATGGGATTTGTGGTTATTAAAGCGTATTCTGAATGGAGTTTCAGTATGACCAATATATTGTTTCAAACAGGCACTACATTCCAACATGTATACGGCATTATAAGTGTCGCAGTCGAAGCTACCACGAATCTTTAATTTAAAGTCCGAAGACGTGCTCGCGGCGTTTTGCGTGGTTTGCATGTGCACACACACTTTGCACCGTGGTTTGTTACAAGGTGCACAGCCACTCTCTTTACGGGTACCAATTTTAGATGACGTTAACATGTCGTGAAGGTTTTTTGACCGTCGGTAAACAACACGAGGCGGAACAGAAAAAATTTTTTTGAGATTATCACTTTCGGTTAAGATGTTGTGGTGCCGTTTCAATATAGCAGATACCTTAGGAGCTGATGATGAAAATGTCAGAACAAGGTTAGTTTGAGCAGAGCTATCGTTCCCGTCCTTTCCTTTCAGAATCTCGGTGCGGTTGAGTTGGTCAGCTCGAGTTATGGCATCGTCTATTAGTTTTTCCGGGTATTTTCTTTTTACTAGAGAACTTTTGAGCCTATTACAATTTTCAATGAAATCCGTACGGTCAGAGCACAACCGTTTAAAGCGGTGAGCCTGGCTATAGGGAATTCCTGTTTTGCAATGCCGGGGGTGGCTACTCTGAAAATGCAGGAGTTGATGTCGGTCAGTAGGCTTGCGGAACAGCTTCGTAGCAAGTTGTCCTTCGGAAATGGTGACTGTGACATCGAGAAAATTTACAGAAGTGCGCGAAAATTGGTGCGAGAACTTAATAGACGGATGGAAATTATTAAACTTTTGAATGAAACCAAGCAGACTTGCTTCATCGTGTGTCCAGACAAGAAAAATATCGTCAATGAAGCGCCTATAGTAGAGAGGTTGAAGCATGTTTTTACCTAAAAATTCGCATTCCAGAATGCCCATAAAAATGTTAGCGTAGTTAGGGCCTACTTTCGTACCCATTGAGGTGCCGTTGGCTTGTACATAGTGAATGTTGTTAAACTCAAAATTGTTTAATTCAAGGATAAGTTTCAAAAGAGTACCAAGCGCTTCTTTATCAATAGGTTTATCTAAAGGGGAATTTTCATAGGCCTTTATTACTGCAGAAATACCATCTTTATGCGGTATGTTGGTGTATAGTGATGCTACGTCCAGCGTTACTAACATTGAACCAGATGGAACAATGGATTCTTGAATCTTGAACCATTGAACCATTGAACCAGATGGATTCTTGAATCTGGTTTCCGCTCAAACCATGATCGTGAACTCCGGGAATCATACCTGATATTCAAGTTCAATACTGTAGCAGATGGTATCAATGAGGATGCAGGCACATTGACGTGTCTTCCTTCCACGTAAGCTTATTGGTCAACAATATAACAAGTGTACGCTAGTCTGCTTCTTTATCAGAGAGTGCGCTGTGCTGATAATGTATACAGAAACAGCGATTCTTATATATATATAATAGAATTATTTATCATCGGCAACGCGTATATTTTACACGCGAACCATTATTGTAAGAAAAGAGCTTTGACATCCGTAATGTCGCGATGCACACGTGTATCCCGCAAAGCCGTATCAGCTGCCAATGACTTACAAATGGTGACATCACACAGTGCTGTATAGATATATATTTTTGATCACTGAAAACCGTTTTTGTACTGATACAGATGAGCCTTGTTCGTTACACAAGAGCATGTGTGTTTTTTTGGGGGGGTCTCGAATATTGACATATATAAGCGCGCGAATTTTATGCCCTGTATTCCCAGACGAAGACCGGTCCCACGGTCGAAACGTCGGACTAAACTGTGCTGAAACGTTCGTTGTGTGTGAATTACTCCTTTTTCTATACTATCAGAGCCTGCGTGATACTTCCTATAATCCCTTCTACTTACCCGCAATGGCTCTTGTCACGACAACGTCAAAGCACATCATTTTAAAGTATCCCCAAGAAGAAATTTCTACAGTCGTCATTGGTGATTCTCAGACCAAGTACGTCCACCAGCATTTCGACCCATGTTCAAGAGGGACTCCCGCTTTCATCTCTCAAGTGGGTGCGCATATCTCCGACGTGCGGTCTTTACTTCACTTTGTGCCAGAATCCGCAACCGCCCTCGTTCTCCACATTGGTACCAACGACATCGCTTCAACAAGTGCTGCTGTAGCATTCGGAAGATACCGATCCCTGCTGGAGCACGTTATGAACGCCAAGCCTCACATTTCAAGGATTTACGCAACACTCGTTCTTCCACGCTGCCCTAACCGCCGTAATGGCAACGGCAACCTTTCATTTGTTTACCGGTGCAATATGGAAGCCACGTACTTCAACCGACTGCTGCACAACTACTGTAGGCGCTCCAAGAAAGTTTTTTTCGTCGATCATGGTCTCCACTGGCTGCCCCTGACACGTGTGTTGGCAGCTGATGGTCTTCATCTAAGCTTCGAAGGTGTTGCCATCATCGCCAGCCACATTCGCGAACTCTGCTGCAAACGTTTCCTAGGAACTACATCATCATGGCGTGACTGCCCACCTTGCGAACCCCCAGAACGATCTACGCCGACGTCCCCCAGGAGACGCCAACAAACGTCCCCTGCGGGTGCTACACACAACTCCGGTTCTTCAAGCCAAGACACAACTCGGCAAAACCGAACTGAGGCTCCCGCCACCACGGGTCATCGCTACCCTACCCGCCGGAACGCCGGTCGAGGGAGTGCCACCGACTGACGGCAGGCGCCTGCGCTTAAAGGCAATGTTTCAAGTCTTCCTTCGCGAGAGTTTTTAGAAGCTAGGAAAATTATTGAGAAAAGGGTTCGTTCCGAGCTACACGTATTCTCACTTACGAGCTACTTGAATGCTTCGGTGGTCCCGAAAGGTTTACAGATAAGATTTAAACCAGCTACTTCTGAACTTTCGGCCTCTAACAAAACCAAATGGCAAGAAGTGTTAAGTAAAGCGTCCTTAGATCTCATACCCATAATTATTGACCATTATAAATCTTGCACGCAAGACCTTCAGCATACAGAAGCTCGCCTGTTAAAGAAGCTAGCAGTGCATGAGTCTGAATGTTTAATTGCCTATGAAGAACGTAAGAGGAACAAGTTAAACACAACTAAACAGAAGAAGTTTCTACGTGATGGTTTATGTACGCACGAACGCAAATTTGAGGTGACCAAACGCGCCACAACACGTTCGAATGATTCGAAAGACCAGTCTTCTCAAATAGATAGCAGCGTTGTAAACCTTTCAAACATAGTTCTTTCCAACGAACAAATGGGTGCTCTGTCAAAGGGCCTCAACTTTTGCCCCGCTTCAGGTGGCTTCAACGAGTTTCAACTTCTGAAGGATCTACACAACTTTTCCCGTAATTTGCGTCTGAGAGAATACTATCATGACCGCCGAAGCCCGAATGAAACCAGACCTGCACTACCGACATATAAACAATGGACACCCCCACCACATCGCGACAGATGTCTTGACATTTACATAAACGCTGTACAACGCGACATTTTCGCTGCCTATAAGAAAACTGCGCCTTACCGCCACAATTTGTCCAAAAAAGAGAAGGTTGCTCTCGAACAGTTGTCAACAAACCATGACATCGTCATCAAACCAGCCGATAAAGGGGGGGCCATTGTAATTCTCAACGCGGTTGATTATATAAGCGAGGCCGAGAGGCAACTTTCAGATGCCACTTTTTACAAAGCTTTGCCCTCCGATCCTACCAGCGAATTTAAATCTAAACTTAAGGACGCACTTACGTCTTTACTAGAACATGGTACATTAGATGAAAAGACAGTCCGCTCTTTGGTACCACTCAGTCCCGTAGCGGGAAGATTTTATATGCTTCCTAAAATTCACAAGCAGAATAATCCCGGCCGCCCCATCATTTCCGGAATCGGCACCGTTACCGAAAATTTATCTCGTTACGTTGACTCCCTCATAAACAAGATTCCAGCCACATTTCCGTCATTCATCAAAGACACCAACCATTTCCTTCAAGAAATTGTAGATCTTCATGTTCCATCTGGTTCAATGTTAGTAACGCTGGACGTAGCATCACTATACACCAACATACCGCATAAAGATGGTATTTCTGCAGTAATAAAGGCCTATGAAAATTCCCCTTTAGATAAACCTATTGATAAAGAAGCGCTTGGTACTCTTTTGAAACTTATCCTTGAATTAAACAATTTTGAGTTTAACAACATTCACTATGTACAAGCCAACGGCACCTCAATGGGTACGAAAGTAGGCCCTAACTACGCTAACATTTTTATGGGCATTCTGGAATGCGAATTTTTAGGTAAAAACATGCTTCAACCTCTCTACTATAGGCGCTTCATTGACGATATTTTTCTTGTCTGGACACACGATGAAGCAAGTCTGCTTGGTTTCATTCAAAAGTTTAATAATTTCCATCCGTCTATTAAGTTCTCGCACCAATTTTCGCGCACTTCTGTAAATTTTCTCGATGTCACAGTCACCATTTCCGAAGGACAACTTGCTACGAAGCTGTTCCGCAAGCCTACTGACCGACATCAACTCCTGCATTTTCAGAGTAGCCACCCCCGGCATTGCAAAACAGGAATTCCCTATAGCCAGGCTCACCGCTTTAAACGGTTGTGCTCTGACCGTACGGATTTCATTGAAAATTGTAATAGGCTCAAAAGTTCTCTAGTAAAAAGAAAATACCCGGAAAAACTAATAGACGATGCCATAACTCGAGCTGACCAACTCAACCGCACCGAGATTCTGAAAGGAAAGGACGGGAACGATAGCTCTGCTCAAACTAACCTTGTTCTGACATTTTCATCATCAGCTCCTAAGGTATCTGCTATATTGAAACGGCACCACAACATCTTAACCGAAAGTGATAATCTCAAAAAAATTTTTTCTGTTCCGCCTCGTGTTGTTTACCGACGGTCAAAAAACCTTCACGACATGTTAACGTCATCTAAAATTGGTACCCGTAAAGAGAGTGGCTGTGCACCTTGTAACAAACCACGGTGCAAAGTGTGTGTGCACATGCAAACCACGCAAAACGCCGCGAGCACGTCTTCGGACTTTAAATTAAAGATTCGTGGTAGCTTCGACTGCGACACTTATAATGCCGTATACATGTTGGAATGTAGTGCCTGTTTGAAACAATATATTGGTCATACTGAAACTCCATTCAGAATACGCTTTAATAACCACAAATCCCATGTAAATATATTCCCTCATCTACCGCTATCACGACACGTTCGCATGCCGGGCCACTCTTTCGATCAAATGAAAGCGACCATTCTTGAATCTGGTTTCCGCTCAAACCATGATCGTGAACTCCGGGAATCATACCTGATATTCAAGTTCAATACTGTAGCAGATGGTATCAATGAGGATGCAGGCACATTGACGTGTCTTCCTTCCACGTAAGCTTATTGGTCAACAATATAACAAGTGTACGCTAGTCTGCTTCTTTATCAGAGAGTGCGCTGTGCTGATAATGTATACAGAAACAGCGATTCTTATATATATATAATAGAATTATTTATCATCGGCAACGCGTATATTTTACACGCGAACCATTATTGTAAGAAAAGAGCTTTGACATCCGTAATGTCGCGATGCACACGTGTATCCCGCAAAGCCGTATCAGCTGCCAATGACTTACAAATGGTGACATCACACAGTGCTGTATAGATATATATTTTTGATCACTGAAAACCGTTTTTGTACTGATACAGATGAGCCTTGTTCGTTACACAAGAGCATGTGTGTTTTTTTGGGGGGGTCTCGAATATTGACATATATAAGCGCGCGAATTTTATGCCCTGTATTCCCAGACGAAGACCGGTCCCACGGTCGAAACGTCGGACTAAACTGTGCTGAAACGTTCGTTGTGTGTGAATTACTCCTTTTTCTATATATATATATATATATATATATATATATATATTTTATTAGGCGTAAAAAGTATTCCATCATTCCTTGTGAACACAAACTCCGATATCGAAATTGTCTGGACTGCCTGCAAGAAATTCTCAATTAATATACTCGTCGGCTGTTGTTATCGTCCACCTGATTCGAACAGCTCTTTTAATGATCAATTGCGCATTAGCCTAGAGAAAGCATCTGAGGTCTTCCCCTCAAACATTACTTATTTATTTGGCGACTTCAACTACCCGTCAATTGACTGGGAAAGACTTTCTTCGTCATGTAACCTATCAACTGAATTCATTCATTTGACCTTGGACTACAACCTCTCCCAAACTGTATCCCAACCAACCCGTGGTTCAAACATGCTGGACCTTATTCTTACAAGTCATCCTTAAACATTTGTACACATAGAACACGTAGACGGTTTCAGCGATCGTAGTTTGCTTCAAGTCATTTGAAATATATCTTCTCCCGTTACTGATTTGTTTTCAAAAGTCATTCGTAATTACAAAAAAAGTAATTACGTCGCAATAACTAGTGGACTAGATAGATTTTGGGAGCATGAAATGCTGCCATCTTTTCGCAGTAGGTCAGTTGAAGAAAGTTGGCTGATGTTTAGGGAAAAGATGTCCACATTATTATATACATTCCTCGCATTAAGATAAGTAACTGTACATCTAATACTTGGTTCACTAAAACCCTTAGCCGTATGAAAAATAGAAAGAAGCGGATGCATAAGCACGCCAAACGCGTAGGAACACCATCAGTATGGACTGATTACAAGGCCTACCCTAAATCGTACTGCTCTGCCGTGCTCGCAGCAAAGGCTAAATACTTTTGAAATGATCGGCCACAATTACTCAAGAACAATCCAACAAAGTTTTGGAAAACATTGAGCCCAAATCAAGCAAGTTCACAAATCGTCTTGCACAATGACAACGCAGTTGCCCTTTGTGAGAGTGAGTGTTCTGCGGCTTTCAATTCCTTTTTCACGCCCGTATTCACAAGTGAGAATAGCGCAGCGGTACCGCTTGCACATGATATCGATTATAATTACATGGCACCAATATACATCACGACCAAGGGCAATACTTCACAAAAAAAATCCTAAATTATCTTCATCGTGTGGGATTCATGGTTTAATTCTAAGATACTAAAAAACACCATATCTATATCAAGCATCATCCTGTTTCACATCTTCAGGCAGTCCTTATCGTCCGGTGTCCTTCCTTGTGACTGAAAACGAGCAAAGGTAGTGCCTATCTACAAAAATTGAAGTAAAAATGTATGTGAAAATTACTGGCCCATCTCACTTACCTGCATTTGCTGCGGGTTGCTGGAACACGTCATTGCTTCGCATGTTTACAAACATCTCGAGTCGAACAACTCCTTTTTCTCAAATAAACACGGTTTCAGAAAGGGACTTTCTTGCGAAACACAAGTACTCGATTTTACAACAGATATCCACCCTAACATAAATCACTTCTTACATACAAACTGCTTATTCCTTGACTTCTCGAAAGTGTTTGATCGCGTTGCACATTGCCGCCTCATATCAAAACTTCCAGCTCTAAAATTGGACTCCTTTACATTGTCCTGGCTACGTAACTTTCTATCTAATCGAGAGCAATTTACTTCTGTTAATAAAGTAAATTCCTCTAAATCTATCGTTGCTTCTGCTGTGCCATAGGGTAGCGTCCTTGGGCCTCTGTTGTGTCTAATCTATATAAATGATCTGCCTAACAACATCACCTCTCTCATACGAATATCTGCCGATGACTGCATAATTTACCGCCCAATAACCAACATTGATGATCCTATCATGCTTCAACGAGACCTAGAAATAGTAAACCGGTGGTGTAACACATGGCTCATGACAGTAAACGTGTCGAAGTGTAAAATTATGTCTTTCACCCGCAAACCTAATCGTTAAGTTTTCTTATCACATACAGTAATATCATATAGCGGACCACGACCTATAAGTATCTAGGCGTGCACCTTACACCTAATCTATCATGGTCAGAGCGCACAACTTGCGTATGGGCCAGTGCATCCAAATAATTAGGATTCTTGCGTCGAAACATGTGCTGTGCACCCTCCCCCTTGCGAAATCTTGCTTATCTAACTTTTGTGCGACCGCAGCTTGAGTATGCGTCTCTGCTTTGGTCACCACATCAGAAATACCTTATTGAAGCATTAGAAATCATTCAGAATAGAGCAAGTCGTTTCATTGCTCACAACTATAGTAACCTGTCTAGTATCACGCAAATAAAAAGGAAACTATCATTAGCGTCGTTAAGTACCCGCCGTAATATTGCATTGCTGTCATTGTTTAAAGGTCATTCACTCTGACGACTTATCACTACCCTGTTTGAATCATCAAGTCTATACATCACAAAGACTGCACAGCAAAATCAGTTACGCCCGCCTATATGGTGTGACGCAATCATTAAATTTTTCCCCGCTACCTCGAGCCATTCATCTCTGGAAGAGCTTACCGGACAACATTGCTTCATTTAGAGGCCATCACGCTTTTTGTCTTCAATTCAAGAAACATTTTTCCACACACATGGCTTAGTATCCTTGATTTTTTTGATAGTAAAACTTCTTTTTGATAAGCTATTGTAAGGGTGCTTTTCAAACTGATGGCGCCTGTCTATTCATACCACTGTCATACATTTCTTAGTTTGTTTACAATGACGTAATTGTATGGTGGCTGTTATAACGTTTCTTCTGCCTGTTTTTTGTAATAGATTACTCCTACGCAATACTTACTATGTCGTGCGTAAATAATTTTTTGCAATTATAGTTATCTGTTAATCTCTTTTGTACTTGTTATTTTATTTTACTGCCCTGTAATTGTACACTGTGGAAATCTTCCTTTATATCCTTTACACAATGTATTGAATTGTACTGTATACCCCCCTCACCCTATGCCTCTTACGGGGCCTGGGAGATATTCTCAAATATATATATATATATATATATATATATATATATAAATATTTTAGCGAAGAGCAGCCATTGTAAAAACCAAGCCTGTGTGGTGTACTTATACGACATCCTGGTCGTTGGAAGGACGGAGGAAGAACACCTTCGCAATTTGCACGAAGTACTACAAAGACTCTATGCAGCAGGGTTTCGTTTGAACCAAGAGATACGCCAGTTTGGGGTGGCCAGTTTGGGGTGTTCGTACCTGGGACATAATATATCTCTTGTCGGCATTCAGCCACTCCCGGAGCGAATAGCTGCCGTGTCGCAGTATCCCACACCAACCTGCTTGAAGCAGGCTCAGTCATTTCTGGGTATGGCGTCGTATTTGCGAAGGCTTATTCCTCACTTCGCTTCGATCGCAGCTCCCTTGAGAGGTCTTCTTAAAAAAGACGCGCTGTTTAATTGGGGAGTCTCACAAGAAAATGCTTTTCGAACTATAAAACAAAAGCTCCCTTGTTGCCCCATACTAAGTCGTTTCAATGAAGACAGGTCCACCGAGGCGGATACTGAAGTCAGCCAAGTCGGCCTAGGTTCTGTGTTAGTGCAGCGTGATCCAGATGGCGTGGAACACGTGGTCGCTTATGCCAGCCGAAAACTTTCAGACACTGACCGCCACTATCACTCCAACGACGTTGAATGTCTTGCAGTGGTATGGAGCGTCGATGATAAGTTTCGACATTATCTTTTCGGGCGTAAATTCACTGTTGTGACTGATGCTGCTGCTATTGCATGGATGTTCTCCAAGCAGCAACTTAAGCACAAATTTGCCCGGTGGATAATCACGCTGCAAAAATATGATTTTGACGTGCGCCACCGCGCCGGGGGGCTAAACAATGTCGCCGATGCTTTCTCACGGAACCCCCTTGACTGCGCGCAACAAACCAGGCAAACCCTCATTTTTTTCGCCCAAATGGATATATCCCGAGTCCATTAGGAGGATAAAGATTTGGCATCCATTATTGCATCTATCACTGACAAGGAAAATCACAGTACTTTTGTGGTGCGCAATGCCGCATTGTACCGGCGTCACTGGCGAGTGGACCGATCCGAAGAACGTTACCTCCTGGTGATCCCGAAATCCTTCAGCAGGTCAAAATATTACGAGCCATTCATAACTCCCCTGAAGGCGGACACAACGGCCAATGAGCCACGCTCCACAAACTACAAGAACGTTTTTGGTGGCCGAAGATGCAAAGTGCTTATGTCGCCAGTTGCAAAATCTGCCAGCAGTTTAAGCGACTGCCTGGGTGTCAACCTGGATTACTAACACCAATCCTGATACCCGAAAAAATTTTCCACACGATTAGAATTGATTACATGGGACCTCTACCCACCACAATTTCGGGAAATCGTTACGTCATTGTAGCAGTAACGTATTTTGTACCTGTCAAAATACGTGGAAGTGGAGGCCGTGCCATCTCTTGCATCCACTTACCTAATCGACTTCCTCAAGCACCAATTTGAATGGAGACACGGCTTACCAAAAAAGTTAATATCTCAGCGGTCTACAACATTTCATAGCGGGGAACTGAAAAAGTACCTTTGCACGGCAGGTGTACAGCACCACTTCGCATCCGCGTTTCATCCTCAAGCAAACGGCCTTACTGAGAGAACCAACCAGAGCATCCAGGCACGACTCGCTCCATATACGAAGGCCGGGAAGAGAGGAGAGGCTGACTGGGACGTCCACCTTCCGTCAGCCGCTCTTGCGATTAACACGGCACTGCAGACGTCTACCGGGGAAACGCCCTACGAAATTGTTTATAGGAAACTACCACAGCTGAAAGCGATTCTCAGTCTGGATGCTCCCATTATAATTCCACTCGCCAACGATCGCAAAGCGGCCTGTCAGAAGATCCGAACTAAGGCAATCAAGAAAGCCATCCACACACAAGAAAATCAAAAGCGCCACTATGACAGATGCCGTAGACCCGCTCCTGCTTACAAAATCGGTGACGAGGTCAAGGTGCAAAGGGGCACCAGCGGTCCTGGAAAGAAGCTACTTTCTAAGTTCGACGGGCCATTCATAATTACTCAGCGTGTAAGAGAACATACCTGGCGTGTGAACACCTCGGATACAAACTTCACTCTCGATAAACGCAAAAGAAACAACTTTGTCGGTCATGTGTCGCGCTTGAAAAAAGCAGTCGGACCGCTGCAGGTGCAATGAACTGTAATTTGTTTTTTTCGTTGTCAGATAGGCAGTGTGGGTAAATGTAACGAAGAGCGGCGTGGCAGCTGTGGGCCTTGGACTAGAAAGCGAGGAAGAAGAGGCAGAATAGAACACTTGCCCCGAAAAAGAACGGTGTTATGCCTGTCTCGCTTATTACAATATATATATATATATATATATATATATATATATATATATATATATATATATATATATATATATATATATATATATATATATATATATATATAGACGTTGCGAGGAAGGAAGCGCGCTGGCTCCGTAGTAATAACGGAAGCGAAAAAGTACGACTAACGAGGAAACACTTTTATTAATCACATACGTTTCGGCTGGTGGGCCAGCCTTCGTCAGTGTCAATATATATATATATATATATATATATATATATATATATATATATATATATATATATATATATATATATATATATATATATATATATATATATATATATATATATAATGTAGTCAAGAAGATGAGTGCTACTCAGAAAGGCAGGGGGTATGACTCAGTCGGTGAAGAAGACGACGTTTGGTTGGCTGAGCACTCAGATTGGTTCCGCCATTACCACTTGACGTGTCGTGACCGCTCTCCTGTTTTATAAAAGAGTGCCACTTTAAAACGCCTCATTTTAATTGGTGGAGGTGCTGGGTAACGCCTAATCTTGGAATTGCGAAACCGTACGTTGCCTCCAGTTGCTACAATGTCCACGGACGACGATGAGCAGGCAGCCGCCTCGGCTCGAACGACTGCTGCTCCTGTCTGTCTCGGCTCTTTTCGGCAACGTGATCCGCATACCTTTAGTGGAACCGATGACAAAGAGGTGGAAGACTGGCTCGACGAATACGACCGGGTGAGCAAGCACAAGTGGGACGATGCGCACAAGCTTACCGTCGTCCAATTTTATTTCACTGACGTAGCCAGTCTGTGGTACCGTAATCACGAGAGAGACCTTCCCACCTGGTCGGCCTTCCGAACGGCGTTCGCGGACTTGTTTGGCCGTCCAGCGCTTCGCAAAATACGGGCCGAACAGCGCTTGCGTACTAGGGCTCAGCAGAATGGTGAGAATTACACCAGTTATATCGAAGATGTGGTCGACCTTTACCGGCGTGTCAACTCGGCCATAACAGAAGCAGAGAAGATCAAACACATCTTGAAAGGCGTGACTGATGACGCATTTCAGATGCTTGTCTCCAAAAGCCCGCAAACGGTAGCGGAAGTGATTCAACTTTGTCAGAGCTATGATGAGCTCTGGAAACAGCGTGACACCACTCATCGTGCCAACGCGCCATGTGCAACAATCTCCGCTTTAACGTCGCCTGGCACTACTATAGACCACAACACTTTGCTTCTCGAGATCAAGCGATTTGTACGAGAGGAGGTCGCACGCCAGTTGTCCCTCGTGCCTTATACCTCCGAAGGTGCCCCATCTACTTTAGCGCCATCAATACAGCGAGTAGTCCAGGAGCAAGTGTCCGAGGCGCTACCAGCAGCTCACGCACCATCCCTGGCTGCTCCATTGACCTATGCCGAAGCACTGCACGGAACCCGACGTCCACCTGTCGCGAATGGGCACGTTTCTTTGTCACGAACGCCTACGTCCACACGCCCCTTTGTCGTACCGACTGAGCCTATGTACCAGGCTGCCCGTCCTTTTTCCCGACCACCACCTCCGCGCTTTCAGAAACCTTGGCGCACTCAAGAAAACCGCCCCATATGCTTCGCCTGTGGAATTACGGGGCGCGTGGCACCATTTTGTCGACGGAGTGAGTTTTTCCTGCGTGACGACGTCAGGCCCAACAATTATGATTTCCCACAACGACCAGAGCCTGCTGTATCTGGCGAGACTGCGAGCATGGACACATTTTCACCTCGCCGGAACATCAACAGACACCAGTCGCCTTCACCTCAACGCCGTTCCCTTTCCCCTATGCTATATCGACCTCGCCCTGTCCCTGAGAAAAACTAGGAGCCGCAGTTCCGGGGGCAAGAACTGCGGATCTTTCGAACTTCATAAGACCTTGTTTTCCGCCGTCCAACATCGTTGCTGTCTCCGTTGAAGGTATACCTGTTTTTGCATTGGTCGATACTGGCGCCGCAGTGTCTGTAATGACTGAAAAACTTTGCCGTCGACTCAAAAAGGTCACAATGCCTCTTCACGACTTCGTTTTGAGCACTGCGAGCGAGCAACGAATTCGCCCTTTTGCTGCATGCACAGCACGTGTCGCTATTGCTGACGATATTTATGTCGTCGAGCTTGTGGTGCTTCCGCAGTGTTCCCATGATATTATATTAGGCTGGGACTTTCTATGCACTCATCATGCTGTCATCGACTGTGCTCGCGCCGAAGTGGAGTTCGCGTCGTTATGCGACGCTGCTTCACTCGACTCGTCCCTTTCACCTGCAAAAGTTTTCGTTGCCGCCGACACTTGGACACCCCCGTTCTCATCCGCCCTAGTTCCGCTTTTCTGTGACGTCTGTAGAGGCTCAACCGTTCTTTTTACGCCATCTGAAACCGCTCTTTGCCGCAAGTGCTTCCTGATTCCTTTCGCCATTTGGAATGCTCACGATGCACCAAGTGCAATTTATGTTTCAAATACGTTTCCCTCGCCTTCCAAGTTACTGTACGGAGAGTCCTTGGGCTTTGCCGATAACAATGATCCCTCGAGTGCACGTGTAGTTCTTGACCACTCGACTACGCTACCTATTGACGCTGTTGATTGCTGCGCATCATCCTCTTCCTCATCATTCACTGACGCAATTTCGTGCTGCATCGACACCAACCTTACAGCCCAGCAGCGCACCGACATCATCACCCTCCTCGAGCGCTTCCGCGCCAGCTTAGACCACCAGCAACTGACTTTGGGCCGTGCTTCCACAGTATCTCATGAAATTCACACTGCCCTTCACGCTTCTTTACGTCAGCGTCCGTATCGGGTATCGGCATCTGAGCGTCGCATAATCGCAGAACAGGTTGACGACATGTTGAAGCGAGGTGTTATTGAGCCCTCTAACGGCCCGTGGGCATCCCCAGTTGTTCTAGTCAAGAAAAAGGATGGCTCAATAAGATTCTGCGTTGACTACCGCCGGTTGAATAAGATCACACGCAAAGATGTTTACCCGCTACCTCGCATAGACGATGGCCTTGACTGCTTAGAAGGCGCGGAGTTCTCGTAACTAGATCTGCGTTCAGGTTATTGGCAGGTTCCCATGGCTGAGGCTGATCGCCCAAGACGACTTATACGAATTTAACGTCATGCCATTCGGGCTCTGCAATGCGCCTGCCACTTTCGAGCGCATGATCAACAACATCCTCCGTGGCCTGAAATGGCAGACATGTCTGTGTTATTTAGACGATGTCATGATATTTTCAAGCGATTTTCAGCGCATCTTCAGCGGCTCGAGAGAGTGCTTACTTGACTCTCCTCCGCCGGTCTACAGCTCAACTTGAAGAAGTGCTGCTTCAGCGCTCGAAAACTCCTAATTTTGGGCCATGTTGTATCTAGAGATGGCATTCTTCCGGATCCAACGAAACTCCGTGCCATTGCCGAATTTCCTAAACCGAAGACCTTAAAAGAACTTCGCAGCTTCCTCGGTTTATGTTCATAATTTCGTCGTTTTATTCGCAACTTCGCCTCCATCATATCGCCCTTGACTGACCTTCTTGGCGGCAACAACGACCTTTCTAGTTGGTCGTCAGCTTGTGATGATGCACTTGCCACACTCAGCCACCTTCTTACGTCACCTCCTATACTGCGACATTTTGATCCTCTTGCCCCGACGGAAATACACACGGATGCTAGCGGAGTTGGCCTCGGTGCTGTGCTCGCCCAGCGTAAACTTCGATTTGATGACTACGTCGTCTCTTACGCCAGCCGTGCACTCAGAAAAGCAGAAGCCAACTATTCAGTCACCGAAAAAGAGTGTCTAGCCATCATATGGGCCATAGGCAAGTTTCGACCCTATCTTTACGGGTGCCCATTCAGCGTGGTTAAAGATCATCACGCATTATGTTGGCTCTCCTCGTAAAAAGATCCCACCAGCCGGCTCGCCCTATGGACGCTTCGGCTACAAGAGTGCGACATTCACGTCGTTTACCAATCTGGCCGAAAACATTCCGACGCAGACGCTTGGTCCCGATCACCTCTACGATGTAGTGACAAGTCACCGTCTTCGCCTGCCCCCGATGTATCTGCACTTAGTGTCAGCGACATGCTACAGGAGCAACGAAAAGATCCTTGGATCGCTTCACTTATCAACTTGTTGAGTCGAGCTGCCTCGCAAAATATCCCTAGAGGTATGCGCCGTCAAATACAGCACTTCGTTATCAGAGATGGTTTTTTATACAGACGGAATCATCTCTCCGAAGGACGCCAATGGCTCCTAGTCATTCCCAGTCGTCTCCGCTCAGACATAGGCGCCTCCTTTCACGCCGACCCACAATGCGCCCATGCTGCAGTGTTAAAAACCTACACTCGCCTGTCCCACTGCTACCACTTGCGTGGAATGTATCTCTTCGTTCGTCGCTACGTACGTTCTTGTCTTGCTTGCCCACACCGGAAGAATCCTACTACAAGTTCTCCAGCTCCACTACAACCCTTACCTTGTCCTGCCGGACCGTTTGACCGTGTTGGTATCGATCTGTATGAACCTCTTCCGATTACACCGGCTGGAAATCGCTGGGTAATCGTCGCTATCGATCACCTTACGCGCTACGCAGAAACTTCACCACTCTCTTCTGCGTCAGCCAGTGACGTCGGTCGTTTCATATTGCATCAGATCATTTTACGTCACGGTGCACCACGTGAACTCCTGAGTGACCTAGGGCGTGTGTTTTTGTCGGACGCCGTCGAATCGCTTCTCAAGGAATGCCAAGTCATTCATCGCACCACCACCGCGTATCATCCTCAAACTAATGGCATTACAGAACGATTCAACCGTACATTAGGAGATAAGCTGTCAATGTACGTCGCAACCGATCACACTTACTGGGACAGTATTCTTCCTTTTGTAACATACGCGCATAACACTGCTGTCCAGACAACCACTGGTTTCTCTCCATACTTCCTCCTTCGCGAGCCCTCTTGCACGCTAGACACTATCCTTCCTTACCACCCGGATGTTGCTGAGTTGACGGCGATGTCACAAGCTGCTAAATACGAGGAAGAGTGTCGTCAGCTTGCCCGCTCCTTCACAAGTGCTGAACATCAACGACAGAAACACCACCACGATAGCCCGACGCCTCCGGCTTCTTATGCATCGGATGACCTTGTCTGGCTTTGCATCCCTTCAACCAGCCCTGGTCTCTCAACGAAACTGACGTACAAGTATGAGGGCCCTTACGGTGTGGTTAAGCAAACTTCACCCGTCAATTACATAGTCGAGCCGCTAGAGAAGCCCCATGATCAACGACACCGTGGGCGTGAGACCCTCCACATAGACCGCCTAAAACCGTATTATGATCCCTCTATTGTCTTCTGCCCATGAGTCGCCAGGATGGCTCTTTTCCGGAGGGGAGGAAAATGGAGTGAAGAAGATGAGTGCTACTCAGAAAGGCAGGGGGTATGACTCAGTCGGTGAAGAAGACGACGTCTGGTTGGCTGAGCACTCAGACTGGTTCCGCCATTACCACTTGACCACTTGACGTGTCGTGACTGCTCTCCTGTTTTATAAAAGAGTGCCACTCTAAAACACCTCATTTCATTATATATATATATATATATATATATATATATATATATGGAGAAAACTGCTTCAAAGTAGTATTTTTTCAGTGAACAGGACAATGTCTCGGCATTTCTTATATCATGTGGTATGTCATTCCAAACTTTCACTCCCGTGTGTTGTAGTAGTAGTTCGTTATCAGTGTTTTTTGTGGGAGGTAAATTGAAATTGTTAAAAGTTTGGTGCCTGGTTAGGCGTCGGGGTATACACAGTTATGAAATAGGAATAGTTCATTTATTCTTATCATACTGTTAATACATGTCGCTAATCTTAGTTCCCGCACAAAGTCAAATGGTGAGATCTTCAATTTAAAGAACAGTAGTTTTGTATGCTCGTAGAAACGTGAGATTGTGATAGTGCGTATTTCCCGTTTTTGCAGCTGTCGTATGGCTCGAAATAAGAGCCGTATGTCGAACCACAAAACTCCACGCAGAACAGAGAGTGGCTATTAACTGAAGCAAAGCACAAAATGTGCAAAATCGTAATATTAAAATATATACGAGCTTGCGAAAGAGCGTAAGAACTTGGTCCTAGTTTTGAGCAGAGTACGTCTATCTGAGCTCGCCAATTCAAACAGCTGTCTAGAACAACACCAAGCTTAGTGAAATAATCTTTACCCTCAAGGTAGCAATTATCGATGTAGAGTTGTATATCATGAGAAGTTTGAAATTGTACCGGAGTGAAGTAACATATATATATATATTTTGGCATTGAGGGTTAGCCTATTAGCTACAAACCAATCGGTCAGCTAAGCTTGTTCAGTTTTCATTTGTTTTTCTATGTCGAACGGACTTCGCCGGTAATAATTAGGGCAGTATATACAGCAAATATAATCATCTTGCCATTTGTTTGCACTAGAGGCAAGTCATTTATATAGAGCAAGTGTATAATGGACCTAATAAAGAACCTTGCGGCACTCCTGTTTGTATGGTATGGAGGGATTGTCATTGATAATTACCATCTGTTGCAGATTTTGAAAGTAACTGCGGAATAAATTCCACGTGGTTTTGCGAAACCCATCTTTGCGTAAATTGTAAAGTAAAATGTCATGGTCTACTGTGTCAAACGCTTTTGTGAGGTCTAGAAAAACCACTGCGGTGAATTTGTTATCTTGCAGGGCAGTATATAAAACTTGACTTACTGTGAGCACTGCTCTACTTTTAGAGCGCATTGGCCGGAAGCCATGTTGGTTTAAACATATTGCTTGATATTTGGAAAAATGAAAGCATATGTTTTAATATTATTTTTTCGAATATATTTTTATGAACAACCAGTACAGATAACGGGCGATATAAAGAAGTTTCAAACTTCTTTCCCTCTTTGTAAACAAGGGTGACTTGGGCTATCTGGAGTATTGATGGGATGTGACCGGCATGTAATGAGTGGTTAAATTGGTTACATAAAACTTCTTCAATAAAAGCAGTGTTCTCTTTTACAAGGCGCACTGGAATAGCATCATGACCCAGCGCTTTGTTAATTACTGATTTACTCACAATAGGCAAAGTTTCATTCAGTTCTATGTTGTTTATTACGACGTAATTTGGTAAAGAAATCGGTTTATACAGTGATTTCTTAAGAATACGCAACCTATTGGCTGAAGAAGGACCAACAGGTGTAAAATAAGTACTAAAGTCGTTGACCTTTCCCTAACTGAAAGTCAGGTTGCGTTTTTTTAGCACAAACGTGCTTGATTGCTTCATGTATTATTTGCCATATTTTTCACGAGTTTCCAGAAGCTTGTCTTATAAGCTTCGAATAATAGTCTTTTTTTACACTTACGTGACTTCTCTGCGACACCAGCATCACCGAGTAGCTGTGGGTACCCAGAAAGCGATCGACTATGCTTGCACAAATTGCCACTCATCGCATTTTTTGCACAAATTGCCACTCTATGCTTGCACAAATTGCCACTCATCGCTTAAATATAATGAACTGTTCTGGTCGACAATTCGTTTCAAAGTACTTGTGACGTATTCTACAAACTTCCTTTTCGAACCAGCACCATGCTATGGTGCTGGTTCGAAAAGGAAGTTTGTAGAATATGTCACAGAGTACGGCGCTCTGTTGGTATTGGCAATCGATCTTGCTATATCCTGTTTATGTCTAAGGCATCAGCCAGCTTCTTCAGGTTGCCACCACGCCTATCGACGTCCACAATCTTATTAGCCGCGAGAACGAACACTGGTGTCACTGCGTTTGCGGAGATGTGACGTCACGGCAAGGACTTGCCTCCTCCGCCGGTGCTTGTCGCCTTCTCAGCGATACACTCTTCAGCGATACGTTGGCTATTACTCCTCAATTTTGTGACACCAGTTTTTCAAGAGAGAAGGTGCAAAGCTTCAGGCTAGTGAAAGTTTTTAAAGGTGTAAGGAGTTTCCATTACTTAGTTTAGGATAGGACTCCCACCTGAACAAAAGATTTATTGTGAATATGGTGATGCAGTAGAAGACGTTTGTTGTTTTATGAGTGCTAAGAAGGCGTGCTAAGTGGCATTAACGTGATTACAACAAGGCATAGACTCCGGGATAAGAACATATCTCTGCTGAAATAGCATAAATGCAATTGGGACGTTTTCAATTTACTAAATACAATGCGCTTTTCTGTGCAAGTTACGCCTGTATCTATGGGAATAATCTTAAAGACTTCACAGAACTGCTCTTTCCCAAGCAGGAGAAATACATGAATATACTGTCATAAGCACACACTTAACACATTCATCAAAGAAACAAAATAATACTGCCGCACATATAAATTTTCGGAAATAATAAGATATTTCAGTTTACTGGAATCATATGTACAGGCTTCTTCTCAACAGTCGCCGTGGATAATGTAGACGTATACCATAATATGCGTGAAATGCTGGAGTGTTCTATCACCGTGCCACTAACGCTGATGGGAGCTTCATATGAAAGCATCACTGATAGCAAGGATTTCAACACAAACGTCAGAAAGTCGAAATTAACTCTTTCTATGGCGCACCCACTGACGTGACCCTAGCAATGGCGTAACAAGGGGATGCCTCACTGGGCCTGCCCCTACCCTCCCCCCCCCCCAATACTTATTTCCTATGCAGAGAGAACAATTTTCATTTCAAGGGGATGCCCCCCCCCCTATCCCAAGGCGAAGAAAAATTCATCTTATAGGTTTTTTGGCCCATGTACTTAGCTAAAAAAACTTTGCCTCGATGAGCGACGACGTCATGTCCACCAACAGACAAACAACTCCAAGGAAGTTTAACGTATGAAGTGCCTATCTAAACTGGTAGTTAGGAGGGCGATCGCACCGTTGCTACAATTCTGCACGAAAACAGAATCTCACAGCAATAAGAATTTCCGCACCTATCTTCAACTGCACTTAACCTCAATAAATTCGGTAAATTAAAACTTCAAATTATTGCGCGAGAAACATGAAACTTGACAACCTGTGGAGAGAGCAAGTACACCAGAAAAACACACAACGGTGGTTGTATTCTGGAACGAGCACATTCCGGTATATGCTGCACGAATCAATACTGCACGCGAGCGTGGGGCTGGACCCACCTGTGAAGGCGCTTTCCGTAGATACGTGAATTCCCTAGATAGAAATTATTCTAGGGCAGGGGAAGACCTCATACCTCCGAAAAGTATAACCGTATGCACATCACAGCGTGATAGTGTAAGTAAATATAGTTTCTTAATTCTTTCTCGAAATCAAGTGATTATGTTCCAATGAGTTTGATGTATCCAAACAGAAGCATGTTCTTGATTTTCACACCCGTCTGAGGGCGACTGTCATGGCCACGTATGGTATCCATCATCGGCGTTATCAGCGCGAGACAGACCTTTGCGCTTCTTGCGCGTGATTGTGCAGAAGTAAAAGTAAGCTTTTTATTGTTTTACCTGAAACATCACCAATCCCGTTTTCTTAAATCATCTGCTGCTTGAGGCAATCAAAAAGCGAACGTAATGATTGGAACAGAGCACGAAGCGAGCTATTTGTAATGTAGGCGCGGCGCGGCTGGCCTCGAAGAGTCTATGCCGTGAAGTCATCCGCCAGGTGGCGCCACTCGAACTTCTCGGGGCTAATAGGCCTGTCGATCATGGTTACTCTGCTGTGTTTTCGATGTGGTTGGCATCGATTGTTAAAAGTGTGGTCCTCGTTTGTGTTCAGCCATGACTTCAAGCAACGCTATCTTGTCGTCTGCAAGTGTTGCCCTCCGTAACATGCGTGTTTCAAGCAACACGTTTCAGCAATACTAGCGTCGTCTGTTACAATAACAAGAGCCCTTTCATTAAAAATCCCTTATCTCTTTCATTAAAAAACTTAATTGCACATGAATCCAAACAAATGCATGGTTTGTTTTTAAGTGGTTATTTCTGGTTTCAAGAAAGAATAAATATGATCTGTCAGTCACCATCGTTCTCCCCGGGTTCAGCAGACGACTGCGAGCACCTCTGTGAATAAGGAGCAAAGTGCCATCTGCATAGCAAACCACATGAGTGAGGCTCCATATGCAGTCAATGGTGTACATGATAAGCCGTAGTATTGCAGTAGCAATGAAGAATGAACAAGCAGGGATTCTATGGTCGAATACATTTATTACCCGTAAATAGAATAATTCAATACCGTTTTTTTAAGCTATGACAGCAAAACGTTAGAAGGAAACAGCACTGCATCCCCATTCATAAGCGTTAGCATGTATAAGTGGCCTAAAAGTTCTTACTGTCATTTCATCGTTACACTATTGTCGCATTTAGACTATAGGAAACCGAAGGCTTCGAAGCTAAAGTTTGTGGAGCGACGACAACGCCGCGCCTGGCCCTTGTCACCAGCTCTGAAAAACTTGAGCAGAGATGTGGGAGAGGTCGCACGTGAGTCTCTGTGTTTCACCGAAACGGGAACGCGTGCGCCACGCACGCAATGCATTCTGCAGTCGCTGCGGAGAATTTTGACGCCTGGCCCTCAGCTTGGCGCGCTAAAACGAGACGCTCGCTGTGCAAAGTCTCCTTTCCGTAATAGAAGAAGCAGCCCCACGGAAACGACGCTGAGGTCCGAAGTAAATTTGTGTGACAACACCAAGGGATGCTTTCCACGTGCAAAGCTGTATCAGTTTCCGGCAAGTCACAGCCGGCAAAGACAGCAGCGTTCGTGAAGATAGAGCAAGCATGTCAAGAAAGCCAGCAAAAAATAATAAAAAGAGATGAGCATTTCAACTTGATTCGCTCTGCTTAAACTTCAGCTGCTGCTTGCGGCCACGTCAGCAGGTCATGCTCCCACGGCATGGAGCACATGACTCTAAAACTTTTCAGAAATTTTAATGCCAAGGCCAAATAAGATGAGTTTTATTTATTTTTGAGCACGCCATAAACATTTGCACCTAGTACTCGACTGGTACTGCTAGATACCACATCAAAACAACAAGTACATGGTTTACATAAAGGTCAACACAGCACATCGATAGAGTACGAGGCTTTATGTCGGTGGATTGAGACTTACTTCGAATCATACGTTGTACACACTATTATTACGGAGGACCTGAAATATTTATTTCGCAGTGCTTCGGGCGTCCTCCTCTTCCGTCGTCTGCTCCACATCATAAACTCGACTAACGAGCTTTACTCCTTTTCTTAGATTCACTTCTGGGAAGTGCATGTCTAGCTCAGAGCTCCGAGATAATTATGTATCCGCACTACAGGCGCATGACTGTGAGGTGAATAAACCGCAGTGCGTGCTCTCTGAACGAGTACGTGCACGAGTGGCAGGGCATTCGGAAAACGCGTGATATACAACCGAAAATTCCCCTTTTCTACCAAAGATGACGCTGCCCGTCCAGAATCGCAGCACCACATGCGTTTATTTGGCTTCCTATACGAAGTGGCAAACCATGCATTTCTTGTGCATGGAATAAACTGAGTGGCACTGGTTTTATTACTCACAGTGGTACTTGGATAAAACTACCTGGCATGCGGCCTAATTAGGTTGGCGCTTAGAATAAATATTGCTCCACAGAAGGAACTTGGAATAAATGCTTGGCACATGAATTAAATTTAGCGGGAAAACCTGTAGTTGGTTTATATCCCTGAATTTTGAGTAAGCGCGAGAGACACGGGCGTAGAACAAAACTGACCCAAACGGAGCGCTACTTTCAGCTATATTATTTTTGCGCCCCCGATAAATCTAAACCGATTAGATTGAATATTGTTTCCAGGATAATTCAACTTCGCGAACACTTACGTCATGACTAGCCCTTTCTAGGGAAAGCACCTTAGGCCGTGGGCCGTGCGTCCCCTACGTAGGTGTAGGCAGGCACCTCCCGTTAATTCTTCAAATGTTCGCTAGATGGTGGTACTCTTATACTCTGAATATATGATCAAATGATCGAGATGGCGGTACTTGAGGCGTTCCCTGAGTGAATGAATGGATGCAGAGGCAGGCAGGCAGGCAGGCAGGCAGGCAGGTGAACGGACGGACGGATGGGCATGCAGACTGACAGACGATCGCGGCCAACGCACGGTCTATTCCTGGTTTACCGACAGAACCCTCCGAAGCTTCGCCCTGCTCATCATCTTTCACTCCATTAATATGACGTGATTGTTTGCCGAACCTGAACGCACTCAGATGAGTTCAAGCCGAAGTGGTCAGGTGCGCTAGGTGGTGAGTTCCAGGATAGCTTCTCTAACTTACGACAATAGACGCGAAAGCCGTTTCTGCTGTGGCAGGCGTTGATGGGGTTCTGCCTAAATCGCAGCTCCGCCGTGGTGGTTTATTGAATAAGGTACTTGGCTGCTGACCCGCAGGTCCTGGGATCGAATCCCGGCTGTGGCGGCTTCATTTCTGATGGAGGCGGAAATGTTCTAGGCCCGTGTGCTCAGATTTGGTTGCATGGTAAAGAACCCCAGGTGGTCAGAAGTTCCGGAATCCCCCCTACGGCGTCTCTAATTATCATATCGTGGTTTTGGGATGTTAAACACCAAAAATCAATCACTCGATGTTTAAAACGTGGTAGATCATCTGATTGCTTCTCTTGCTCCATCTCGACACTCACGCATATCTGCCCGACGGGTTAACATTAACCTTCTCAGGCGCGAAATATGATAAACTGTCCGCAAATACCGAAATTTTGCACACGAACATCCTAAGAGGCTCGATATTGAACTCCAAAAAATCAGGACGATAGGTTGTTTATGATGAGCTTCGCTAAAGAATTCTAACTGACGTTTATATAAAAATTCAGTTACTTTGCAGTCGGTCTTGTTCAGTTTTTACACATAGGATTATGAATATCAGACCCGAAATGCACACGCAGTCGACTTCTGACTGTGTTCAATTTGAGCAGAGAAAAATTATTCTAGTAATGTTGGTTCTGGAAGCCGGCACGTCAAGCGACCCTTCGAACATCGCAGAGATTCAAGTAAAACAATCAGCTGCAGACTTACGCAGCACATTGGGCTTTAGTTAAGACGCGTTGGCTATAGTTGGCTTAATTGATTTTGAGCGAAATGCATCTTTCTCTTCTTTTTTCACTGGTCCTAGAAATTGGCAAAAGCAAGTTCCGTCCTCATCTGTGGACACTGCGCATGAACGGGTTAAAGAGAAATCTGTACGGTTGGCTTGCTCTAGAAGGTTCAGAAAGTAAATACCGGAGTGGGAGCTGTCGCAACATACAAGCAACTAGTACGACGCCAGCATTTCCTCAGGGGTTGCTTTAAAATTGGTTTTTTCGTGAGGTACCCGGAGACAGATAAAATGCTCTTGTTCGGGGAGACTTAAACCCTAAGGTAAATAAAAATGAAAAGTCGGCCTTTCTGACTCAATTTGAAGCTAATTTGAATGAGTGTAGTTGCCCTGCTGCATTGGCCGAGAGGCTAAGCTACTCGGCTGCTGACCCGCACGTGGTGGGATTGAATCCCGGCAGTGGTGGTTGCATTTCCGATGGAGGCGGAAATGATGCACGCCTGTGTGCTCAGATATGGGTACCCGTTACAAAACTCCAGGTGGTCGAAATTTCCGGAGCCCTCCACTACGTCATCTCTCATAATCAAATGGTAGTTCAGTGATGGTAAACCCCACATATAAATCAATCATCAATGAGTGTTGTCAAAGGGCCATTTTACGCCTACCAAAGAAGCTCGGCAATGCATACAGTGTACTGCGGTGATCACGTTTAATTAGTATTACAGCGCTGCGTGCCACGCAGACCATCCGCTTGGAAAAACGACTCCCGCGCTCCTTTTCTATACGCCCTAACAATCCTGTTATCACGCGCAGTGTCGCAAAGTCACCGATTGGCGAATCGATGTAGCTAACAGCTCGTCCATCGGTCTAAACCAGTCTCGACGATGGACTACGCTTTCCCCTTTGTTTGATGGAGAAGTGTGGCGAGGCCACGCGAAAATTTGAAAGCAACTGATACCGACTGTGTAGCCACACCTGTAACTTCTTCAATATAGCACGTCTTCGAAAATCTTTGCGGCAGCATAGCAAATGTGCGCGTATTTATCTTTATAGCAATTTTTTAACCTCGTTGTCGCTAACTGATCTTTTAACCAGCAACACAAAGGGACACGCTAAAATTATCTGTCTGGATATGTGCAAGTGTCGAATTCGCAGTGTGAGGGTAATCACTACCTTTTATTCGTTGTAAGCAATCGTCAGCATGGCAAGATGGCGGAGGTGTGGCTTTGTTTTTTTTTTAGAACAAGGTTAACACTCTGGTATTTTGTTTTTAAACCTCTTTCATCCTTCCCATGTAACGGTCGCAAGGATCGAAATTGGGAGTGACGCGAGGAGATCACCGTAATGTACTAACCTCGTGGACATTGTCGCCGATGCGTTCGACATGCTCGTGATCTTCTGTGAAGGCTCTGATTTCGGGCTGGTAGAGTGACCAGGTAGCTATGGGTCTCAGTGAATTCCTTTAATGAGTCGTGGTAGGCTGAGAACGGTCGTTGTTGTTGTTGTTCTGTTGTTCTCCTACTGTTAGTGGCGCATACTCACTGTGGGGGATCGGCCAAGAATCAAGTGGTTTTAAAATTTACTGTTCACATTTGGAATGATGGAGGTTTAACAGAAAGATTACTGATAGCCTAGAAAAGTGTGGTGCTTAATGTATTGCATACAAATATTTACATAAACGAATTTATTCTTAGAAAAGAGCAATAATATGATTTTATACGTATATAATTATGTGGACATGTTAGGATAATGAAACTGGCTAATTAGTCAACATATTAGTTTTATCAATATAGTCCCGGATGGCCGCGCATACTGTCACATTAGCGAAACCACAAATGGAAGCTCCGAAAGACAAAATGACAGGCAGAGATAAGTCCATACCAATACCACGTATAGGTATTTCTAATAGGGTTTTTCGTAATGTGTTAAACCGCCTGCAGGTCAAAAAGAAATGGTTTATTGTTTCCAGTTCATTGCAGAATGCACGCAGTGGCGAAGGTGCCTGAGCAGACCTGTGTTTATAGAAATTTAGATTTGGTACCCGGCAACGCAGCCTTGTGAGAGCTACTTCTTGTTTTCGAGTGCGGCAAAAGTCTCTTCGCCAGGGATATAATAAATGGCGATATTCTGTAGAGTTTGTTAGTGCTGAACCTTTCAAGACTTGCATAAGCGGACGTCTGCGGAATCGAGCAGCAGTCACATAAGCGCATGATGGACAGAGCAGTCGAATCGGTTCGCTGATTGACGACTTAGCTAAGGAATCGTCTATTTCATTTAGAAACAAACCTTTATGTCCAGGCACCCAACCTAATTGTACTTTTCTAAAATGCGCAGGTACTAGTGCACGGAACGCCTTTGTTACGTGATTATCAGCACCAACAGAAAGTGCCGCACAGAGAGATAAGGAATCTGTTATTATGACAGCTGATGTAATTGCTGTATCTAACTTGCGTAAGGCGAGCACTACTGCCAGAAACTCAGCCACAAAAACGGGTATGAAATCGGGTAGTCGAAGGGAGTAAATCCAATTTAAAATCGGGCCGAAAATACCAACCCCTGACTTTTCGTCGTATTGCGATGCATCTGTAGCAATAATAACGTTCGTTGTAATACGGCGCAGGTAATATGTAGTAAACCATCCAAAATATTTTGGGGAAGTAATTTGGCATTGTTGGAAAAAATGTCGTCGAATTGAATTTCCACTGGGACTGAATTATCACGACTTGGCATGATGTCACATATACGTACGTTTAGAGGCTCCAGTAAATTTTGCACAAATATAATTTGTGGCGTGTGAAATCGCGGCCATATAGCAGCAAAAAATGATTCCAGGGTGGAAATAAAGGCTCTTTCTGAATTTCGTAATGGTGATTCAGAAATTCTTAAGAATGTCTGTACAGTCAGAAGGCGAATTCTACAAGAAAGTGGAGGAACCCTCGATTCGAGGTACAACACATTGATGGCAACTGTTTTTGGAAGGCCAAGGCATAAGCGCAAAGTTTCTCTTTCCAGAAAAATTAGAGGCCGCAACTTGTAAGCTGCAACTCCAGAGAAAAGTACACAACCAAATTCCAAAATGGGACGAACGTACATGTGATATATTATTATTAATGTGTTTCTTCTCAAACCTATGTGGTAGTTGCTTAGCCTACGTAATAAGCCAATGGCCCGCACACCTTTTCCGGCGATATATTCGATATGAAGTCGCCAGTTAAGCGATGTGTGATATTTTACTCCAAAGTATTTAACAGATCCCACCTGTCATCGCGAATAATGATGATGTTGTTGATGATGATATTGACACCCTCATTGTTACTTTTGCCCACTGAGAGTGATTGACCAAGAATTGGTTATATAAAATTTTAAGCCTATCAAGTGATACATAGTCATAACGAAAAAGAGGATAAAGCTGGTGTAAAACAGAAAGAGTGCAATATCTCCTTTTTGCTAATCAGACCAGACAAAATAGTTTATATTTTGATTTGAATTTGCAGTAATTGAGAGCATGTTTGAATTTGGTGTTCAAAACTCGCTTAATAATACTATAATAACAAATATACACATAAGAATACGCGCATTCGTTTTGTTTCATGAACATACCTGCGAACGGTCCGAAAGGCGTTCCTGTGCATGTACACTAGAACCAAAGCATCGAAAGAGAGTATATTCTCAAGGATGAAGAGCAGCGCAACGTTAGCGAATGGGACGACAAGGACATGTTTTCTGAACAGTCTGTAATGGTGGCATGACGAAAAATAGTGCTCTATTGATTTCATATCCGAGCAAAAGCTGCATAGGGGAAATATTCCCAGGCCAGCCCCGTGTGAATATCGATCTAAAGGGGGCACACGACATCGTAATCTAATCAACATCACCTCCAGTTGTATACTGTGACATCAGTCGATTTTACATCAATATAGTAAATGTCTACATACAGTCCATGATGTTACTAATTCTATGGCATCAGCCATGAGTGAAAGTTTTTTATATTTTATCGCCGTTATATTGGCCAGTGCCATGCTGATCTCCACTTCCTTCTTCTCCTTTTTGTCCTACGCTCAAGACACATACCCATTGCAGAGAATTAGCCTATTGAACAATGAATTCTTCCCATATCTCTAATGTTACGTTATTCTTAGGCATTTTAGTACTATAATTTGATGCCGATTCTAAGTACCACTTAGTGTTATGTCTACCAACTTTATCAGGACATTTTCTATCAGCAGTGATATAGTCCTAAACGGCACAGAGAATATCCCTGTGGCTGTACCCATAGTAGGGGCTTAAAACAAAAGAGGAATATGTTCTCACAGTACCAGGCCCAATTTTTGAATAGCTAGTACTAGTAAATTTTAATCAGTACATTGAATTGGTCAAAAGAGATAAAAATTGACCAATCTCTTAGCCCTGAGAACAGAAAAGACAGAAAGGGGAGTTCAGTAAACCTGATAAATGGAAATAAAAATTTAGGGAAGTGACGTGGCAACAAATTTTTGTTATGGCGATTTTTGTTATCATTCAACTAGCCAGATCACTACGCCTGGAAAATAAAAGCGTGTTTGTAATTCATAGAAGTATTCAGTGTTGGGTGTGATAAAATTTGCCTGATTGTATGTGTACGAAATCGTGCCACCGTGATGTGTGGTGTTCTTGAGAAAACAGACATTGTTTGCATGGCGAGGAACATTTTTCAAGATAATCAGCCGTTTTGTCTTAAATAGGTCTTTGTGGTCAGGCACTCATATGAAATGGGTACCCTTAAATTGCGTGGGAACTAGTAATTGAAAACGTTTCCCTATAGGCTCGTCCTCGGGCGTGGAATCAGAAGAGCACATAGACAATTAGAAAGTTACAACTGCCCCTACCAGAATTAAAGTAAACGTTGGCGTGAAGCTGACACCATTGTGGTGACTTTATCAAAGAAAATAGGAATTAGATCAGACAATCTCAAGAAAAACGACCGGTCAAGTTCGAGGCAAGATATTCCGGCCAGGCCCCGCCACGGTGGTCTAGTTGTTAGGGTACTCGGCTGCTGACGCAAACGTCACGATATTGAATTTCAGCTGCGGCGACTGCATTTTCGCTGGAGGCAGAAATGCTGTAGGCTAGTGTGCTCAGAGTTGAGTGCACGTTACAGAATCCCAGGTGACCTAAATTTCCAGAGCTCTGTATTACGGCATCTCTTATAATCATATGGTGGGTTTGGGACGGTAAACCACACATATTAATCAATTCCCATGCGACATTTTTCATACGATTGCGAGGCGTCAGTCACAATTATCACATTGGTTGGCAGAGTGGTGAGATTCTCTTGCAACAGCCCGCTGAAAATGCCGAGACGTAATAATTTGGCGTGATTTAGAAAGACATTATTGTAAAAGATTTGTACAGAATTATTTTGCGTTGTTATAGAAAGCGAACCGCCAGTCTGTACACTTGGAGGATGAAATATTGATTGGACAAATATAAGTTTTGGTTTGTGCAATCTGAATGCACCGAGAAAAACAAATCCAGATTGAAAATAAAAATTATTTGATTGGTGGTAGATGTTCCTTCGTAAAGTCTCAATACGTCTGCTTTGTAAGAATGTTAATCAGCATACAAGGTGAGGTGTTGGTGCTTGAAAGTATAACACCGTATTAGTGGAATACTTCAATAATCCTTAGCATAGCCGTAACGCCTCTCGTTAGAATTTAACAAGCGGCTGAATCTTTTAGGCTGGCGCACCAGAAAAAAAGGACACACCCGACTTCTAACACCAGCCGGACATCCATTTTATGTATCTTCAAAAGTGCCTTCCTTCTCATTCCAGATTTACGGCTTCGCAGCCTGCGCAAAACACCCATTCCACATACACTCCTTTTTTCGTGACGTATTCCCTGAGAGGGTGCTAATTCACATCTGCATTACAAATAACTGCACGGTGTTTGAATGATTTTTCTTGTGGAATATTTTGGAGCTTATAAATAACAGATATGTGCATGGGGTCTTGAACAGGAAATACAAGAATAGCACACCTGTTAGTTTTCAGGTTCAGCTACAAACCGTCAAGCCAGTTTTCCAAGTCCTTTAAGTGTGTTTGAAATATAGTATAAAGACCATGAATTTTATTGGCCGTAGAAGAGAAAGCAAAGGTGATTGGCATAAACATAAGTCTTCACATCTGGCTGGACGGATAGCAATGAGCAGGATGTTCAACAGTGCGGGAGAAAGCACAGAGCCTTGAGGTACACCGTGGGTTTGTTTGTGTTTGCAAGAAGAAAGGGAATCTAGGAAACGTTAAAACTGTCTTTAAAATATTGTAACCCATGCTACAATATAAGGAGAGAACCTATGTACCCATAACTGTATAATAAAAATAGTAAGCTCTACGCTATAGTATATGTCCAAGGTCACTAAAGCTGAGTACTGCTTTTAGTGCCAGGCAATAATACTTCGACTTTATATGGTCTATACGCGTGTGCCATATTGAATATCAAGATCTAAAACTGAATTCGTAACTGCTCAGCGATTGTTTATTTATAATGAATTTTCATTTGCCGGTCTAAAGAACCCTTTTTAAAGCTTCAATACATTAAATTTTAATGCAATCGGCGTTATGTTGTCAACAATATAGCTGCCCCTTGCTTCTCAAGCAACCGTATAAAGTTGGCATTTTTCCAATCATGGGGTATGCATGCCTTAATAAAAGAATGATTAACAAGACCTAAATGACAGCTCGGATATTCCTATCTTTAGAACTGTACCTGTTATTCTGTCGCGAATTTTTGCTGCATTCAGCAATCTTTCCATAGCCTTATCTCATTCGGACTTCAATATTTCCGTGTACTTCGAGAATAAGAGTGTCGACGCAAAATTGGGAAGTCGGGTGTCCAACCTACGTTCTAGTCATTGAGACTATTGCCTTAATCGTACCTGTATTTTTTGCGTGGTGTAAACCACCGAGGCTACATTTCCTGACATCAGAATCTTTTTGTAGTACGGAGAAAATTGAACAAAACGCGAATGCTATTCGATTTAGACAAGTAATCGAAATCCCTCACGCATACCCACGAAGGTGATTGGGCAATAGGTAGAAAAAATACACGCAGTGTCTTACTGATTCCGCAATTTGCGTGAAAAGAGAGTGAATAAACTCGTGTTTCATACAGAATCACAATAAATTTAAGTAAGCAATCGAAGTGAGTGAGTGAGCAAAAACTTTATTGAACATGTCTGGCGTCATTGAGCGGGTTGGGGCTACAAGCAATCGAAGTGATTTTTTAATTTCGAAAAAAAGTGAGGCAGACTCTATGTCCCGATGAAGAAGTAGTTCGAGGGGATGAAGTAGAAGGAAATACGCGTTTTTTTCACTTGAGTTTCTGACTACGTGTCCCCTTTCGTTTTTTTTTCAATAGTCGATGGATGGAGTAAGTTGTCCAGAAAAACGTGACTAGCGCATAGTGGGCTTCTCCCACGCTGTGACGGGCAGGCTAAGCCTACCACCACATCGTGGGTTCTCTGGATGGCCGAAAGCTGATCCCCCTTGTTGGGGATTCTGATGGTGAAGCACCACTTGGCCGAATCGGCTTGTGCCCACTAAAGAGAGCATCGCCAGAACGTATGCTCTTAGTTGGCTGCTTCCCCAGAACGGAGACATACTTTTTTTTCTGAAAATGCCCTGTGTGGTTGACGGCCCATCCGGTATAGCGGCGCTCGAAGCGCAGCAATTTATAGTATTGCTATATCATAGTAAAGTCAAAAGCTGCTCTATTGTGGTCCAAAAATAACTCGAGATGTTTCTATTCGAATGCATTTCTTAAGGCGTGGTCACACTTGTGAAGTGAAGTGAAAACGAAAACTGCAGAGCGGCCGGAAAACCACGACCACGAACTGCAAGTGCCTGCAAAATTACGAACTGCAAGTGCGAACTCAGTCACGAATTTTAGCACGTATACGCGGCCAGACATAGCGTTCAGTGACCAGATGTTGCGTAGCTCTTACTTACGCCTGGATGGCAGATGGAGTGGAGGGTGTTAAAAACAGCACGACAAAGCTGTGAAGGAACATAGATACCAGTGCAGTTGTGTGAAACATCGCACCAGAGCGTCACGTCGTCGTCGGGGATGTTGACTTGTTCCAGTCGGAGAGGTGAAGAAGATCGGAGTCATGGAAGCTCATCGTCTAATGCCTGTGCCTCCGCGAGCTAGGACAATGAAAGGTCGGTGGTGCCTGTCGTGGCAATAATGGTAATACGACCGAGAGCGTCCGCTGCACTGTTAAAGCGACCTTTTACATAAGGTATGACAGTGGTGAATTCGGCAATAAAACAAGGTGTCGAAGTTCTCTAGGAGTGTGCGTGGCACTGCAGGAACGAAAATCCGAAAAGAGGGCTTGTGGTCGGCAAGAATGGCAAATTGTCACCCTTCAAGGAAGTACCTGAAATGCTTCACCGCAAGGTAGGCCGCGAGGAGCTCCCGTCCGAAAGTACTATATCGGCGCTCAGTGTCGCGTAACTTGCGGGAAAAGAAGGAAATTGGAGCCCATGCACCATTGATCCATTGATGAAGAGCGGCCCCAACTCCTTCTGAAGAAGCGTCCACCATGAGGCTAGGGTAAGCAGTTGGTCAAGGGTGGTGCAGGAGGGTGGCCTGGGTGAGCTTGTTCTTAACGGCGGCAAAAGCTTGATCCGCGACCGTATCCTAGGGAAGTGCGGCTGACTCGGCTTGCGGTGTCGAGAGTAGTGCTTCCAGAGGCTGCAGGAGTGTGGAGCATGTAGTGATGAAGCGGCGATAAAAATTGACGAGTCCGAGAAAACGTCGTAGACTGCGTATGGACGTGGGAGGCAGGTACTCGAGGATAGCTTGAACCTTGTCAGGTAGAGGAGTGATGCCATCTTTTGTGATCTGGTGTTCGACGAATGCTATCTCCGAGACTCCAAACTGACACTTTTATACATTGATGACAAGGTCGTAATCACGCAGTCGAGTGAAAAGCTGATGTAGGTGCGCCTTGTGCGTTTTAGCACCTTGATGGCAACGTGATCGTCGATATAGGAGAAACAAAACGGTAAGCCTCTGGTGACTTCGTCTATAAAACGCTGAAATCTCTGAGCTGCGTTTCTCAAACCGAAAGGCATTCGTAAATACCCATAGAGCCCAAATGGGGTAATTATTGCAGTTTTGGGAATGTCAGAAGGCTCAACGGGGACCTGGTGATAAGCTTTGACAAGATCAATCTTCGAGTATGCAGTTGTGCCGGATAGAAAGGCAGCACCGTCCTGAATATTGGATCTGGAACGATGACTGCATTCAGAGCCCGATAATCGCCTCAGAGCCGCCAGTCATTGTTCTTCTTGGGAAACTTGTATAGCGCCGACGACCACGAGCTTGATGTCGGACGAATGATTTGCAACTGTAACATATGCTCAAACTCGTTGCGAACATTTCGAAGTTTATCAGGGCCAAGTCGGCGAGGGCGGCAGTGAACAGGTGGGCCAGTGGTAACGATGCAGTGCGTCACAGTGTGCCTTGGGGTCTAATCCCTGGGAAAGTGCGTGTAATCTCCGGAAACTCGTTGAGCAGAGCTGTATATGGTGATGCGAGTGGTTTCACGAAAGTGGGGTTTAGGGCCGTAGCACGTGACAAGAACCATTGACCGATAAGTCAGTATAGCTATCCACCAGGCGACAGCAGTTCATTTCCACGAGCAGATCAAAATGCCCTAATAAATCGGCGCCTAAGATTGCGTAGCGTACGTCTGCTATCCAAAACAACTGCAGTTTCCTCTTAAGACCGAGATCAAGGGTTAAAGACTTCTGTCCGTAAGTTGCGATGACCGAAGAATTGATCGCTTGTAAAGGAGTTGACTTCTCGCGAAGACGCCGGTCAGTTTTGGACCCTGGAATTATGCTGACTTCTGCTCCAGTGTCCACCAGCAAGCGCAGACCTGTGGTTCTGTCGGTGTTGTGGAAGAGGCGGCCTGATGCTTGGCCTTGATCGCCCGCCGCTGTTATTGACGATCTGCCGGAGCGTTTCTCATGTGCCATGATCAATGTGGCGCATTTCTGCGAGCCGCGGCACGAAAAAGCCGGTGATAATGGCATGTGTTCTCCGGTGAAAAACAGTGCTCGGGCTGGTGGAAGGGCCGTTGCGGAGCAGCCGACATGAGTGATGGTCGATGTGGACGAGGCTGGTAATTTAAGTTGCGAATGCTCAACAATTGCTGAAGCAAGTTGGCGACTTCAGCTGCGAGATCTTTTACCGTTTCTCGAAGGGAATCTGCTTCGGAAATCGGAGAGGTGTGGGCAGCGTTTATGACTGCAAGAGCCACGTCCATCATGTCATCGGCCATTTCTGCCTGCTCCGATAGCGGCTTATCCTGAGCTGGGAGAAGAGCCATTCGCATGGTAGGTGGAAGACGCTGTAAAAACAACTCACGTAGTTTGGATGTTTCCGAGCCGTCCGGCTGGTCCCTAAGCAGGTGCTGCTGGTGACGTAGAAACTGTGTGGAACAGCAGTACCCGAGCTTTCGTTGCACAGAAGTTGCTCAATTTGCCGATGCGTAGGCGGAACGAGTTGGTAAAGAAGAGCCGGTTTGACGGTCGTATATGGAGTGTCACCAGGTGGGCCCACGAGGATGTCGCGTATTTCAGCCATTGCTTGTGGCTGCAACGCTTCAACGAGGAGCTCATGCTTGCGCACTTCTGACGTGATGCGATGAGTGCGAATCTTGTTCTCGACATGAATGAACCATAAGGAGGGATCGGCAAGCCACAGCTGTGGTAGCGTCATGGTAGTAGTACCTCCAACAATACCCGAAGAGGATACATGGCCGGGTGCAGTGGCAGCGGTACCAGAGCTGAGGCTATCGAGATGCTCACGCTGCTCCATGGAAGGTCGCGTTCGTAGTCCGGGTCACCAATAAATATAGCACTCATAAACGCGGTTCCGAAAACACAGCGCGGTTTATTAATGCATCTCCGCCTGTTTGTTTGTTTGTTTGTTTGTTTGTATCCTCTCATCCATGGCTCGTACCCACTCTGGGGGATTGGCCAAGAGAACTTATAGTCTCATATGGACGATAACTGCATTATTGCTTACTACGAAAAAACGGGGGGAGGGGAGTAGTATAGTGAAAACAGTATGTTAGAAAAAAGAAAGAAACCGAAGATTTAGATAGTGAGAAAAAAGAATAAACAACAAAGTAGACACTAATAGATACAACTTGATTTTGGGAGCCGACCAGACAGCTGGTTTTGCCAAACACGATTAATTTGGTTTGTCACGGATTTATCCAGAATTGAAAATTTCTTTTCGACCCGTTTTTTTAGTATCTTTAACGTGGGCTTTATGTTCAAAAACGTTTAGAGTCTTGAATAAAATTACATACCGCATCGAATGCATCTCTGTGGCAATTTCCCAAAACAGAGGCACCAAAACTTAGAACATTTTTGTGGTTAAATTTAAACCTAAGTTCGCAAATGGAATATCTAAAAGTCGTTTCCTAATTATGCATATTTACGACATGAGCCAAAATAATGTTCAATAGTTTCTGATTCTTCGCAGAACGGACAAAGGGGGGAAAGTGTCAGACCAGCTCTGTGTAAATAAAAATTTAATGGGGGGACACGGCACCGGAATTTGGAGATTATAATTTCAAGTTTTTTTGACGGACTCCACTGGGCTTTGCATGGAAATTTGAGGTGCTGATAATCTGTCCATTCTGTGATAATTTCTAAACTGTCTGTAAAATAGCGAATTTCCTATATATAACCCCTGATAAGTATTTGAACTCGGGAAGTACTGAAATTACTGGTCCATCGAGTGTTGTTGTTGTTGTTGGTGGTTCATGACGAAAAGGAAGAAGACACCTAATTTCTGTCTGCCTACAGGCGACACGGCACAGTGCCATCGAGTGATTCTCGTGCCATTGTGATCTCCGCCATTGTGTCAACTCCTTTTCTTTTTCCTCAGCAGACTACCCACTGCTAGCTTATGTCCTAAGCGTGTCGTGCCAGAAGAAGAAGAAAAGTATGCCAAACTATCACATAAACTTTCAATTTTTCGCGAAAAGACATAAAATTTCTATTTTTCGAGGCGCTCGCCAGAGACAGTCCGTTCCTGTAGCATCTAGTCCCTTCGGACTCTTTCGGACGGTGGTTTGGCTGAGCTTTGGGCGAATTTGACCTGTTGAAACTAGCTGACGTTGCATATTACTTCTTTGAGCAATCGAACTAGTGCTAATGTCTAATTTGTCTCCTGGCCAAGGGCACAGCCCTTGGTCAACCTCCTTGCCTAATGATGAATTGCCATTGGAATAATTTTACCGCAGTGGTGTTGGCAGCATCCCTGTTGCGCTGGTGCCCTCGAGTGGTGGATTTATTAGGCTCAACATACCGAAGGCGATCCAGGTGGAGTTGCAGGCCATGACGCCGCAATTTCAGCTGATAAGTGATGTTCGTCAGTTCGGAAGAGGTAGTTTGGTATGCAGATCGTCAGATCCTTCGTGCGTTTATGACATCCTAAAATTCAAGACATTTGCTTCGATCCCGGTGAGTGCATTTATCCCGCCTCATTTAGCGTGCACTAAGAGAATTGTACGAGAAGTCGACTGTACATTAACGCCCGCTGAGACTCTGGAAAAGCTGTCTGATGCTGGGGTCATAGCTGTGTACCGATGCAACCGATTAGTTAACGGTGAGAAAGTCCCCACTGAGTCGGTTATTGCTACCTTTGCCGGCACTTCCTGTCCATCTGAGATGAATATATGGCAGCTCAGTTTCAGAGTCATACGTCTCGCTTCTCGTCCTTTTCAATGCCAAAACTGTTGGCGTTTTTGTCACAGTGCAGGGGGCTGTCAATCAAGTTCACGTTGCCGCATCTGTGGCAATACCCATCCATCGAAGGAGTGCAACGCCGAAACCGAACAGTGCTGCCTCTGTGCAGGAAATCACGCGGCCGATTACCTGAACTGCACCGCAAGGTTCAATGAAACGCAACTCCCAGAAATCATGGACAGACATCGTTGCTCGCTGCGAGAAGCAATTACAGTTTTGAAGGATAGGGCCTTTGAATATGCCGGAGTCGCGTCGAGGTAGGAACAACTAAGTGAGACGAAGATTCTGAATCTTATTGAGGCTGCAGTAGAAAAGGCGATGTCGAAAGCGCTGGAACACATAGTTACGAGAGTAAGTGAGAGCATCTCTCAAGTGTTTTGCTCACAGATGACACAGCCGGTTTCTGCAGTAGCAGTACCACTAGCCAAGTCGGCACCTTGTGCAGTGGAAGAGATACCGAATTTAGCCCTACAGCGGCAATGCCGAGAAAAGAAAACCACAATTTTGTCCGTACCTTCTACGTCAACCCACGCCAGGATCAGAATGAAGTGGACGTATGCCAAAGTTTAAGGCGTCAGAAGCGCAGTGGATCTCCTGTAAAATCTCCTTGCCCAAACACAAAACCTAAAAAGGGCAGCGAAAATGCCAGTGCACTTATTAAGGAGAGTATTTTAGAAGCTGCCGTTGCTGAAATGTTTCGCTCGTCAACATAGATACCTTGAAAGTAGTACAGTGGAATTGTCTTTGATTTCTGCTTCTACTGACTCATTTTGCTTAATTAATTAGTTATATCCGGATATATTCTTATTACAAAAAACCTGGCTTAACCCTGTTAAGAAATATCATTTAAACAAGTTTAGAGCATTTCTGTTAGACCGTCCATCACTAGGAGGTAGTCTAATTATACTAGTCTCGAATAAATTTTGCCGCACAGCGAGCATAGCTTTTCAGCTTATGTGTACAGACTGTGAAATTTTGGCAATAGACCTCTGTCTGCCAGGGCACCGCCCTTTTTCGCTATAAACGCATATTTTCCAACGGGTTTGCATAATATTCAACAATTAGATACTGCCCTAGCTAATTGCAAGAATGATTTCCTTGTGACTGGTGATTTCAACTCACATCATGTTTCATGGAGATTTCGAACAGACCGTTCTGGTACTCTTCTGTGAAATTCGATGATTTATAAAAACCTTACCTGCTTAAATGATAGACATCCTACATTTATTCGCGGACGGACACGATTGGTATTAGATCTCACGTTTTGCAGCCCAAGTGTTCTAATGAAGTCTTGGAAAACAATTGAGTTCTCTTCAAACAGTGGCCATCTTCCTGTATACTTTGAAATCTCATGTGTTGTCAAATCCCTTGAAAGAACAGAGAAAACATTTATCAATTACAAAAAATTTAAAGACTGCTTGCGTTCCAACATTAGAGCAGTGTCCAGTGGTCAAAATGAAGACCTCGTCAGGAATGTCTGTTCCGCTTTAAAAATCTCCAAGAACACTTCAGAATTTGTAATTGCTTTGCTGTCACCCAAAAGTGCCCAACCTAGTAGATGGTGGAATATTGAGTGCACACGAGACCATAGAAGAAGAAAAGCTGCGTAGAAAAGACCTATATGTAATCAGAGTCCAAAAAATTGGAAGGAATATCAGTTTATTGCGGCAACATTTAAACGCACTGTATCGCGAGTGCAAGAGCAATAGGACCAAGAACATTTCGAGTACTAGTCTAAATCAAATAACAAACGCTCTTTATTCAATATTCTTCGTGGTAGAAAGAACACCCCTATACCAGGAAACGTTGACTCAGTAGTTCACACCTCACAGAAACTACAGGAATTATTGAATCAATTGGCTGAACAATTAGAAAACAGGTTCTCAACGCATCTTCCTAATTCGGCTTACACAACAACTATCTATGACTACACAGAAATATCGACTTCCGAATCAAATCAGGCTATGGAAAGATTGCCAAATGCAGCACCAGGCCCCGATGGAATAACAAATACAATGCTGAAAATACTGCACAGGGAATATCCAAATGATCTCTTAGGTCTCGTCAATTATTCCCTTAGAAGACCATGGCTCTCTTCTGAATGGAACATTGCGAAAATTATACCATTGCTTAAGAAACAGGGGGCAGGCTATAACTTAGACAACATACGACTGATAGTTTTAACATCTAATGTAGTAAAACTTATTGAAAGGGTAATTCATGGTCATATAATTAGGTTTATTAATGAGAAACAACTGTTGAGTTCTTCTCAAATTAGCTTTAGATCTGGATATTCTATATGGCATGCACATGTAGATCTGGAAGTCGTGTTCATATTGCCCGTCACAAAAAGCAGTTTGCGGCTTTAGCCGTAAACTAAACGTAAAGCATATGATAGTGTAGAGTATTCTATCTTGATTAATCAGTTATGGAGTCATGGAATTCCACCTTATATATTAGCATGGGTGACGGAATTTTTAAGTAGAAGAGAATTCTATTGTTATCAAAGCGGTTTCTCTTCCTGTAAGCACAAGCAAACCCGAGGTGTACCTCCGGGGTCAGTACTATCCCCGGTATTATTCAAAATATTGCTTAGTACCATCGCCGTCCATCCAGTTGTGAAAACCTATGTTTATGCTGATGACATTGCTTTCTTTGCTATGGCACATGACTTCCGCTGTCTCTACACTATCTTGCAAGCATATGTAAATAAAATAGAACATTGGCTGGACGGATTGATGTTGAACCTGAATACGGGTAAATGTGCTATTCTCGTTTTTTCTATCAAAGATCCCGTGCACTTATCTATTAATTACAAGCTTCAAGATATCCCACAAGTACAATCATTGAAATATCTTGGAGTTATGTAAAATTACCATCTAAATTGGTGCCCTCACATTGAATACATCGCGACAAAAGCAGTACGCGCGATGGGCGTATTGCGGCGGTTGAGCAATTGTAGATCAGGTATGAGAAGGAAGGCACTTTTGATTATATATAAAATGTATGTCCGACCTGTGTTAGAGTTTGGCTGCGTCCTTTTTTCTGGTGTGCCAGCCTACAAACTTGGGCCGCTCGTTCTATTGGAAAGAGAGGCTTTATAGCTCTGCTTAGGATTTCCAAAATATACTGCAAACGCAGTGTTATACCTTGAAGCACGAATACCAACCCTATTATGTCGCTTTAACATTCTTACTGTGCAGATCTTTTTATGACTATATGAAGCACCGTTTAACCCTGAACAAACTGTTTTCATTTCCGATCACGACCTTTTCTTCTCCGTGCATTGGCCCAGATTTCACAAACCACAAATAGTATTTGTTCAATCGTTATTTGAGCCTCTAAATGTACAAGTTCGTAATCTGACCCCTTTAACTGAGCAAAAAATGTCTCCAGAAATTGTTTACCATGATATCTTCCCAACTCACACTAAACTATTACCTACAGGCATTTTAAATGGTTTATTGCAAGACCATTTAAGTACTCTGCCAACAAATGTCATTATAGAACGAACGCATCTCAATCACATGAAAAATCAGGCGTTCGACTATATTGCCCCGTACTTGATTGGTCATTTTCACTTCGCTTACTAGATTTTCTTCCTGTATTTCTGGCTGAATTCATGGCAATAATGTTATCTTGGCGAAAGGGAAATATTTCCTTTCCAGTCGTAGCAGTCATAACTGATTCATTATCATTGTGCTCTTCTCTGTCCGCATCTAGTCGCTCGCCTCTACTAAAACTTTTTAAATCATTGGTTCCCTGTCATGTCCGAAGTATTCATTTATTCTGGACACCAGGGCACAAAGGTTTGTTGTTAAACGAAATAGCTTATTCTCTTGCGAAGGCATCGCTTTCGACACCAATCATTCCTATTTTCCCTGATACAGTATACATTACGGTGGCGCGATTTCACACACTTAAAATCAGGCAAAGTCGATCAGACCCCACACTGAGGGCTTCTCCAGAGTACAACCACTTGTTATTTTCCTGGCGCAGTGAACTAATTCATGGATGATGGACGTTGTCATCACGAAATTTTGTTGCCGCGTTACCTCCTTTAATTTTTAATTGCATAGATCAGGTATACTGAATTCCCCTATGTGCATTTACTGTAATCAAGAGGAAACGATCAGTCATTTTTTATTACATTGTCGCCGTTTCAATTTATTCAGGCAAAGCATACTAGCACCACCTCTTCCAAGACTGGGCTTGCAATTATCACAACCTGATCTTCTTTCATTTGGAGCCTCTACACAGGATTTCAGCAAAAGGGATATTTTATTCGCCGTTCAAGAATACATCACTGCGACTAAACGATTTTATTGCTAAATTACGGTCTCACTATATTTCTTTATTTTTTTCTGAAAACTTGATATCGCCATTTCAAATCAAAATTGAGTTACGAAAGTTTTGTAGGAATGATGCAATGATGAAAGTATAGGGCACATTCATTTTACAATCGGCCGATCCCCTCCTTTGGGTACGAGCCATATGCACAGGAAAACAACAACAAACTGTGAGAGTTAGGTATTTACTCATTACTTAGAATAGTGGTTCAATGCACAACCGTGTGCATAGATATAAAACTCTTTAAAGAGCCCATACGTTGAATATTATTTCAGATGGCATACTTTATATATATTGTCGTACAATTTCATTGTAAATTTCATTCTTTTACTTTGTTTTCAGCGCTTGTGTGGTATTGGTAGTGACCGACGAAAGACAGTAGTAACTTTTTGTCTGTAAAAAATGCTTGTCTCATTAAGCAGGCCTTCGTTGTAGCACCGTTATGCACGTCATTCATCCATGAAAGCTTTCTGCTGAACTCTTATATAAGATTGGTCCTAGTGCAAAAACATGTGCGTACACCTGGTGTACGCAGTGCAGCGCAAAGCGCCGTCGGCCACTAAGCTTTCTTGATTAAATTTATTGACTTTCCCCCTTGACATGGGGAACAGAATGAGAAAATATTATATGCGTATAAGGTGCGAATGATGGTACTGAAATAATTGCCAAGACATGCGGGCTTTCTACAATATTTCTTTCTCTCTTTTTTGTAGTATGCAGATGAGAAGGTTATAAATAAGTAGTTTAGTCACGCTACAATCGTGCTTAGCAGGCCAAACACAAGCTAGCCCCGTACAAACAACGCAGCAAAGGCGTGATATTGTGCGAAAGCGTGAAGAAAGTGACCCAATGCAAGCGACCCTATGAAAGGCCGAATGCACTTTACTCGCGGGTAATTTTAACGCTGCATAGACGTTGCACACCGATTCAGTAGAGGAGAGCGTAGATATTAACAGTAAACTGTATTCAACGCATTTTATCCGCCGACAATCGGCTCAGACCGCAGGCAACGAAGCGCCGCTGCGTCTATCTGGATACGCGTTATCGAATACCTATCCGCACTTGCGCGGGATTGTGCAGCCACATATAGCGCGATCTCACCCCGAATAGTGCCTAGAATATACTTATATTCTAGGCAGTATACCAACCCCGACGCCTTTGCCGCCTTGTTGAATCTGCAGCTGGCTGGTTACATCACGTGGTTGGATGTAGCGCATCCAGAGCCGTGAAGCCCAAACCGGTTTCGCTTTCGCGTGACGGGAAAATTGGTCTCAGACCTATTCCTGCGCCGTGGCCACGCGACATGGTATTCCGGCCACTTGGGCGTCAAAACGAACCAGTTTCCGAAAAGCTCAGCCGCTTTCGCTCTCTTCGCGGCCAATTGTGAATGCACTCTCAGTCGGGACTATGTCATGCGTCCAGCGTTGTCCACGGTGGTCTCCGCGTACTGGCAGGTGTTATCTCTCCACTCTCACTCCCTCTCCCATAGCAACAGCTTCGGGCACGCACGCTTATCCTCGTCCCTACTAACCGGAGCATGTGGTGCGAGCGAATGAAGGAGAGAGTAAGTACAGGCGGGGTCGGATGTTGTAGGCTATGCGCGTTGGCCTTGCCCGCTGTACCTGTCTAGGAGAGCAAAATTTGTTAAGGCAAATAAATCATAGCATTCCAGCTTATGCACTCCTCAATAGTCTCTATAGCCATCCGGTTCACGACGTAAAAAAATAAAGCACGCTCATTGGTGCAGGCTTCTCTGCGTCGGCCTTTGATATGCAAACGGTACTTCTCTACAAAGCTGTTTCATACACGGTCATAGGTTTAGATTCTTATATTTCATGTTTTTTCTCCTGCTAAGAAAGGTGGAAAGAAAGCAGTGTTGCTGAATAGGGGTTACCGATGACTAAAGTTGCTAGTAGAAGAGCGATAACCAAGAATCCTTTTTTCAGGGGATGATTGCAAGAACATTAACGCAGAAAGAAAGCTGGGGATGGGGAGAGGTGATGACGGAACACAAATAGACAAAGTACACTGGATAGGCGCGGTCCTGTCAACTTCTTGCGCTTGTGTTCTTTCACCCACCTAGTTTTATTTCAACCACGTTGAACTTTAGTGATCGGTAACCACTATCCAGCAGCACTCCTCATTGCTACCTTTCTTTTGCAGGAAAAATGATACACTTGCCGTATATGAAGCAACTTTGGAGAGAAGTGTCATTTCTATATACGAAAGGCCAATGATCACAGCGTTGAATTAGCAAGAATCAGAAACAGGGATGTCATTTTCCTCGCTGTTATTCACGGTGCTCATAGTGACGATAGAAAAAGCACCAAAAAAGTGCAACATTGGGTTCAATCTATCATATGTTTCAGGCGGGTGTGGTAGTAAGCAGAAGCTTCCAGGTTTATTTTATGCTGACGACATTGTCCTATTTGTGGACAGTCAGGGAGATACAAAGCGGCTGGCTGATATATGAGGAAAGGAAGGCGAGGCTCTAGGACTAGGATTTAGAGCAACAAATTGTGCATTGATGGTATTTGATAATCATGAAGACGAGGTGGTCTCAATACAACGCCAAGTAATACCGAGGAAACCTTGGAGTATGCATAAATGAGCGAGATAGTTATATGAATTTACACGAAAAAACAACCACTGCAAAGGGAAAGGAATGTTGCAATGGTTAAAGGCAAAGCGTTATGGGGATACAACAAATGCGAAGTGCTTCAAGGTCTGTGCAATGGCGTAATCGTTCCGGTACTTACATTGGAAACTCAGGGGTGTGCATGCAATCAGAGGTGCTATCAGCAATGGATGTAAACCAAAAACTGTAGGACGCCTCGCGTTGGGCGCTCACGGGAAGACGATATATGAGGCTGATGAGACAGATATGGGATGGACAGGATTTTAAGCAAAGGAAGCTCCGAACAAATTAGGATTAGAAAAGAGCCTTAATGAAATGACGGAAAATTTGCGGGCAGGAAAGGTTTTCAGGTGTTTGTATAGAAACAGCGTGGACACCCTATGAAGAAAAAGAGCTAAGAGGCTCACCAGTACATCTACGGCTGACAGTGTGGACAATATGACAACGAGAAGCAACGTCAGAGAGGCGGAGATGATTTGTTGGATGGCAGCGGTGAAAAAATAAGCCGGCTTACGGTAACTACCGGGGAGGGCAAAAAGAAATAAGAAGGGAGAGATTTTAGGATAATTCAGTGGGAATCGCTTTACTGACCGTATAGTGACGTCAGTTTGCTTTATAAAGCATGGTTGTAAACGAAATTCAATAAAGAAGAACAATGCGCACTATGTTTCACAATTACGGGAAATCTCGGATCGCATGACACGTGGTGTTGCCGTGGTGTTGCCATATGGCGCAACGCGAATACACGTGGTGTATTCGCGTTGCGCCATATCAGATGATACGGTTCAATATACGGCCCTTCCAGTGTCTGCACATGCACGAGCTGCTGCCAATGCGTGACTGCAGACCTGGCCACACCACCATTCGCGTGTTTCCCTAAGTATGAAACAGATTGTACATGGTGTGGGAGAAGTAATAAAATGAGAGAAGATGTTCTGATTGAATGTGGCTAGATCCACCAAGGCATACGTATAGGTACCAGCTGATATAAAACCTTGGGTTATAGGGACAACTAAGGAAAGGTGAACATGTCGGCGATAGAAGCTAGTAACGGACGGTTAGAGTGTTGGTGGAAGAAAAGTAGAAATAACTCAGAGCACAAATTGAAGTCAATCTGCCTGAAGAGGCAGAGAGATGTACCATGAATTTATATTTTTCCTTGTTATAATAAGATCGAATTATTCGAAGTAATTAATGCATTATACGAACATAAAAAGAAAGATTTCTTTTCGTTTTTTTTCTGACGAGCATGATGGCACGCATGCCACCACCCCGCTATAAAAGGGGAGCTCATAGCATTCATTCACCCACGCATCCATCCATGACTTCAGGAGACAGTGGGAACCAAAACTAACTTTTGAGAGCAATATGAGGGAGCAATTTTTGAGGGCGCACTCACGCTTACAGGTACACAATCTTATGCTGTCCGGGGCTTAGCTCATCAGTTTACGCAAAAAATGACTGAAACATTCTGTGTCAGTATACTTTATGATTTCGTAAGTGAATGTCAGTGTTTGCGGGAGTTGAAACCATAATAGCGGCCACACTAGTGATATATATTTGGCGTGACTATTCAGACATTTTGTAAGGGTGTCTTGATTGATTTGTTTTGTTTATTGATTGATTGATTTGTGGGGTTTAACGTCCCAAAACCACCATTTGATTATGAGAGACGCCGTAGTGGAGGGCTCCGGAAATTTCGACCACCTGGGGTTCTTTAACGTGCACCCAAATCTGAGTCGGAAACGTGCACCCAAATCTTCATCGGAAATGCAGCCGCCGCCGCCGGGAATGGAACCCGCGACCTGCGGGTCAGCAGCCGAGTACCTTAGCCACTAGACCACCGCGGCGGGGTAAGGGTGTCTGAAGCAGCTCTTCCAATGGAGGCAGCTTTTTAAATATTGCAAGTGAGTGATAACTGCGGAGTATCGCAAGATGATGACACAGAGAACCACCTAATTAAGGCTCTACTGTCTCTGGCGTAAGGTATGAACGCATGTGCTTGTCAGTTGTTCCTGTCATGTCGACCCTGCCATCTTACAAAACTCCGCAAAAGTTAAATTTTGAAATTTTCCATGACCGTGTGCTTCAAGTTGCTAATTCACCTTCGCACGATTAGTTGCTGGATTAAAATAGACTTACTACCACGGAGATGCCTTAGTTCCGGGTTTAAATCCTGGACATGAATAAAATTTTATTTAGCTTAGCTTTTCTTTCTGATAACTCTGCATAAGTTTCCTTGTGTGGTCATGCTATGTACGCTTGTTTTCTATTATCAATAGTAAATGTTCAGAAGCCTGTTTGCTCTGCGCTGATAACGCTCGTCGCTTTTTATTGCTTGCCCAACACGACATCCACAGCCACCGCGTGGCCGTCGCCTTCGGCGTAGGCGACGGTATTCCTCGGCGGAGGGGCTTCTTCCGCGCCCTTCATCTCCTCTTTGCCTTCACCGTCGCCGGAGGCGATGACTTTGCCCCGTTTTTCGGTGAGGCTTAAGCGGCCTAGCTCTAGGATTGCCCGGTCCACAAGGTTGTTATCGTATGAGTGGCGTCGGTGGCGCCTCGCCTTAGTGGTCGCCGTCACCGCGGTCGCTTTGCGCTGCTGCCAACCTGTTTTATATCGTCGGGATTTAGGGCAAGACCTGACAACGGGATTAAGCTTGCTCTGTGTGCCCTTCGAGCAGCCGGCCTCACGCAGGTCCCGCTCGGAGATCCAGCCTGGTAACCGGCACTCGATGCCCTGGGCTGAGAGCCGAGAGTCCGGTGGACGGACATCGGCACCGTTTCGTGATGAGTAACGCCTGCAACGGTCAATGGTAAGATGTTTTGAAGAAACACTGAAAAAAATAGAGTTTGTCGATTTATTGATCTTCAACGAAGTGAAAAAACAGCGCGTAACACAGGACACAGGACAGAGAAGAGACGGACGAGGCGCTGACTTACAACCAAAATTTATTTCGTACAGGGGTGTATATATAGCACACGAAACTTGAAAAAAGAGGGAGAGAAGTCGAGTGACATGAAAGAGTAATTTTTGTTATGATTGTATGCGTATAACAAATAAACTGTGATTGCGCAATCATTCGCTTGTCAAATACGCCAATTCCCTGGTGAGGAGCGTTATCGAAGGTGCACTGACACACATATCGCCTTTCTTGATTATGCAGAATGCCTCATAAATCTCACGTGTCCTTTTATCTCTGTAGCGTCGAAGTATCTTGCATTTGTCAAACAATGCACGGCATCCACAAATGGAGCTGTGCGCAGCTAAGTGGCTGCCAACAGATCCCCGCATTAGATTGCGGTGTTCCCTGAGGCGGTCATTTATACAGCGGCCAGAATGCCCGATGTAACAGCGGCCGCAAGAGAGGGGAATTTCATAAATGGCACAAAAACAACATTCAACAAACTTGATTGCGTGTTTTTTATCACACACGCGAGGCCCTCTGTCCTCTCTGTTCACCTGATGGCACATACTAGAGAACTTATTTCTGGCTGAAAAAACAACTCTGATTCCAGCTTTTTGTGCTACCTTTTTTAAACAATGTGACACCTTATGCAAGTAAGGAATGACTGCTGTTCTTGAAAAAGAACTTTTTTCTTGACTACTAGTCGGTTCGGTTAGCTGTTTGATGTCTTTTAAGATACTTTCAGCTATGGAACACAGTATGTTATCCGGGTACCCTGCCTTGCGCAATCTGCGCACCTGTGACTCAAAACTAGTACACAATGTGTGATGGCAAGACCGCATCAGGGCCGCCTTTAGACAGGATTTTGCAATCGCTCGCTTTACAAGTTTTGAATGCGCAGAACTGTAGGGTAGCAAACTTTTTTTGGAGCGGGGGGCATACTGCCAGCACACGTGGTCGGACAAAAAAACTTCAATGTCAAGGAACCGGAGTTTGTTAGCAATGGGGAATTCAGTGGTTAGTTGCAGTGAGCCCAAGCAAGTGCGAAACACATCAACAATTTGATCAGCACGTTGCTGAGCTTCAGAGTGGTTGGACCGGTACAAAATCAAGAAGTCATCAACAAATCTAAACACTTTCACGGCGCTCGTCAGTTGTAGGCAATTAATGAGAGATCTGTGTTTCGCACTTGCTTGGGCTCACTGCAACTAACCACTGAATTCCCCATTGCTAACAAACTCCGGTTCCTTGACATTGAAGTTTTTTTGTCCGACCACGTGTGCTGGCAGTATGCCCCCCGCTCCAAAAAAAGTTTGCTACCCTACAGTTCTGCGCATTCAAAACTTGTAAAGCGAGCGATTGCAAAATCCTGTCTAAAGGCGGCCCTGATGCGGTCTTGCCATCACACATTGTGTACTAGTTTTGAGTCACAGGTGCGCAGATTGCGCAAGGCAGGGTACCCGGATAACATACTGTGTTCCATAGCTGAAAGTATCTTAAAAGACATCAAACAGCTAACCGAACCGACTAGTAGTCAAGAAAAAAGTTCTTTTTCAAGAACAGCAGTCATTCCTTACTTGCATAAGGTGTCACATTGTTTAAAAAAGGTAGCACAAAAAGCTGGAATCAGAGTTGTTTTTTCAGCCAGAAATAAGTTCTCTAGTATGTGCCATCAGGTGAACAGAGAGGACAGAGGGCCTCGCGTGTGTGATAAAAAACACGCAATCAAGTTTGTTGAATGTTGTTTTTGTGCCATTTATGAAATTCCCCTCTCTTGCGGCCGCTGTTACATCGGGCATTCTGGCCGCTGTATAAATGACCGCCTCAGGGAACACCGCAATCTAATGCGGGGATCTGTTGGCAGCCACTTAGCTGCGCACAGCTCCATTTGTGGATGCCGTGCATTGTTTGACAAATGCAAGATACTTCGACGCTACAGAGATAAAAGGACACGTGAGATTTATGAGGCATTCTGCATAATCAAGAAAGGCGATATGTGTGTCAGTGCACCTTCGATAACGCTCCTCACCAGGGAATTGGCGTATTTGACAAGCGAATGATTGCGCAATCACAGTTTATTTGTTATACGCATACAATCATAACAAAAATTACTCTTTCATGTCACTCGACTTCTCTCCCTCTTTTTTCAAGTTTCGTGTGCTATATATACACCCCTGTACGAAATAAATTTTGGTTGTAAGTCAGCGCCTCGTCCGTCTCTTCTCTGTCCTGTGTCCTGTGTTACGCGCTGTTTTTTCACTTCGTTGACCATGTACCAACCGGCCCAAATAAGCACTTTAGTACAGTTTATTGATCTTGTTTTCAAGGTACCGAGAGCAGCGCTTGCTGGAAAATTGCGCATGGTAAGCGAGAAAACGGGCGAGAAAAAAACGCGGGTGGCAAAGCCACCTCGATGTTCCTACACACCAATCGTGTTATCGTTATAACTTTGGTGGTATTCACTAGAGCCCATAGGTCTGTAATAAATTGAGCGCACTCAGAATGACTCAGGAATTGTATTTGTACCTTTGCAAGCACTCGAGCCCAGAGTCACTAAAATATTACTCACCCGGGCTCATTGAGACTCAGACTAACAGCTAGTGCTGAGTAGGTGGGAGTCCGCGTCAGTCTACTAACTAGCCTATTAGCTTTTTCGACCATGATGGCGATGTGCTTTCATACATATATCTCACGCAAACCAATAAGGACATTGCTGTAACAAATCACGAGATAAATTTATCAGTAACTTCCCAGGAAGAGTTGGCCGGCGGGGGGGATTAAGGCACGTGATGTTTCTGATCAATAAATATTGTAATGGCAAATGAATGATCCTGTTTTCTAATACGTGTGTGTAGATGTGAGTATAAAACAGAATCCAGTTATGGCTGATAGTAATGTTGAAGATGAGCAGATGTGACCTAATAGCTAGGCAAAAAAGTGCAGCTCGCTCACTCTCACTGAAGAAATGTAAGTGGCACTTCAGACGCACTGAGACTCACTCTCACCACATATATTTCACCCGAACTCACTCAGACTCGGACTCACGGCATGACCTCAGCCTCAGTAAGTCCGAGTGAGCCAATCTTTGCTAGATCCTACGAAGTGGCTAATGAGTTGAGTGAACTTTCTTGGCACTTTGATGGGTGGTATTCCACATCGTATCTTCCTAAAGCGCTCTTTGTTTTGTCAGTACAGACGTCTGTGCTCTAACAAGAATGCTGACGTCACGTAACACCGTAATTAAGTTACGTAATGTACAGGTGCGTACCAACACTTTCGCAAGTAGGGGAAAAACCTAACTCTCTCTTTCTCTCTTTATATATATATATATATATATATATATATATATATATATATATATATATATATATATATATATATATATATATATATATATATATATATATATTGAATACAATACAACGAGAAGTGCCAGTGAATTGAAGCGGAGAAAACTGCTTCAACGTAGTATTTTTTCAGTACACAGGACGATGTCTGGGTGTTCTTTATATCATGTGGTATGTCATTCCAAACTTCCACTCCCGTGTATTGTAGCAGTAGTTCGTTATAAGCGTTTTTTGTGGGAGGTATATAAGTAAGTAAAATAATCTTTACCCTCAAGGTAGCAATTATCGATGTAGAGTTGTATATCATGAGAAGTTTTAATTTGTACCCGAGTGAAGTAACATATATATATATATATATATATATATATTGGCATTGAGGGTTAGCCTAATTGCTACAAACCAATCGGTCAGCTAAGCTTGTTCAGTTTTCATTTGTTTTTCTATGTCGAACGGATTTTCTTCGGTAATAATTAGGGCAGTATATTCAGCGTATATAATCATCTCGTCGTTTGTTATAATTAGAGGCAAGTCATTTCATGTAGTGTAAGTGTAGTAATGAACGTAATAGAACTTTGCGGCACTCCTGTTTGTATGAGATGGAGGGAATGTCATTGATAATTACCATCTGTGGCCGATCTTGAAGGTAACTGCGAAATAAATTCCACTTGGTTTGGCAAAACGCATATTTGCGTAATTTGTAAAGTAAAATATCATAGTCTACTGTGTCAAACGCTTTTCTGAGGTCTAGAAAAACCACTGCGGTGAATTTATTATCTTGCAGGGCAGTATATAAAATCTGGCTTAGTGTAAGCACTGCTCTACTTTTAGAGCGCATTGACGGGAAGCCATGTTGGTTTAGACACATTGCTTGATATTCATTCGAAAATGAAAGCATATGGTTTGATGTTATTTTTTCGAATATATTGTTAAGAATGCTTAGTACAGATAATGGGCGGTATCAAAAAGGATCAGACCTGTCTCCCTCTTTGTAAACAGGGGTGACCTTGGCTATCTTCAGTATTGATGGGCCGTGACTGGCTTGTAATGAGTGGTTAAATTGGTTATATATTACTTCTTCAATAAAAGCAGTGTTCTCTTTTACCACGCACACTGGAATCGCATCATGACCCAGCGCCTTGTTAATTACTGGTATACGCACAATAGGCAAAGTTTCATTCAGCTTTATGTTGTTTATTACGAAGAAATTTGGTAATGAAATTGGTTTATACAGCGATTTCTTAGAAATACGCAGCCTATTGGCTAAAAAAGGACCAACAGTTGTAAAATAAATATAAAAGTCGTTGACCTTTCTCTCAGTGACATTGTCAGGTAGCGTTTTTTAGCCCAAGCATGCCTGATTGCTTCATGTATTATTTGCATATTTTTCACGAGTTTCCAGAAGCTTGCTCAATAAGCTTCGAATAAAAGTCTCTTTTTTGCCCTTACGCGACTTCGCTAACGATTGGTTACGAGAAGTTTTATACTTATGTAATTAATGCGCATTGTACTCATCACGTTTCCACTTATGATGCCAGTACTCTTTCACCTTAAGCACCTCTAATGAAGCTTGGGTCATCCATGGACAGATTGGTGTATCACATGAGCGTCTTGTGATTACTTTTCTCTAGCTATCAATAGGTCCCGTTATACCAATAATTAGATTAGTAAATTCCTAGTCAACGTCATCATGATAAAACTCGTGCCATGCAAAAGAACGTAGGAAGTTACGAACCTTTGAGTAAGCAGTTCATAAGAAATATTGTTTCTCAAATGATCTAATATACGCTCTCTATCCAGAGTGACAAAAGTTGGCATCTGATAACCGATGGGCTCATTAAGAACACTTGCCGTTATGATATTAGGAATGCTTGTGAGAACGTGGTCAACCATAGTTTCTGTGTTACTTGTCACTTGAGTAGGTGCAGTGATTAGATTGCGGAATAGTATGATTGTATCAGGTAACCTAGTCTTTGTGACTAACACTAGGCCTAAATGTTTATATTACCAAGGATAATAATTCAAGTACGACCGTTGCTAGCCAGAGTAGTCAGACAGCCCTCAAGGTTTTTCAAAACAAAATTAAGTAGCGTCTGCGCTTGGTGGCCGATACACCAAACCAACGACAACAGAGCTTTCAAACATTACAAAAAGTGCTGCTGCATATTTAAGGCTGAATGTGAATTCAGATAGTACAGATAAGCGGATTCCGTCTTCTACGAAAAAAGCATCGCCTCAACCGCGAAACCTATTTGCAGGTGGCTAAGATATATATTTTAGCCAGGTATGGTAACCGTTTCATCCTTTCGTAGTCATGTTTTTGTGGTTGATATTACGTCATAATATTTGTTATGCCGTGAGATAAACGAGAGAAGAACAGTAGGGCTTTTTGTTATACTGCGCATGTTTAAGTGCAAAAGAGTCATATTTCTTTCTGGATATTTTGAGATTTGGCCATAAAAATGGTAATTTATTTTATTGACGTCAATGATACATTGCACATGAAGTACTCGGGAGTTGTTACTTTTACGCATTAGTATCCTTCCATCGGATACCCATGAAACCTTCCAGTTCTTCTCTAATTTTATCTATATGAATTTACAAGCAAGACTTTGTTCTGTGTACACAAATGGTCGTTGACATACACAGGCGTGTTATTTTCAAAACCAAGGAAAGATGTAAATGAGCTTTTTGAACTTGTAGCTTTGGTTTCTATGCCGTCTACGCCGCCACCGCGGACGAAAAGTGGCCGTGCGCCACCACCGATCTTGTGCCGACGCCGCCGCCGCCGCTTTTAAAAAGAGCCACGGCGCACACTCTAGACACGTTCCAGAATGCACTCTTGTAAACTGTGACGTGCCACGCTAAACAAACAAAACCAGCGAACATTCACATGTCCAGCAGTATGGGATCTTTCTAGTGCGGCAAAGCCGACCCCAAGGGCTAGCACTGGGCGAAACGCTAAGAGAGCGTTCTTCAAGAAAAAAAAAATGATTACTGAGCAATGCCTGATTTTTCGCCATTTGCATTTCAGGCACTTAATGCTGACAATGTACTTATGCTGTACAAAACGATTCGCTTTTATTGGCCGGCTCGATTTTTTCCTCGAAACACTTTTGTGTATTCATTGAAAAAGCATGGGTTGATTTTTCAAAAGCTAATTGTAGCGCAACCATAACGTATTCGTTATTGGCACTCTAGTGGCATATAAGGTTGAACAACCTGCCTTTGTTTTTGAAATTCGGTGGGATTACGCATGGTGGATTTTTTTCCAGCAGAGCTTTCTCGAATCAGTAGTGCAGGAAAGCAGCTTTACGGGGGTAAAAGAATCACCTGTCGGTAAATTGATGAGAAAGTGGACGTTGATCATGATAACACCTCAGCAAAAGTCTGCAGATATGATGTACATTATTTCAATGAAGCATTAGAAATCGCATAGGTGTAATAATATTATCACAAATGTAAACATTATACTTAAACTTACGGGGGGAGTCTCTCATTGCAGAAGCACCTATGTAGTACAGTGCAGATGTGAACAGTTTCAATGTGAACAGTTACGATAAATTGGTAGATAACAATTTCATATCATCGGTTCGTACTCTTTATTGTTCTCATTAATAACAAGCTTGGGCTAAATACAATCGCTAATTATAATGTACGTATTGATGCGTTTAGTGATGTCATACGAAAAATGTCCTATATGGCATACAGATTTGAAAGTATGGAATCCCGAAATTGCTGTGGCATGACTTGAATGCATGAAGACTATAGACGGCATGTCGTAACTTTAAACTCACGACACGTATATGATGAACGGTATGGTCAACATGCTACATTATTAGCGCTTTCGCAGCCATTTCTTAGCTCAAGGTAAGCCAAAAAAGTGACGCTTGCCAAGTGTGTATGGCCAACATGAAGAGCAGGCATTAGCAATTTTGGCATGTATGCCAACTATGGCGTGATTTATATGCCATCTTCACGGTGGGATTGCGGAAGTGGTGTTCACTGGATATGTGCTAAAATGGTACTCTGTTACGTTACTGTGTGAGGAATATAGATGAAAAGTATTGACATAAAAATCATTATATGTCATGTATGACATGACCTATGTTCCACGCTCTCTGGGCTCTCGCAGCTGTTTCATACCCTGGATATACGCCAAATTTGTTATGGAAACACATAACTGTATGATGGATCCAAATAACGCAGAGCCAAACACGGAACGCGGCTTCGCTGTTTGGCTCATCACGCTTCACGTAGACCGAAACATATCTGAGAAAATCACTGAAAACTACCCAATGAGCTCTGTTTGCCGCAGTCCATGAATAACTCAATTTGCGGTCATGCATCCAAATATGTTCAAGTGCACTCCCTTTGTCGTCGTGGTCATGTGCACATCTGGTTGCCCTTTAGCTGCCTTCCCAAAGTTGCTGGAACACCAGATAATGTTGTTTGTCGCGTCTGATATAAGCGGCAAACATGTGCTCCATTGAACTGCAGCCACTAGGCGTAAAGCCTGTGGCTGTGGTTGACATCGTCACGGTTGAGGTCTGTGGGCCTCTGCGTCACCAGCTTCATCGAGTAGCTGTGCGCACCCAGCAAGCGATCGACTATGCTTGCACAGATTGCTACTCATGTAATTTTTTTCTCCAGGGCCTTCTTTTGTTGCCCTAAAATTAATGAACTGTTCTGGTCGACAATTTGTTTCAAAGTACTCGTGACGTATTCTACAGACTTCCTTTTCAAACCACCACTATGCTTTGGTGCTTCTCTGTAGGTATTGGCAATCGATCTTGCTATATCCTGTTGATGTATAATGCATCAGCCAGCTTCTTTAGGTCGCCACCAAGCCTGTCGACGTCCACAATCTTATTAGCCGCGAGAATGAACACTGGTGTCACTGCGTTCGCGGTGATGTGACGTTCACGGTGATGTGACGTATGTAGACGTATACCATAATATGCGTGAAATGCTGGAGTGTTCTATCACCGTGCCACTAACGCTGATGGGAGCTTCATATGAAAGCATCACTGATAGCAAGGATTTCAACACAAACGTCAGAAAGTCGAAATTAACTCTTTCTATGGCGCACCCACTGACGTGACCCTAGCAATGGCGTAACAAGGGGATGCCTCACTGGGCCTGCCCCTACCCTCCCCTCCCCCCCCAATACTTATTTCCTATGCAAAGAGAACAATTTTCATTTCAAGGGAATGCCCCCCCCCCCTATCTCAAGGTGAAGAAAAATTCATCTTATAGGTTTTTTGGCCCATGTACTTAGCTAAAAAAACTTTGCCTCGATGAGCGACGACGTCATGTCCACCAACAGACAAACAACTCCAAGGAAGTTTAACGTATGAAGTGCCTATCTAAACTGGTAGTTAGGAGGGCGATCGCACCGTTGCTACAATTCTGCACGAAAACAGAATCTCACAGCAATAAGAATTTCCGCACCTATCTTCAACTGCACTTAACCTCAATAAATTCGGTAAATTAAAACTTCAAATTATTGCGCGAGAAACATGAAACTTGACAACCTGTGGAGAGAGCAAGTACACCAGAAAAACACACAACGGTGGTTGTATTCTGGAACGAGCACATTCCGGTATATGCTGCACGAATCAATACTGCACGCGAGCGTGGGGCTGGACCCACCTGTGAAGGCGCTTTCCGTAGATACGTGAATTCCCTAGATAGAAATTATTCTAGGGCAGGGGAAGACCTCATACCTCCGAAAAGTATAACCGTATGCACATCACAGCGTGATAGTGTAAGTAAATATAGTTTCTTAATTCTTTCTCGAAATCAAGTGATTATGTTCCAATGAGTTTGATGTATCCAAACAGAAGCGTGTTCTTGATTTTCACACCCGTCTGAGGGCGACTGTCATGGCCACGTATGGTATCCATCATCGGCGTTATCAGCGCGAGACAGACCTTTTCACTAATTGCACAATGCTATTCGACCCAGCGCGTGATTGTGCAGAAGCCAAAGTAAACTTTTTATTGTTTTAAACATCACCGAAACATCACCAGTTCCGTTTTCTTCATTGATCTGCTGCTTGAGACAAGCAAAAAGCGAACGCAAACATTGGAACAGAGCACGAAGCGAGCTCTTCATTATGTAGGCGCGGCGCAGCTGGCATCGAAGAGTCTATGCCGTGAAGTCATCCGCCAGGTGGCACCACTCGAACTTCTCGGGGCTAATAGGCCTGTCGATCATGGTTACTCTGCTGTGTTTTCGATGTGGTTGGCATCGATTGTTAAAAGTGTGGTCCTCGTTTGTGTTCAGCCATGACTTCAAGCAACGCTCTCTTGTCGTCTGCAAGTGTTGCCCTCCATAAACATGCGTGTTTCAAGCAAACACGTTTCAGCAATGCTAGCGTCGTCGGTTACAAGAACAAGACCATATCCTTGTCATTAAAAAAACTTAATCTTACATGAATCCAAACAAACGCAAAGTTAGTTTTAAGTGGTTACTTCTGGTTTCAAGAAAGTATAAATATGATCTGTAAGTCACCATCGTTCTTCCCGGGTTAAGCAGATGACTGCGAGTGCCTCTGTGAATAAGTAGCAAAGTGCCATCTGCTGAGCAAACGACATGAGTGAGGCTCCACATGCGGTCAATGGTTTGCATGATTAGCTGGAGTAATCAGTAGCAATGAAGAATAACCAAGTAGAGGCTGTATGGTCGAATACATTTATTACCCGTAAATAGAATTATTCCACACCGTTTTTTTAAGCTATGCCAGCAAAAGCTTAGAAGAAAACAGCACTGCATCTCCATTCATGAGCGTTAGCATGTATAGATGGCCTAAAAGTTCTTACTGTCATTTCATCGTTACAATATTGTCGTATTTAAACTATAGGGAACCGAAAGCTTCGAAGCTGAAGTTTGCGTAGCGACGACAACGCCGCGCCTGGCCCTTGCGACCAGCTCTAGAAAACTTGAGCAGACATGCGGGAGAGGTCGTAGGCGAGTCAGTGTGTTTCGCCGAAACGGGAACGCGTGCGACACGCGCGCAACGCGTTCTGCAGTCGCTGCGGGGAATTTTGCTCCTGGCCCTCAGCTTGGCGCGCTAAAACGAGACGCTCGCTTGTGCAAAGTTGCCTTTCCATGATTGAAGAAGCGGCCCCATGGAAGCGACGGTGAGGTCCGAAGTATTGTTGTGTGACAACACCAAGGGATTCTCTCCACGTGTAAAGCTGTATCAGTTTCCAGCAAGTCACAGCCGGCAAACACAGCCGCGTTCGCGAAAGATAGAGCAAGCATGTCAAGAAAGCCCGCAAAAAATAATAAAATGAGGCGAGCATTTAAACTTGATTTGCTGTGGTTAAACTTCAGCATGCTGCTTGCGGCAACGTCAGCAGGTCATGCTCCCAACGTACAGAGCACATGACTCTGAAACTCTAAGACATTTTAATGCCATGACCGTATAAGATGACTTTTATTTATTTTTGAGCACGCCATAAACATTTGCACATAGTACTTGGCTGCTACTGCTAGGTACCACATCAAAACAACAAGTACATTGTTTACATAAACTTCAACACAGCACATCGATAGAGTACGAGGCTTTATGTCGGTGGAATGAGACTTACTTCGAAGCGTACGTCGTACACAATATTATTACGGGGGACCTGAGAAATTTATTTCGCAGTGTTTCGGGCGTCCTCCTCTTCCGTCGTCTGCTCCAAATCATAAACTTGACTAACAAGCTTTACTCCTTTTCTTAGGTTCACTTCTGGGAAGTGCTTGTCTAGCTAAGAGCTCCAAGATATTTATGAAGCCGCACTGCAGGCGGTACACTGTGAGGTGATTCAATCGCAGTGCGTACTGTCTGCACCAGCACGTACGCGAGCGGCAGGGCATTGCGAAAACGCGCGATATACATCCCCAAATTCCACTTTCCTACCAGAAATGGCGCTGCCTGTCATGAATCGCAGCACTGCATGTATTGCTTTGGCTTCCTATATGAAGTGGCAAACCATGCGTTTCTTGTGCATGGAATAAACTGAGCCGCACTTGAAATAAAGCTGTTGGCAGTTGTAATAATCACAGTGGTACTTGGATTAAACTACCTGGCATGCAGCCTAAAACAGTTGGCGCTTGGAATAAATATTGGTCCACAGAAGGAACTTGGAATAAATGTTTGGCACATGGATTAAGTTTAGCGGGCAAACCTGTAGTTGGTTTATATCTTTGAATTTTGAGTAAGCGCGAGAGACAAGACGTAGAACAAAACTGACACAAACCGAGCGCTACTTTCAGCTGTATTATTTTCGCGCCCCCAATAAATATAAACCTATTAGATTGAATATTGTTTCCAGGAAAATTCAACTTCGCGAACAGTTAGGTCATGACTAGCCCTTTTTAGGGAAAGCGCCTTAGGCGATGGGCCGTGATTCCCCTGTGTAGGTGTAGGTAGTCACCTCTCGTTAATTCTTAAAATGTTCGATAGATTGCGGTACTTGTATACACTGAATATAAGTTCAAATTATCGTGATGGCGGTACCTGAAGGGTTCCCTAAATGAATGAATGGACGCAGAGGCAGGCAGGCAGGCAGGCAGGCAGGCAGGCAGATAGGTGGACGGACTGACAGATGGATGGACGCATGGACATGCAGTCAGACAGACGAACGCGGCCAACGCACGGTCGATTCCTGGTTTACCGACAGAACCCTCCGAAGCTTCGATCTACTCATCATCCTTCACTTCAATAATATGACGTTATTTTTTGGCCATCCTCAACGCACTCAGATAATTTCAAGCTTAAGTGGTCATGTGCGCTAGGTGGAGATTTCGAGGGTAACTTCTCTGGTTTACGACAATAGACGCGAAAACCGTTGCTGAGAGGCAGGCGTTGATGGGGTTCAATTTAATCAGCGGCCCCGTCACGATGGTATAGATGTGAAGGTACTTGGCTGCTGACCCGCAGGTCACGGCATTGAATCCCAGCAGTGGTGGTTGCATTTTCGATGAAGGGGAAAATGATGCAGGCCTGTGTGCTCAGATATGGGTACCCGTTACAGAACTCCAGGTCGTCGAAATTTCCGGAGCCCTCCACTACGTCGTCTCTCACAATCAAATGGTAGTTTAGTGACGGTAAACCCCACATATAAATCAATCATCAATGAGTGTTGTCAAAGGGCCATTTTACGCCCACCAAAGAAGCTCGGCAATGCATACAGTGTACTGCAGTGATCACGTTTTTCTGGTATTACAGTGCTGCGTGCCACGCTGAGCATCCGCTTCGAAAAACGATTTCTGTGCTCTTTTTGTATACGACTTAACAATACTCTTTTGGTGCGCAGTGTCGCAAAGTCACCGATTGGCGAATCGATGTAGCTAACAGCTCGTCCATCGGTCTAAAGCAGTCTCGACGATGGACTACGCCTTCCCCTTTGTTTGATGGAGAAGTGTGGCGAGGCCACGCGAAATTTTGAAAGCAACTGATACCGATAATGTAGCCACACTTGTAACTTCTTCAATATAGCACGTATTCGAAAATTCTTGCGGCAGCATAGAAAATGTGCGCTCATTTTTCTTTAGAGTAATTTTTTAACCTCGGAGTTGCTGACTGATCTTTAAGTTAACCAGCAACTCAAAGGGACACGCTAAAATTATCTGTCTGGAAAAATGCAAAAGTCAAATTTGCAGTGTCAGGGTAATCACTACCTTTTATTCGTTGTAAGCTATCGTCAGCATGGCAAGATGGCGGAGGCGTGGCTTCATATTTTGTAACAAGGTTAACACTCTGGTATTTTGTTTTTAAACCTCTTTCATTCTTCCCATGTAACGGTCGCAGGTATCAAAATTGGGAGTGGCGCGAGGAGATCACCGTAAAGCACTAACCTCGTGGACATCGTCGCCGATGCGTTCGACTTGCTCGTGATCTTCTGTGAAGGTGCTGATTTCGGGCTGGTAGAGTGACCAGGTAGCTATGGGTCTCAGCGAATTCCTTCAACAAGTCGCGGCAGACTGAGAACGGTCGTTGTTGTTGTTCACCTCTTGTTAGTGGCTCATACCCACTATGGGGGATTGGACAAGAATCAAGTGGTTTCAAAATTTACTGTTCAGATTTGGAATAATGGAGTTATAACAGAAAGATTACCGATAGCCTAGGAGAGTGTGGTGCTTAATGTAATGCAAATATTTACATAAACGAATTTTTTCTTAGAAAAGAGCAATAATCATATTTTATACGTATATAATTATGTGGACATGTTAGCACAATGAAACTCGGTAATTAGTCAACCTATTAGTCCTCGCAAATAATGTGGATGTTGTTGATCATGATAATGATGCCCCCATTGTGGCTCTTGCCCACTGAGAGGGATTGACCAAAAATTGGTTGCATGAAGTTTTAAGCCTATCAAGGGATACATAGTTATAACTAAAAAAAAGAGGAGAAAGCCAACGTAAAACAGAAAGAGTGCAATATTTCCTTTTTACCATTCAGACAAGACAAAATAGATTATATCTTGATTTGAATTTGCAGTAATTAGAAACACGCTTAAACTCGATGTTCAGAATTCGCTTAATAATAACAAATATACACATAAGAACTCGCGCATTCGTTTTGTTCCATGAAATACCTGCGAACGGTCCGAAAGGCGTTCCTGTGCCTGTACACGAGAACCGAAGCATCGAAATAGAGTATATTTTCAATGATGAAGGGCAGCCCAACGTTAGCGAATGGGACGACAAGGACATGTTTTCTTAACAGCTTGTAATGGTGACATGACGAAAAATAATGCTCTATTGATTCTATATCCGAACAAAAGCTGCATTGGGGAAATATCCCTAGGCCAGCCCTGTTTGAATTTATTTATTTATTTATTGTACCCTCAAGGCCCGAGGGCCTTTCAGAAGGGAATGGTGAACGGAAAGTTGTACAAACTTGGGTCGTAAATAACAGAACAAGGACGTGATACGACAGTGCAATAAAACAAACGACTAGAAATAGCAGTACATACAATGTAGCAAGGAAATGCTTTGCAATAATATAAAAAAAACAAAGTAACATTACATTAATTCCTGTTTTTAACATTTTACAACAATAATAAGGTGCCATGAATTCCAAGTTAAACAATGTTAGCTATAGCCTTTCGAAAAAGTTTATTATCAATGATGGTGACGATGCCATTGTGAAGGTGGTTGCATTGTCGAGATGTTCTAGGGAAAAATGAATGACTAAAGGTGTTGGTGTTTGCTGCTTGAATTCCGACTTTGAAGCGATGGTCTAACGGTGCGATAAGTAATGTGGCTGTGAAATGAAGTTATTATGAAGAAATGGGTGATGGTATATCTTATGAAACAGAGTTAAGCGAGCTATTTTTCTCCGTGATGCTAGTGATGGAAGCTATAGGTTCGCTTTCATTGAAGATATGCTGTAGGTGCGGTTATAATTGGAATAATTGAAACAAAAAGAATTGTTTTGAATGAGTTTGAGAGAGAAGATGAGGTTTTTGTTGTGTGGGTCGCACACTGCTGTGGCGTATTCTAGTTTTGGGCGCACTAATGACAGATAAAGTAGTAATTTCAAAGATGACGGGGCATTGGAAAATTTGTGACCTAAGTAGCCAAGCGTGCTGTTAGCTCTACTGGTTATGTATTCAATATAAAGACACCAGGTTAGCTTTGAAGTTATATGAACGCCTAAGTATTTATATGAACTCACAGGATCTAACAGAATATTTCTAGTGGTAGAATGAACGGGTAGTAGACTTTCTATGAACACGTAAAATTTTACATTTGATAATATTTAGTCGCATTCGCCAGGTACTACAGCAATCACTTATAACGTTTAGATTTGATTGAAGAGCATTAGAATCGTCAGTACTGATTATTTCACGGTAAATTAGGCAATCGACAGCAAATAAGGGAACATGAGATGTCAATGTAGATGGCAAGTCGTTGTTATAGATTAGAAAATGTAGTGGTCCTAGTACTGATCCTTGAGGCATGCCAGAACGAACTTCACTTACAGGTTAGTCATGATTATTAACAGTAACAAACTGATGGCGGTTACAAAGAAAATATTCAATTCATTTCAGTATGTTAATATCGAGGTTCAAAAAACTTAGTTTGAAAAGAATCAAATGCTTTACTAAAATCTAAAAAACACACAGTCAGCAGATGAGGCGCGATCTAAAATACAGTTTAGTCCATGAGTAAATGATATTAGTTGCGTTTGGCATGAGTAAGCTTTACGGAAACCGTGTTGAGCTGTGGTGAAAAATGAGTTGGAGTTGAGGAAGTTAACCAGGTTGGTAAAAATTACGTGTTCAAGAAGTTTGCAACAGGTGCTGGTCAGTGAGATTGGGCGGTAATTCAAGGGTAAGTTTTTGCTGCCAGACTTGTGCAGAGGAACCACATTCCCTATTTTCCATTGCGAAGGAAGAGTAGATGAGTCTATGGATTGTTGAAAGGTTTTGGTCAATATGATGAAGCTGAAGACGCTTGTGCTTTTTAAAAATTTGCTGTTGATGCCTTCAAAGCCTGGAGCTGAGTTAAAGGGTAATTTATCAGTAAGTTTAGCAATGCCAGATAATTGTACTGTTACAGCATTTATGATAAGTTAGTTGCATGCGCTGGTGTGCGGTGGTGAACGTTGCTTTAAAAACGAGAAATTATTGCAAAAGGGGTCATTAAGAGTGATCGGGCAAGCGTTACTTGGGATGATGTTGCCTTCTGTGTCTTTTAGACTGTAGTGCTATCGCAAGGTGGTTTAACGACGCGCCAGAACTTGCGAATGTCTGTTTTGATCATGTCTGGTAGTGTGTGGGTTAGGTAATTACTATAGCTTTCTTTAGGGCACACATATATGCACGATTAGCAGTTTCATAAGATTCCCAACGTGCTTGGCTAGAAGATGATTTAGCTGAACGATAGAGCCGTTTCTTTTTGTTAGATAAGCACTTGATGTATCAGTTATACCAAGGGGCGTGTGTGTTGGAAGTGATGGTACGATTAGGAATGTATTTTTCTGTCAACAGACGTACCTGATCTGCAAAATTACTCCAGTTAACCTCCAAAGAACACGTATCAAAGTTAATCAAATAACTGTCGAGAAATGAGCGGAATGCATTGTTAATTGCCTCAATGTTAGCTTTCTTCTAATCAAGAATAATTTTCTTTACCTTAGTTGTTTTAGGAGCGCTACCGTTAATAGCAAAACTAAGTAAAGAATGATCGCTAATACTACGCAGAAAAGTTATAGGGGAAGCTAGATCTGGACGATTAGTTATGACTAAGTCAAGCGTGCTCGCTGTGGTGGAAGTGATTCTGGTCGGCTGGGTAACAAGTTGGGACAGAGAAAACACGGAAAAAATTTCGCAAAATTCTTTCGCCTGAGTTGAAAAAGTTGTTATACCAGGTGGTTGTGTGTTCCATAACAGATGGGGAAAATTAAAGTCACCGAGTAAAAACCAGGGTGATGAGAAAAAATGAGATGAAACAAGGTTAATAGCATCATGTAAATTGTCGATGAAGGTGGCAGATGATGAATGTGAGCGATAGCATACACCAACGATTATCTTTGTACGACTGAATGTTAGGCAGGCCCATGTGCATTCAAGCTCGGTTTTAATGTCTATATATAACGACGGAACATCTTTAGAAATGGCGAGAATCACACCCCTTCATCAGCGCTCAGTGTGGTCACACCGGTAGACAGTGAAATTAAAAGCGCCATGAAATATATCACAATCAAGCACATGTGCAGGAAGCCAGGACTCCGTAAGGGCGACAATTTTAGCGCTGCACGTGTCGATTGCTGATGACAACAAAAAGTATTTGTTTACAACACTTCTTGCGTTTGTAAAAAGAATGGGCAGGAAAAATGTGTCTGAATGAGGTGATCGGCCACTTCTCTCATTGTTTTGCGATTGTGCCGGAAACCGTGCATTCGCACGATTAAGTCCTGCACCTGTTGCATTCTGAATCAGTTCATGGACAGAATCGTTAGTAGCGTCGTTCACGTAGCGTTTATTGTTTAAAAAGTATTTATTGTAACGAAGCTTGAAGTTGAAAGAGCTAGGCTGGGCGGTACCGAATTCAAAGAGTATAGATCTAAAAGGGGGAACCGCACATCGTAATCTAGTTAGCATGACATGCAGTTGTCTATTGTGACTTCAGTCGATTTGACATCGATATTGTAAATGTCCGAAATGAGTCCATGATGTTACTGATTCTATGGCATCAGCTCTGAGTGAAAATTTCTGATATCTTATCGTGCTTATGTTGGCCAGTGGCATATTGATCTCGACTTCCTTTTTCTGCTTCTTGTCTTCCGCACACGGCACATTGCAGAGAATTAGCCGAGTAGAAGGCAATTTCTTCCCATAAATTCAATATTATGTTATTCTTAGGTCTATTAGTACTATATTTAGATGCTGATCTTAAGTAACAATTAGTGTTATGCGTGCCGAATGTAGAAGGAGATTTTCTAACAAAAGTGACAATACTTCTAAACGGCACAGAGAATATCCCTGCGGCTGTTTCCCATTGTAGGGGCCTAAAACAAAAGAACATGTTTTCACAGTTCCAGGCCCTATTTTTGAAGAGGTGGTACTAGTATAATTTTACTCAGTACATTGAATTGGTCAGAAGAGATAAAAATTGACCTATACTTTCGCCTTGATTACAGAAAAGACAGAAAGGGTAGTTCAGTAAACCTGATTTACAGATATAAAAGTTTAGGGAAGTAACTAGTGAAAAAATTGCGTGATGGCGATTTTCGTTATCTTTGAACTAGCCAGATCACTACGCCAGAAAAATAAAAGCGTGTTTGTAATTCGGAGAAGTATTCGGTGTTGGTTGTGATAAAATTTGCCGAATTTTATGTGTAGAAAATCGTGCCATCGTGATGTGTGCTGTTCATGAGAAAACTGACATTATTGGCACGGCGAGGAACATTTTTCAGGAGACTCAGCCACTTTGTCTTGAAGTAGATCTTTGCGGTCAGGCACTCAGATGAAATGGGTACCCTTAAATTGCGTGGGAACTAGTAATTGAAAACGTTTCACTATAGGCTCGTCCTCGGGCGTTGAAACGGAATAGCACATAGACAATAAGAAAATTAAAACTGCCACTACCGGAATTAAAGTAAACGTCGGCGTGAAGCTAATACTATTGTGGTGAATTTAACAAAGAAGATAGGAATAAAATCAGACACTCGCAAGAAAAACGACCAGTGAAGCTCGAGGCAAAATATTCCTGCCAGGCCCCGCCACGGTGGTCTAGTTGTTAGGGTACTCGGCTGCTGGCACAAACGTCACGGGATCGAATCCCAGCTGCGGCGACTGCATTTTCACTGGAGGCGTAAATGCTGTAGGCCAGTGTGCTCAGACTTGAATCATGTTACAGGACCCCAGGTGACCTAAATTTCCGTAGCTCTCTATTACGGCGTCTCTCATGATCATACGGTAGTTTTCAGGACGTTAAACCAATTATATCAATCAATTGCCATGCCACATTTTTTATACGATTGTGAGGCGTCTGTCGGAATAACCATATCGGTTGGCAGAGTGCTAAGATTCTCTTGCAACAGCCCACTGAAAATGCCGAGACGTAATACTTTGGCGTGATTTAGAAAGACTTTATAGTAAAAGATTTGTACAGAATTATTTGGCGTTGTTATAGAAAGCGAACCGCCAATTTGTACACTTGGAGGATGGAATATTAATTCGACAAATATAACTTGTGGTTTGGGCAATCTGGACCAATGCACAGAGAGAAACAAATCAGGATTGCAAATAAAAATTTGATTGTTGGTAGAGGTTCCTTTGTAAAATCTCAATACGTCTGCTTTGTAACAATGTTAATCAGCATACAAGGTGAGGTGTTGGTGCTTGAAAGTATAACTCCGTATTAGTGGAATACTTCAATAATCCTAAGCATAGCCGTAACGCCTCTCTTTAGAATTTAACTAGCGGCTGAATCTTTTAGGCTGGCGCACCAGAAAAAAAGGACACACCCGACTTCTAACACCAGCCGGACGTCCATTTTTTGTATCCTCAAAAGTGCCTTCCTTCTCATTCCAGATGTACGGCTGCTCAGCCTGCTCCAAACACCCATTCAACATACACTCGTTTTGTAGCGACGAATTAACTGTGAAGGTGCCAATTCACATCTGCATTACAAATAACTCCAAAGTGTTTGAATGATTCTTCTTGTGGAATATTTTGCAGCTTATAAATAACAGATATTTGCACGGGGTCTTGATCAGGAAATACAAGAATAGCACACCTAATAGTTTTCAGGTTCAGATACACACCGTAAAGCCAGTTTTCCATGTCCTTTAAATGTACTTGCAACTTATATAAAGACTATGACTTTCATTGGCCGTAAAAGAGAAAGCAAATGTGATTAGCATAAACATAAGTCTTCACATCTGGCTGAACGGATAGCATTGAGCAGGATGTTCAACAGTGCGAAAGAAAGTACGGAGCCTAGAGGTACACTGCGGGTTTGTTTGTGCTTGCAAAATAAAAAAGGGAATCTTGGAAGCGATAAAATTGCCTTAAAAATATTGTAACCCATGCTACAGTATAAGGAAAGAACCTATGTCCCCATAACTGTATAATTAAAATAGTAAGATCTACGCTATATTAAATGTCCAAGGTCACTAAAGTTGAGTACTGCATTTTGTGCCAGGAATTATTATTTAGACTTTATAAGGACTACACTCGTCTATTGAATTGAATATTCAGATCTAAAACTAATTTTGTAACAGCTCAGCGATTGTTTCTTAATCATGAGTTTTAACATGTGGCTGTAAAGAACCCTTTCAATAAGCATCAATACATTGAATTTTAAAGCAATCGACGTTAGGTTGTTAACAATATAGCTGCCCCTTGCTTCTTAAGCAACCGTATAAATTTGGCAATCTTCTAATCATGGGTCATCCGTGCCTAATAAAAGAATAATTCAGAAGACCCAAATGATAGCTCAGATATTCCTATTTTTAGAACTGTACCTGTTATTCCGTCGCGACCTTGTGCTGCATTCGGCAATTATTCCATAGCCTTATCTCATTCGGACTTCAATATTTCTGTGTACTTTGAGAAAGAGAGTGTCGACGCAAAATTGGAAGTCGGGTATCCAACCTACATTCTAGTCCTTGAGCCAATTGCCTTAAACATACCTGTACTTTTGCGTGGTGCAAACCACCAAGGCTACATTTCCTGGCATCACAATCTTTTTTATAGTAGTGATAAAATTGAACAAAACGCGAATGTTATTCGATTTAGACCAGTAATCAAAATCCCTCACGCATACCTACGAAGGGGATTGGGCAATAGGTAGAAAAAATACACGCAGTGTCTTACTGATTCCGCAATTTGCGTGAAAAGAGAGTGAATAGACTCGTGTTTCCTACAGAATCACAATAGATTTAAGTAAGCAATCGAAGTCATTTCTTAATTTGGAAAAAAAAAGTGAGGCAGACTCTATGTCACGATGAAGGGTTAGCTCGAGGGGATGAAGTAGAAGGAAATAAGCGTTTTTTTTTGTCACTCGAGTGCATGACTACTTGTTCCTTTTTGTTTTTTTTCAGTATTGGATTGATGGAGGAACTCGTTCAGAAAAACGCGACTAGCGCGTAGTGGGCTTCTCCCACGTCGTGAAGTGCAGGCTAAGCCTGATCGCCACATAGTGGGCTCTATGGATGGCCCAAAGCTGATCCCCCTTGTTTGGGATACCGATGGTGAAGCACCACTTGGCCGGATTGGCTTGTGACCACTAATTAGGGGCATTTCCAGAACGTATGCTCTTAGTTGGCTGCTTCCCCAGAACGGAGGCATAATATTTTCTGAAAATGCCCTATGCGGTTCACGGCCATTCGTCATAGTAGGTACGCAAAGTGCAACAATATATAGTATTGCTGTATCATAGTAAAGCCTTTGTGTGCTTGCGTTGATGACTCCGCTTTTTCAGCGATTGACTTGCTTTCGGGAGCTTATAGAAACATCGTCGCGGATGGAGCAGTGGTCATGCGGTAGTCACACTCGTTGTGGCTTCTGATGTTTTTGAGCGCGTTCTTCCGACGCGTGAATACAGAGAACGCAGAGGCACCGAATGAGTGCCCTTGCCTGAACTTTCTTTTCGAAAAAGCACAAATGTCTTGCAGGGAGCTCCTTTCTGATATTTGGAATACATCAGCCAGGAAAACAGTCCTTGCGAATGAGGTTAGAAGTTCAGTTTGCGCTAAGCGAAAGTTGTAGTTCGCGTCTGGTTTCCCTGGAATCATTAGCATACGTCGTCTAGTCTCATCGTCCTGCAACTTCAGGCGTCTTCGCTAGTTAAACACGTGAAGACCAATGTCATCGTCAAGCATCGCGGTTTGCGTGCATGCATCGTGCTCTGATCGGTTTCAGGAGTTATTTCGGCCCTCGAGTCGTATTTAGGCAATGTAGAAATACAGCTCGGAACCGCTTCTTCTGCTACTGTAGCTTTTTTGGCAGTTTACGATATGCACACCAGCGTCGCCTTTTGAGAAATAGTCATCAAGTGTTATGACTTGAGACATTTCGGCGAGGCCATCGAGTCCCATAGAAAAGCGCTGACACAGAACACGACGTGGCCAGCAGTACGTGTAGGCTGCGTATTTCATGGGTTGATATCTCATTGTAGGATGCAACGCACTCAGAAAAGTTCGGGCACTGACACTGTATGCGAGAAATGAGAACTTTAGCTACAATACTTGCCCGCTGGCAAAGTTCCGCCGTAATGACTAGCGCTCCTTTCTAGCCTGGCAGAAAGATTCGCGGGTATACATTTTCCTCGCTTCCCTCCAGGTGCCGATAAGGTCGCACAAAGCCAGTATCTTACTCTGCGCGCGAAAGCGTCTCGCGTTTCTAATGGCGCCATTGCGGAAAGCTTGTAGTTCCTGTTGCGCTGTGATCTCATACGAGAAACGTGAATAAACGGGAAGGAATTGATCCCTGCAGTGAACTTCCAGCGACTCGCATGAGAATGCCCAAAACTGACAACCGAGAGGCTTAGATAGTGCACAGTACAGCGTATGTGAACTCACCATGCAAGCGCTGGCACTTCTCGTTGGAGTGAACGCGTTCTGAGAAATTGATTATGTAGCACTATGCTCTGAACAAGACCAGTGTTGATTCCTTCATTACTTGTGAACCAATAACTGGAGATTTTATGTGGTACGAGGCTGCTCCAGTTCGCACCGGCGTAAGTGCTGCAAACGTGAATGGACCTTAGAACAGTGTATACAAGGGATATCTTTGCTGCGCGCTGAAATATTCTGTACAGTTCTGAAACTGTTTACGCCAGGAGAAATAACGGCTGCACGTTCGCAAATGACAGAAACCGTTTCAGGAAGCCGATCGACGAAAGCTACCAAAGCAAATAAACACAACGAGACATTATGGGCTTCGCACGTATTTATTGAAGTGTTCTGAGGCATATATGCCACGAACAAGCAATTTCTGTATGAGTAGCCATAGTCTGGGCCCAGGTGCCAGTCAAAGCCGAACATTGCTGAACAATCATTTCATTGCCTTGACAGATTGCACAATAAAACTGCTACGATTGAAGTATTGTATTGCTATATAAAGTCACAGTGAAACTGTAATGTCAACCGAGGTTGCGTGAAAGTCTTCCTGAAAAATAGCGTGTGTGAAATCATGTTGCCAACTTGCAGCTTAACTTAAAAAAAGATACTTATTGTGCATCACAAGCATGCTTAGATGCGCGCTGTGAAGAAAAAAAAGTTCCCTAAAAGGTATGACTCTGTCAGGGGTGCGTGACATATGGAGTTTAGCATAAACATTATTCTCATAGGCATGCTGTCACAAACATCGACCGAAAGAAATTATTAGCTCAGCAGAGTAAGCAAAAGCGAAATGTAATTATGAATGTACAAAAAGATGCTGTGTGTATACGTCTTATTTCACGTTGTAAGAGGGGCCATCCTTGACTTGTTAAATGCACTTCGACCCAACGAGGACTACGCCATCTACGCTTGACAGAAATTAACAATTAACGAAGTCTCCTCTGATCGGGCAGGTCATCGCAATAATGCGTGTTCAAACACTTGCCCATTTTGTGGTGTGACGAGAGGCCGTTGTTTCAAAGGGCCACTGTACTGGTGCTTTACTGTATTTTGCTGCGATTGATTACTCTCCCCACAGACATACGTATGAGGAGGGCATGGGGTTGGGGTATCATGACTTTTATATACATGTACACAATCTGCTCCAATTACTGCCGATAGTCACGTCGGAGAGAAAAGCTGAAGCCTGTGCCCCCGCCCCCCAAATCGGTTCGTTTGAACTTCCCCCATTTTCAAAAAAAAAAAAATTCTGGCTATACTCCCTGGCGCTATTGTTACTTCAACCCTTCATATGCTCTGTATTTTATGAAATAATAAGTGGTAGGATTCAGGAGAGCAGATCAAAAAAGATTTTCCTTTTTTTGTGGGGGGGGGGGGGGGGGCAGGAACCTAAGCTGAAGGTGTGGTTGGTCGGGGAGGCAGATGTGGTGAAGTCATACGTCATGCTCTGTATGCTGTGGCAAAAAAGTGTCTGGGGGGTGGGCAGTCTCTTCTTCTGGGCTACAGCACTGGTGAAATTTCACATGGCAAGCCCATGATAGGATTACACGGTGATCTGTCGAGAAATTCTTGATTAAGCTCGACCCCATTGGGCTCTCTTGTGTGCTCTTAAATTTAGCCACATGGGTGCGCTTTGCAACTAGCTGCCATCCAAGCACCGGGTGCCTTAGTCTGAAGTGGAATTCATGGCCAAAGCTTCGAATTACGACAGCTTGTGTCCTAAGCTACTGCTGTGGGTCTGTAATATTCTTAGTTTTTGGAAGATGAGATGTTGAATGATAACTAACGACAACCCTACAGTCACAACGGCTTGATTGCTTACATATGTTGCATTCAAGAAATGTTCCAAAATAGTGAACAAATATTCTTCTAGGTATCCTGCGCCACTCAAATTTATACGTGATAGTGTCATGGTGTCACAACCAGATGCATGCCGTAACTTATTGTAAGCTCCCCCTTTTTTTCTCGCGAATGTTCCTGGGGTAGTGCGAAAATATGCATGCAGTTTCTAATTGAAATATTGTTCCGCCTTGAGTATTCAATGTAAGAACATTCTAGTTCACGACGATTAAAGGTGCTTAGACTTATGATTTCACTTTAGAAGATGCACCCCTAAAGGGGTACTGACACAAAAACTTTCAGCTGTCATTTTTCAAACGTCAGATGAAAGGCCAAGCCCTAAAGAGACTCAGATAGTACTTCTCAGCGTTAGTGCACCTTGAAACAGTAACCTCAGTGTGTTTTTGAAAGCTAGTTTCGATGCCTACTGTAACCCGAAGTCAAACTTCCGGTCCTGCACTCGTTCAAGAGAGCGTGATGAGCTGCTCTGCACCAAGGCTTCATTGGTGACACACAAGCGGCCATTTCGGAACTTCTGGTGCCTGACGTCATCACAACCAGCAGGGCTGCTGCGTGAAGTCACCAGGATTCGCACTGTGCTCTGGTGTCGAGCTCTTAGTAGTCGATGTCAGTAGGGGCACCACAGGAAAAGTGATTTTGATATCAAAATAAATTATCTCAGTAGCATCTGCTGAAACTGAAGCTTGCCTAGAGCCATCTCTGCATACAGGAGATCTGCATAGCAGTGTAAACACATCTCGGAAAAACGGTGTCAGTACCCCTTTGCATTTGACATCGTAAGTTTTTTTATAGCAACACAGGCAGTGTTGGTTAAATGCTTGTTATAGTTTAGTATTAATAATAAATAACAGACAATGATGCCAAGGAAAGTATTGACGAGTTTATTGGAAGCAATTGTAATGTGAATATGAAGAAAAGTGGATTAAAAGATAATTTGTCGCCAGCAGGGAGTGACCCTGCGACCTTTGAATAACGTGTTCCGAGGCTTTACCACTGAGCTATGTTGGCGGCCATCACTTCAGCCACTTTATACGGTGTTAATGGTTGTCATTCTAAGATATGCCTAGCTAATTCAGTCAAGGAGCCAATAGAATAATAAAAAGCTTGAGAAGCAGCAGATGCATCAGAGTCGAGTTACTATTGAAGTATTATTGACTGCAATAATGTCTAAAATTATGATATTATTACCTGGCATTTAACGTCCCTAAACCACAATGAGGTACAATAGTGGAGGGCTCCAGATTTTGTAACCATGTAGCGTTCTTTAACGTGCACCTATATGGCACAGTACATGGGTCTCTACCATTTTGCCTCCATCAAAATGAAACCGCCGTGGCTAGCATCAAACCTGCGACCATCGGATAAGCAGCCGAACACCATAACTGCTATACCAGCATGGCTGACAATGTTAAAAGGTATAGCCGCCAATGAAGAGGTAGATATCAATGAGGGCACCTATGACATAAGTTATGTTACAGAAATGAGGAATAGTAGTGGGCCTGCCACACTGTTTTTTGGCATGGCAGTTATTAGTAGAAAAAAAGCCTCACTACTACTACTCAATTATTGTGCACTGCTTTCAACCTGCTAAGTGGGTGGAAATCGAGCTTTGAATAAAGCTAGGGAGCCGAGAAGAGCTACATCAAAAGCCTGTCCAAACCCAAGAATACGGCACTCAGAGAACGTGATCAAGAATAGAAGCAACAGAATGAATATGCTTGGTTGGGTGACCGTCGAGGAGGACAATTAAATGCAGATCACAGCAGGAGTGGGTAAAAAGAAAACTAGCTGTAAGTGGCAATTAGATTGCTACTGTGGATAATGTTGGCTGTCGATTCATCCCAACTGAAAAATATGATATAAAATACAATACATTCAATGATATTGCTACTCCGCCCGCAGTTCTAATGTCGCTCTTTTCAAGACTGAACTCTGCCACACTGTTCTGGAGTAAGCAATTGAAAGAGTCTAAAAAAAGAAGAGCTCAGTCACGAGAACTTGCTTTCAAAGGGTCACTGGCGTTCATGCTCACACAAGTGTCTTTCGAGGTAGTCCTGGCACCCAAAAGTTTCAGGGCATAAAGGGCACTGATATGGCTGATCACCCAAGTGAGTACGCATGTGAGAGACCAATGTGATAGAGTCTGTGAAGCCTTGGTGGCACAAGTGGCACTTATGCAGTTGGTTGCTGGGATGGAGGCGCTGGTGTCTCTTCAATGCAGACTCTTGCATGAAGCACTGTGGGCACAGGAGGCACTGATACGGTCGTTCGCCCGTGTGAACCCTGAAGTGTTTGTTCAGATCTGATGATTGATAGGTTTCATAGTCGCAGTATGCACAGCGGTGGCGACGCCCCTGATGCGGCCTCTCGCCATCTTTAGTAGCTGGTCTTGTAAGAAACCTTGATGCTGCATACAAAAAACAACATTGCGTGCTGAAGCGTTGGTTTTTAGTTTTTTGCATTTACCACTTTCAAAAGGCAGACAATGTAGACATAATCAGGATATTAGAAAGAAAGGAAATGAGAATTTTGAAATTCTATTAGTTATTCATAAAGATGCCTTGAAGACTATTTCTGAAACCTAGTACAGCTGGCCAGTGCTTTGCAACTATATATATGTGTGTGTGACTGCTTAATGACAACATAAATAAAACACACTTGATGTAATTAGTATAGATATTTTTCATCATACCATGACAAATTTCCTTTCATATCTTCAGTGATAACAGCTAAATGATGCACCAAAGACGACCAATAGAACAAGAAAATGAAAATATAAGTTTAAAAAGATCTTTGAGAATCAAAGACTATGTTTAAGTAAGTTTGATGCTCTTAAGCAGTTGCAACATCAATTAATAATGTTTGGAGTACATAAGTATTGAAGTATACTCAATTGCACACACTAAAGGCCTAAACAACAATAGTGCAATGTGAGCCCAACAGGTAACGATCAAATCATAATATGCACAAACAAACCACTTAAATGATTAGTTGTTCAGAGGCAAGGTGATTACAAGCTACAGCAATTACGTTGCGTTGTATACTCTTTATAAAAATCAAACTGCAGAATATGGCACTGTAATGTTTTTCACGCAACGGTCACCTTGATGTTTGTGGACATGCACCTAGGAAGAGAAAGAAGTGCACGAATTGTTGATGAGCCACCTTATCATGCCTATGAATACTGCTAGTATATTTTATGAAGTTCTGAATTGCACTGGAGTTTAGAGCTAGCCATTTATTACATGCCGGTTTGTCTAGCAAGTATTTTCTCCATAAGTCATCAAAGACTAGTATTTCTCTACACATCATCTTTGCACTAACACTGCAACTTTTAAAAAGTTATCTCCTGGAATCTACTTTCAATGTAATGCTACTTATCAAGGCTTGAAATATTGAGTTTTTTAGCTAATAACAAGGCATCTACAGTCACTAATAAATCAGTTCGGTAATCTCAGCAGTTGAATTTGACACTACAAGTTCCTTTTCAGGTGCACTGGACACAACCACTGGTTTTACATGCCCCGACTTAGTTGCCAAGTTGTTAATTTACTTGGGATTCATTCTCATGTATTTGCACCGTTAGCTCGTTCATTCACATTTATCAGCCTTATTTCTCATGCGAGTCAACTTTAGGTCAATTTAATCCCATTTTTAAACACCTTATCAATCCTGATTATTCATAAACCCCGACTGCACCGAGTCAAGTAAGTCTTTCCCCTGCTTGAAGCGTTTCTCACATCGCCCACAGTCACCTCAAAGAGCTCACTTGCCACTGAATGCCATTCGAGGTTATATTGCGTAACGCCAGATTTTCACAGCTCCCAACTTGTTTGCTGCCATAACAGAGTTTGTAGAGCTACAAATGCTATGTAATTGACCACACACTATACATGCTGCTTTTCTTCTTCTTTAAAAGCTCGCCCAGCCGCGGTGTTCTAGTGGCTAAGGTACTCGGCTTCTGACCCGCAGGTCGCGGGATCCAATCCCGGCTTCGGCAGCTGCATTTCCGATGGAGGCGGAAATGTTGTAGGCCCGTGTGCTCAGATTTAGGTGCAAGTTAAAGAACCCCAGGTGGTCGAAATTTCCGGAGCCCTCTACTACGGGGTCTCGATGATAATCATAGCGTGGCTTTGGGACGTTAAACCCCACGAAGCAATCAATCTTTAAAACAAGTATGCCATGTTTTGCAACCTTGGCCCAAAAAGTGAGTGTGCATGCCGAAACAAATTTCGTCATTTTTTTCACAACATGCTTTATTATAAAATCTGCACAACATTCCATGATGAGGTAATAACAGTCACTAGCTTCAGCAAATATAAAGAGTTAACTGTGCCATCATACAAAAAAGGTATTTGTGAATTGTCTGATGAAGGTCCTTTAAAGGCCAAAATCGAAAGTTTCAACTCAACTACAAAAATTTCGCTCTGCGTTGGCCGAACTCAGCCATTCTTTATTTTCTTTATTCAGAAATTCTCTGCTTTGCCCAAATGCGTGTAAGCGAGGGGGTTACAGCTTTGAAAAAAAAAACAAGTCTTCGTTATGACAGCACACTTGTTTGCTCACAAGACAATTGATTCCACTCTTGTACAGTATGAACAAAAAAGATTTAGCATAATGGATTGTTCCAGTCCTGTATTCTTGAATCTTAAGGTCATGATCAGACCTTCTAGACAGATAATGTGGTGGTTTAAGGTAAGTGCCTTTATTGATGCCAGTCTTCTTATGGTATATCTGAAATAACAATTTCAAACGCAATTTTCTTCTGCGAGAGGAGAGCGCTTCCCATCCCAGCTTGTTTTTCATTTCAGTACAGCTGTCACCTCGCTCATACCGACTGATAACGAACCTTGCCGCTCTGTTTTGTATTTTCTCGATCAGATCAATCAAGGAATTTTGGCAGGGATCCCACACACAACATGCATATTCCAAAATCGGGTGGACAAATGAAATATACGCAGTACTTTTTAGGACAGCAGGGAATGATCTCAGATTTCGTTGAATGAAATTTAGGGCTCTGGAAGCTTTTGCAACTACAGCATGCACATGCGCATTCCATGAACAGTCGCTCGTAAGTGTTACACCCGAGTATTTATACATTGATTGATAATCAATGACGTCACCGTTCAAAAAGTAACGCGCTTCATCCCTTTTCTTTTTTTTAGTAAAAGACACGTGTACATCATTTTCTTTTTCACAATAAGTTGCATTTTCCACTTATCACACCATTGCACATTTCGGGTAAGGTCAATCTGCAATTCAATGCGATCCTGTTCATTTTTTATTTTTCTGTACACAACTGAGTCGTCAGCGAATAAACGTATTCGAGAAGTAAAGCCATCAGATATATCATTAATGTGAACTAAAACAGTAGCGACGCTTAAACAGACCCTAAAGGAACACCCGATTTTACTTCCACCGTAGTTGCCCCGCCGCGGTGGTCTAGTGGCTAAGGTACTCGGCTGCTGACCCGCAGGGCGCGGGTTCGAATCCCGGCTGCGGCGGCTGCATTTCCGATGGAGGCGGAAATGTTGCAGGCCCGTGTGCTCAGATTTGGGTGCACGTTAAAGAACCCCAGGTGGTCTAAATTTCCGGAGCCCTCCACTACGGCGTCTCTCATAATCATATAGTGGTTTTGGGACGTTAAACCCCACATATCAATCAAATCCACCGTAGTTGAAGTAGTACCATTGAGAATGACACATTGTCGACGCTGTGATAGATAACAGGCTATCCAATTCAGTACTTTCTTATCAATATTTGCCCTTTCGAGTTTGCGAAGAAGCAAGGAATGGCACATGGTTTCAAACGCCTTTCTGGAACCTAAAAAAACAAAGTCTGTTTGACCGTTGTAATCAACCTCGGACACTAAATCATGGTAGAACTCAATCAGCTGTGTAGTGCAAGACAGGCCCCTTCGGAAACCATGTTGATCATCAACTAATAATTTTTGTTGATCTAAGTGTTTCAATTTGTCTTTATTGAAATTGTGCTCTAGTATTTTGCAGGCAATAGATGTTAATGAAATGGGTCTATAATTGTTGGCCTCTTTTTTGGAACCACCCTTGTGAATGGGAACCACAAAAGCCTTTTTACAGTCCTCAGGCAGAACCTTAGTAGAGAGAGATCTTTTGTATATTAGGGAAAGATAAGATGCTGTTGGCCAGGCATAACGCTTCAACACGCGCGGAGAAATACCATCTGGACCAGGGGGCCTTGGTTTTGTCTATATTTTGTAAAATAGATTTGATACCGCTCGCACAGAGTTCAACCGGTGGCATTAATGGCTGAGTTCTCAGAGGTGGTTCTTCCAGCGTAGACAATTTCGCAAAATCCGTTTGAGGTAAAAATACGGTGTGAAAGAAATCTTAAGACACGACGCTTTATCAATGTCGCTGGACAAGATCTGACCATCATGGAAAATTTCTTTTATTCTGGTTGAATCAGCTCCACGATTTCTTACGTATCTCCAAAAATGCTTTGCGTTCGTTTTAACGAATTTCGCCATTTTTTTTTCACAACAAGCTTTATTATAAAGACTGCACAACATTCTATGATGAGGTAATAACAGTCACTAGCTTCAGCAAATATAAACAGTTAACTGTTCCATCATAGAAAAAAGTAAT